>NC_044187.1:30185471-30895184 GCF_900880675.1 Sparus aurata | reverse complement strand
CCCTCTGTTTAGTATGAAAGGAGGCTCACACATCCTTCAAATTCATACTCCTGACTTCTTTCCCAACAAGAGACAAGTCCTGTGATTTATAGGCTGATATCATTAAATTTTACCATTTAAACAGGGGAAACGCATCCTGACAGCTTGGAATATCACTGTCAGATACTGTTCCCCCTCTGTTCAGTATGAAAGGAGGCTCACACATCCTTCAAATTCATACTCCTGACTTCTTTCCCCACAACAGGTAAGTCCTGTGATTTATAGGCTGATATCATGAAATTGGACCATTTAAACAGGGGGAACGCATCCTGACAGCTTGGAATGTTACTGTCAGATACTGTTCCCCCTCTGTTCAGTATGAAAGGAGGCTCACACATCCTTCAAATTCATACTCCTGACTTCTTTCCCAACAAGAGACAAGTCCTGTGATTTATAGGCTGATATCATTAAATCTTACCATTTAAACAGGGGGAACGCATCCTGACAGCTTGGAATATTACTGTCAGATACTGTTCCCCCTCTGTTCAGTATGAAAGGAGGCTCACACATCCTTCAAATTCATACAGCTGACTTATTTCCCAACAAGAGACAACTCCTGTGATTTTCAGGCTGATAACATTAAATTTGACTATTTAAACAGGGGGAACGCATCCTGACAGCTTGGAATATTGCTGTCAGATACTGTTCCCCCTCTGTTTAGTATGAAAGGAGGCTCACACATCCTTCAAATTCATACTGCTGACTTATTTCCCAACAAGAGACAAGTCCTGTCATTTTCAGGCTGATAACATTAAATTTGACCATTTAAACAGGGGGAATGCATCCTGACAGCTTGGAATATTACTGTCAGATACTGTTCCCCCTCTGTTCAGTATGAAAGGAGGCTCACACATCCTTCAAATTCATACTCCTGACTTCTTTCCCCACAACAGATAAGTCCTGTGATTTTCAGGCTTTTATCATTAAATTTGACCATTTAAACAGGGGGAACGCATCCTGACAGCTTGGAATGTTACTGTCAGATACTGTTCCCCCTCTGTTTAGCATAAAAGGAGGCTCACACATCCTTCAAATTCATACTCCTGACTTACTTCCCAACAAGAGACAAGTCCTGTGATTTTCAGGCTGATATCATGAAAGTGGACCATTTAAACAGGGGGAACACATCCTGACAGCTTAGAATATTACTGTCAGATACTGTTCCCCCTCTGTTCACCATGAAAGGAGGCTCACACATCCTTCAAATTCATACTCCTGACTTCTTTCCCAACAAGAGACAAGTCCTGTGATTTATAGGCTGATATCATTAAATTTTACCATTTAAACAGGGGAAACGCATCCTGACAGCTTGGAATATTACTGTCAGATACTGTTCCCGAGCGAGAGAGAGAGCGGGATAGTCAAATAGCTGTAATCCTGTGGGCTGTGTGAGAAGATAGACTCAGGCTCTGCATGACCTATTGCTGCTAAACAGGCAGCGCTGCGGGTAACAGTTGGCCTGTGGACTGTTGTTTGACGTTACTTATTATAACATAACATAGCACTAGCACATAGCAAGCCTATGTACTTAAGTGAAATAAACAATTCATTCAGTGTGCATAGCCATCGGCTAATGTTATCAGCTAGCCGTCAGCGCACCCTGCTAGCCTGCCTGACAATATGACGGCGTTAGATATCTAACTCCATCAAACAAATTAGTCAACTTGAAGTAAGTTAGCAAGCTTTATTTTTAATCGAAATATCAAACAGGAAAGGCTAATAATATGACACCAATCAGGGCTTGACGCTAAGCTTTTTTCCAAGTAGCACTGTGCTACCATGCTGAAGAATTTGGTAGCACACAACATTTTTTTGTAGCACAATGAAAATTCTGCAATTTTGATAAAAACGTCATTTTCAAACAAATAAAGTACTTATTTAGCCCTTTCTCTCCAACGGACCCTGCTCATCCATTCCCTCGTCTACCACCTCGTTTAACGCCCCGTCTTCTTCTTCGTCCTTTTCTTCTTCTTTGTCGCTCTCGGTTCTGTCTTCCTTCTTATCATCCTCTCTTGTTTTCTGAAAATAATGCGTTAGGGAGTTCATTTTCACGACGCCAACACTCTTACGCTTCTCCATTTTGTGTTTTGATTTTAGTTTTCGCGCTGCAGTCTTCACTGTGTGTGTGCGTGTGGTCACGTGTCTGTTATGGAAGCACTGCATTGGTCAGATCTGATTACGTAGCTACAATGCTGCGCTTGCATTGGAGGAGACGATTCAGGTTGCCAAAAAATAAAAAATACTGTTCAGTGCTCACATAAACAGCAAAACGGTGCATGTACTACAGTGTCTGTCGGAGTCGCACTGATGCGACTGAATGTAATTTTCTATTTGCACTGGAAATAATCAACTCGCATATGCGAGCAAAACAGTTGCACTGTCGAGCCCTGCCAATCATTTTAATCAATTTTATTTTTGCATTTGAGTTTTTTCTTTTTCTTGAATATTTTTTTTGATTGAAGCAACTTCTTTGGGATTGAATAATTAAGACACAAATGTCCTACCCATAATATGGCCCAAACACAAAACAACATTACTTCAATCAAAAAAGTTGCTTCAAACAAAAAACCTTCACTTCTATCAAAGAAAACATTTTCAATCAAAGAAAAACAGTGTTCAAATGCATTTTTTTGAGTCTCAACTATATTTTTGCATTCAAACACTTTTTTTCTTTGATTGAAACGGGACAAATCTATCTTCATAGTGAGTCAGTCTCCACTCTGTGACTTATACGACCGTCATGTTCTTAGGAAGGCTCTGGCCATTTTGGACTATGATGAGCACTGCCTCTATAGAGAGTTTGTGCTTCTACCCTCAGGTTGAAGGTTTAGAGTTCCCACCCACACGACTAAACGTTATAAAATCTTATGTTCTGCCATTAATATGCTGAATTCACTCTAAATGACTTCACTATTGCACTTTCTGCTTCTTTTGAACACTGGACTTTTGAACTACTGATTATCTTGGCCTTTCCATGTAGTGATCCTGCACTGTATTTTATTTGATGTACTCATCCTTGTCTATCTGTGTTGTAATTGCTGTCTCCATTGCTATTTATTATCTTGTGTGTTGTGTCGTTGGTTGTGTGTCTCCTAATACCTGGCTGCAGCTTAATTTCCCCCCTGTGGGATAATAAATTTGACTTGACTTGACTTGACACTGTGACGAGCTTCTGAAGGCCATGCTAAAAATTGATCCGAATGAGAGGATCAGTCCCCAAGAAGTCCTTGCTCATCCATCCATCACCAAAAACTACCCAAAGTAAGTGTGTGTGTGCGTGTGTTTGTGTAAGCTTCACTTCTTCACATGATGACTTCAAATGTGAGCCTCCTGCCACTCCTCTGAATAATGAGGACGGCATTAATATCCAACCAGACAACAGCTCTCCATCTCCCGAAATTAACCCATCAGGCGTGAATCTGGTTCAGTCTGCGACAGCCGAAGACACACTGCTGCTTGAAGATGAGGAGAGCTCCGTTAGGTGACATGATGAAAAATAGCATCAAAATGCGCTGCCTTTTTTGACCACTCATTTACAAGTCAAATCCATACACTAACTAGGGCTAGTTGCAGCTTTAAGGTGTCATGGTAATATCAGGAATAACATAACTTTTGTGTGTGTGTTTAGCTTTCAGTCTTCTGGAAGACAGCTGAGGTTGTTAATGTCCTTTGACTTTAAGAAGACACCAGGACAAAGAAGAAGAAGAAGAATGGCGTCCGGTGCTTCTTCTCTTGGATGAGGAAGGCCTTTTGCTGCTGTGTTACCTGCGTTGCTGACGATAAGGGATGTGTGAAGTTCTCTTCTGTTTTGTTAAGTTCTCCCTGGGTTGCAGGCTGCTCCGGTTTCCCTGATGTAACAATTGTAACATTGAAAAAAAAAAAACCAGGTGGTGCATCGTGGACAGCAGCAAAGACTAAATTAGCATCTCCATCTTTTTCATCTCCCCCTGCTTATTTTAACATCTCAAAGCATTCAACATTCATCTTTAAGGAAACAGGTTCACAAACCATCACACCTTCCATTTCACCTGACTTGTAGAAGGTCAGATGAGGTGGAGGGTAGATAACTTGTTGATGAAGGTTCACATTCATCCAGGTCATGGTAGTTCTAAGTGCTGTATCGTAGGCACCTGGATTTGTTTCAGTTTCTTGAAGACGCTTCACATCTCATCCAAGAGGCTTCTTCAGTTCTAACTAACTGGAGGGGATTTGCAGGTTTCTAATCTCTGTGTGGGAGTGTCCTTACAGAGTTGTTAAGGACACCTGTGAGCTCTGAGTTAGTGGGGAGTCGTTGGGGCCACTGGCCACCAGCCTTCACGTGGGTTGCTCAGGACAGGTGAGCCAAGGTGTGAATGGTTGTGGAGCTGTCTGGGGAGGGAACTCAGTACAGCATTATAAGTGATAAGTTATGTTGTATGCCGCCTCCTCTGTTCAAAGACGGCTGTGCCAGTTTGACAAAGACATTTGTCTCCTCTGGCCAAGATGTTGACATCACAGGAACATTTTTTTTTCCTTCAGATGTAAGTGGACAGCAGAGTCTTGACCTGAGGAGTTGGCCCTTCTGTGTTGTGCCATTCATTTATGGGGAGGTTGTTTGGTCTCCCCAATGTACAAATCTGTGCATGCCTGGCTGCATCGTACAGCATAAACTACATTACTCTGTTTATGCCTGTTACATGCTCCCTCTCTACTGACCAGGATGTGTCACTGTGGCTGGTGATTGGCCTCTTGCCTTGCCAGGTGATAGCAGGCTGGCTGACTGGTAAAATCCAATAAGAGGGGGTAGGGCACGATTTTAGCCGGCCCATTTGTTTGTTTGGTTTGATTGTTGTTAACAAATAAAGTTACATACTTTTAAACTGCAACTTGCTTTTTTGTCTTGTGTTAGACCTCACTTGGAGAGGGTCGTAACATAAATTGGGGGCTCGTCCTAACTAATTAAAAAATTGAGTTTGGAGTGGGGGTCGTAACAGCCTGTTTATGCCAGATTAATCGCGCTTCTTGGCTTCTCTTGACCAGCAGCTCTGGACAGAGGCAGATGACTAAAGATGTTACACGTTTTTTTTATTACCCTCAGGGATTCACAGACAAATGTGAATATTGTATTGGACTCATGATAATACAATGTTTTGCATGTCAGAGCTTCCACGATGAGAGCATCATTGACTAGTCGAAGCACATCAGCACGTCAGAGAGGATGACAGAAGAGAGACTAGCAGTGTCTGAGGAAGTGGAGGCAGAGGCCATGGACATGGGAGAGCAACAGGTCAATGCGCAGATGTTCTCAGAAAAGATGACATACAGTAGAAGGTCTTCGAGATCAAATGATTGCACATGAGCAGGTATCTAAAGTAGAACATGACTGGTGCTTTTTTCTGATAAACACCACCTACAACAATTTGTGTTTGTGCAGTATATTGACCAGGCATGTATCCTGAACCCACAAGCAACCCTGGTCAGAATGACATTTCTTGCCAAGTAGTGTTTCACCATCTGAATTTGTGTTTTGGTGCATAACAAGTTTCTGGAGGATACATTTTTGCTCCGAAACTTTGTCAAAGTTCATCTCAAATCCATCTAATTCACATTGCAAGCCTGCCTCTTACCTGACACCACCCCAAGATCCAAAAAAGTGCAAATACAAATATGTCCCAATCAACTCGAAATGGCCTGAAACATCCTAAACACTTTTTTTGAAGAATAATTTTGCCCTAACCCGTGGTCAATTTTCATCTCTGATCCATCCCATTGACTTTGCAAGCCTGCCTGACACCATAAAGATCCAAACTTTACACTTTACATGTTGCACTAATAATAATAATGATAATAATAATAACTAAATTAGGTAAGAATCTTGTTTATTGATTTTTTTGGAACACATGTAAATAACACAGCAAAATTAGAATCAATTGTATCATTTAGACAGTATACAGTACAATTAGCATAAACAACTATATACAGGAAGGATGTCCAGAGGTTTCTTGACTGATTATAAACACAGGTCAGTGTTGGCCAATGGGTTAGGCTGTTGATGTCGCCGCTGTCTCCATCCCAGTTTCGGCAATGATTATCCTGTAGAAAGAATAGCACAATTACTTATCTGACAGTAAATATAGCTTTTCAAGCACCTTGAAATACCATATTACTTTACAACAAGACTCAAAACACCATCTCTGCAAAATAAATTTAAATTAAAGAAAACTTGATAAGGAGAACTAAATGCATTTACAGGATATTATTTAATGGATTCACTCAAAGACAACACAGGACTGCTAGGTGGGGGATGGGACACTTATGTGATAGGTAGCAAGCAATTATTTGAAGGGAGAGGTAGGTCCATTGTGTGCAGCAATTCTGGTAAGTGTTTCCTACAATTCTACTGTGGTCAGCTGACAGTCAATTCATGTAGGCCTATCAAAATGCAAAGTCTATTTTGTTAAAAATCTTCCTAAAATGTAATAGTCTCAAGCAGTAGTCTAACATTTCACTGTTAGGACCAGTACTTGAAGCATTTTACTGGTGCAGCTAATGAAATGATGCCATTCCTTTTCATATTGTATCCATGCTAAGGAGAACATTCACGCACATAAAGCAAACCAACTGGATATGAAAGAAGTACACCTGTATATATGAATTGTTTCCATACATACATACATATAACTTGAATAACAATGGTCTGATCCATGTTACTATCAGCATCAAGTTACACTGACCTGTCAGGGACTCAGCAGAAATAGTTGAAACATCAGGACATGGTTCTGTTGTGACTGACACTTTGAGGGCTTGAAATATATTACATATTTACATTATTTGTTACATTAAAGAGGGTGGTTTCTGTGCTATGTAAGGATCTAAAACCTGATTGGAACTTCTCATAGACTGCATAACATGGCATTACATTTGTTAAATTACAGCCTGTGTTGAGCCATTGTCGGTCCATGTTGGTAGCATTAAGTGTGGTGTCTACAGGATTATTTGGGAGAAAGGGTAAAATTGCACTCTACTTTTCACACACAGTCAAACATTTATTTCACATCTAGACTGGCTGCCACCCAAAATGACGGTTCACTGTAAGGTATTTTGTTGTTCACTGGCGAGCCAAGGTGATGCTTTCTTAGTAGAAAGTCTTGTAGTTTCTGTGTTTGCGAAAAACTTTAGAGGTCAACTTAATTCTCACACACGCACACACACGTACACACACAAAGAAAACATTTCCAGGTTTTAACAAATCAGCCAGGAAGTAACATATTTACTCTCCATTATTTGCTGTACATCATAATCTAGTTATGCACTGACCGGCTGACACTTTCATCCCCAGGGCTGTAACCCTGTTGTAATTTAAGTTCATAGCAGGTAATACTGACAGAAGTCAATACTTATCTCTCTATCACTGTCAACAAGCTCCTCTGTACCTGCCACTAACCTTCACTGTCAGTCAACCACAAGCTTCAATCTTTGATTCCTAGAGGTGCACTTTTCCTCAGTCTTCTCTCTCTCTGTAACACACACTTAACACTAACACATGCATGCACACACTCCTACGGCCAGACCACTTGTGTTGAATGATTTATCATGTCCCGCTGCCCCATGAGACAACCCTGGGATGGCATGGTATGAGACAGTCACAGAAAGGTGAACTCATCTGTGCATGAACTTGTGACTGCAGAAATTAAACAACAGTGATAGACATTGTTGGACATCTCTTTGAGCAAACTCCTGCTCCAGCTCCGCTTATATCCATATTTCTTTCGTTTGCTGGAGGAGGTGCAAAGTCAAATCATTTTCTGTGTGGCAGACACAGTTAAGTTTGGTTCAGACAGGGGGAAGTGATAACTCTGTGGAGCCTGTGGAAACATGATACCAGATTTGTAATTTATGCTTGCGGAGATGGAGTGTCTAGACATTCTTTATTTACCATGAAACCCCTGTGTCTTCTGTCTTTTATTTCAGATTTCCCAGCTAGCATACTGACAGGTGCCTGTTGCCATGGTTGCATGAAACACAGACTTATCCCTGTTATTCCAGCCTTGCTTGCTTTAGCCATTTGCTGCACGGTGGGCATGTGAACATTGACCAATCAGCAAGGGAGAGGGTGAGGTCACAGATTTATGGTGAAAATACATGGTAGGTGCGCATTATTATGGAGGGCCTGCAGAGAAGCTTGCATAAATGTTCATTAAAACATATTTGAATATTTTTCTTCTTGTTGGGATGTAGTAGTGTGTAGAAAACAAATGTGAGGCAGAAAACTGGAGGAGGGCCTGTCACGTGGATGTGTGGGCGGTTGGTTTGATTTATGAGAAACACCCCTGTTGATTGAATCTTTGAAAGCAACTGGGAGATTGATGCATGTGCTCATCCAGGCATGTTGATTTATTAGAACCCTATTTGTCCTCTTAGGATGATACATGGGTGATTAGTATGTCTCTGTAAAAATTAGTTACCATTATGCTCTCCGGAGCTTGCCTGTCACTTTTACACTCAGAAACTCCAATTATAGGTTCTGACTCATGATTTAGTCTAATTTATGAGTTCCAAAGGCTGGTTCTCTGACTGAGATTCCCTCTGTGCAACATTTAAAGCACCAGATGGGGAAATAATGAACTTTTCTAGCAGAGAGCAGCTGACAGGAGCTTATGAAAGAAAGCACCATTGACTGGGATCTCAATTAAGCGGACCGTGACAGAGTCACAGAAAAATCCCAGGTTGTTTCAGAGGTCTTTCATTAAGAAAAAACACTCTCAGGACAGTCAGCTTGTGATCACCGTGATGTACTAATTTATTGATCCTTAAACAATAAAAGACAATATTTCCAGTTATAACCATGGGAGAAGTGGTGTTGGGGTTACTATTTCGAAGTAGATGCCAAGTTAGAATGTCATCTTGAACAGCTGCTGTCAATCTTGTCAACGTCTTGTGCGGTGGAGGGAGGGAGAAAGAATGGTGAGAAATAATAAAACAAAAGAATCGAATGGAAGTGGTAGTAGGGTGACAGAAATCACAGTGATGGAAACAATGGAAGCAAAGGGCTACAAATGTAATAAGGGGATCGTGAAAGAAGTGGAGGACGATAAAAAAAGAGGAGAGGAAAATAAAGAGGTAAAACCAACGTGACAAAAACAAAAGCCTGGAAAAATGGTGCATGTGGTAAAAAAAAAAAAAAAAGGGAAAGATCTGAGTAGGATTCAGCGGTGGAGGAATGGGTACAACGCTTACTTAGCTCTCTGTGGAGCGACCGTCTGACCCCGAATTCTTTTATCCATCCAAGATGAAAGCTGGAGAAAAAAACCCAGGGGAAGAGATTGCGCATTACTGTAGAAGTTCGAGTGCTTTCTGAGTGGAAGAAGGACTCTCTCTCTCTCATCCTGGACACCGTCATTATGATTATCATTACAGAGATACAATAACATCTGTTAGTGTAGCTGGAGGAGCTCTTCAACCTCTTTTACACATTAAGTCACAGTTATCTAAACATTGTTAAGAACTTTGAAATCGTTTGGTTTATATGCTTTTGAAAGGTTTAGAAAAAAAAAATCCATTGAGAACATTTACTCAACACAAACCTGCTGTGACAGTAATTAAAGTAAAGAATGCTGAACAAAGCCTTGTATAAAGGAAAAAGGGAGTTTTTACAACATTTTTACAATGTGATTTTATATATTTTCATTTACTTTAACCAAAGATTTCAAGCACAGACGCAATTAAGTGTTAAATGAGGAAAATAAGTGTTACACAATCATTCAAAAAGAACACAATCAGACACATTCAGAAATACATTTCCGACCTAAAAGGTTAAATTGGGCCACTTTGCGTGAAGTGTGAGGTGTTTATACGGTGGTCCAAATGGCCACGCTCAAAGGCAAAGCAGAAGCCTGCCAGCACAGCTCCGTCTCGGCTGAATCATGCTGCCTTCCTGATCTCTGTGTCCCTCGCATGTATTTGCGCGGTCAACGCACTGAATCGTGAAAGAAAAGGAGCTAATGGCACACACATTTGGACTATCTCTCCTTTGAAAGCACTCATCCTGCACGTTCACTCAGATGTGAACATGAAAAGTGAAGGAATGTTTGGGGAATAAAAAGGAGAGCTGCCAACTCTCTCACCCCACCTGGCCAATTGCTGTGTGAAGATGGCATGCTTGTCATATCGCCCGTTTCAGTGGAAGGATAGGGTTTGAAACAGGGACAGTCCAACAAGCACACACAAAAGTAGTGGTTCCATAAGGTCTCATCACACTCTCTTCCTGCTAATGTTTGCCCCACCTTCTGCTCAATGAATTTAAGCATGTGTTTCCTGTTTTGTCGTAGCCTTCTGGCCCCCTATAGGAGACTCAAGGGTTTGGGATTCAACTTTACCTTTGTTTACCAATGTAGATGACAAAGATCAGTAATTACAGACACTAAGTGGGCATGCAGAAAATAGCTTGTAAAGGACCAGTGAGATGAGGAAATATAGTCCAGTTCAATTGGAAATTATGTAAGTATGTAACATATGTTAAGCACGTACCATGTTGGTGAGGTTTAGACACCCAAACTGCTTGATTAAGTTTATCATCACCTGTCTGCTTTGCTGACCACTAGATGTCTCCTCCAATGTACACATCTGTTGTTTCACCTCCCTTAATGGAGACCCATTATGCTCATTTCAACCTTTTTATTTAATATTCTGGGACTTCACCAGATGAGCTTTGCATTATTTACAGCCTGTCAGTTCATCCTTTGTCTGAAACACTCATCAACTCGTCTCTTTAAGGCCCCCAAACCTAAAAGTCCACTTTCTTCTTAGACTAATGTCTGGCATACTGCCCTAGAGGCAGTGACTTAAGAACTTCAGCCTCTTGTCGGTGTTCCCATTTCAGCAGCATAGTGTTACGGGTGATCACTGATCACCAACTTTGTAACTTTATTCACTGATTTTGGTGAAAATGGATAGTACTTTATGATGAAAAAAACTAGGTGATTTATGGAGTTTCCTGATTGACAGACAGCTTGCTAGCTTTCAACTAGCTACTTAGCTCTGTTAGCTACATCTAGCGGTGATATTTGTTAGCTGACTCTGCACAGAAAACCAGAACATGTATTCATCCATACAATATGATCCAGATCACAGTACTGGTCGGGGCCCCTTTTAAGCACCTTGGTACAAACTGACAGACTGAGATCCTTTTACCAAGTGGGCCCAAGTCGGGCCGAGCTTGGCCTAATGCAGGCTACTGTCTTTTGAAATGGAGAAGTCATTAGTCTAGCACGTGTCATCCCCCTGTGGAGAGAAGGTGACAGAATGAGATGTGGGCTCCTTCTCCCTCACTCTCTCCTCTCTCTCTGTGTGTATTTGCCTGGTCTTGTGGATCAATACCTGCCAGTCTCCTCCTCTCATAGTAGCGAAGGCTGGGTAATGGGCTGTAACAGGGGCTGTGTGTGCGTGTGTGTCGGATGTTTAAGTACAGTCCAAGCTGTCGCTGCTCAGCCTTGTCTCAGCTGCAGTGGGTAGGTGCCATTCTTCCTCCTAACAAGAGGAACCTTTCATTAGTGGGAACAAGGTGGAGTGATTTACTTTCTTGAGAACAGCCTTTCACTGTGCACAGTCAGACCTGTGAAAAGACTTGCAGGAATGTAGTTATCTCGATTGAAATGAATTGAATGTTTGTCGAGATAGTGGGTCTGCAGAGGCATCGGATTTCATATATTTCAATTATGTTTAGCCCAGTGTTGACTCTCGGGGAACAATTTTCTGCTCCAAAGTATCACTTATCATTTTCTGTCTGATTATAGAAAATTGTACTGTAGCGGTGATAATGGCCTCGGTGCACCCTTACATCAGGTTATAGGTGTTCACAGGAACAAAAGTGTGTAGCATTGGACTGAATGTAGGTAGAACACATCATGGGCCATATTCCAGTTACAGTGCAGTCGTTGCTTTTAGAAATACACTCATTTTGTTCACACGGTGCAGACACTGCAGTTTAAACCCATTTAACATTTCTTACATTTCTTATTGAAATCAATGTGAAAGGGCAGAGCAACAAAAAGCCACAGCGTGGTCTACATCCACACATGACCTTTCACAGCGCAGTTCATCAGAAATCTGAAAAGGACACGAGGAGCTCATTATTTTTCCAACAGTTTTCCTTTCTGTGTGAATGTGTTTACAGCGCAAAAACAAAAGCGACCTTTTTAATCGGTTGTTTTTGTTCCTGTTAAATGTTCTGAGGAAGCACAAATGTTTGGATTCAGTAAAGTAAGCAATCCGGGTAACCAATTATGCCTCTTGGCCTGACAAATGGGCTGAATTAGGATGCTTAGCTTTTATTACTTCATAAGCAGAATTGCACCTATCAGCAATGATCCTAAATCAGCCCTCCAGTCATGAATAGGGTGGTCAACATTGGCATTGAAATGTTCCCATCGACTAATAAACTATACCCAGAACAATGGCTTTTTTTTTCTAATAACTTTCTAAACTAAATATTTCCTACTGCTGCAGCTTCACAATTTAAAGCTCCAAACTGGTGAAACACAAGTTGACTTTAAGTTTGAAGTTGACATGTTTTCAGCGAGTTTCGCACCGCTATCGGTCATCAAAAATGAGTCCACAGGGCAAAATAACTGTAATTTTCTCCATTTGTTGACAGGGGATCTATTTGTAATATGTTTTGGAACACAGCTTCACCTTTCAGTGGGGTAACCAGCTCCTCTACCTTCGACAAGGTTATCAGGTTCCGTATTTGCATTAGGCTTAAATCTGAAATACTGCCAAATGGGTGCTTTCTGCTTTGGAAACAAATCCTCCACCACAGACGTGTCAGTCAACTGTCCTTAATATCATCATGTTACAAGTGAAATGGGACTCCTTCTACTCTGTGCTGCAAATCAGCGGCTGGCCCCAGCGCTGCATGGAGTAGATGCCTGCAGCTCTCATAAAGAGCATTATTCCTTACCCCAGTACGCGCATGAGGTCAGAGTAGCAATGGATTACACCACAATGATGCACACCCTCTGCAGAATCACATTTTACTTATTTCCCCCAGCACTGTTAAAATGCAGTTAGGTCATCATTGGATGTCATTGCTGCTATAACTTACGTGCACTGCTGGTTTTATTTCATGTAGCTGCTACAGATTCATGGCAGTGCAATGCTACTGAGTGAATTGAGTAAGTGCTGTTATGTACCATCTCTGACCTTGTCGGCAGCTCAATAAATCTCAGGTTGCACAACGCCATTTTCTTGTCTTTTGCTCATAATCTGGTTGTTTGGTTGGTAACTTGTTGGTAAAACTATTACCCGTGTATTCGATTCCACTCCTAATTTTGCTACTTGTAGGATTGCAGAATGAATCAACCGAATGAATGAAGGAATCTGAGAATGCTGAATAGAGAATATCGAGAAGGCCTGTGAAGGATTTAATCAGCCTTGGTGTTTGAGCCTGATTACAATCGATTGTGGCGTGCATTTAAAACTTCTTTAAACAGCCTCTTCGTCTTTGAGTCGCAGCCACCAACGTGACATGATGTATTTGGGAGTTAGGTCTTAGGGTTTTCTTAATACTAGCTGAGCCATTCCACTGCACAAAAATAACTTTGTGGTTTCCCTTTGAATGAAAATCAGTGTGTGCTATATACCATAACTGAACTGAACAGTATAAACGTCGTGACATGTTTGTGTCTGTGTACAACTACTCAATGTGCCTTAAATTGTCCATTGGGGACCAATAAAGTACTTTGAATTGAATTTAATTGAACTGAAACACAAACATCCAGAACATACATTGTTTTCAAGCTTCATGGCAGACCGGTTTGAATCCACAAAAAGCTGAAGCGGGTGATGTTGTTTTTTTTTTTTTTTTATTTATCCCGAGACATCATTAATTCTTGATTTGAATTGCAAATTATTTTAAGACTGACAAAACAAACATGCAGCTTTTTAAGGAAACATCTGGGTGGGGGGTGTTAGCTGTCTTGTTAAGCTTATAATATTCTGCTTCGGTCCAACATTCATGTGTGATACATTTGCAGAGCCGAGACCCTACTGTCTATTCCCAATGGTCAAGACCTAGAAATAGCTGCCTCTTTTAATTAAAAGCTAGTTTTCAGGGATGAAACAGACAGTCTGCTTACTCTGGACTACTTTACAACAGTAATGAACCGCAGAGGTCAGTAAACATTTTTAATGTCAACGCATGCTGTGGATTTTAACTCAGAAATCAAAGCTAAGGTGAAGAGGTCACCACTACACAACTTCCTGGTACGATTCAGACCTCCCCTGCCACCTTGGGGGTGACCCTATAATCTAATTTTGGCAGTGTTACAAATTTAATGTGATTCTGAGGAGGGAGAGTCCATTACAGTGTTCATTATGCTCCCTTTGTCCTATGGCCAAAAGGACACCTTCACATACTGTCAGTACACATGCAGATAGATTCAGGTCACGTTCTCTGCTACACAATTAATTTTTATATGAGGAGACAGGTGTGACCCACTCTAAAACGCATATAATGAACCTAGTGTCTGTAACAGGCTGTTGCACACAAGTGTGTATATGCAGAATGATGCTCCACTTTGCTGATGGTCTTAGTAATTATCCGCTCAACAGATCAGCGGTTTGTTTCAAGTTCTGATTTCCTTCTCAGTTATCGCTTTAGATTTTAGTCAGCCACCTTTTTTTGCCACTGTGCCACGAGAAATGTGAAGTTTGGATACGTTGTTAAGGCGATCTTTGGACCGTTGTCTTTCGTCGTTCAGGCGCATCAGTGACTCCTTAATGCCACAACTCAAACTGGATCATAAATCATTTTAAACTCACTTTCACATGTGAGTTCAGTTCAGATCCTCATTGTCCCTTAAGAGGAAATTATTTCATTATTATTATCTTTTAAGACAACAACAAACACAATAAACAATAAGAGTAGAAGTGAGTTAAAGTTTGCAAGAGTATATGGTATATTAGAATTCAAAGCACTTACTGCATATATCAAAGTTGTTATATTTGGGTAAACCAACTGTTTCACCTCATCTTTTTGATTTGCCACATGGGACAGGGAATCAAATTTCTTCAGCAATATATTCAGAGAAATGTCAAATTAAAGAGAGAATGATCTGGTGTCTTTTAATAGGCTTTGCTTTGTTTGTTGTGTTGTGTTGTGTTTATAACATCTACCAGGAGACACATGTCACAGATTAGATAAGGCTAAAAATGCAGTACTGTGCGGCAATGGTTGTATATACCTCTTCCTATTGCTTCATTTTAACTGCATGTTATGGCTTGACTCAACTTTGTTTATGAATGTTTTTTTGTATTTTATCTACAAAGTTGTGTTTCCTACTTGGTACCTGCATCAGCTTGTTTGAGGTTCTTAAGCTGAAGATAAAAATACTGCAGGCCACTGACCGGCCAGAGAATCGTCACTAAATTTGTCACTTACACAACACAGAGCAACTCGACTCACCTCATCATCTAAACTCTGATGCAGGATTTCTCAAACTCTTTTCCAACAATATTATTGTTTTTCCGCCATACTTCTGTCTTGCTGCCTTCTGCCTTTTCTGAAACAACGTTTTGCCTCCCTTCTGTGACAAACAGCCATCCCTTCGATATATCTTATGTTTGTGCCTGGTACTCTCTGCAGTGGAAACCAAAAATTGAGAATAGGTACCTAGTACCAAAAGTGAGTGGAGCCGCCCTGTGTACGAGACAGAGGATACATTTTTCTTTCTGTCAAAACAAAATGTTTTTTTGTTCTGATTTGGTCAATCCCCGGTCTTCTTCTAGCCTGTCTATCCTGTCGATCCACAAGAGTGCAAAAGTTTTCCTCCGTGTGTCTTTCTGTCAACGAATCCCTCGAGAAGACCACAACCAGTTTATCCTAGTAACAGGAATTGCTTATGTTGCCAAAGCCTGAAAGAGCTTATCCCTCCAGCCAGAGAGATTCACTGTTCTCCAAACACTATTAAAACACACATCAATAAGCCACACTGTTACAGTTGGCGATGTCCAATTAGGGTCAGTCCCAAGCACACTCCTCGGTACACTCCAAGGCTGAAAATATCTCAACAAAAAATGTTGCTGGACTTTTGTGACCCATTTTATGGGATGGCTGTAGCTCACAAGCTCCTTGAGCAAGACACCTTACCCTGAGTTGCTCCTGGCAGGCCGACGCCTTCCGTGGCAGCTCAGCCACCATCGATGTGTGAGTGTGAATGAGTAGAACCGAGGCAATACTGTCAAGCATTTTCTCTGTTGAGGTGGAAAAGCTCTAAAAAATGTGTTGATACAAAGTGCATCTACCATTTAAAGATATACTGTACATGATAAGCCTGGGGCTGAGTGCCCTAGACAGGCAGACAGTGAGTAGCATTAGCCTTAAATAACGTTGTGCTGTGTGTGTCCCTTTGTTTTCTATTTTTTGTAGGGAATCAAAGTCAATCTAAGTAGCTGGGTTAAAGCTCAGTGTATCCCAGTCGATAGTTATTACATCCGCTGATTGACGAGTCAGCACTCTTCATTTTGCAAAGTACTTATCAAGAGACCAAGAGCAGACCTTTGGTCATTGTGAACCCCTCCTTGAGGAAGGGGGGTCAAACAAGGAATTGGCTCTATGTTAATAGGCTCTAATATCACGGCAGGGCACGCAGAGACAGTAGAGCCAACATGAAGAGGAGTGGAAGGATAACTAATAACTTACATAACTTGGTGTTTCCCCTCATCTTGTTTACAGGCCGACTGTGAGTGGAGGGGTTGAGTATGTCGGCTGAAAGTTAATCAGGGGGAAATTCGATCAGTCTCCCATCGAGCAGCAGCAGCAGGTGGTCACGGTGTAAGCTGCGCAGAGATAGCGTGTCCTTTTACCTGCCCTGCTTGTGTGTGTGTGTGTGTGTGCCTGTGCCTGTGTGTATTTCTGTTTGTGAGTGGGCACATGAACTTCCTTTGTCCTTGCAACCCAATAAGTGTCTGGGTTTCCTGAGTTCACTGGTGAATGATTACATTAAAGAGGCAGAGAAAGGAATAGAGGGGGAGAGGGGGAGTGATGCCAACCAGGGAGAGAGAGAGAGAGAGAGAGAGAGAAAGAGAAGTGAAGAGGAGGATATGGTTTGGCAGATCTGTCAGCCCTCTTTTTCCAACCTTTGCGACACTGACTGCTTGATCATACACTCCAGTCACTCCAGTGGTGGAATGTTATTGCATACATTAGTACATTAGTCAAATTTGAGATACTTGTTGTTGACACGTGTGCTGTTTAACTCTTAAACTCCAGCAGTTTCACCTAAGAGACATTTTCCCACTCAGCTTGGTTTAAATGGATTAGATGAGATGGTTTAAATAAAAAAAACAGATTTTTAATAAAGCATTTTAATTTCTTTATTCCTCCCTGCCCCATTAATCATCTCCAACCAAGTATCTATTGCAGTTACATAAATGTAGTGAATTTAAAAAGTACAATATATTCCATTAAATGAGGCATGAAGAAGCAAAATATACGTACCTCCAAACTGTACTTTAGCTTCCAGCACTTGAGTGAATATACATTTATTAAATACATCAGCAACACACACATATACACACTGTCGAGGATCCTGAAGCCTGATGGGCTTCTTATGCAGTATTGCTAACAGTATATCTATTATAATAAAGTCAGGAGTGTTTTCACTTACCTGTGCCTCTACCAGTGCTGCCACATCGGAGATTGTCCCTCACACTGAGAGGTTGTGAGAGCTGTGACTTTTCTTAGATGTCTAAATCAGGTTCTGACCTGACCTTTTTTTTTTTCAGATTAAATGTTTGCCAAGAAACAACACGTTCCTTGGCAAACATTTAATCTGAAAAAAAGGCCCTTCCTGTCAGTGAATGTGATGTTATAGGGGAGTTTCCTACCCTGCTGTGATCCAGTCCATGTCCACAGGAGGTCGGCTTCCACTGAGAGTGCAATAGAGTTGACCTTCAGCTGTTCCATGAGAAACCCACTCACTTCGATGAGTGTACTGTTGCAGATCATTCAATTTGTATGCATTGTCCTGTATGTTCTCATGTGCGCCCTCTAAGACTCTCACGATGTGGACTGATCAGGTCTGATGGCGTTACGGCAGAGTGATATTGCATGGCGTTTCAAGCGTCCCTGCGGCACCTGTGACGAAGCTGGACAGCCCGATGACAATGAGCTCAAAGGGCGAATTGCACACACATGCACACAAACAATACACCACACAGTAGATTACACACTGCTGTGTTGACAAGGTGCTGACTGTTGTGTTGTTCTGAAGGTCAGTGGCCTGCTGTGCGGTGCTTTGTATCGCCCTCGGCTTAGTTTCTTTTCCTTATATACGCCAACGTTCTTAATGCTGATGTGTGTTTTCTTCAGCTCCCTTGGCATTTCTTAATGACCCCTATACATTATGCATCAGAGTCATTATCCTTTGTGGAAATAATATCCCTCAGAATGAGCCATTTATAAGGATAATTGGCAACTATAGCTGCTTTACATTTTGTTTTAGAGGGATCTATGGTAAGCATTTGCAAATCCAGGTAATAAGTTGGTAATAAAAAATTCTATTTGACTGCGACTAGCAACAGAGATTCAGCGATGTACATTTCTATGGTAATAGCTGTCATGTTGTAGAAAAAGACTGGGGAACATTCAAAGTGATTTGTAAGCACTACGTCTTCAGACACGTGTGACCGCTGTGTGAATTCAAAGATTGTCATTGAGAGGTCTTGATTTGTCAGTTGCCGCCCTGGGCATGTTTCACCATAGCATGACAATTAACACAAACTGTCACCCTATCCTCTGCGCTCATGTTTCTCAACCACCTCATACTTTGTGTATTATAAAGACCTTGTATGCAGAACAGTGGAAACATGCATATAGATTCAGATGGGAAACTTGCGAGTTGGTTGGAAATTAACATAGAAATGGGAGATCATTTTAGGCTGATTGATTAAATAAGTGCACCAGCACCAAAGTAATAAATAATAGCAATTTTTTACCAGTGTTGGGCTTGTAACTTTTAAAAAGTAATTAGTTATAGTTAATAGTTACTTCTCCCAAAAGGTTACTGAGTTAGTAACTGAATTACTCCACTAACTAACTAGTTACCAGGGTTAGCGGAGCTCACGTTAGCCACACCTGGCCTGCTGTCATCATCAACAGTGTCAACAACAGTGTTTTTGGCCTCTAATGTTGTAGAAGTGTGTGCCACTGATAGATGCTTCATTAGATTAGAGTTGCTTGCAACGGACGTGGACAAACACTTTACTGTGGGACATAATGTACACTTCACATGTACGCTCTTGCCTTTTAAAGTAGTGTCTGTACTTCCACTTTGAAAACGCCAACTTTCCCTCCGGACTCGCTCCGGACTCGCCATTGCTGCAGCTTACCTCTGCTAGTTTGTGTGTGTGAGGCTGCTGAGTACGAGTGTGGTTTGTGTGCAAACTGAACACTGCCTGTGATTGGCTTACAAACTACAGACTACGAAATCATCATCACTTATGTGGTTGTCTCGCCCTTCCCTCCTCCCTCACCAAAGGACAAAAAAAAACAGCAGTGCAGTTCCTGTGGCTGAGAGCCAAGTCGGTTGACGACCACATTAATGAGCAGCTTCAGTTTATAAAGCACCACATTTAATTGTCGGTAACTGTAACGGTAATAGTAACGGTAATGGTAATGGTAATGGTAACGGTAACGGCGATGGAAATAGTAATTAGTTAGATTACCTGTTACTGAAAAAAATAATGCCATTAGTAACGCCGTTTATTTTAACGCCGTTATTCCCACCACTGATTATTACTGAACTGCAGTCTCCCCATTTCTACAGAGTGCTTTATCATCTTTCAGCTCATTGTTTTGATTTCATGGCCAACACGTCTGTTTGGTCCACTCTCACTGCCTGTGTTAGAGCATTTTGCAGCTGACCCATGTTTAATTTAAATATGTAAATTAAACATACCATATCACTGTACAATAATATGGGGGGAAAAATTACTGATACTAGAATAAAATCATGCCGGTGTAAAAGGGATGATCTATGCAGCGCATGTTATTGTAAGGGAACTCTTCTGTTTCTGCTACGATCCGATGTGCTGCCATATAGGCTCCAAATAAAATGGTTCTCCCTTTATATTCCCCTTGTGTTTACTATATTACTATATAACTGTGCGTGTGTGTGTGTGCTTGTGCGTGCCAGCATCACTTAGAGCTTTCTATTGAAAGCAGGTTAATTGTTTTGTTATTAGTCAGGATAACAGGGATTTGCTTCAGAGCTTTTTAATCAACGGGTTCTCATTTCCTGTACCACTTTCATTCTTCAACATGTGCACACATCACCCCAATTATGTAAACATGCATGCACACACCCACCGTGTGATATACGGTACATGTGTGCTGCATAGTTATTTATACAACATGCTTACATGGACATGTTTTGGTCATTTAATGAAAATCTGGCCCGTCTGTTCTTAGGGTCCTTGCATGCATTCATTTCTGCGAATTGTCGAGTGTGATTTCATGACAGCAAATCCATTAATTTATCTTGTGGTACAAGTTGAGATAAGACACAGAGGGACGGTGCTGAATGACAGGCATGCGGTTTAATTGGGCCCTGTGTAAGCCAAAGCAGCGTGCATTGAAGCAGAGTGATACGGACCTAATGGAACTAATGACTTTGTTTTTGTAAAGTTACATCAAGCAGAAGTATCACTGAAGCTGTTAATTCAGTGGCCACTTTGCTTTCGTAGGGGAGGCGAAAAAAAAAAGATTTGGGGGACAGGGCAGAAGTTTCTGACTCTACCCCCCAATTAACCCATGAGACCCTCTGAAAGCCTCAAAAGCACCATTTGAAGGGGGTCTCAAATTTTGTCAAAAATTAAATATTTTGTAGTCACTAATGGTCACTAAAATGTTTTTAAGCTCACCATGTCCAGTATTCAGAATTCAAAACATTTATTCACAAATATGTTGTATTTTTTGCCGTGCAGAGTCAACCAGTCCGGTGCACATATGCAAATAAGTCATGTGCACCAAACAGAAGAAAGACATGACTTAGAGTTAGTCATAATAAAATTGGCTAGCAAGCAAAAGCTCAACCTAAGTGTATCACTCACACACTAAGGGTTCACACCTAAAAGGTGGCACTCAGAGATTAAGAGGCACCGAAAGACGATGCTGGTGCAGCTAGCACAGTGGGCCCACTCACTACCAGAACAGAGGATCTTTTCCCACCCACTGACTCCCCAGAAGAACAACGTGAAATTGAGGCCGAGTGCTCTGAAGACGCAGCAGGTGCTGAGGCAACGTTAGCTGCTACTGCTACTGCTGCTAGCACAAGTGACTTGCCGGCTGGTTGGACAACGAAGCAGGTGGGCGAATGGAAAGACCGCAACCCCCCATTGGGGTGTTTAGTGTGTAGAAAAGCAAAAACCTTGCTACTCTCAGAAAAGGGACTGGGTTTACACCTTGCAGAAGAATGGACCGAACAATGATGTTACTAGCTCTGAAGAAAAGAGGCTAGAAAAGAAGCCTTGTGGTTGGTTGTGGTCTTTAGTGAAGTAGCCTAGCCTTGGAGTTGGAGAAGTTGGAGTGATTGTGTGTGTGTGTGTGTGTGTGTGTGTGTGTGTGTGTGTGTGTGTGAAAGGGAGAGAGAGCACCCGCCATGGTGATGTTTGGCTTGGCATTGGCTTTTTCAATTTGAGATATGGCCTGTTTTTGCACAGTAAGGCGATTGTGCTTTGTGTATATATTCAATGATGTATGTGTCTGATTGATTTGCTGTAGATGGATGGTTAAATAATGTCACCCGATCGGTCATACTGCAGGCTC
Source organism: Sparus aurata (assembly GCF_900880675.1). NCBI lineage: Eukaryota > Metazoa > Chordata > Actinopteri > Spariformes > Sparidae > Sparus > Sparus aurata. Next base: position 30,873,340 of record NC_044187.1, on the reverse strand, counting down.
TAATTTGCAAGTGCACTGATTGTGAGCCAGTCTCTGATAGGCTATACCTGGCATTTATTCAGTTGTTTGCTCTTGTAAGTGCGCCAGATTGGTGCCAATTATTGTTGTGCCTGCATTGTAATGCACAACTTTGCCTCTACTTGTTATAAAACAACGTGCATCCAAACAACTTTAGCCAATGCAGCCTCCTATGTCAGTGCTGCTTTACAAATACTACAGCATATTGGATTATAAAAATGGGGTAGAAGGGGCAAATTGGATTGAGCCCAAGTCTGTAGTCAATAAAGTAGTTTGTCTTTTTAAATGAAGGATATTCCATTTTGGGATGAAACACTTTACCTGCAGTCTACTGTGACAGTGAAACTTGAGTTGAAAGAGTGTGTTGTTGGCAAGTCGGTTGTTGTCATCGGGGTAGCTCAGTGCTAATAAGCCAAGAGACATTCTAACTTTGGACCTGGAGTGCTATTGATCTCCTCACTTGTAGAGCTGACGAGTGGAGAAGGACACTTTACCTCTTCTGAACAAGAAAAGTAATTGGGTGAACTGACCTTGCAGAAATGCAGGAGAGAACAGGAGACCGGGCCAGACAGCGAGCCAGTGAGGTGTGAGAGTGAAAGAGATACTAAAAGGAGAGAGGATGGGAAGAGAAGGGCACAGATTCTTATAGTACTGCCATCCATATTTTCTGTAACTCACCATAAGCCTGAAGGGGCTGGAGTAGGCTATGACACCTCTCCAGCTTCTGCAGGAATAATCTGGCTATTTAGCTGCTAAATGCTCCACTATGGTCAGTGGCTGGTTGCCAGCTTTGTCTGCCTGCCGTTTTGTCCTTGTAGCGTACAGTGGGTTTAGCACAGCTATTTTCCTGAAGCAGCTGTCTGCTGCAGCTGAAAACAAGGTTGATGAGAAATAAATAAGATGAATATATGTGCGTATATATATATATATATATATATATGTATGTGTGTATATATGTATACATATGTGCGTGTATATGTATATATGTGTGTGTATATGTATATATGTGTATATGTATATATGTATATATGTATATATGTATATATACATACATATGTAAGTGTGTATATATGTATGTATGTGCGTATATATTTATATTTGTATATATGTGTGTGTATATATATATATATATATATATAAACAGTATATATGTATCAATCAATCAACGCTTTATTGTCCTTTAGTTGTTAGAGATTACGTTTATATATACAAATATGTATATATATATATATATATATATATATATATATATATATACACAATCATATATGTATAATACTGTGTAATACGGTAATTGATTGTGTTTAATGATATGCAATTACATTTTAAACTTGGGTATGTGTAATCTTTATTGCATTTGGATGCCAGATTATTTCCACTCTCTAAAGCCTGATTTGTTGTCTGTTTCCGGGGCAACCGCCCTTCACCAAGTACCAAAAGAGGCACGATTCTTTGAACCCTGATTTGCAGCCCACCCTGTGTCAATACATCATGTTAAACAAAATCAAGCAGAAACAAGGAAGCTAGGAGCTGTCAATTGTCTTGTGCGCATAGACAGAAGAAACAAAGAGACAAGAGCAGCCCTGGTTGTTTATGACTCTTTCTACACACAGAGAAAACCTGAGAGACCTCATTTACACACAGAAAAACACAAACAAATAAATGTTCACTTTGGTCTAAGCACCATCATTCATTTCACAGTATTTGCAGACTGAGACCAATTTCTCACCTGGCTGCTCTGTGGTCACAGATTTTTTTTTTTTCTTTTGAGTTTGACAGATGTTTTGCTTCCAGTTTTCCCCTCGTTCTAGTGGAATTTGTCCACTAGAAAGAAGAAACTGGGTGAATAATATTTTGAACCAAACATACATATCCCTGTACATGGCAAGATTTATTTAGCTCTCAGCCTGAACTGGACTGAAAAAAGGAACTTCTCATATGGGTCATTATGTGTTGCTCATATCACCTTGAATGCGATTGGTTGGTTGCGATCCTTGGTGTTGAATTGATGGAGCAGGTGGATCTCTCTGAACCGCAAGGCTGGAGATTTAAAACAAGTTGAACAAGGAATCTCAAGGCAACAGAGACATAGTTGCACTTTATCTTTCCTTCTTTGCTTTCAAACCCCGTTTTTCAGTTTTATCTCACATAAACTTCACCGTCAGTGTTAGTGTTTTCATGCCTTTTTCCCCTCTTTATCTTGCTCTCCTCACAACCTAACCCCTTTCATTTTGCTGTTCCCTATGAACTGACTTCCACTATCCCAGCTCCCCTGTGTATGCAGCAGAGGCTGTTCAATTGAATGATTTAATTTGGCAGGGAATATACCTTACAGCATACTGCTGCAGATGGAGAAAACATCAACTTAAGGGAGGAAGCACCAGATAGAAATAAAGCCCCTCAGCTTGGTGTTGGTGCCATACAGTGTGGCTGACAGGGAGATATTGATCGGCAGAGTCAAATCTTCTAATAGACACACCATAGTTTCCTTCGGGCTATCCAATGTATCAGACGTGCATTTGTTCTCGTAGCTTCCCTGGAGAGTTACTCTTCCACATACGATGCAGCCAAGAACCACGGTGCAAATGCAATCTTTTGTGTGTGTGTATTTTAAAGAAAACTGCTTCAGATATTCCAATTCAGTCATCACTCCGATAAGGCCATCCAGGTTTACTCCCATGTGTGAGCCGTCGCTATGCATCCATCACCAAAGTTATGGGCTGTACATGAGATGGATGGACCACTAACGTGCTCAGACAAACAGCCTGGTTCCATTAATATTCCATTATGCCTCATCTTGTTCCTCAGGGGCTGCAAAAGCGTCTTGCGCTGCAGGATTAAACGTGTGGAGAAGGAAACCATGCAGATCCGGCCTCATGTGGGACCACCTGTGGCTCAGCAGACGCGGGATTTTACTATCGCTTCCATCAAAAATGCAGCACGTGGCGAGATCTTGTGGAACCATTGTGTCATCGCCGGCACCTTCAGCTGCAGGATTATCTTGTGTAATCCTTAGAGAGTCATGAAGAGAGGAAGCGGGTGAGGTAAAGAAGACTTTGCGACTTGTATTATATTGCACGCCCCAGCTCCTGTTTGCTAACATGTGTATACCGGCTCTACACTCGCAGACACACACACACACACACACAGCCGTAACAGTTTTTCAGCCTGATTCCCGTCTCTCTTCAAAGAGAGACAAAAAGCACAAATTAATCTTGCGGTAGAGATTTTCTATGTAGTGGGCAAAAGTCATACTTTGTTGTCACTCGAAGGTCAGAGCACTGGGGCACTTGAGCTAAAGTAGAGCCCACACAAGTGCCCTTCTGGTGTGACAGAGCTAGAGGGAAGCAAATGTTCCTGGGTGCAGACCCGCTGCATGGAAGGAAATATATTGACCTGACTTGCTATTACCTTGACAACTGATCTGACAGTCTAGACTTTTAACTCGCATTTACATATTTTTCTACTCACATCCACACTTCCATCCATGACTGATGAATAATCTAAACTGCTTGTTTACCCCAAATTTAATGACTCCATCCACTGTTCCAAAGCAGCAATTCATCATGTTTATTAGAGCTGCCACCTTCTCCGTTTCTTCGTTCTCTTTCACTTCCACTTTTTATCTCTTTAGCCTGTGCATCCTCACTGCCGTTCTTCGAAAGTTGATTCAGGCAATAAAGCAGTAATTATGTCATCAAAAATCAATGATGTCATCACAAACCACAAGAGCCAGAGGTACCACCCTTCAGATTTCTTCTTTAAGCCTCCTTGTGAACCCCATTCTTCAACAGCTAATCTCAGGATCAACACTGATACCTGCTGATCAATATTTCACCATCTTAGACTCATACACGTTATTATATATATATACACACACAGACACTTTGCAGTCAATAAAGCAAGTCATCCATGAGGCAACCTGTAGTAAGATGGTATGGGAAATCAATTGAACTCCATCAAGATGGATATTCCCTGCCTTCACTGTTAATGAGACCCGACCTTTGACCTCTCACACCTGAGAGATGGATGACATCAGGTTTCCCTCCCTAATTGGAAGAAGGGGAATTATATTTTATCTATCTGAAGATCTGAAAAACAACAACCAGTATTTAATCATCCAGTGTTACTTAAACTGGATTGGAGTGGTCTGAAAATACAGTATGTTTCCTGGTTGTGTTTGTGATGTATTTTCTTTTGAGGAAGAGCAGGGGATCCAAGCTAGGGGACCATGAACGCACCAAATGTCACAGAAATCTATCCAATAGTTACAGAGATATTTGAATAAAAATCTGTTAGAGGAAGAGTCGATACATCATCAAAGTAACGTGGATGTCTTTGGGGACCATAGATATTTGTTCAAAATGTCATATCAATCCATCGAATAAGCGATATGATTTGGTCTTCACCAGTGTGTTGGACTGACTGAGCCATGCCAGCAGCCTGTAACATACAAACTCTAATAGAAAAGTATTAGAGTCATTACTGATGTAAAGTTTCCTGGTTCTTGTCCCCATCGTCAGCCAGGGCTTGTCTGAGCTTAACTGTGAAATGATTTGTGTTAACAGCACACACACACAAGAACACACACACTGAAAAGGGTAGCATTTGTGCCAGTGTGAGCGTGCAAAACGAGCGTGTGCGCTTGCATATGTGCAGCCATGTGAGAATAAGTGCGTGCACTCACTCACCGCATGTATCCACGAGTGTGTGTGCAGCCACTCCAAGATTGTCCCTTAAGAGACTGCTTGTGTACAGCTGTTTACCCAAGAGTCAAATTAATTAGGGAGATTAACAGGCTAATAAGTGCAGATTGCTTCACTTAATGACTCACTGCTATATTGTGAACACTCCCAGGCCTGTAAAACAAAGGGAATGAAATTGCCAAGCATTGCTAATGAAAAGAGATAAATGGGATGTGGGTGTGGATGGATTGCACCCTTTTTGAATGTTTTGCTGTTCCCATGCATTAAACATCGCCTGTGTCAACTGGAGTTTATCTCTAAGATCTGCACACAGTCACACAACTGTAGAATCATAGATTTCTGTTTTTATCACTTCAAAAACGAAGCTGGGGGTGATCGTTATCATCTAACCGACATGGATCTGAGAGGTTTGTACCATGTATCTTTTGAACCCATCTCATAGTAATAAACAGGGCTAACAACCGCAAATGATTCAATTGTTATGGTGTTCACAAGACGGTATATCTGATAGAACATTGGCACTGAGAGATAACATGGAGCTGTGTTAGGTTTGTAATGGAAATGGAAGGTGTCTGTGCTCGGGAATTAAAGCTCCCTTGTGAAATAGGCTTCAATGGCAACATGTCAACCATATAAAAATCAATAGTTCAAAAGTCACAACCGCAGACATCTTGATCGCCAAATCACATCATAAATGGTACCAACAGTGTATGTCACTCCGGAGCTTTAATTCGACTGTGAGGACATCTTTATGTTTTTCATTGCTTTGGTCTTAGTGCCCAGCACCCTGACCTGCTGAGGATCCCATGGGTGTGCACCAAGAGTGGATATTTCATGTCACTGTTCAGGGGGACAATAAACATAAAAAAAAAAAATTGCTAGTTCCTCTAAGTGGCTCACATTCAAACAGCTGCACGTTATAGTTAATATTACAGTAGCTCGCAGATGTTAGCTACAGCCTGGGTAGCTTTGACATACCGGTTAACAAAATCCATTAAATGTGTTTTATTCTATGGAGGTGGAGGTGAAGAAAATGTCTGGCACATCCTTTGCAATTCACCAGTGGTCAGCTGGGGCCACCTTTCCTGTTCCTGTGTCTGCTGCAAATTGCAAAAAAAATTTCTCAACCATCCTACCTTGTCCTCCTCCTGTGTCATCTGTCTCTTCTCATTCTGTTTTGTTGCAAAGTTTTCAGAGCGGCAGAGACACCGCCGGTGTGCGCTCAGCACGAGAGAAGATGGAGAAACGTTGTGCTGCTGCCAGAGGAGTCCCTGACTGGGATTACTCTGAGCTGCATGCACGGGAATAAATTACAATTTGATGGATTTGTGTGTATTTCTTGCTATCCGCCTAATGCTCTGAATAAGTCTAATAATATTGGTGGCTAGTCGCTTTTTAGAAATAAAGTAGCTAAGAGGGACTGAAAAGTCTCCCGTTTTGCAACCCTCTGTGTCAGTGTGTATATTTTTGACTTTGATTTGGTCACATTTTTAGAGGACCTGTGATAAATTCATTATTGACCCAAACTTCCTGAAAGTCTTTCGCAAACAAAGTAGTCTGACTTCCTGCAGTGCTCATATGAGCACTGGTGCTAGCTAATGCTAATGGAAAAGCTCACATGGCAGAAAATTGTGCTCCCGTTGTGGTTTTCCTTGACTGGCAGCTCCGGGGTGGAATAATGTGACATTTCAGGCTGACATCGCGATGACTCTGTCCCACCTCCAAACTTTGTCACACCTGCTCCACCGACTGCTGCTCCCTCAGCGGACTTTTCTCTGCTTGCTCCACTTAAGTGGAAAGGGCAACAGGGAATGAGGCGATTGTTATTCATTCTACTTTCTGCATAATATTCACGATCCGTTTCATTACTGCATTTTTCATTTTTTTTTTCAGACTGTTTTGCATACATAATGTAGTGTTTTATATGTATAATGGTGCATGCCGGAAGAATACCATTATGTCCTCCGTTTGAGACGTGTATGGCACTCTAAGTGTGGGCGGGAAGGTCACAGGGGCCAGGGGTCAATCCCATCATGCAATGGGCAAGAGGAAGCATGTAACATTCCACCGATAACTTCATGAGTACCATCGTTGTACATGTGCAATACCTACTATCTAATAGTGCACCAGCTTGAGTGCTAATGTAATGAATGCCAAATGAGCATTAACCATTATGAGCTGAAGTCAAACTGGCTCACATATGGACTTTGTGTTTTTGACACTCCTCCTGGCCTGCTCAGGATACTTTGAGTCAAAAATTCTAACTCTACTGATTATGTTTATCAGTAATATCAGCCACCAGTAATGTCCATGTCTTTTTTTCATTATTTCACTCAAATGATCTGCCTCTAATGCATTATTCAAACTACATCAAACGTTTGAGACATCCACCCAGAGATGAACCAGTCAACGCCGTGGGTCACTGAATTGAAACGTTGAAGGGAATTGAAGTGTCCTCGGTGCAATACTCATTTAGAGGCATTAACTGAGCTGTCAGGAGAGAACCACCTGCTTAGCCTCTACACCGCGCATTTCTACATGGTGTACTAACAGATTTTGCACCAAATGTCCTTGTTTGCCTGAGATGGTTGTTTCTCTGGTACAAATGGAGTGAAGGATCTCAGATTATATCAAAGTAGCAGATGGCAACAGATCATCACCATCAGATCATCCATCATCTTTAGCAATTCAGAGGGATCAAAGAGGGTGAGCACGTGAAGTAGAAATGCCCCCTTTTTTTGACTGGAAGCAGATGGTTTAACTGGAAGAATTCCCTTTAAACACTTTTCTTTTCTTGGCTGTTAATGATCTGGGCAAGTACTACAGTCTCATTTGTGTGTGGTAATTATACCAACGTTTCGCAATCAATTTGCAAATGACATGATCTTTCAAATTCTACTGGGAAATGTTCCTTGTTGAAGATTGTGAGGAGCTAATACTGCATGAAGTACTACAGACGCCGGGTGATGAATCAGATCTCTGTAATACATGCAGCGCAGCATGTAGACAGCATGAAGACAGCATGAAGACCTACGCATAGTTTACTCTGCAGTCTTTTAGATTGTCTTGACTGACAGCATCTACTGTCAGGTGACAACAGATGCAGAAGTCATGACGACGTCGACCTTCATCAGTCACGCGTTCAGGTGTTGATCGTGTCTTCCCCAGAACAATGGCTCTTTCATGTTATGCAAGATGACAGTGGCTGTCAGCTTACTCTCAACTGACTTCCTCACAACTTCACATGGGACAATCTATATATTGATTACTAAATCTAAAATGCTCTATCCCCACGCTACATGTCTGATATTCTTTGTATCTGAGTGTGTTTAATCCACCATGTAGAGCTGAGCCAACTGTGACAGCCAGCAGAAAAGATCACTGTACAAAAGCACAGTTTGCTGTTCTCCCTCAAAGGCACATGTCAGTCTAAATTCTGGTAAAGCGTGCTTATTAAAAAATGGGTGAATTAAGGGATGATTCCCCCATCTGACAGTTCGTTTAAAACACCAAACCTACATTATCTCAAATGGGCTTCCATCTCTTCGCTTTGTTCTGAGGAGGTTCGAGTAATTTTTCACTTTCTGCATCATTTTCTTTTAAAGACAAAGAAGAACGGTGTCAGAAGGGGAAGAGATGGATGGATGGAGCAGAATAGAAAGCAGGAGCGGGGAATGAACTTCTGACCCTGAGGGTGTACGGCTGCTAGATGGAGGCAGCTTAACCAGACACCAGAGCATGAGAAAGACATTTCTAAATGCAATACTGAGATGAAATATAGAGCCATGAGCAGCCCATGAAAAAGCTTATGTCTTTGGACAAAGATTAATACTGGAGCCTTTACACACAGCCTTCATCCAAAAGACAAATATGTCCTTGGGGGAGATATTTGAACCACCATTCATTCTCGATCCACGTGTTTTTTAAACCCTCTGGGGATGGAATATCTGTCTGTCTATCTGTCAGTCTGTCTGTTCGACGGTCAGTCGGTCCACACTTAAATATATGGATGATATTCTGTAGCTACACACATGAATGGATCCCGTACGACGAAACCTAATGACTTCCTAATGGCTGTGGTTCAGGGGGGAGAGCAGGTCATCCATTAACTCTATGGTTGGTAGTTCAATCCCCGGCTCCACCTGTCTATGTGTCTCAATGTCCTTAATCAAGACACAATGGACAGGCCAGTGCCCAACATGGCAGCTCCATACTCAACAACTAAACAGACAATTGTCCAGAGGGACAATTGGGACATATTTCAAGGTAAAACTACGTATTTAGTAATCCCTTAGCTTTTGTAAGACATTAGCTTCCAGCTGCTTTCTCACAAGCATTACCACTTGATAGTGCGGTGATAACACGGTTACCATCCCTGCATGTTAGCATTGTAATTGTGAAAGTGTTGTCATGCTAACATGAGCAATTATCTAAAAACAGGTCCATCCATAGTTTTGGCCATGCCGCAGCTCATTATTTACTTTTTGTATTTAGGACAACTGGCCTTGGTCTGTAGGTAAAATCTCACCGAGCTGTTAGTGGCTGTAAACTCAGTCTTTATACACTCTGAAACAAAATGCAAGGTGAAACAAGAACGGAGCATTTGGAGCAGTAAATAAATGATTGCCCCTCGTTCGTGCCCTCCATCAGACTTAAGCTCTTTCATAATGTACCACTCACAGTCTGAGCTGCCATACTTTGACCGCTTCACTTTTACTCCAGAAAGAAAGTTTCAGTCAGAAACATTTGCTACTGGGCATAAAGGTGGAAAATATATCTTGAGAGGTTTTTACATGTCCACTCCATTAAATAGAGAGTCTGTTCAAGTTTTCCTTCAGTTATGGGCAGTATATAAAACTTGCCGGCTTTCAGGGTGGTTTCAGGTCCTCACTCACAACCTGCTTAAACAACAGGGGGAAAAAACCCATCAGAGCTGACCATCTGGCAGCGCCGTAGGGAATTACAAGGAGCTATTCCCCTGTGAAATGCCCATCGATAACTTCACTGTTCAAATGCAATCCACTGAGTCTACCTCTTTCACCCTGAATTTAAGCATTTAAAAGGAACTAACAAGCACAGATTCTCCTACAGAAAATGTGACTTACACTAGGATAAAAGGGTAAAAGGCAATCGGCCGTGAACTAAAACTACAGTAGGAATGGTGTTTTTTGTTGCACTGAGTTCACTTGCACTTGCACTCCAACACTGCTCTCTCGTGCAAGTGAACGTGAACTAGAAGCTCACAGAATAGATGGCTGCTGTCAGACTGAGGAGAAGGCATAGATTGATAGGGGAAGATGCAGAGAAAGATGGTGAAAGACAGAGGTGGAGGTAGCGTGGAGGACTGCGACACTGATGGCAGATGGTGTGTGAGAGATGAGTCCTCTTCTTTTCCGTCACTGCTGCGAGGAGAGAAGGGGTACGGAGAACCCCGAAGAAATAAAAGGACAAAGTGATTGATCAGACAAAGGATTTCCCCTCTCTTGCTCCACGTCTACTTTTTGAGTTATCTTCTAGCCACGGAAACATATTCCTATCTGAGCTTGGTGTTTTATTAATCACATACTAACGTATTCACATCCAGTTTCTCATTTGTATTTACCTGTCAGCCACCGCACCCCTAGTGTTGTAACGCGCAGCAACACTGATAGAACGCACGACAAATTACATGTGTTAGTCACACAGTCTGCGCTTAGAGGCGTGAACATGACATACAGTGAAATTCATTACAGAACCCTTTATCCTTCCCTCACAGAACCGCACCAGACAACAGAGAAAGAAACATTCGCTGTCGGGGTTTTAATTTGTGTGTGTGTGTGTGTGTATGTGTGTGTGTGTGTGTCTCTGCCTGTTCAAGTCCACGCTTGTGCGAGTGTGTCCTTTGTAAAGCCTTAGAGAATAAGAATAAGAGGAGCAGCTTCAGGGGGAAACGGTGTTACAGCAACTTTAAATATATAAATAAATAAATAAATAAACTGAGCGTTAGATGAGTAGATTGCTAACACTTTCATATCTGTCTGTTTTAAACGGAGCTATAGCCAGAGGTCAGTTCACTTAGCTTTGCATAAAGACCCTGGCTTCCCTCGAGAGGTCATACGTACACCCACGGCTTTAAAGCTCACTGACACATTAAATCTTGAGACGTAAAAACAAAACCACAACATTGTGGTTTTACAGGGAGTTCTGTACTGGAGCTGTTTCTCTCTGGGCACAGGGACTTCCTGGAGTCTTGCGACCTAGAAGTGTCACGGTGCTACTGTGGCAGCCTGGTTGTTTCTCTGTTTTCCCCTCCTTTCTTCCTCACCTGCTCCTTCCCTGTGTGTGTGTGTGTGTGTGTGTGTGTGTGTCAGCAGCAGCAGAGTGGCATTCCTGTATGTGATCAACTCATCACGCTCCGGCCTTATCTACCTGGTCTCTCCACCACTTTGTCGCTAGATAATTGCGTCCCATACAGTGACTTCAGAGAGCCACTCTTTAGAGTATTTTGCGTTTTCAGTATTTTTGCCTATGAGCTATTGCCCTTGTCTTGCCTGTCTGCTCTGCTTCCTGCTCGCCTGCTCTCCTGAGTTTCTCCGAGCCGGCTCCACTCAACCCTGGTCGCTTGCTTGCCTGCCTGCAAACCTGGTCTTCTAGTCTGCATTACCCTCCAGAGCGGGCCCGGTTCTAGGCATGGGCACAGGGGGGCAATGCCCCCCCCAAATGCTTCGGCTGCCCCACCAAACTGACCCCGCTTCATTCCGAAAAAAAAAAAAAAAAAAGTATATTCAAATATATAATATTGTAACGTATTTCCATTAATGCTGCTCAGAGTAATCACAGTCCACGGCTCTTCTGCCAACAGAGCCGGTGTCTCTCTCTCTCTCTCGTACCGTACATACAGTCAGTAGCAGCTTCTCTCAGTTAGCATCACATTAGATACTATGGGCACTCCAGGCTTGTCAGTTGTTAGCATGTCGGCTAGCAACTGCTAATAGTAGCCTAGTCCCATCGGCGGCTGCTGCCGAGTTTGTCTCTGTCCCACTCCGCGGCATGGGAAGCGTCACACGGGCAGGCTACGTACCGGTTGTGAAGCGGGTTTCAACTTTCAACCCTTGCCAGCCCCGCTGTTAGTCCTGTTGGCCCACGAGCCTCACCCACCCCCACCAACAGGATTAAACGACACACGTTAGTGAGAGGGGACTCCACTGTTTAACGTTACTTACTGGGGCCAGAGCCTCCGACAGCGGCTAATCTGAGGCTGCTGGCATCTGGCAGGGAGAAACAGGGAACCCAGACAGGATCACACGACTTTTCAAAGCGCGAGAAAGTGGTGCACAATAATATAGCATCAACCAATCAGACAAGACTTATTTATTTATTTTTATAGCGCTGTTTACAAAATTGCTTTGTCACAGATTATAAAGAAAGTTACATTTTGCCCCACCACCAAATTTCCCAACCTCCCTTCATATCTACCAAGATGAATGTGGAAAATGTGGTGGTGGGGCAAAATGTACGTGACAGACTGACAATCTTAAACATGGGCAGATACCAGAGGAACCACAAGCCCTTATGGGCCACCCGATTAATTACTCTGTTTCCTGTCAAGTGTTATTCAAAGGCTAAATGACAATTTAGTCTCTCCAGTTTCTTCACAACTGTTACATCAATAATGTGATCATTATTTATATACAACATACAAGTCTCTATATCAGTCATGGTTACCCTTTACAGTCACGAACTTTTACATCAGTCTGCATTCTTTTGTAGCGAATTTCTTATTCAGATGTTCAAAAACGTGCATGGTTTGAAATAACACAAATCTACCTCCATTTTTTTATTTGATTATTTGTTTGCAAAAGTTAAAAATGAAGCAATGCCTTCTGGGAATTTCAAGACTGAATCGAGTGGACCGCGTCTCCGTGGTTGTTGTAAGTTGGAGATTGAAAATTGGAAGCTGACTGAGATTAAGCTAGCAAAAAAATGAATCGAGGCATCAAGCGACACAAGGGTGAGCGGAGAAAAGAGAGAAAGAGAAATCTGAGAGCACTGTAGGCTGACGGTGCAAAATGCTGCAAACCGACTGATTTGTTTTTAAAATCAAGTGCAGCTTCATCTAGAAGAAGTAAACATGGATAACGAATGATGGCAAGACATTTTTATTACAGAACGGCTGGCTCTGATGATTTAGTGTTTTTTTTATGCATTAGGGTTGTGCATTGATATGTCCATGTTTTGGTGCAGTTGCATCACCGGGGCTCAAAAGTGTGTGTTCTTTCCGTGCATCAAAAGTTCTATCTGCCAGTTGCGCAATGTTTAGGTTTAGATTCCATTTAATATTAGATAACTAATTATAATTGGGCATTGATAAAGTTGTCCTACATCGGAGAGGTGGAGGTGGGCTTAAAATGTAAAATGCCAATTACATTGTAGCTTCAAATTGAAATAGAAAATATGTTAGTAGACTGACATCAATCATTTGTTGGCCACAGAATGTGTTTTCTTCGTCAATCCAGAAAAATAATTCCCGTTAGAGCTTTGCTGATGGAACCACTGCGAATCTGCGATGCTTACGTCTGGGTTGGCATCATAGACTGGTAGTCACACAAAAAAAACGTCATCCCTATGGCACTCAAAACAGTAGCAGTTGGTGACCCATCAACATTTCTTACTGCCCCACCCAATCAAGGCAGTCTAGAACCGGGCCTGCTCCAGAGATCATAGTTTGTAAAAAATAAATCCTTACTCACTACTTCCTGTCTCCGTTCTCTGCATTTGGGTCCTAACAAAAAAGAGGTTGACTTCTGACAGAGTAATAATCAAATTTCCTCCTTGCTATAGCTTAATAAATGGATACATGAGAATGGTGTCAATGTTTTCGTAACTATCACACTTAGAATTTTGCTCGCCAAACATTAGCCTACTGGCTCCTAACTGAGCCAAAGGGTCCTACTACAAGCCGAGCGGAAAAGTTCATCTCCGATTGTCAAGTCGTATCTAAGGTTGGTCCTATTGACGGGAGAAGTAAATAACATTTCCATCACTTTAGAACCAACAAATAGTCACAAGTAAAGGAGATCGACTTAAGGTTTGAGTGGGATGAGGTGCAGTGGCAAGCAGATTAAAACTGTACAGAGTGTGTGATAATACAGAGGAAAACTGGGTGGAGGAGGTGATGTTCACTTAAAGAAGACAGAAAAAGATGCAGCAGAGAAAGAGTGACATTGTTAATCAATTACCCCAGGATTTCTAAGTCTTTAGTCCCACAAATCCTCCAGAAAACAATACGCTGTCTGTCCAAGTGAAGGCTATTCTCTGCCACATACAAAATCATATCTCAGGGAATTTAGCTTCCAAACCTCTCATGAGTATTTTGCCACGACATAATGTATAAACATAAAATACTTTACAATCTGGCCTGTCTTGATTTGCCACTTTCCGCCCACTGAGCACTCATGCCGATCTGCTGAAAGTAGTTATGACATGTGTGAGGGAGGCAGAGGAGACGAGGGATTTGGGAGGTCAGGCTGAGTTTAAGATAGTATTGTCGTGGAAAGCTACACAGTTAAGTAATTTAAAGATTTATGGAAAAATGCTTTTGAAGCTTATTTCATGAATATATTTTGCTTCATTCATTTGTTCTTAAGGAGTGTTAAAAACTTTCAAATGAAAGTAAAATCAGATATGCAAGAGGGTCGTTTGGCTTGCAGATGATAAAATGCTCCTAAATAAATAGGTCGGATTGATTCAAAGTCAGTGCTGATGAAGGAGAAAACGTGTGTTTAGTTCTCCATTGTGTCCCTTCAACCCAGGAGCATCGCCAAAGACCGGAGTAAAAAGGGGACATGACGTGTCAAGTTAATCTCCATTTGTGCATTTTTCAGGATCGTTTGATGGGTGCTGCTTCAGTTCTGCAGCACCGGAGCAAACCCCACCCCCCACCATAAACACTTTGACGAGGGAGAGGCACGGATGACAGAATCCATTCTGCTTGGTCATGGAGGCGACTCCAGTCAGCTTTCAGGGGATAAATAAATAAGCACAGGGCAGACAGACAGAGGAGGGGTCTGTTATATACCTCGTCTGGGTCCAGGCTTTCTGGTAAACTCTCACCCAAATCTGACCCCTTATTGGATTGTTTGGTCTCCTGAGACTAGTGTTCTCCTGCACACACATAAATGCACAATTACACACACACACACACACACACACACACACACACACACACACCATTTCAGTAAAAGCTGAGGCAGCTGACCCACGCTCACGGATCAGCCGGAGCCAGAGTTGCTCTTACCTGATGCAGTGGACACATAAGCAGTTTTCATTTCAGACGGACTGAAGTATTTTCTGTGGTATGTCAGCTATCCAGTCACTTTTCATTTTGTTTGTTTGAAAGACACAGGTGGAGAAGATGCACGATAAACACAAATGAAACTGGGGCTTTGATTTAATCCAACGCAACCGCATAGTCCGTTCCAAACCACCCGTCAGACTCGAAGCACTAGCGGGTACTACACAATGTACAAATGTAGTGTGGTCAGTACATAAAACAGCTACATCTCTGGAGGACATAAATGATTCACCAGCAGAAAAAGAAAAGATGCTGTTTACACCTACGATTGACTGCAGGTTCTCAGACAGCGAGAGAGGCAGAACTGACTCTGAGCAGGAGAAAACGGTTTCGGGCTGCGCCAGTCAGATGACGGCAAGCATCTGAGCCGAAAATGCAAGATTTGTGCTGTGTTTTCTCAACCATTTTCTGTGTGCGGTGAAGGGGGTGAAGCCGGGAGAGCGAAGGAAAAAAACGCAGTAACGATCCTACAGAAGTCTTTGTTTTTGATTCTGACTTTGATCACATTAGTGTGTACACTGTAGTCTATCGAGTCTAAGTCTCAATATGTCTCTTCACCCTGTCTGAGTATTTTCTATTTTCAGCCTCAATTATAAAAGAAGAAAGAAAGAAGGAGAGAGTTCAAAACAATGTGTACAGTCATATCCAAGCTCTTGCAAGTCTAGTTTATGATCAAGTATTTTCGGTCCTGCACACTGTCAGTGTGTTGAAACTGAAACGAGACATGGGAAAGGAAAATGAGACGCACAGTACATCTCAAAATACATGGAATTCAATTGAAACTAATGAAGCAAGTAATTGATGGGCAAGCAGAGGAAGAGATTTTTTATCAAGGCAAGGGAGGAAGTCACGACCAGTCCATGTCGTCTATTGTATCCCAGGATCTCGAAAAGATAGCTATATTTTAAATCAGTTAATGATGGTGTAATTCCCAGCGCCCTATACTGTGAGCACAAGTACCCCTTTATCAACACCACCACTCATCGTCAAAATCAGTTCATTTGAATGGGCATACTGCATCATAACACTGTTCAATAGCTAAACTACGTAGACGTTGTTAAATATCTTTTCACTCAGAGATGTTGATGTAAGCTCGTCTCTGTTCTTGCGTCTCAGCTCTTGGCTTGTTCGCTCACGTGCCAGAGTCACAAGTCTTCATTCACTCTGCGGCAGCATGTTGTGTTGATGTGCTGTAACTGATTCAGGTTGAGTGTAGTCAGCTTGTTGCAGCTGGAAGGTCACTGGTTATTGTGTCAGATATACTAAATTTTCTTACCATTTCATAATGTGTTTTTGTTAGCTTAGCATTGCTATAGCCCTGCAAATAGTGATGTGATTAGTGTTTTGATTGCGTGCTGCAGGATTTGGGGCCACCACAAATGTCTAATGTCTAATGATTGATTGAGTGAGTACTTTATTAATCCTTGACAGGAAATTAATTCATTGCTATATTATATATATATATATATATATATATATATATATATATATATATATATATATATATATATATATGGAAATAACTGATATAGTGATAAAGTCTGATATTTCTCGGATCAATAACCAAACAGAATGGTGATGATTAATGTTGTTGATAGAATTTCCATTTTTAATTTTACACTTTGAGTGGATAATTCTTCACTGACACTCTCAAGCCTGAACAACAGCAGCTTACCACAGAGGCTACCTGAAATGAACTTCACTCAAAAAAGATCATTTGTCATACGTTCTGAGTCACACCAGTGACAGCGTCAGTTTGAATAACAGATATAACAGCAGTTAACAAATATCTCCAAACCTTTACAGCTTAGAAGAATGCAGTCATGCACTGTTATAATTGAAGTTGAAGTAGTTGCTTTATTTGATCTTTTCAAATGTGCTCAAAGCAGAGAAGTAAACACTTGTTCTTTTAGAAAAGGACAGAGGTCGGTGTAACATGAAAATCTTTCGGAGCGTTGTTCATTATACAAACAATACATGTTTTAGCATATTGATATATGTGTGATTATGAGGCACCACACAATGGCACTGTACCGTCTTCAATTATATACACAAGAGAAACAAAGCATTAGCCCTTCTGGCTATAAATACTTGAAATGTCAAGGTGGAAATACTGTAATAAGTCATTTGTGTGTCCTTGTGTGTATAATAACAATGTGCGTGAGTGAGCAGCAGACATAACAACAGAGTCATAAGGTGTTTGGTTTTTACTGTGGCTGTAAGAGGGAGAAAAGAAGGTGCGTGACAGAAAATAGGAGGGAGGAAAATAGAAGCTTGAGCAGAAAGAATCAGGCCATTTGAGAGAGCAGGCATACACACACACACACACACACACACAATCACTTACTGACAGTTGGGTTAGAATAAACTCTCTGGCTCACTTTATCACAGCACAATTCCACGTTTTATAGTTAGTCCTCTCAATGACTTTCGCACACACACACATACACACACACACACACACACACACACAGACTCACATACGGTGAAAGCCTCAGCACTACTGCTGTATTCCATTTATTTTCTCAGAGGACGATGCAAACACTTTCCTGTGAGAGGAAATTAACCAGTGACCAGACCAAGTCCCGGCCACATGTACAAGTTACACAGAACACGCGTCCTGATAAAATGTTCCCGCTTTAGACACAGAACACTGAAGCAGAAATGTGACTTGGTAGTTTTGAGTCTTTTTTTTTTTTCTTCTTTTTCTCTCTTTTTTTTTTGTGAAACGGTTTTGCTACTGAAACAGTAAGCAAGGAGCCCCTTCGTCCCATTGGTCCTCGTGTTGAGAGTGTGACGTAATAGAAAGGTAGAGAAAAACAGAAAGAGAGAAGGTAGATAACGTCTAATAACTGTTTAACGTCACAAACAACGGTTGTGTGGAGATTGTCAAGGCCTTTCGCGTTGTATTCAGTGAACGAGGTCACATAATAAATCAGGTGTCTTTGTAAACCCTTCACCTCCTGTGCAGTTCATGCAGATTCAGCCACTGGGGCGTGCATGCATCACAGTATCTGTCACGAGTCAGTTTATTGTATTTAAATGAAGGGAGAAGCAGTCGGTGAGGAGGGGAATGAGCCGAAGCCTCATCAGAGTCCAAAGTCAGCCCGGTTGGTGTTTAATGGAAGTCTCCTCAATGAGCGTACTCCTGTTTTTTAAAGCCTTTACTGCACTCAGTTCAATCCTTTGATCTGTTAAGCATCCCCTCATTTCCAGTGCAATCCCTGAAAGTAAAGGTGTGAAAGCCCCCCCCCCCCCCAAGCCAGCGCTTTATCCGTCAGGTCAGAAGACTTTTAAATTTGTGTCTGCTGGGTAAAGTCTGTATTACAAACCCATCCACGCAGGAAGCATTCAGAAAGAACGTTTCCATGACTTACAGAGGATCTTCTGGAAGGCTCTGCGGAAGTCCTGGTTAAAGATGGTGTAGATGACCGGGTTCAGAGAGCTGTTGCAGTAGCCAATCCAGAAAAAGAACTTGAACAGCGTTTCTGGGATCTGGCACGGCTCGCGACAGATTCCGTACAAGCTGTAGGAGAAGAAGAACGGGAACCAGCACACGACGAAAACGCCCATGACGACGGCGAGGACGAAGGTGAAGCGCTTCTCCCGAGCGGCGGAGACTTTCTTCCGATTGACGGTGCTCCTGCGCTTGCGGCGGGATGAGAACAGCTCCATGGACTTGGAGCTGGCACGCGACTTCCTGCTGGAGTATTTAGAGGCGGAGCTGCTTTTCCGGCTGGACTTCCGGTCTTTTCTGTCGTCGTGGTGATGTTTGGAACTTCTTTTAGGTTTCTCGTCCGACGAGCTGCTGTCGTCGTAGTCGTCGTCGTGGTCCGTGGTTGTGTGTTTCGGCTCGTTCGGCAGTGGGGATCGAGCCCCCTGTTCCTGGCAGTGCCCGTTCTCGCGGTCCTGGTCTTTCATGCTCCCGCCCCTGTTGGACTTTAACGACCCTCCTCTGCCTGGTTCTGCTTGGTCCATCCCATTCTCCAGTGGCGAGTCCACATCCCTCTTCTTCTCCGACATTGTTCTGGTTCTTGTCTTTGCCACTTGGTAGATCCGAATATAGACCAGGATCATGATAACACAGGGGGCAAAGAATGAGCCAATACTGGAGTAGAGGATGTACCAGGTCTCGTCGTTCAGGATACACTGGGGACTGGCCTCGTTGCTGCTCCTGTCCATTGATATCAGCGGTGGGAAGGAGATGACGGCTGAGATCAACCACACCACCACAATCATACATTTGACTCTTTTAGGCGTTCTCTTTAAGTTATACTCTACCGCCTGTGTCACTGACCAGTACCTGTCCAGACTAATGGCACACAGGTGAACAATAGAAGAGGTGCAGAACAAAACGTCCAGAGCCAGGTAGATGTCACACCAGATTTTGCCAAAAAACCAGTAGCCCATGAGCTCATTAGCCAGAGAAAAGGGCATGACCAGGGTGGCCACCAGTATGTCCGCACTGGCCAGTGAGACGAGAAAAAGGTTCTGGGGTGGTTTCAGAGCTCTGCTCGTTAAAACGGCGATAACGACCAGCACGTTCCCGACTATTGTAAACAGAATGAGGAAGCTGACAAGTCCGGCCAGACCCCAGATAGCAAGCTGGCTGTACTGGCTCTGCGAGGTGGAGGAGATATTATCTGCCTCTGTCCTGTCCTCCAGGCTGGAGCTATTAAAGAAATCCATTCTGAGTCTAGTTTTTTTGGGGGAGTTTTTTGTTTTGTTTTGTTAATTCAGTCAAGGGATGACTTTCAAAAAATTTAAATGTGCCCAAATAATCTGTAGAAATATCCCATTGGGACTTGAGCGCATATTTCATCGACAGCAAATGACATGTTCCGTCTCCCCTCACCTGCGATCTTCCACATCCTGCATGCAAGAATCTCCTTTGGTGGATCAAGAAAGAGAGAGAGACGCAAAACGCAAAGTCTTTTGAGTCCTTATTCCAAAAGCATGCGGGCTGCTCAGCAGCAGAATGTCCATGGTAAGAGAGCGGGCTCTCCTCAGCGCGTCCTCTCCCATCCCGACTGCGCCCGCATCTCTCCACCTCCGCCTCCCCGCTGTGTCCTGAGAGAGGTTTGTAACAACCACGTGTCTCTCTCTCTCTCTCTCTCTCTCTCTCTCTCTCTCTCTCTCTCTCTCTCTCTCTCTCTCTCTCATTCTCTCTCTCACACACACACACACACATTCTGCCTTGGAGGTGATGGAGTGATAACTGGATGAAGGGAGATGAAAATAGTGAAATAAGAAATCACTATAGCTGATTAAAATGCTCATTTTAATAATAATAAGGAATATTTTGTATGATCAGTGTCGGCTGCAGCTGCTGGAGGAGCGCTTTTGTGCGTGTGTGTTTGCGTGTGTGTGCGTGTTTGTCCTGCTTATCTGCATCGTCGGTGCAAGCTGGCTGTCAATCACAATGGTCAGTCTGTCTCCCGATTTGTCTTCTGAAGGTCCATTTCAGCATTTCGAGCGTGCGCTCGCCCCTCACAGTCAGCAGCAGCTGTTTTGGGGTGAGGTCACATCGCTGTCACACAGCGCAGACTGACAGCGAGCAGGACGCGCGCTGCTCCGCTCCGTCCTTCTGTGCGCACACTGGAGGTCAGTGTTGTAACAGGCAGCTCCGGAGGGACAAACAAGCGAGCACACGCACCGTGAACATGAACAAGAATAGAGATGCGTTATTACATCCACACTGCCGTCAAGTGAATAAATCCCCCGATATGTCTTGATTCATTTTCCCGTGGAGGATGGACGTATAAAGAGCGCGTGACCTTGCAGTGGGAACTTTTATCATTTCCCTGCTCTCTCCTGTCATTGTTAGTTTGTGTTGTGGCTATTGTGTTGATAAGAAGATTAGGGGATTACGCGGGGCAGTTGTCATGTATGATCTGATGGAGCTGAGAAGCGCTCAGCTGTTGTGAGTATCAGGATGAATGCTTACAGAACAGAATGGGGCTCGCATGATGGCTATATGATTAATGAGTATAGACCTCTAAAGTCATGGGTACATTCCCTGGGTCGACTTTATCACAGGCAATAAAGAGCTGCATCTATCAGGACTGTGACTTCCAGCTTATCTTGTCTGAGGCTATTTCATTTTCCATGGGGACACACATGTGAATGCACACTTGCCACTCAAACAGAGTTTTTGGTTTACTTCCTTTTTCTTCTTCTTATTTTTTGGAAACCTCCTCTGATCTGGGTGGTGCTGCCGCCTGGAGAAAGCCTGTCTCCCCTTAGCGTATAGCCTGGTATTAAGTCCCTGAACCAGTGTGTATATTGACCAGTCTCCCGGCTAAGTACCTGTCATTAATCACAGAGCGCTCAGCCATACTGAATTAAAGAGCACCCACAGCCGCAAGAAATGCTCAAGTCCAAATTGATCCTCATCAAGGCTATGAGGTGGAGTGAGAAGAGCTCAGGGGGTCCTGCTCCATCTGCCTGGGAAACACACAGTCAGGACAGCGGGCAGTCCTTTACTTGTCCCCTCACCCCCCCCAGCCCCCGAAACACTCTGCTCCTTCTCATGCTGCCTCTTTAAATTGAACTAAGGATGGAGTGATGCTGTAGGTCAGTGTGGATGCACTCTAAGCTGATTTTGAACAGACAGACAAGCCTTATTATGGTCATTAATTCGTGTCCTGGGGCCACAGCTCTGTCCATATAATTGGGGCACCAGTGAGCGATCTCAGCTATTATCCAGCCGCTTTCTTGTTTCCAACATTGTGCTCTGCTCTGAGGGAAGAACTTGGCTCTTCCTGCTACAGTACTCACCAGAAGCTAGCTTTTGGGTGCCAAGCGGACTGTGTTGATGACTTTTTTTATGTCTTTAAATCAAGCCTTTTATACTTTATTGCTCTCCACACACTAGCGACATTCTAAATGTTCTTCATTTTAGTTTTTTTTTTTTTTTTTGGTCGTTCTTCTGGTTGAGTCACTGCAGTTTCACAAAGAACGGCCCTTGTTTGCTTCTTGTAACCGAGCGGCTGTTGCTTTGCAGTCCCTGAACTTTTTTGTGCTGCACTGTAATTGTGGAGCTGAAAAAAAGCGGAGGAGAGGGCCGAGAGCTTTCTATTAAGGTAGAAGAAAGAAGCAATATGGGCCTAATAACGTTCACCTAATAGAGCTTCAAAAATGTAATAACACCTGATGTGTTCTCTCAAGGTAACATGAGTTGCCTTTAGTGGCCCCGGTGAAATCTAATACATTGACCGCCCCAGTTATTACGCTTCTTCACACCATCAGTTCCCCATAATAGATAGAAGACATACTGCCACAGGCGTCCACCTCCCCTGCTTATGAACTTTTATCATCTACTTGTACATACTGTGCATGAACGTGCGACGCGAGCACAGAATACTAAATCAACCACATGCTAACAAAGGCTATTCCCCAAAGAAATCAAATCTATTAGCAGTGATGACAGCCACTTCTAATTTCCCCACCCTCCCTAATGTGCGGTAGTTTCCATGTAGGCCCCCATATAAGGGGGAGGTATTGCACCAGCTGTTGACAGTGACAAATGGTGGTGCTACCTGGGTAGACAACTATAGAGCTGAGAACAAATAATTCAGCGGAATAAACATCTGGCCCAGGGGAGTTTCTCTCTTGCAGCATCCCCTCACAGAACAGGGCCCTCTTGTTATCTGGTACCTGGCCCTTCAGTGACGAATTACCTCGTTGGAAAACTGTAAAATAAGATCAATGGAATTGCTGATTTGGATTTCTCCGACTGCTTTTATCTTCTTGTGCCCTGAATCCTAAATCTTTTAAAATGAACACTGAAGGTGGTGCCGTCCGTTTCTTAGCTCACTACATCTCCCTGGAGAATGATCCCATATCTCTCCTGCTGATCCAGATCAGTCAATCACTTTCAGTTGCTTCTTCATTTATGGTCGTGTGTATGTGTGATTGTCAGAACTGCTAGAGATGGAGATTTGCCAGCACAACCACAGTGACCTTGGCGTAGTTGTCCCTGTGAAGCAGGCGGCTGTGTGTCAAGCACGATGCAGTTTATATTGTGATTTGGTTGACCCGAAACGCAGAAACAGACTCAGAAGTAAAACAGATTAAGAGGATTTATTGGGAGGACAGACAGGGAATGGAGATGGAATGAAGGGAAGAGAAGATGGCTGAGGCAGAGGGCAAGATGGATGGCGAGGTATGGCGGGATCTTCTCTGAGCAGGGTAGATCAATGGCGTGGGCTGGCTGGGGTTAGTGGCTAGATGATTGGAAAGCGTCCAAGCAGTAGGCCTGCCAGAGGGCAAGTAATGATTCTGGAGCACAGGAAAGGAGACACAATTAGCATGGAGATAAAAAAAAAGACAAGGGACAATTAAGTCACAAGATCAGTAAGGGTAAGGACATCATGGTCTAAGGTGTGTGCAGTAACTGGTTGATATCATGCATATTGATGAGACGGATGGAAGGCAGGTGTGTGTGATCAGCAGGGGGTCTGAAGCCAGGAGAGTCAAGGAAGGTGTGCCATGCCTACACCACACACACAACCTCAGACAGAGTACTTTTCATGCTAAGTATGATGCTAAATTGAATATAAGATGTGGTCTAACTGCATAGTATGTGGATTTTGTGTAAGCGAAAAAATGCCTGGATGTATAATCCATTAGCAAGAATTTACAAGAGTACATGCCGTGCGCTTACAGCACATACTCAGCTACCCCAGAATGCATTGCATCTCTTCAGAAGGCGAGGCAGACAGTGCCAAGCAGCGCGCTGGAGTTTTTGAATGTTATTTGATCCCTAACTTCACTTCTGAGGATATATTATTAAGTTAAGTATGTAGATTCATGAAAATTGATGGCAAATCAAAAACCAACATTTTAGCTTTAGGTACACTTCTAAAGATTAGGTTGCAAATCGTGCTCCTCCTCCAGCATGTTTTCATCTGCAGTCGCCTCCTCAGGTCAGCAACCTTCTATTCTACTTCTCGCTGAAGCATACTGACGGTGGCTGCTAACATTGCTCAGTGATCACAACCATAAATGCAGGAACGAGGGGTGCTGAGGGTGCTGCAGCACGCCCTAAAACGAGACAACAGACAAACCAATCAATCAATAATATAGTGTGATGCAGAAGCGTCCACAGGATATAAAATCGTACTTTGATCATGAAGCCTATTGGTACTCTAAAATTGTATAGTTTACACAACAGCTGTAGGAACTCTCGCAGACTGGAGTCTCTGTTAAAGGTGATAAACCAGGCAGCTCCAGATTAAATAGGCTTGTCCCTTGTATAAAATGTCTGTATCCTCATTGCACTGCATCAGCATGAAATATGAGCCTGTTTTTCCCTGCATTAACATGCATCTTTGGTGATCCGATCACATGCAAATAAAAATATACCATTCACATTGTGTCACATAGGAATTTGACAACTTTGCAATAATGACTTTGTATATATCAAACCATTTAGATAACCAAAATAGTAATTTTTTCTTTTCTATCTTTGAAAAAAAAAAAAAAATCACATTTAATCCACAGTTTTGTGTTGATCTCTCAATAGTAGTCGGTAGAACTCATCTGAAAGTGAAGGGACCTTTTTGACAATCGGTTTATTGACTGTTTTAAAATCTTGCTGAAATTCAGCACAAAAATAAAGCATCCATACTTTTGAGCATGTTTTGGCCTCTTATCACTTTTATTTAGCAGTCCTGGTCCAGGTCTTCCCCTGTATCTCTGTTATTCAGGGTCAGTGTCTTTTCCAAAGAAGTATCGGGGACTCGTGATTCTTTATGTGCTTCTAAACACAAATCAGTGCTTTCTAAAAATGATGCACCACAAGGTTTCAGCCTCATGAAACATTTTTACTATGTCTGCTGTGGCACAACACACTGTTACATTGCAGACACAACTTTACATATTATGCAACTATCCCATCATAGATGGACTCTTCAATTAGAAGCACTTCCCTGCTTGAGATGAGTGGCTGTGCACTGTTTGGCCCGGCACAGTCATTACCTTCCATCTGAGGGACAGTTGGGCCACACTGGCAGATCTGCAGGCGAGCTGAGCACAGCAGGAATGTGTTGAAGGACGTGACACGCCAGACATAGACAGACATCAATCGACTGGGTGTTGCATCATGATCTGCACACCAGATTGACTTGCCATTGGTGAAAAATGACCATCTGTGAAGTGTCACTTGGAGAGAGGTCACAGATTGGCCGAGAGAGGACAGACAAATTGTTATGGGAATCGCATGTGACGATGAAGACAGGAGAGTGAAGAATCAGCCATGGGGAGTCATCATTACTTTAGGCTTGCCGAGAGAGTCAACACAGAAGAATTAAATGCATCATGTGTGCCAAGTAATGTACGGAAATAAATCCTGGCGATGTCGGACTGACGGTACATTATCCTGTGAATCAATGTTCTTCAACTTAAGAAGAAAAACTGCCTAATGTGGACCTTGAATGAATCCAGTTCAAGACACTCAGCTTTAAATCACCTGCAGGCTCCCCCTCAAAGCCAGCACACAGCTCAGCGGTGCCAGACGTGTCAGCTGGTACAGTAAACCACCCAAATGAGGGAAATCCAATCAAACATGGAACCACACTGTAACGCACCATCTGCAGATAAAGCCGCTTTACTTTTTCCATTACAGCACCTCATCCATCTATACCCTGATCCATACATCATTTCATTTCAAGGCCTGTTTTCAAGTGCTTTGGGTTTCTCCAAGATGTCTGGCTTCCTAGCATAATCCCACTCTCAGCCTTTAAAGCTAAAACGGCCCTGTGAGGAAATTGCAGAGTCTAAGAAACAGAGGAGTGAAGAAAGGCAAGAAAAAGAAAGGAGAAAAGAATAAAGCAAACATGAGGCAAGAGAGAGAGAGAAACACAAGAGGAAAGAATATAGCCAGCTGAAGAGAAGGACGATGAGAGGAGGCAGGAGTGAAGCCGAGTCTTAGGGGACAAAAGAGGCTGGGCTACCTACATCCCTTCTTTGTATAGAGTGGTTTAAACCTTTCCTCATTAGTTAATTAGCAGTGGGCTTGGAAAGCATTATTCACACTTTGGGAATTGAGTGGAAAATCGGATTCCGCTACCCATCTTACTCTTATTCGTGTTCACAAAGGGTACCATTGGGTCTGGGGGTTAGTTGGTTGGTTTATTTGTTCTATGGATTTGGTCAAACACACATGTGCAGCACATAAACATGTTGCCAATAAACTGCTTCTTGGGAAAACAAATCTCTGCAGAGAGGCTTTTAATTTGTGATCAGTTACAATCAGATGGTTGGAAGTTACCCTGATGGGGCCGTTGTGACAAGTGCTACCATAAAGTGAACTCATATTGTAGGTAACCTGATTAGGCAATTGATGGCATGCCACGTTCATGAATGTAGAAGTCAATGATTTATAGAGAACATTGAAGTCTTACGTTTGTATCATCTTAGAAGTGAACCTCAAACCACTCATTTATTGGTCACTGCAGACCAATCTTCTGTGTCCTCATTCTTTATTCCCATTTACTTAAACATATGTCGTTATTGTCACTCAAGGCTCCTGTTTGTTAGATACTCGTCAAATACTGATGCTTTGGGATCGTAGGACAGGTCGACCGCCATCACAAAGCGTCAGTATTTGACGAGTTGGGAAAGAGACTCAAAAATCAACCATCTTACAAATAGGAGGACTTTAACAGACACTCTGCTGGTTGATTTGGCAGACCTGTAAGTTCATGTTACGGCCCCAGTTATATGTTTTTCAATTGTGCTTCAGTTCAGCATGGTGGACCATTCTAAATGCAACTATACCAGTGAGCCTTGGCTACCATTACCAGGGAAAAGAGGTGGCCAAGATACCTTTAAGCACCTCACAGCTGTGTTATCACTGCAACACAACCCTCTGACCAATATGACTCCCAACGCTTTTCTTCTGGATGGAATTTTGATCCCGCCGATGTAGGGCAAGCTGACTGTAAAGCGATGGCGTCATCATTTGGAGCTTGAGGGAAATTTGCACCTCTGTGATTGTGATTGGATTTATCCCAGTAATGGACAGGCAGCTGCCAGATCAAGCAAAGTTTGAAGTAGAGCTCAGTGAAAATAAGCATTCACACCTGTACAATGAATGTAAATGACAGTGTAGTGTTTGCTGCTGGAACAAAACTCCAATCCTGCTGCATAGATCTATTTCACCAAACTGCAACAACCATTAAAAGCTAAGTAAATATGCTTCCTAATTGTGAAGACAGTACATGCACCCATTAGCAGCACATTATGGCTGGTGTCAGCATCTCCAGTGCAGAGCTCCAGTGTTGTGTTATCAGTATGCTTTAAATCTGACAAGCTCACGCATGGGTTTGAACTTTTCCTTGCCTCTCTGTGATGGGAGACTCTGACTGAAACATCTTACAAACATGGTTAGCTGTATGAAAACATGTTCCAGCTCCCTTGACATCTTACCTTCCTCTCTGATTGGATTGGCTCTGTTGGTCATTATGTGCTACATATAATCCATATTGTCTTTTATCTGGTCATGCCCCTGCTTATCTCGAACAAGCTGTTATTCAAGCACTTTTTCAGGAACAATAATCTCTGTTCAATCCTGAAGTTGTTTGCCTCCTATATCTGACACAGGTTTCTCAGTTGCCGTTGGCAACTGATTCTTGAAAACTTCATTGTGGCGTGCCCGAAGGTTCTGTCCTTGGGCCTGTTCTCTTTGCTTTGTTTATGATTCACCTTGGGCAGAATATAAGAAGGTAACTTATATATTTTTTTTATTTAAGCATCAAATTATGTATCACTTTGGACTCTTTTTTTTTTTTTTTGACTACTTTTTTCCAGCAGACAAAAATGAGAAAAACTCAGGTCTATTGTGTCCCAAGCTGAAATGGAATTGATAATTCATACTGTAATCTTGTCCCAACCTCAACTGTTGTAAATCCTTGACCTGTCTCTGCAAAGCATCCCTGGATAATGTACAACAGCTACATGCTGCTGCTTTTGACCTGGTCATTCAAAACCTCTTATGTGACACTTTCTAGACCTTTTTTTTTTACATGCTTCCACTTCAATATCCAAATTCAATATCCAATTCTAGTGGTCACTTGACACCACAATAAAAAAAAATTTCTTTGAATGTGGTTTGACAATGCATCATACAAAAGAGTTTGTTTCGCACATACTCCAAGGGTGTAAAACTGAAAATAGCACAAAAGATTGCAGTGTAGCAGGAAAAGCATTCATGCTATCATCCGTCACAGAGGCTTTAAGTGAAGTAAAATAGGACAGAGTGTTCTTCGGCTTTTCCCGGATATTTCACCGACTGCCCCTTTATTCCAGCCCTCTCTTTTGCTTTAACACCAGCTGTCCCTGACCCCACCTGGTGCAAGGTTTAACCCTTCTAAGGACAGACCTTCTCAAATTTAAGTTCAGTAAAAATAATATTGTACATGTGTTTATTAAGCAATGTGAAACGCCTCCATTCTCTCATATTAGATATTATGGGAAAACTATTCCCATGATTGATATAACATGTTTTTTAGCAGGTGTCTTAAGAATGCAGCAGTGCATCATACACCTCTCTCATTTTGGCCACTTGCCTCTTTATGACATGCTTTAGAAAAACTTTACCACTGAAAAATCAAACCACCTGTACACAGCTAAGGAGACAATGCCTCTTGCCTTGGAAAAAATCTGATATCAACTTGCGAGGGGGAAACTACATTAAATTGTAGTCAAAACAATTTTGGGCTGTGAGAGGCCTCGCTCCACACAATGAAATGCCGGATGTTTGGGCTCCTTGTGGATATTGTAACAGAGTAAAGTGTAAAAAACCAAGCAAGGGGAGATAACATTTCACATGTGAGAAATATATTTCCAATGTTTTACTCTTACATTTGCATTGAATTTGATGTTACAGTGAATGATCCAATCAGTGTCCATGCACGCACATCGACCACTGCCTTATTCCCTATGGGAGCTACACTACTTTTATATCTCGGCTCTATCACGATTTAATTAAGTGTGTGTGTCAAGCTGTGATTGACCTAATAATGCAATATCTATCGCTCTCTTTAGTTTACACGCATGGATAAAAAGTGGCCCATGTCTCCAAGTGTGTTTGAAAAATAACATCTAACAATTTGAAAATAATTAGTACAAATATTTGATGTTATTTTTGGTAAAATAATTATTGTATGAGTTACTTGAACCAAACAACAAAACCTGTAATATTTGATATATGTGTATTTGTCACTTTATCACAAATGACATTTGAGTTGTATTTACTTGACATAGCTAAGGTTAACTGGCTCGAACAGGATATGCCAGGTATGGATGACTATGGCTTTCAGGAATTGCTGAACAGACGATCAGACGGGCAGACACACAAGCATCTCACCAATTACAGTAGGAGGATTAATGGAACAGCAGCAGATTGTTTCCCCCTCCTCTGGTAGACTCACAGGTTGAAACTTGTTCAGTTTTGACATGAAAAACAAATAACAGAAGCAATGAAGCATTATTAATTCCAGAGAGCTGCCATCACTCTGATTTTGCTATATTACACTATTAGACTACAAGCTGCATCATTGCTTTCATAGAGTTTTTATGATTGATTTGTTTCTCTGATCATTAATTCTGTGTCGCTGACATCAGTCCTCGTAATATCACATCTTCAGGGCTGAGTGCTCAAATCTGAAGGCAAATGCCTCTTTTCTCCTGGAGTAAAAAAGTTGTGGCTATAAATAAATGTACCTCCATTCCTGTCAGTATTCACGTCAGTTTTTCTTTCACTGTGTTATAGATAATGTGTTTCCATCTGATGAAGACTGTCACACTGTCCTTTTATTATTGTTTCTCTCAGATATTACAACCTGGACGTGATGATGAAACCATTTGGTCCCGCCCGTCTACCTGTCAACCTCTGTCCGCTGCCCAGGCTTGCATCTGTATCGTTGCTCTTTTCTTCTTCTTTCAACCTGTGAGTTGGGGATTCGTCTCGTTTCTGTGTGTCTATGTGTGTGTGTGTGTGTGTGTGTGTTTGTCTTTTGCTGCATGTGCATGTTTGTGCCGTTCTCCGCTAACCTTGCCTTTATCCCAGTCTCACAGGAAACATGCTTTATTCAAAAGAAAATCAAAGCAGCTGAATCTTCTTTAAGTTTGGAAAATACTCCGCATCTCCCCACTGTCTGCTTCTAAGCCCTTTTAAGTCTGCGCTGTGGACAGGCAGTGACAGTGCCGGCTGATTTGAATACAGACGGCCTTTATGGTGTCAGTGTGGTTTTTCAGCTGGAGCGGTGACATCTCAGCCTCTCTGCCCGATACTGCCTACTGACCTCCACTGTGAATAATGGATGCCGTGTGTGTGTGTGTGTGTGTGTGTGTGTGTGTGTGTGTGTGCGTCACGATTTGCACTGTGTTGTTAAAAGATACCACAGAGCGAGAGAGACAAGTGTTAAACAGCTTGTGTCAAAGCAAATGATCTTCTGGGGGGCTTGGCTTTCTTCTTCTATCAACCTCAGCAGTGTGTGAGATGGGACTGCTTTAGGATTGAATGTCTTCAAAGAGAAATTCAGTATTTTATATGACCTGGACCTTTTTCAATAAGTTTCGCCATCATCATCATCATCATCAAAGGGGTTTGACCAATCAGCATACTATGAGGTTCTATTGGCAGCTACAGGCATGGTGTCGGCGTGACGACGGGAAGAGAAGCGACTGGCGGCTCCTTAGGCATCAATTGCTGTACATCAGAGCTGGAGAATGTATGTTATTGAAAGAAGAGCAGAGATTGGCACTGATGACTGTCCTTGGTGTGAAAGACGTTTTCGCAACCGGGTGTGATGGGGTGATAGACAGATGGTTTGTCCAGTCATCTGCCAAGTACTTTTTCAATGGTTTCTAGTTGCAGCGTTCCAGGTCATTGTGTGCAACAAACCATCTACTGTTGCATGTCAGGTCATAAATACTTGTCAGTGGCATATAAGATCATATCTTTTGTCCTCTGCGCCTCTTATCGTTCTTCTCTGTTTCTCCCAGAAAAACTGTTGTAATTGAGATTTGTTATCGGGTTCAGTTATTTGAACATTGACTCCAGCTGATATCTGTTCCTGTGAGTTCTGACTAACTAGGGATTTAATTGTAGCATTTTTAATGAAAGTTGTTACAGTGTGAACACAATAACAAAATGTGTGATTTATTATTTCAATCTCGTTGAAATGCAGAAAATGTTCTTGTGCTTTTTGTCTTGCTTCCCAAATTGATGCGATAACCAACCCTTGCAGAGTTTCAGGAAATTAAGATTAAACTCCTGTTGATGTGTGTGGTGGTGTTTTAGTCTCTGATCTCTATGGATCATAATATTGTATTTTTACAAAAATTTACAACAGAAATCATCAGTGTAGGTTCTGCAGTTAGTGTCACAGGAGATATCTTCTGGCTCTAACGGTCTTTGCTTAATTTAGAGAACAATCTCCTAAAGGGAAAGTCCACCCGAGGCTAAAGGACTGAGCCCCGCAGTCTTTATCTCAGAACATCCTCACCTAAATAGCTTAAATAGCTTGAAAATAGCTGGTTTGTCAATGACTCCCGGAATTATGTTTATGACCCTCACCCTGCTCAGAACAACGTGGTAAGTTACATGGACATTATGTGATGTGATCTCCGTTGTGTACATTATGTAATAGTTGAAACAGCCACTGTTTGGTTAGGCATGCACAAGAAAACTACTGGGTTAGGTGAAGGAAAAGATCATGGTTTGGGTTTAAATAAGTAATGTTATACTTGGTACTTGATGTAAGTTACAAGACGTATGGAGTGTGAGAGTCAGTCTTGACTTATTTTTATTTTATGTTTGTGACAGACGTTATGTGATGTAACAAATGTAATTCATTTCATTTCATTTCAAATGATAATATCAGCTTAACAATTTGATTGATCAGTGGTCATGAAGTTCAGGATATGTTCGTATTTAGTATTCCCCCCCCCATGACAGCATGCACTCAAGCTGGCAAGCACTCCACAAGTTTGTGCGAAGTCTGATGACTAATGTTACCCCAGCATGATTTGACAGTGTTCGTGTTTGTTAGTTTGTGATGCATTTGTACCTACTTTTGTTTCGCTGGTGGCACTCAGCAAGCTCTCATTTTGTTTTCAGTTGACAAGATTTACACTTTTGTTCCTCGCTTCTAAGCTATAAAAATGGGGCCATGCCAAAGCAGCATTCGAGGTTCTAAGCCACACATGGACCAGACCCAGCTTGGCTTGACTTTGAAAATGATTAAAATGGTTTTGCCTTGAAACGCTGAGTGATAGAAAGAAGTCAAGAGTGCTTTTTTAAAACATAAAGGAAAAGTGAAAAGACTGGAAAGTTTAATTGCAGTATTTCTTTACAAAATAACTTGTGAATTGCTGGGAAGGGTTTTGTTTAGGTTACTGTACTACTGTATTTAATGCACTTCACAATAAATAATCAATTTTATAAGTGAGTATTTTATAAGGGAGTATTTTATAAGTAAACCACCGGATTTGTTAACACTAAAGGAAAATGTTTATGTGGGTAGACAGATTCCAGTTGACATGGTCATGAGACCATATCCATTCCCATAGGCCACCTGTTGTAGCCAGCAGTCATGCAAATAGGCGGACCCTATGTTAGTGTCCTTGAATTGTACCAAAGTAAAGAAAATCTTGTAATCCCTCCATACATAATGAAACATAGATACATACACACACACAATCGCTTCTTACAGTCAGTTTCTTCACAAGTTCAACAGCGGTTGCAGCTTTGCACTGCCGGCGATTCAATTACAGTCGCACATAATGAAATGAAAATTATAGATAACACACATGCTCAATCACATGTGCACACACATGTACAGAGAATGCACTTATTTATTCTGATGTCAGCAAGCAAAACCTCACACAGTCTGATTATTCTCTGCACACAAATGCTTGGCTGCAGCTCAAATAAACAGGAAGTCATGTCATGCCCAATTACTGGCACTGATGGATTATAAAAAAGACATTACTCTCGCACACTGTCACCACTGTTTCACAGTAGGTTTGACGCCTATCAATTATTGATACTAGTTGGCAAAGAGTGCTAAAATCCAATAAGGTTTAACACAGGGCTGACATGCTTCTTTATGAGAGAACCAACAGCGCTCTCTCCCCGTCTCTCTCTATTTCTCTAATCACATGCATTAAACAGCCCGTATCGCCAAGCTGCCAGATGTAAAGCCATAATTAGGAAGCTTATTTGCCTGTTGCATTCTGGTATTCCTCCTGAATATAACAGCTTTTAGACAGTATATGGTATTACTTACATGGACAGTGTTTTCCTCCTTAATCATGGTAAACTTGTGTGTGTGTGTGTGTGTGTGTGTGTGTGTGTGTGTGTGTGTGTGTGCGACGTGTGCGTGTACGTGTGCGTGCGTGTGTGTGTGTGTGTGTGTAGCAGCCTTGTGTGAAACAGTAGCTCTAACTTGTGTTAGAAGCTTACACTGTTGTATTACTGTAAAAGATTAGGCTCTCCCTTCACATATTGATTGAAACACAGTGCAGTGTTTCCCACAGGTTGAGAATTTACTTGACACTGACGTTTTCTCATAACAAGTTTATTGAAATGATGACTTTGATTTGTAATCATAAAACAACGACTTTATTCTTAGAATAGTTTGACTTTTTATCCTGTGATATTAGAACTTAATTTGCTTGACATGATTTTTTTCTTGTTGAAAAATGGGAGCAGGTCGGCTAGTGATCGGAAGGTCCCTAGTTTAAATCCCGGTTCTCCTGGGCTGAGCTGAGCTGCATGTCAAAGTGTCCTTGAGCAAGATACTGAACCCCAAATTGCTCCTGAGGGCCCTGCGATGAGCTGGCAACTTGTCCAGGGTGTAACCTGCCTTCACCTGGAGACAGCTGGGATTGGCTCCAGCAACAAACCCCGCCACCCCTTGAAAAAGGGATAAGCGGTTACAGACGATGACATGACATGACATTATTTCACCCTTTTTTTTTTATCAATCCACCTTAAAATGTTGATTATTTATTTATTTTTTAACGGTTGAAATTCTGATTCAATCTACTTGGGCGGGGCACCTAAGAAAACTGAAAATAAAACAGAATATAAAAATATATTTAAAATATATATGTACTCTTTAAAAAAAAATTGCAATGTGTAAGGAGCAGCATTTCGTAAAACCAAAGGTTATGGGTGGTCTAGTTTATACTGTGATGGCTGTAGAGGGTCCCCCTGGGCAGAGACATTGTAGTGCAGAGGAGTGGAATGGCAATGCAGATGCGATGGCCTCTGGAGAGAAGGCACCGTGGCAGCAAGCAGCAAAAAAATGTTATTTATCTCTTGCTGACGACGCTCCTCCATTTCCCTCTGTGCCGTCATCCACTCGCTTTACATCTCCATCTCTTGACGCTGACAGCTCTGCTCTGCTTGCATGAAGTCATCATGTTGTTTCCTCTGCATGAAGGCCTTCATCATGTCACTCACATCATTCTATGTCGTCCTCTTCCTCTTCCTGCTTACTGACGAAGGACTTCCATTAGAGGTGCCGGTTCTAACAGGGGTTGGGGTACCGGTAAATGCCGCGGTATCTGAAGTCTCATCAGTCTCTGAATGTGTCACATCTTCGGGTTTCAACTCTTCTGATGCCATTGATGTGTATATCAATGTCAACACCAATATAAACATTAAGCCAAGAGCGACTGCTCTCTGATATCTATGACTGAGCAGATGGTCACAGATTTTCCCAAAGACATCCAAGTTCTTGTGGGTTTTATACAGGGGTTGACTGACCATCTTGCCCATTGGGACAAATCCCAGTGGGCCTCCGCAGTGTTGGGCCGGTCAGACGTTTCTCTTCACACCAGCCCGGCTTTTCTCTTCGCCAGCCTACTCTTCTGTCATTATCATCAATCAACCGGACTAAAGGTTCAAAATGTTACAACCTTTACAGGAAAGTTCAAGCTAGCAGCTATGTATAAGCCACTTTCCCTGACTATACTTCCCTATCACAGTTGGTTTTGAGTTATAGCCTATGTTTTATCTATTCATATTTTGCCTTAGGGCTCTTGGATTGTGCGAAAACTCATGTATAGGCTTAGGCTATCCACCATTTATTTAATTTAGTTGTTTTCTTCCCAAAAGTAACAAAGGCTTGCTGGGAAATTTGTTTGACCAATGCCCCCTGTTGCATTAACAGACTAGAGACCTGCACCAACAACAGCGAGATCAGATGGAAATGTGAAAAGGTAAAGGTGGTGCTGAAAAGCTCAGAGAGAAAAGGAAACAGGCTCAGGCTTCAGAATACAAAAACATCGACCACCTTGATCCATCGTGATCCTCAAGTGTTGCAGTGTTGATTTGGAGGAGCACACCAAAGCAGTAAGACTGGCGTTTTATTAATTATCGGCCACGGCAGCTCTGGGTTCTTTTAGAATTTGCTTGGTATTAGTCTACTATTTGATGCATATTGATGTGTTTTACAGGTTTCCTTGTCAGTTCCTGAAAAGGCCAATGAACGGAGCACTAGAATACAGGTAGAATTTCCAAACTTTCCATTCTGAAACTCTGACTTGACATTCAGCAAAACAAAACTTGGCACTGGGGTTGAATGTGGTTAGGCACGCTACCGATTGCCTAGTGTGAGTGCGCCCTCAATGTAATTGGAACAGATTGTAAGCTTGAAAGCCATGTAAGCTCCCAATCCTTCCAGAATTGATGATCCCATATTGAAAATCTTATTTCTAAAACTGATAAATGCCCAACTGATTATTCATGTAAAATATCAAGTTATTAATTACAGAGTTGCATTCAGTTGAGCCATGAGGTTTTTAAGGTATGAGAATAAGAATAAGTAGAATAAGTATGAGAAAAACATAGTATCCAGCGTAATGGACTTCAAATATTTATTAGTCTCAGACAATGAGAATACACTGTTTTAAAATCTGACTTTGCCTGGTAAAATTGTATTAACCAATAAATGTGACATATGACAGGCAAAACGGGAAGTGAAGTAAGAAACCTTTTGTTTTTGTAGTGAGATATGTATGTAGACCTCTTGAAGTAGGTAGAATATTAACATTAAATTCATCACCACAGAGAACACCGTTTCAGACCCAACTTGCTGTAATCATCTTAGAATTTAAGCACAAATAGAGGAACACGCCTGTTTGAAGGATTTCTCCGATAATTGATTTGATTTGAAAAACTTGGGCCTCTTAGAATAAAATATGTTTGATCCCAGGAAACCGATCTGTTCTCAGGGTTGTGAACAATCACTATAAAATATTACTTGAATGTCAGCTACTGTGAGATAGAGTCACAAGCCAATGTGTAGTAAAAAAATTAGAAAGTTGTAGGCTACTTGTCGTTGACTTCTGATTGTTGATGGTTTGTTTAATACATTTAAAAGGAATTAATACATTTAATACATTTAACACATATTATGTGTAGTAATCATTTCTGTTCTTTTGATTCAATACCCTATGTATCTGGAGCCGTGTTTACTGAATAGACAATTGAAGTAGTAGAAGGTGTCTGTAATCTTTCCGAAGAGACGCTTTAACCAGACATCGTTCTTAGCATCAGTCCCAGGCTGAGAGACCGACTCCTCCTCAGTGTTGTCCTTTGATTCAGCTGCCAGGGAGGCAGTTGGTGTCTTTACCCTGCAGTGAATGTTCTTTGGTCCTGCTGTCTGATTGCACACAGACTGCAGACTGACACTAGACTCTTCAGAATCTGGTATTTCCATGCTGGTGTTAGCAGGCGAGCTCTGTGGGAAGCTGTGAGTAAAGAATGGATGCTGCAGGGCCCAGCTCTAGCATCCTTTTAATCAGGTCCTCCAACAGGCGCTCATCTCTCTGATGTTCTGTGTCCATCAACTGCTCAAGGTCCCATGTACCTTGTATCCATGGATGGGAACCCTGTCTGGTATTTGAACTCCTCTGGTGTCTTCAGTCTTCAGCAATTTATTATCCATGTTCCCGGGGTACATAGGGTACCCTGAAGCCATTTTTACACTTCTCAGGCCCAGAGACCACATGTCTATGGCCTCTTGAAAAGGAAGTTGTATTATGACTTCTGGTACCCTGTAGCAGACGGTCTGCATGCAGGCACCAGGCTTAACAGCAAAGTCAGTCAATATGTGTGTGTGTGTGTGTGTGTGTGTGTGTAGGTGTGTGTGTGTGTGTGTGTGTGTGTGTGTGTGTGTGTGTGTGTGTGTGTGTGTGTGTGCGTGCCTGTGTGTGTGTGAGAGAGAGAGAGTACTAGAAGTGTGGCTTTTTTAATGAGCCTTGTGTTCAGGGCCGTGAAAGCAGGAACCAGATGTGACTCCTTATTAAATTGAAGTGCAATCCTAGCCATGAATCAGATAAAAAAACATAGATACAAAATGTGTAGATGGTTTGAATTCCGTGCTAAATGAGTAAAGATTACTTAGTTTGCAGCTGACAGTATTTGTGTCTATGTTTATTTATCGCTGCATGTCATCCTTTCAAACCACAGACCACCTTTGTACGGAGGCTGCAAATGACTGACAGCTGCCATCTGAATGTCAGCAGCCTCCCACCTGACTTGTTTGGCTTATTAGCATTACATCGAGATATTTTACAAGAGCTGTCATCTACAGCAGCTCAAGAAGATCTATATTAAAGGTGCCCTATGGGGGCATTCTTCTTTCTGTGTTTCTCAACAAAATGCATTGTATCTTTGAGGTCAGATAGAGTGCTGCAGGGATGAAATATTTTTGTAGGCTTTCCCGAAAGTTAGCATCTCCCTCGACGAAAAGTATACGCAGTTTTTTAATTGGATTTGGAATTACTGCAGAAAAAAAGATCTGTGGCAAACAAAAGTCTAAGACGCTTCTATGTTTTTGTCAGAAAGATAATCTTCAGAGATAAAAGCCACTTTTTAATGTTCTTTGAAGCTTAAATGTGACCGCCAGGAGAAAAATGTTAGACGTTAGACTACAAAGGAATTACACCGCAGTCACATATCCCCACCACTAAGCTTCCTGCCACACAATGCTATGCACACATTCCTAAAAGATGCTAGCTCTACAAGCTGGACTCCTACCATACACCATCTGCAAGTGAAAGGACATTTCATCTAGTCCTAAAAGTGATTAAGCAATATATAAAAGCTCTGCTATTTTGTGTGTTGTATTGATAATCGCCAGCAAAGACGGACTAGAGATGAGTCTCCGTATTCAGCGTGATTGCGTTTAATCTCCCTGATGTAGTCACATGTAGCCACTTGTTAGCGATCAAAGTGTTTTACACACATTTGCTTCAAAGTTCAGAGGTGGGTTTTTTCCTCACATAATATATTGTAGAACAAAATGTGAAAATCTCCTAAGCTTGCCGCGTGGACCGTATATCAAGTATTTAACTGAAAACCCAGTCAAAAAAAACCCTTTGACTTTCAGACGAGGGAACCAGAAATGCAACATTTCTAACTCATTCCCAGGGTATAGGACTTGTTCCTGCAGCACTATAGAGTAAAATAGAGTTTACATGAGCTATAGGGGGCAGATTACAAGTCCTAAATGTCAGCCAGAGCTGAAGTGCAAGTCTCTTGAAACAGTTTGATTGTGAAAGCTGTAAGCTTTTAAAACCAGCCTTGGACTGAAGATGAAGGCGATGGAAAAGGGGAAAATAACCCATTTTACAGACACAAACACACACACACACACACACACACACACAGGCCCATATTTTAGATGTGGGGATTGTTTGTGAGGTTATTGCTTCTTTGATCCTTAATGGCGACGAAATGGTCCATCTGCTGCCTTATAAACCCTGTGAGTTCTCTGATCTCCCTCCACCATGGATGTCCACACTTTCATCGCTCCCTCTGTCGGTCCCTCCCTTTTTTCCACTTTCATTACACACTTCTCTCATTTTGGCTCTGTCATTCATTCACAGTCACAAACTTATACCCAGCATCTCTCTCTCACACACACACACAGCACACACCTATCCAGCTTTATGTTGAGCAGTCATTGTTATGCTGCTCATGTTGAGGGTGTATTTGTGCATCTGGTCCGTTCATCCCCAGGAATTGGAATGTAAAATCCCAGACTAATCATTTTTATGCTCACCCAGGTACCGTTTTGCCAACCAACTTATGTGTGTGTGTGTGTGTATGTGTGTGTGTCTGTTTGTATGGATCAGGATATTTTGTGTGTCTGACATAATGCTGTTTGTCTCGCATGACAGCACATTTCTATGTCACATTAAGATTACAATGCTTTGGGCGAACCCCACAGTGATAAAACTCCTACAATACGATCATAGAGAATCAGAGGGCAAAGGAAACCATATAAATCTACAGATTCGGCCAGGTGCTGACACAAAAACAACCAATAAAAAGACACACACAGATTTCTTCTCCTGTGTTTCTTTTATTCTTGCAGTGCCTTTTTTCTTCCAACATTTCAACCCCAGTCAGTCTCGTCAAACTACTGTACACCAATGTTGATTAATACAACATATACACGTATGATAACTGGCAGCACAAACTAACTCACATTTATGGAAGACAGCTGATTACTGCCAGGGTTAAAAATCAATCAGCACACTGAGAACAACTGTCAATAAAAATAATGACCAATACACGATAACCTACTGGCTCTTTGATTGTCTGTGTGTGTGCGCATGTGTGTGTGTGTGTGTGTGTGTGTGTTTTGTGTGTGTGTGTGTGTGTGTGTGTGGGTGTGTGTGTGTGTGTGTGTCAGTTCATCTTGATGATATCCTGTCTGTTAGGATAGTGGTCACAGGAGAATTGGTTTCACAGCGGGTGGGTTGGAGAAGCATAGATTGTTTCCAGTTCTGAATGTGTTATTGCCTTTTGGTCTTTGGCAAAACAGGTTGCTAATGGCAACAGACAAACAAACATCCACAGCCTGAGAGAGATAAAACCCTGGTACCATGCAGTTTAATGCATCTGTGTGTTTATGTAGTTTCTCATACACAGTTGGCAGTTTATGGTGTCCACAAAGCATGCATGAGCAGCTAAATATAATTACATTTGAAAAACTAAGTAAGAGAGTTAGATATGACCCTTGACACATTTTTACATAGCACTTTAGATATATACAGTATATGCACCTTCCTGCATTGTTTATTCATTGCTTGTAATTTGGAACAAACTGCTGTACGTGTCATTAATCGGGCACACCTTTACTGGTAATTTCCCCCTTTCTTCACTTTCTTTCTTTCTCTCACTGACCTACTTTCACTTGATTAATTCGTAAAAATGTTCTATTCTATATGAGTGTAGGCGTAGAAATGTACATTTATCTCAACAAGGATGTTTTACAACTTTTTGGGAGATGGACGTCATAGTGCTATGAACCTGTGGACAACACCAAATCACAGACACCAGGAGCAGACTAAACCAGTGACTTAAAGTGGACCAAACCCCGGTACTTCTTGAACAAGTGCAAACTACAGCCTTTATGGGATTAAATAGCAGACGAGATGGGTGCAGCAATACTGCAATTAATTGAGAAAAACACACATTATAAAAAGACACAAAGTCATTAGCCATGCTTTCAGCTATGTGAGACTGTATCAAGTGCAAACCTGCCGTGACCTCCCCCGTCGGTTTGTGGACTACCGCTTTTGAGCCTTGAGTTGGACACGGCTGTCACCTTCTTGGTACTATCATTAACAAAATGAGCATCATGGCTTATTGGACAGGACTTGAGAGACTGGTGAGACCATAGACTCATTGGGTGATTGTTCAAAAAACAAGTGAGAAGTAGGGTCTGTTTCTCATAAGCTTACATACAATTGCGCTTTTTTATGAACCAAGTGGAGTTGCCTCCTGCTGGTCTTTAGAACGATTTAAGGCACTTACACATTTGCTTCACTTTTCACGCCTGAAGCTCAGTCCATATTTAATATTCACTGGGCTGTACTTGGTATGACTTGAATGCTACCATCAGCATGCTAACATGCATGTTGTTAAACAGGTATAATCTCTACAGTGTTCACCATCTTAGATTAGTGTTAACGTTTGCGGATTAGCTCTAAGTACAGCTGAGTCTGGTGGGACTGTCGTTAGTTTTGCAGGCATTTGGTCATTAATCAGTCACTCATACTGTGGAGGACATGAACGTGTGTTTTAAATGTCATAGTAATTCATCTGATGTCTCCTGTTGCGGAGACATTTTTCTTAAAACAACAAATATGAATTTCATTGTGGTGCTAAAAGGAAACGTCAGCAGATCACCAAGGTCAGTAGAGTTACTCTTCTCAGGACCATGACTCTTTGTAAAAACATATAATTGCAATCTATTCAGTTGCTGTTGACTTATTTCAGTCCAGACCATGCACCCAACATTTCCATCCCGGCACCATGTGTTTAAGTGTGGCTGAAAACAGTCACAGATACAGATAATTCTACGTAGTTATTCTGTGACGGTGAATTCCAGGTTTTGCTAGAAAGATAGGTGATGTAGCTCTGTTGATGCCACCGTCCTTTACCGTGCCTTGTTTACCTCCACATCAGTCTGTCATCTCCGAAATGACTATCATCAAACCCAGAGAGGCTTGTGTGGACTTGTACCCAGCTGGGTTTTTACATGAAGACTCGAGGAGCAATGATAATAGTAACGCAGGAAAGTGATGATCCAGAAGAGGGAAAGCAAGAGGTGTGCAAGCCCATCCCTCACAACACAACATGCCTTGTAGCAGTGTTGCATAATGAAGTGTTGAGTCTACTGACAGTCAGTGGGAAAAGGAATAACTTATCCCCCATCAATGTCAGTGCAGAGAAAGGGAAAAAGGTTCTTCCTCTTTACCTGCATGACACCAAATTCTGACATGCTCATTTTGAGCTCTATTTTGTCATTAAATCCTTTTTAATTGTTGTATCCTCGAACGTTATTAACAACAACATTTAGGTTGTCGACTGTGCATGTTGGGCATTGGAAGAAAGGTGCTCCCTCCCTGCCTCCCTGCTTGAGGGGCAGCACAATGCGCCCTTACATAAAGAGGTGCAGACGCACCTGTCTCTTCCTTTTCCTACGCTTCCCTCCGGTGGCTGTGGCCTGTTTGGCGTGACCGTCGTGGTTGTTTGGCGAGGCCGTTGCGGGTGCACAATCCTCTTCATTCAGGTAATGCCCTCTGCTAGTCTTCGTTGATCATGTGTGCGTAAAACGGGCGTTTTGGTGACGTGATCTCCACTCTCTGCAGTGCAACCGGCTGCTGGGGCTGTGGGGGGACGCATGACTCCACCAGAAGCCCTTCCTGGATGCGCTTGCCTGTCCCTTTCGGTAAGTCCACAATTGTCTGCCATTCAGCGGCTCTGTCACTCAGTTCCCCACTGATTATTTCCTTGTGTGTTCTGGTGTAGCTGGGTGATTAACCCACTGCGTGAGCTGTTATTCCTCGGCTCTCTTGGGCGTCACTGTAGCTTTGCGGAGTGGTATGTATGAGTTTATTTTTCTGAAAATGTTGGTTTTAATTACATTAACTTGTGCACTAAATTATAGTTTGTGTGCCTTTCTTGTAAAGGCAGTGGTAAATGGTCGGCCTGTATTCAGCCACCTTTCCCTGGATCCCCGCTGTTGTTTTGGCTGTGCTTCAATTTCGGATGACTTTGACTCTCCGTGGTGACCTTCAGTCCGTTAATATTCAGCCTCTACTTGCTGTACAGTCGTTGTGGCTCCACATCAATGTGTCCTGTCCTTAGCTTAAGCAGGAAATAGTCATTTGAGCTGCTTTTGGCGTGCGCGACCTGGCTCCTAAGCGCATTGTCACGTCTCTAATACGGCTGCCCACTTCTGATTTGTTTAAAGGGCATTCCACTGTTTTAACTGATTTCATGTGTTAATGAATAATTGTTTAGTTCAGTGGT
Source organism: Sparus aurata (assembly GCF_900880675.1). Classification (NCBI taxonomy): domain Eukaryota; kingdom Metazoa; phylum Chordata; class Actinopteri; order Spariformes; family Sparidae; genus Sparus; species Sparus aurata. Next base: position 30,830,421 of record NC_044187.1, on the reverse strand, counting down.
GCCCCCCTAGGGCCAGAGATCGCAGGGGGGGCGCACAACTTTGTCTGCTCTGAGGTTGTGAGGTTACCAGAATTATATCTGTGCACATTAAATGTATAAAATCCCAATAACATACCCAACTGGATAATTAAAAGTCTGTATAATCCAAATTGAACGTATTTTTGGTCCACATTTAAATTCATTGAGCTATTTATCACCAACACCCCTATGCAGGGGCAGCTGTAGCTCAGTGGGTAGAGCTGAGGACTAGTGACCGGAAGGTCGCTGGTTCGAATCCCTGGCTCCCAAGGGCGGGACTGAGTTACAAGCCGAAGCATCCTTGAGCAAGATGCTGAAACCCAACACTGCTCCTGATGTGCAGTTGGCACCTTCGTGGCAGCCACTGCCATCAGTAAGGGCCCTGCGATGAGCTGGCGACTTATCCAGGGAGTACCCTGGCCTTCGCCCATAGAGTCACTGGATTTGGCCCCGCATGGATAAAGCGGAAGAAAACGGAACGGAACGGAACCCCTATGAGGTAGGCAGGTAGGTAGGTGAACTGTGTGTGTGTGTGTGTTTGTGTGTGATACACCTGATGACACAAAAAAGGAAGAAATGTATCTATATACATTGTAAAACAAGGAGAATAAGAGCAAAAACCTACAACTGTTGTTTATTTTTGCAAATAAAAGTTTGTAATTAATCACTTTATTCTTTTAGTGTATGCGGGTTGGGGTTTTCTTCGACACAGGCAAGGGGGGCTTCAAGGAAAAAAGGTTGGGAACCACTGGTTTAGTTTGTATTTTGTTTTTTAGTGTTATGTATTTCTGTATTTTGTTTGTTTCATTGTTTTTTGCCACACCAGTTCTGTGCAGCACCCTAATGCATGTTTTAACTAGTTTCTTGTGTTTTGGTTAGGTGCTGTGGACCCAAGGCGGCAGTTCAGTCCCTGGTGGTGGTTCCCTTCACGAGTGTCCTTCACAGTGTGTGTGAGTGCAGTGTCACGGTTGTTTTAATTTATGGGCCTTCCTACTTTTGGTTTGCCCCTGCAGCCTGGTAAGCCCCACTCCTGCCCTCTAAACTCTGCTCCTGCAAGATCCTAATTTTAGGTGGTAATATTATTGTAGGTAACTGGTGTATGTGTGTGTGTGTGTGTGTGTGTGTGTGTGTGTGTGTGTGTGTGTGTGTGTCTTTTTGCTGATTTACTTATTTTTGTTAAATAAAGTGTGCTCTCTTTAATTTTAAACCATCTCTCGCCCCGTGGTATCATAGAACCTGTGTGACCCTGTTGATTAAAGTTGAGCTTAGAATTTCCTGGGGGTGAAATGACCCCAGGTGGTGTTGTCGCAACACCGTAGCTCCCCTTCCACCACACCACATGTGCATTTCCCTTTAATCGTAATTAATAACTCCTGCGAACTCCACAGTACATTCCCCAGAGAATTGACTCTGTTTCAGCTGGTTACACTGACGGCTCTGATGTCGTACATGGAGTACTGTCAGTTGGTGCCTCTCATTCTTGGCTCCCAAGGAGAAGCTCTGAGAGTGGCATGGAACATTAACACCTCCGATGCAGTGTTGTTTCCACACATCCCTCCACAGTGTGAAACCAGATGGATAGCCTCTCACTGGGAGAGTACAGCATCATTGCTGTTTTTCACTCCTGCACCCCATGAGCAGTAGACATTATCCAACTTCGCAGGTGAAGAGCGCCCTGAGTAAAATAACAATAAATGTGCTACTCCTCTCTGAACCATTTGCATTAAAAAACCCTCTCTGGTGTGGTGTGTTTGTGTGTGTGTGTGTTTGTGTGTGTGTGTGTGTGTGTGTGTGTGTGCGTGTGTGTGTGTGTGTTATCCTTACTGTTTGTGAGACAATCGATGTAAATGTGTTGAGTGGAAAAGATTATGAAGCGACACTTGGGAGGTATTGATTAGCTGAATGGGCTTCTCACTGCTCCCACCCCGTCTTCGTTCAGTGCGCTGCTACCACTGCTCTTTTATCAATGTCTCCTCCTAACAGAGGGACTGGACTGATCCTCTGCAATACATCTTCCTAGAACCTGCCAATAAACTCCCTCTTGTGACTTGCTGTCATTCCCCACTTCCTGCTCACCTGTGTACCCTGTGTTCTGTTTACTTCCTGTTCTCCTCCCCAGTCAGATTTTCCCTCGAAAACTGTCACACATCAATCCTCGTTAGCACTGCCCTTTTCCCAGTGTCTCTACACCCACGTAAGCGTGTGTTGTTCCCTCACTCTTTGTTGGTGTGTCTGTTCTCTGCCCCCACATCAGTCCTGTGTCTCAAGTGTTCCTTGCGTTCTTTATGTGTCTGTCTGTCTTCTAAGAGCGTCTTTATTTTGTACTGTATTTAGTTTTTTTTTATTTTTGTAGGTCTTTAGTTCTTAGACTTGCTCCTGCCTAATTCTTGTGTTTTTTGCTGTGACTTTTGTTCCTAGCCTGCCTGCAGTTGTGTCTGCATTGGGTTCCACACCTTTTTGCCAAACTCTGACAGCAACCAGCAACTGTTTTGCCATTTTTGATTGATAAAGTACTAAAATAAGATAAAATAATCACCTATGAAAATTGTTTTTGGTTCAGTTTCTGTCGAAAGACTTACCAGTTGATTCATTAAAAACGTTGTGGCCATGCACTGAATGTATTTTCATGTAGAGAGATGACTGGATAGCCCAGTGTATTCACAATGGCTCACCACTTATTCCTGTGAAGTTGCCAACAGGGCACATGCAATTTCTGGGATTTCTGTATCTGTGGCAGCCCAGATCATCTACATTACCTCTGGCTGAGCTGGATGACCACCCACTGGCTCCCTCCATACATGAAAAGAGTGAAAATGATAGAATTATAAGGCTGTTCCATTTCCAAATTGCATTGGATGTAAGGACTGAAAGAGTCATTCAGGGCTGTTTGTGATGCTCAGAAAAAAAATGTATTCATCCTTTCACAGCCTTTCCTTTTGCTATGAGTATGTGCTGAAAAAGTCAACGTGGCTGGATGTGATCCATTCGGTCCATTGGCATTTTGAAAGTCTATGAGATCTGTATAATTACATGATTTTATCCCATTCATCCCATTGTTAGCCTCTAACAATCGGTGTGTTAAGGTGGAATTACAATCTTACAATCTTTGCAAATATACACATTCAGCAAACCTTTTCTCATACTTGTTCATGGGTGGAGACACAAACAATGCATTTTTTTCCATGTAATAAGAAATATTCAATTATGCAACTTTTACTTATTAATTTATATCTGCCCGTAATGTTAGTTATTTGAGAGACAAAGCTCACATTATAACATGACCCCTGCAAGTAATATATACTTGCATGCTGCATGTAGGCAAAAACATGCAGGAGTCCTCCAGAGACATACAGTGTGTGGAGCTGTTTTGGAGTTGTCTTTGCAGATAAATTATCTAACAAAACTTTTATTATTCACCTCCTGTGGGGAAGCTCCTCACTTTCAGCCTTGCATGTAGCGGTAAATGACCAGTTCCTTTTCACCTCCTCTTAAAAGACTCACACAGGCATTCTCCACAGGTCACATTCAGCTTTTGTACATGGGGAAACCTCGCTGTCTTGGGCTGCTGCTGAAGCTTCTACAGCTGCTTGATCTGATACCCCGGCAATAACTGCAAGTGGCGTAATAATAATAATAACACATCTCTGTTGCAGTATGTGCATTTTTGGAAGGGTTTCGCAAAACTGAGTGGGAGGGAACTGGAGTGCCCTAAAAATGACACTGGGCACGTTGTTTTGTGCCAACACGGAGCACGTGTTGGAAAATGAGGTTTGAAGTCAGAAATAGCAGCACCTTGTTAAGTTATTATTGAGTCACTGGTATTGATCAGACAACCCTATCAACTCTTCACACATGGATTATAATCACCAATGCTGGGAGATGAAATGTTAATTACTGCACCTGCGCTGGCTCCATGTGAGCGGGGTGGTACTTAAATTGTGATGCATGCTTGTGTTTCCACTATGGAAGTAGCCAAGGCACCAAATCATGCAGCTAGCTTTCTGTTATTTCTCAAATAATTCAGAGAGGGAACATGAAGGCTGGACATCTGTATATCGTGCTGTATGAAAAATGTGTATTTCTGGAGGGCAGTGCTTCCCGGCTGCCAGATATTCCTTTGTGCTTTCCGACGTCTGAAAAGAAAATCCTCTAAATCTTCCGAACAAATCCACTCGGATAAAATTTACTGCAGCTGTGTTCCACTTTACACGCAGTCAGCTGTGTATCTGGCTGTGCCTTTGGGCCACACAATGTACTACAGTTGCACATAGTTCTCCGTAGTCACAAATGAATCATTATACCCATGGGTCTGATTCTGCATTGGGAAGAAGAATATGAGATTGTGTGAGCTGCTCATTGTAGCAAGTCAGTCTTGACACGTTAGGGGTCATTTGTAGTTACTTTCCTTATGAATTCTTTAAGCTTGAATAACATGGGGGGAAAAATTATACAGATGTGCGCTCACTTGCATTTCCCTATGTGCTCCCGAACACACAAACCCACACAGTGTGATGGATGAAAGTAGTCCTCCCCAGTGGCCAAAGACAGCTCATGCAAACAGACGGGTGTAATCGGTAGTTAAAGGTCACGTTAATTATATACACAGGCTTCTACAGCTTACCAAAGCCCCCACATACATACAAATGTGTGCATCTATAGAAAGATAGACCCAGTCTCACTCTATTTGCAGTTTGCAGTTTGTTAGCTTAAGACAGTGCTGGTGTAATAATTAATGATGTTCTGCGATGTTTGAACTGCTTAATGAGTGCATGAGCCGCAGCGTCACTGAAGCTCTTAATCCATGTTATGGGTCATTGTGTTCTTCATACTGTCTGTTTATGAGCCAGCAGCGTGGCTTTAGGAATAACAATGCAATTTGATCTTTCCACAGGCCTCTTTTATAAAAGTGTTCTTAGGTTTATACTTGGACTTTGTCTTAGGATTGTATCCTCTTATGTTTATGGGGGAAACTAGATGGGGACCCAAATGCAGGCACACACGGGAGGCAGGATAGGGGAAACAAATGGCATAACAAAGCCAAAAGCAAGTCACAAGGACAAAAAACAAAGTGGCAACGAAAAGCTTAAACAAAGTGCAACAAAAGTAAAGTACAAATCAATGTCCAAACAAGAAAAACAAAAACCAGAAGCAAACCAGGGCAAAACAAGAGGAGCAGGCAGGAGCAAAAATGAAAAAATAAAGAAAAATAGCAACAACTAAATAAAGTGCAAACCAAAGAAGCGCTGGGAAAGCAGGCAGGAACACGGGGAAGATGAAACAACACGGAACGCAGACGGAGAAACATTGAGGAAGACAGAGGCTGACGGGGCAAACTTACAAGGACTTCAGGGACAACAAAGACTATAAACACAGACACGCTAATGATGGGATGAGGAACAGGTAGAGGGAGGAGGGAATAGGACACATGAGGGCATTATATCGAACTAAAACAAAAAAAACACAAGAACAAGAAGACACTGAGTCATGACATTATCCATCTGTATGCTCGCACTCAATTTCCTGGAATGTCATTTGTTACGTACTTAGCTGTGATCAATAAATCTCAAATTGACTTAACCAGACAGCACATCACTGTCAGAAAAAATAAGGGCAAAATCAGGAAAAGCCATTCTCAAATCGTTAGTCTGTTCTTAAACCTCTGGTCTAGAGTGACGCATCTCATCGACGACTGGATGACTGACACCTTGACCAATTTTCCTGTCTTCACTTCTAAGGTGAGGTTGACATTTTGGGTTTAGTGTGAATCGTCACAAGCGAAATGTCATGGTTCCTAGACGATGTAACCTAATCACTGTGGTGATCCTCTGACTTTTCATCTAGCCACATCAGCAGGCTTTTAATCTACACGATTATAAGATGGATTACTATGAAACTTGGAAAAAGACAGACGTTTTCCCCAAAGGATAGATTTCCCCAACCTCGGTGATCCCTTATTCCATTATTTAGTGTCTAGTAGGGGTATTTCCTTCTAAGTGAAGGGGCAGGATATGTGGCGAGAGAGATGGGGACTCCAACTTGTGGTTTACAGCTAAATGCTTGCAAATTTCAATACGATCCGCCCAGTTTGCATTTTTTTTTAGCATTTAAGTTGTTGTTGCTCTTGTTCCACTACATGCCAATTTCCCAAATTGCTCCTCTCTTCCACTTCATTCCGCCAATTTCACATGCAATTTGTAGGAAATGAGGCATGTTTCCCTCAGAAGTGACATTTGTATCAGCCTTGGCTGCTGACAACAGCTAAACAGCTGGATCATCCGTCACTCTTGAAACCGTTCTGCCCTGCAGCATTAAATTCAAATTTAGGGTCCACGTTTCTTGAGAGGCGGACGTCATAAAACAACCCTCACATGCACATATGTACATAGAAAAAATGTTTGCCAGCTGTAAACGACCCTCCTGTCCATGCCTGCTATAAAGACAACCCCTTGCACAGCTGTGTTTTAGCATTGGGGAGGGGGGGGGGCAAATTCCACAGTCCTCAGGTGTACAACTACATGCTTCCGAGGTTCAACAATCTGTGTTTTTTTTATAGCGAGTTCCTTTTTTGTCTTATGGTCTCCATGCTGCAGCTCTAAAAGGAAATGCTAACCAGGGGAAACACAAATGTAGAATTAGGTACTGAAAGCAAGAAAACTTTGTAAGATACCCACTTTAATTGTTTGATATAGACCACTGGTGCCTCATATTAGCTTCTCCCAAAGTTGGAGCATGTTTTTACATAGAACAAAGAATTGGATTTTGTTTCCAGCTGAAATCACGACTCTTCTTTAAATTGACCAGTGCAGTCTCACCGAGCTGTAAGCATGGCTGTACACTCTACACATTTTCTCAAGACTTCAAGTGGAATCCTTAAAAATACAGGATCTGCAGATTTAGTTTCTGTAAACGGTGAGTTTTTGCTCTGTCTCTGATCCTGCACGTGCATCCATGTGGTTGTATACTCGTGGGCGTGTGCTTGGCTGCAGGTTTGTCTTGATGTGTTAACGGTGAATAGCAGCTCCGTATCGGCAGAGCTGTGAAATCCCTCTCCATCGTGGGCCTGTTTTCACGTTGTTTTTCTCAGCAGGAAATGCAATATTGCGAGTGCCTCGGGCCACAGGGCTTCTAATGTAGTTACTATTGTCCTTTCTCCAACATCCACCCACATCTCTCTATCTCTCCATCTCATTCTGTCCTGGTTCATTCTTGTCTCCCAGGCTTATTTCTCCCCTTTACACGATTAAAGTAGAAACACTCATAGCCTCACATCCCTTTATTTAACTTTCCCACCCTCCTTTTGTCCCCCGGCTTCCGACCTCAATCTCTCCAAATCATATTTTATTTCCCATATTAGGTCAGTCAAATTTCACAGAAATATTTTGTTGTTGTTCTCATTTGTAGAAATATATAGCGAGCATGTCTGAGCATGTCAAGTAGTGTTTCCACATTTTTGCAGCTGATTCATAGCTTTTTTTCATTCGAGCAAAGTCCAGGCTGCCTGGCTGAGAAAGAAAGCAAAGGCGAGATGGGATGAAATTTTATACACCAGGGAGGGAGGATGAGGTTTTCTGAGAGATGACGCGGAAGATGAAGGGGAGGAGAGACACACCCTCCGATGTCAATCACAAACGAGTCCATTAACTATCGCTGTAGTGCGGGCAAACACAGAACTCACACTGTCTCTCACAGTGGACACCCATGGCTGGCCATCCCTGTCCATTCCATCCCCATCAGACACACACATGCACACACGTCCATTAATCACGGGGTTAACCATGCTCTAGCAGAAAAAACTGGATCAGGATGAGCTGCTTCCTCGCTCTGCCTGCATCCTGAGTTGCTAATTTATGGCTTGAGCTCACCTTAGCTCTCTCTCACACACACACACACACACACACACACAGACATACACCTCATCAGCATTACCACATCTGTCCCTCTGGTCCTACAGTATGGACCACCAGAGCGAGTGATAAGCCGGGATGAGAGAAGACAGGACTTAATGCAAGCAAAGGTGCAAAGCAGAGAGGCTGGGGTTCGGCATATTTTTATTCCTCTCCTATCCATCAGGTGTTATCAATGGGCATAGACCACCAGAGCATATGATAGGGGGGACGCCAACGGATGGGTCAGGTGGAGGTGGAGGGATTGACTGAAAGGGGGAGAGTGATGGGAAAGTGAAACGTGATCCCTATAAGGTCTCATGCAGGAAGGGAGACACCAGTGGAAGTGAATCAGCTCAAAACACCGAGATGGAAGGAACAGCAGGAGATTGCACAGAGACAGAGGGATCATCCTTCTCCCAGCATTAGCCTGCGGTGCTTAAGGGAAATAGAGTGGTGGGAGAGGGACAGAGGAATAGAGAGATGGCGAGAAAAAGGGTCCTCTTGAGTTCTGTAGGTGGAGATGGTGCAGTAAATCAAGTTATCGAGATACGAACGGGGAATTTTCTGCAGAAAGGACTGAGAGGTATATAGGATGGAAGAGGAATGGATTGAAACGCTTATCCCACGCCTCTATTTATGAGATGGAGGGAAAGTACCGGAGTGAACAGCAGAGAAGATAGATAGGAGGTGGCAGGGTTAAGTATCTCAGTATGCGTGCGTGCCTGTGTGTGTATGTGTGTGTGTGTGTGTGTCTGTGTTAACCGTCTAAAGGCCCTCTTCTCAAGGCAACTTTTCTATGGTGTTGCCTGTTCTTGTGGAGCAAGCACAGCCTCGGGCGCTGTCCGTGGTGCTGAATCAGAGGCAGGATGGTACATGCAATAGGAGTGAAACACCCCGACTGTTTACACAGCATCAGCACGAATAGAGCATCCAATGTTCATCGCCAATGAAGGAAGAGGTTTGCGCTTTGTAAATGATGTTCATGCCTTCACTAGACGTAAACTTGAAACCATGGAGAGTTGCTGCTCTGTGGTCCGACCACTTACTTAAGACAATTTGCGTAGCTCTTGTCTTTAGTACTTTTCTTTAGCATGAAATAGCCATAGCTGTGAAAGCAAACGTTGAGTTTAAAGTAAGGGGGAAAACATGCATATGAACTGTTAACAGTTTAACACTCAAACAGGCATGGGTGACATGATCAGATTTGATTGGAAGGGAACTGACAGCGTAAGCAAAAAAAACAACAACAACAAAAAACCACTTCTGTCATCAGGACTTTCAAATTGTGATGTAAAACACATGCCTTTCCCACCTGCCATGCCAACATTTATTTCATCAGCTGGGTTGCAAAGAAATACTGAAAATGTTCTTGTACAATTGCTAAAAATTCTGAACAACCCTGGTTTTCAGGGCCTTTTGCTTGTCATCACTCCCCAGATAACGAAGGTAAATCAATAAATCGAAAACAAGATGTAAAAAAAGAAGCGGTGAAGAAAATAATGAAGATGATGATGATGATAATGAATGGATGAGGATGGATGAATGGAAGATAGGCCTGCCACTCTTATCGCACAAACAACACCCACAACAATTCTGTGAGGCTTTGTGTTGTTCAAGGCTGGAAAATGTCGAATGTAGAATGTCTGTGTGCATATCTGTACGCCCACGTGAACGAAAACAGGTTGGTCTTTATGAAACTGACAAGACTTTATACCATTATTAATGTCGGCCCATGTGGGAGGGAGGACCAAAAGTTGTCTATCTTTGATATGTGCTAATGGCACGTTTGGGTATATATAGAACAATAAGTAAAGCGGAGAAAGCATTTTAACAAAGAATTCAATTAACAAATATTTAACAACCTTTTTGAGTTGTTATAAAGTTTTTTGATAAAGAGATGTCATTCTTTGGTTACAGTGTTACTGAATGGATACAAAAAACACATCAAATCTATTTATAAGCCTGTAGTGCATGTACAATATGTGATGTAATAAACAACATTCTAATGGGTTTTTGTTTTTGAAGAGTCTACAGACATACTTCAGCGTAAACAGGTGTCATTGCTACAATGACCATAATCATAGTTTACATGTTGGTTTGCTAATATTTGCTATTAGCGCTAACAAAATACAGCTGAGGCTGATGGGAATGTCACTTGTTTTAAAAGTCTCTCATTATGGCCATTCATTGCATTGATCCTCTGGGTGCCATGGATATATATGGACCAAATCCCACAGCAATCCATCCAATTGCTGTCACAACGATTTATGAATGTTAGAGGAATACCAAAGTCTCTAGAATTCATCCCGACAGGACCGTGAATGGCAATTCGTGTTGTTGAGATATTTTAGTCCATAGTGGTGGGCCTATCAACTGGCAGACAGGACTACTGGCTGCCCTACTGACCTACACCCCCACCCATAGAGCTGTGTCTCTGGTACGGCTAAAGATAAAATTTGCAGTCCAAAAAAACATCTTGTTTGGTGTCAGTAGAGCACACCCTCTGAGTCCGATTATTCTCTCTAAATTCATCAAGAGAGATATTTCCAATTAAAATCCGGTTTCTCATGAATTTGTAAATGAAAATTAGTTTCCACAGCAATTCACCAGGTTCCCAAACAGTGTATTGAAGTCAGACATGAACACAAGGCACAAGAGGGGCTTGTGAATAGTAAACAGTATGAGCCTGTAATCAAATCCAGATGTTTTCCTGACAAGGACCAGTAAACACCCACAGACAGCCTCCACACGGACGCCTCCGGAATGAGCTTTTTGAAATGTTTGTTTATGATAATAGAGACATGGCTTTGAATTTGTTTTGGAGTCAGTTTGACTGACTGTTACGATGTTATTTACCAACACGTATCCCTTTCAACTGAGCACATGTAATGAATGCACCGATGTTTGCATTCTCTGAAAGAGTAGTGAAATGTCTAAGGAAAACCCACACCAGCATAAAAAAAACGGTGAAAAAGACGAGGAGTCCAAATATGTTTTAACACTCTGTAATGAACAGGATATGCCTGTGGGCTATCTTATCAACAGCTGTTTCCAACGCTGCTTCCTATCTGGGGTTTGTCCACCTGTTCTCTGACCGGAAATATAGCATATTGCTGAAAACTATCAAAGTGAAATTGTTGACTTGCTGTGCCTTTTTTCTGCTGTGCTGCTTTGAACTGAATGCTATTTTCCATCCCCGTCGCCAGAATAAATGTATCAATGTATGTCTCTTCAAACACATCTTTGTTCATTTAACCTTGTGACACCACTGTTCTTATGCTCTGGCCAGGTTTAGGCACAACACCTCGTTGTTAAGGTAGGAATGAAAGGCAATTTTTTGTCTTGAATATACCTGTTTTGGTCACCTCAAACACACCTGGGGTCTTCTCATTGAAAATAGTGTTTTTTTTGTTGCCACAAACTGCCACGGCTAAAAATTGGCCTGGGGATTCCTTAAAAGTACCCAGTGGTTGCACTCTTTCAAATGTCAACGTGCAGTCACCGGCCGGGCGATCTTTCCACCTGCAGCTCGACCCTCTTCACCTCCTGATATGGCAGGTTTAACACGCAAAGTGAACATGATGTAACAGGTTTCATAGAAATGACAATATGGTACGTGGCCTACACAGATGTGAACATATCAGTGGTGCGCAGAAACATTAGCTGTCCACATTTCATCCTGGGGACTGAGCTGTAATATCAATATTATTTACAGCATAATATAGTTCTCATTACTATTACGAGACACATAGAGGAAGGTTATTTCTTATGAGTTCTAAGTCACCTTAGACGTACTGTGTGAAGAAAACCCTTTCTCTGGTATTTGTTTGCGACCATTTGATTTTATGTATTGCAGAACTATTTGTATGTCAGATTCTTAAAATAAGGACAAGCATACATACATTTCACCTTGGCAACATAGAATTTATTAATAATCATTAATAAAAGGTGCACTGATGTTTCTAATAATTGGTGAATGGTTAATAAATACTGCCTAGTTCATCTAAGATTATTTGGATGGCCATTGAAAGGTTGCAATTGGTGTTTATAAACCTTTACAATTGCTTAATAAATTTTTATAAAGCTTTTAATTGTTTGTTAGCAGTCAAATAACTAGGAACTTAAGTTTGATTAAAACCATGTACCATTTTTTAACAATGGTTATTATGAAATCAAGATGGTGCCGTGCTGGTGGCAGCCCATCGGAGCAGCTCCTGGTACTTCAAGTTTTTATTGTGTTTTTAGCTTGTTTTTATTGTAATTTTTATATTGTATGAAGTACTTTATCATTTCTATATTTGCCCTTGTATTTTGATTGTGTTTGTAATTGATTGTAACTGCTGCTATGATAACCTAATTTCCCCTCAGGGATTAATGAAGTTATCTATCCACCGTCTGTCAATCTATCGATCTATTCACCGTAACAGTATCTTGATTGATGCTAGCAGGCAAAAACTAGTTGAAGGTAAGTACAGAAAAAGAGTTAAAAGGATGTGGGGGTAGGAAAACTATCAGAGGTGTCATTCTCCAAAGCCCTCACACTTATCTATGGTCATGACAGACCTAACCTTGGCCCGGGTGCTCTTTATTATGAGAGGGGTTCATATGGCTGTAGGCCATGCTGTTAACTCTGAGACAACAGATAGATCTTTATAATGGAGCGCCGTGCGTAGCTTGATAAAATGCACTCTGATGTGATCCGGTTCTGGTTATTTTTCGCCGTGCAGCCACAATTCTTTCTCCAGCTGCTTTTAATGGCTGCTGCACTAAAGCGAGAGAGTTTCCAGAGCTGGTAGACTGCCCACAGTTCTCAAACACAGACAGAGATTGGTTGTAATAACAGCTTTGAATCCTCACTGCAGAATAAGAATATTATTGTTTTGACTCATTTTTAAACTCATATGTGTTGAGTAGTGTAAAAGTTAAGATAAACAGCCTCCTTCTCTGACTGATGTTAAAATATAAAAAAAATATATTTTTTAACTTTAATGAACAAAATGCTCCAATTTTAATTAAACTTTTAATTGTAGTTGAAAGCTTTTCAGGCAACATATCTTTTCGAAGTAAAAACACAAGAGTTTCCCCGTACAACTGAAATGTTCTGCATGATCAAAGTGATGTTACAGAGAGATAGTGGTTCTGAACATATGAGACTTCAAATAACATGTAAGACTGAAAAAGAAACTGTATTTCTGTCAAGTTTGCCACCAATGTTAGAGCAATGCAGCGTCGTCTCTTCGCCTTCATTTCTTGTTCTGCAAAGAGCAAGTCTGATTTTTAGAAAACTAATCTTTCCTGACTTGAGTTAGAAGCGCAAAGATGAAACTGTGCAGGCGTGAATCATCTCAAGTGAGTGACTGCTGCCCACAGTGTCTTATATGCCAAATCACTCTAAATAAAAGGCAGACTGTTTAAGACTATTGTTTTCCGAGCAATAAATCAAGGTTGCGGAAAGAGTTGCATAATGTAATTCTTAGTTAGATGAAGATGCAATACTTGACACGTCGCTCACCGTACAAATCTTCTAGGTATTTTCTCCTGTGCATTGCCTTTAGTTATACTGCCCAGAACTGTTCTATGTCTTTTGCAGAGAGCGTGTCTTTCCAGATGCTTTCCAGAAAAATCTCATGTCTTTGCAGCTCCTTCAACAGTAAGGCTCAGAAATCGTGACAAGAACTTGGATTTGATGTCTTTACATAACTGTCATTTGATTTTTTCTTTTTTCTTTTTATTTTTGGCCACTTTGGGTATAAAGCTGCTATGGGTAAACATTTTCAAACCGTGTCTTCTTTACACATCGAGCAACGTCACGTGATTATTCCTTCGAAGTCGCCAATTCCTTAGGGAAATGTGTGGTTGCCCTTTATGCTTATTGTGACTCACTGTACTCAATAGCTAGTCGCTGATTTTGTGTGTCTGCCATTGGTGATGGGCCAGTAGCAATCTACATTGGGCTTTTAGCAAAGAAGAGCTGCCTGCTGCTGCTGGAAGTAAATATGAGGAGAGCAGTGAGAGTGCAGTTAAGTTGTGGGATGTGAAATCAAAACAATAATTTGAAATAAGGCTCAAACTTCACAGAGCTGAGAGGTGCAGAGTCGGGTCATACGTCTGTTGTTCGTCAGTACAAGCAACACCTTTGATATATAACACATTGTCATTCCTTCCATTTTTCATACAACATCTTTGATACGAGCTTCTTTAATCTTTAATGAGCAATATCTTCTAGACAATAGACATCACGGATCCATCTTTTACATTGGCACAACGACAGGGTTTGTAACACAGCAAATGTTCAAATCCAGACTTCGTGAACCCCCCCACAGCTGTCATTTCCATTCCAAAACACGGGCACTCCAATTTTGAGCAAAGGAACGACTAGATTAGTTTTTTAATGAGTTTCTTTCCTTGCCATGCCGTTTTCCAATAAATCAGAAAGCTATCACTGTGTGCAGGTATCTGGAGCATTATTTTATTTCACTTATTTAAGTTAAGCCGGAGCGTGTCAGTGTGGAATGTCAGCCTGAGCTCCTGAGTCTCTGAGCTGGCAAACAATGAATGCGTTCAATTTGAACTAAATAGAAAAGAGGCTGAGCTGAATCACCACACCGCCGCACCGTCGATGAGTAATTGCATTTACACTGCTTTAATAATAGCCTTCATTCTGGCACAGACAAATGTGTGTGCTTCTATAGCTAAAGTACACATTCTATGCATTTGGGAACATGACTTTCAGTGTATCATTCTCCAGTGTATTAATCGAGTAAATTCTGTAGCGCAGCGTCGACCCTATTTGGTATCGTTTAAATCACCCCTCTTTCAATGTGGCCGTGTTCAGAGTCCATATAGCTGACATTCTTTTACTCAGCAGACAGCCCAGAGGCTAAATCAAATGAAAGCCATAGCTGCCCCACAGTAGGAAGCCTCTTTGTGTTGAAAGTTCAGTACGTCCACATATGGACTTTATCCTCTCATGGTCTAACCTCATTCATATTGCTTAGCCTTTCTATGGATTTTAATTCCTCCATATAGCGTTGAGAGAAGGCCCGTGTGTGTTCCTGGGTGTGTACTGTTTGTTTGCTCATGGGGGAGAAGGAGAATGACAGGCGTGTTATTTTTGTATCAAGATTGTATAAAATTTTTATTCACTTCACAAACACACACACACACCAACAATCACACACACACACACACACACAAGCTTACAGTATATGTTAACTTCCAACATTGATTGCTTGGAAGTGTTCTGTCACCACAAAGACACACTGCTGACTGGTCAAAAGACATACAAAAACAGTTATGGCCTTGAGATGGTATGATGTGGAAAGTAACTGTGTGCGATGAATGCAGATGTGCCTTTCAAGTAAGGCTGCCTCAAGGTTAGTTCTCACCAAAGGGAGTCAGCAGGGGATTGCTCCGCAGCGGCAGCATGTCCTCTATGATGCAAGCTCTTCAGGGACATTGGGCTTTTCATGTATAATGAAATTGAGGAATTTTAAGTGTTTCCCCAGGTAAAGATGCCTCATTTTGTCTATCTTCAGAGCGTTTTTTAATTTTTTTAATTTTGATTTAATGCAAGGAGGCATCAGAGTGGTGCGACTTTGAGACTGTGGTGACTGCTTAATTCTTTGGCAGGGCCTTCTGCTGTGGTTTTGATGTAATTGTTTTTCTAAACAGATGAAATGTCACAATACATGAGGGATTTAGACACTGCATTGTCAGATAGTATGATTGTTGTCCCAGCCTCTGCATGTAATACTCTCATGTGTTTGCACAGCTATGAATATGCTTTTTCACAACCCACTCAGAGGAATGGGTAGATCTGCTATTTGCTTTATATTGGAATGTATAGCAAAATGTAGTTTTCATATGCGTATAAAAACATGAACTTATGTAAACTGGTAATGTTAAAATACAAAACTTTGAACCGTTGCAAATAACTCTGCTACCGATGTAATTAAAAACAGGCAATATCTGCATGATATACTAGTTACTCATGCAGAAAGTTTGTCTTGGTTCATAGCAAATGTAGTTATGTAATAGTATCCCAATTTATATCTAACATTTGGCCAAATGAATATTTTATCGACTTCTGTATATTTTAGCACATCCTGTATGCTAATACCTACAAAACCAGCAATTTCCCATATTATTGTGTTTTTACCAGGAAACATAAGCACGTTGTGTACTTAAAAGGAAATGGGGCAGGATTTGTGAAAAAATAAACATGCATTTTAAGTTTTTTAATGCTAATGGGAGATGAAGCATTCAAAACCAAAAAGAATGAGCCCACCCGCGTATCTCTCCATTGCCTCGATCAGGCTGTGTGCTGCATAATGTACTACAATTTGTGGTCAGAATCTCCTGCGCAGTCCTGCGGACGTGACATCAGGTGGCGCTACATGCGCGTCCTCTGCGGCTTTCAACTTGGATACAGGTAAGACAAGCACGGTGGACCCAAACTAGTGTTTGGGTAGTGATGTATTCTGCTACGGCCAGCAAACGACCAACCACCGGACAAAGTCCACGAAAAAGTCATACTGAGAAGAAAACAAAGGTTTTATCAGCGGCATGTCGTGAGTCAAAACTAAATTATGACCAAAGCCAGGCTGGCAGCCGAACAAACATCGGATATGTGTACGACCCACGGAGCCAGCTTCAACTTGAATTGGGACTGAAAACAGAGAGTAACCAGGTAAGAAAACATTACAGGCCATTGTTGGAGCTTGAACATTAGTTAGTTAGAGCATTTTCCATGGTCCTTTAGTCTGAAACCAAATAGTTAGAAATATGTCCCTTTATATATGGGACTGAAAGCCCAACCTGTTATTCGGGAGGTGACGGGCTAACGGTTTGTTGTGTCTGTGTAGTAACATTAGTCACTTACACACAGCAATACCATATCAGAGAGGATATTTTTGTCCCCCAATACCAACGTCATTCCGTGGAATACTAGTTTCACAGCATCAGCTGCACTGCTGTGAAGTGTTCATGCGCTCCAACGCCGGCTTGGCTGATGGCTGCAGTTACCCTAAAGGTCCCAACAGCCGTCGTATCACTATCGAGTCTTATTTCTCGATCCTGCCCCAAGTTCCATTTCAATAAACTGAGTAATAATTACACAGAACCACTTTCTATGACTCATCTGTTATCAAGGGTTTTATAAGTTGCTGTACTCATGTTAAAATAATCACACAATTACTTTTGGTACTCAGTCATATTACTGACTATCAATTAATACATATTTTTGGGTTGCCAGTTCATGAAAACTTAATTTGGCTAGTGTTTTTTTTTTCAGTAATAATATAAACCCTCAATAAAGGCTTGAATTCATCATGTCTGCATTTGCAGATGTTAGCAGTAGCTAAATGATCCATTCTATAGGGATTTTTCACAAGGTGACAACCCAAAAGTTGTTTTCATTGACCTTTCCAGTCCTGTTACATTGTTGCACTGCTTTGACATTGTCATTTGATATATAGTTGCTATTAAAGAAATTGACTCTGGCTGATACTTTGATTATCTAGTAACTAACTAAATGTAGCAATATTGTGCTGTCAACCCGTACTCTCTTTCCAGAACAACAGCCATCTTTTTCCCATTTAAAAATGGTAAGGTAAGACCAGTGATGGCCCAGTGATTGGTGTGTTCATCCAATCCGCTGCTGGAAGAATTCATGTCAGTCTCCAAGTACAGTGTGAATCTGTTTTAGGCTAATTCATCAATAGCTATGCCAGAGTAAAAGGAAAAATCTGGGATATGTAAACACTAACACCAGGATATCCTTATTATGAAGCACACCAGTACATTTCTACAAGGTCTATCATTTATTGTGTGCTTCTTCATTCAAAAAAGCTATCTGCAGTTTGTTTTTTTTTTGGGGGGGGGGGGGGGGGGGGTTGGCTTGTGTGTCCATTAAATAGTGAAGACACTGGGGCTCTTACGTGACTTCTCAGATCGTCCATTCTAAGAGAACCTTTATTGGCCAGCTCTTGTCCATGAATCTGTATTTAATTTCCCTGTCCTCTTCACATTTCTTTATCCCTCCTCTCATCTCTTTTCCTCTTAGCATTTATCCACCAATTCACCCCTCCCTCCTCTGTCTTTCTCCACCCTCTCCAGTTTGAGCTGCCAATACACAGAGGCTGATTTCCTTGAGGTGATTACAAATTTTGGCACAACTACAGTCCACTTTAGAAACAGTATACGTACATTTGCAGTTTCTATATATTTTTCCAAATCCGTGCCGTCAGAGTAAGGTCACAATGTTTCAAAATCTGATGAGACTGTTTCAAGGGTGTTTGTCCCCAGCAGTCCCTGCTCCACTTTCCCTTTATCGTAGTTCTTTATCAGGCGATGAAAGAATCACTAAACGCCCCTCGCCTATAGAAGTCAACATTATTTATTTGTTATACAAAATATTTAACAGAAACAGATTCTTGCATTACTAATTTATGCCTTGGTGATTTATGCTGTGTCATACCTGCACAGGAGAGGTGAAGATTCCTCATCACCTCCTCTTCTTTAATTCTCCCCCTCCTCTCCTTTGTCACTTGCCTTAATTGCGGCATTGACCACCACAGTCTATTCTGTTATTGCACGATGGCAGACGTGACCACACATTTACTGTGAGCTCTGACCAGCCTTTTAAATCAGAGTGGCAGCAGCAGAGCCAGCCAGGACAGAAAGGAGAGCTGTGTGTTCCCTCCAAATGCTGCTCGACCTGTGGGCGTTCTGCTTTAGTGACAGTGGGTCAATACACTATCTAGTTAACCAGTCCCATGTCCCACGTCCTGTGGGAGGGAGGACAGCGCAGAGGAGGAGGAAGAAGAAGAAAAAAAGGAGAGTAGAAAAAGACATACTTTCATGTCAGCGCAGACAAACGGAGGCTGCCAGTCAGCTGGCATGCAGCCACTTCTGTCCGCCCTGCATGTGTCTGCTTCTCATCTTTCTGATTAAATACCACCCTTGGTTCAAGATCCGCTCTGATCGCTCTGCTTATGAAGCGTATACAGGAGTTTACGCTGACCCTGCACGGGGTTATATATCAAGCTGAGAGGTCATGAAATCAAAAGATTATGTGAATACAAGAATTGGCAGACATCCCCAGGGACATAGGCCCCATTTAAACATGTCATTTCAATTTGTCTTGTATCCAGACACTTAGACTAACACTTAGCCACATCAGTGTGTGTCCTTTGGCCATATCTGACTACAGTCTCCCTTGGATTCTTATGCTGCATGTAAATTAGGGTCGGCACTGCTCCATGCTACACCAGAGAGTGATGGTTAGGAACATGAGGCTGTTTGGTAGCTGCAAAACAAAAAGAATGATAATTTATGCACTTCAGCGGTCAAGTTAAGCAGTACGTGAACTAACACAAACAGTACTGTGTGTATGAACCATGAATGATGCGAGAATTTAAGTTCATACAGGCTCTCACTTCCACCAATCATACAGTGGTTAAACTGATCAGGGATCAGATAAATCCAACAACTGCCACCTCTGCATTGTATGTGTTGAAATCCCAATGTGTTAATTAGACAGAGAATGAAGGCTAATTCCTGCATAATTTCAGCTCCATTATCATGGGCACAGAGGCTGTAAGTGGCTGCCAGTAACAATGGCTTGCTGAAGTGTTTCCCTTTTGATTGATGCATTTTGACTCAACCATTTGCCTTGAATTTGTATAAAACCATTTCCAGGATATGGTTTTAACACTCAGATAAACAATATCCTTTAATGCTGCTTAGATAGACACTTGAATAAGATAGCTACTTGCTCTTGTATTGCCACGTTATACTTACCTGGATATCTTATCTGAGGAGAACACTGTACATTTCACTTCCACAAGTAAATCTGCATGTAGTACACGTAGCTTCCAGCTACCAGCCGACAAGTTATTATAAAATAGCTGACACTATGTTGCTTTCATGGCTTAAGGGATTGACATGGCAAGCACTAGATGGGGATCTTTCTCCCTGTCATTTCTCTCTTCTATCATCAGAGGCACTGTCTTCATATACACTGATATGTATGTGGACAGTTGTTACGTCCCCGAATGGCTAGGGGATGAAGGGGGTAACATAGCTGAATAATAAACCGGGTGTAAAGGAGGGGAAGAAACAATGGATAACAGTCACTCAAAAACTGCTTTATTTAAGCCAGCAAAAACGCTTATTAGCCATGACGGCTATCGTCATCATAATGCAGGCTGTAGCTCAGGCTCTCTGGCTCCTGCATATCATGGCCGCCCCCAGCCCACTGGCATCCGTGGCAACTTATATCACTCGGCCTGAGTGGCAACTAGCCTCAGGTGTGGCTCTCCACACAACGATGAGGAAAAGGGGGAGGGTGAGGGTGAGGGTGAGGGTGTCACCTGAATGGGACAAAGAAAACACAACACAACACACACCCACAGCGCTGGGGCTGTAACAACAGTGCTGATAGCTTTTAAAATGAAGCTTATTCTATGAGTTTTAGCCCTTTAACACACATAAATGACATTTTAGGTGATTGAAAATGGACCTGTTGGAAAACTCTTACCAAGATATTCACAAACTCAGTTTTCAGTGTTTATATCTGGACGGACCAAAACAGAGATTTTGGAAACAATGCCATCCACGCTTGCTTCTTAATGTGGCCTTATCAGGCAATGCAGCATCATTGGCAAATGTGAGCTTATGCATGCTTTATGATATTTAAGTATTTGAGTTTGTAGATTGACTGACTGGATGTTACATTGTCTACAGAAAGACACAAACAGACATTGAAAATGCATTGATGGAAAAGCGAGGCAAAAAGGACTGTTGACAATGTTTAAAAATAAAATAGCAAAATCCAAAAGTATTGTGGGAATATTTGAAGAGCACTCACGTTTCCCCTGTAGCCTAAATATTGTTTCCACATAATGACTTTAAGGCTCATGAACACACAAAAGTTGGAAGAGGGACTTCCCAGCTCAAAAATTTGGACTATGCAAGGAGCAAGTGAATGCAATATAATACCGTGTGAAGATGCCAAAGCCCATGACCAGATGTCATTATCACGATGGTGTATTTACATGCAGATCACGTTAATACCAGGTGTTAGTGGATAGCAATTGAGCTAGGTCTATACCAACTAATTACTGAGGCCCTGTCCAGACGACAACGCTCTTTTCCGAAAAATGCACACGTATTGCATCGTTTTGGCCTGTCGTCCATACGGATCCTGAAAACACACTTTTTTGAAAATGGGTCTCAGGGTGGTGAAATCCGAAAACACAGCCCTCCCGTTTTCATGTGGACAGTGAATCCGCATACTTTCCAAAACGATGACGCCATCGCCCCACCCCTCGACCTCTTGCCTCTGACCTCTGAACCCCGCGACGTCTCATAACAACAACAACAACAAATATGGCGGACTACTGCTTGTGTTCGTGCCGCGAAAGATATTGAGCCTTTCTTGCAACTTACATGCCTTGTAGTTGAGTGTGAGTCGCAGCAGCAGTTCGACCACATTAACGGTCCACACAAACCATTCTGGTTTCCTTGCACTAGCCATTTTCATCTTCTTCTTGTTGTGTTCCATTTCTCCGTCTACTGTATGTTTGTTTACAGCGCGCTAGCTTACTGTGCAAGCACTGTGTCTTCTTCTCCATTTTTGGTGAATGTCAAGCGCCACCTAGAGGCCTGGAATATGAACTACAGCATTTTCGGTCGTTTTCAGTGGATCCACGTGGACGCAAATATTCTTGAAACGATGCTGAGGAAGACGGAGAAAAAAAGATCGTTTTCGCCCGTCTGGACGGCCCCTGACAGTAAGACCATACTTGAATAATCAAATGTAGTTTCCTGCTTGTCAAACACTCACATCCACTATGCTCTAAAAGTGAAGCCCTGGAGCATACTATGACTAGCTCCACAGCACTGGAGAGGGAAGATAAAGATGGAGACATTATCAAGTCTTGAAGGTCACTGGTAAAAGCCGTCTGTGCAGGCTATGAATGGAAGATTCCCTTAAAACATACCAACCTTTGTGTGAGCCAGGGAGCAACAAAGACCTGCTTGTGGATCTGAAGAAAACAACTGAAATCCTTTCAGCATGTTGCAATTAGGAATGGTTCTCTTGTCTAAATCCACCGAGCACTGCTGTCGTGCAGGTGCTGAGGGCCCCTTGGGAAGATCACATGAAAGAAGCCTTTAAAGGAAATGCGCCAAGAACAAGGTTTGGTTACTGAATGTGGGAAGGGTGGCTCGAGATCAAGGAGCTTTCCAGCATAGGTTGGATTTAGGGGCTTTACTGCCTGATGCCCGTGTGACAAGCCTTCATCTTGTTGGGGGGAAGAGGAGCAGAAGGGCCATCAGCAGCAACAGTGAAGTGGTGAATAGGTTTAAATGGCTTTAACTCAAGAGGGAAGCACCGGGTTGAACTGAGTTGACCATCTGGACACAAATTGGGATCTGACCTTGGCTGATTCACCTATCTCGCTGTCCTTCTCCAATTCTCTGCTCTAATCCTCTCATTATACCACCGTGGCCAAAGGTTGAACTGGAAATAGATATTTCCTGCCGAGTCACAAGCCTGTGATTAGGTACTCAGTTCTGCCATTGGAGGAGGAGGAGGGGGAAGAGAGAGACCGAGAAACAGAAGTACGGTATGGAAAGACATAAAAGAGCAGCAGAAATCAAAGCAATTCAGAGTTGAGAAGAGCGCCATTAAACAGGAAACAAGATACCACTGCTCAGTCGTACAGCACATCACCTCAGGGGCTCATTCAGGACTCATGAAACATTAAGACATTTCAGTCATGTCTACCTTGTTTTTGAATTATTTATTTTGCTCCTATCATTATTTTTCTGCCATGCAATTCCTCTGCATTCATAACAAATGGCTCAAGGAAGGATTATAATGTGCTTTACTGTATTTTGATAGGGAGACAGAGAAACTTAAGATTATATCATTCTTGAGATTATTGTATGGTCTGTGTGGTTCAGTGTATGACCAAGGGTGGGAATTTCACGGCTGCCACAGCGGCCATGGCCCCTGTTGCCCCACACGTTGGCCTTGATGCCCCGTGAAAAAAAAATCATCATACGGCCACAGTGGCCTTTGTGCCCCTGGCCCTGTCCAAGTTCCATGTAAAAAGCTCCAGTGCAGCGTAGTGGGCTTGCCTTGAATAGAATTTCAGTGGGTTCGCGGTTCGTGCAGGTGGAGTCTCATCACATCGATGATCTCACGTGAAAGCCTCTCAAACAGCAGCAGCATCTCTAAACAGAAGAACGACACTTACAGCACAGGTAAACAAGTGAGATAAGGCGGTTTTGATATGATACGTAACTGACTTATGTGGTAGGATTCAGTTTGGTAAAGTTGGAAATATATTCAAAGATTTGAACTTCCCAGATCAATAACTCATAAGCGAAACATTGTTAAAACACAAACAACGACTCTTTTCATACCATAGTAAGGTAGACAACGAGCTACAACCATATTTTCATCAAAACGAGCGCTCCTCCGGGCTGGACAAATAACATTGGTCTGTATGGTCAGCCATCTGTGAGACGAGGGCGCAGAGACCGCCTACAAAGCGCAACACCGAAAAGAGATACTACAAAATAGTTTCACTAATATTCAGTGTAGTGTCACCAAAATCACCTAACCCTACTTAAAAAAAAAAACTGTTTTCTAATGTAACATTAACTTGATATTGGTATTAAAAATGTTTTAATACATTATCCATTTCTTATTATAAATTAGGATGTTATGGTATCAATCTGAAAGGTAAAACCATGGAATTTCACCCAACCCTGGTATGACCTCTAGTATACACATGAACGTAGTGTAAAGATGCAGTGAATGTTTAAACTGTGTTCAGTAACATTTCTTTGAAAATAAACCAGTTATATTACAAGATTTCTGCCACTGAAAAGTAAATATAATGTAACTTGTTGTGGATTTGATTAGGGGTCGTAGTTTTTCATCATCTGTAAGCCTGACACCACAGCAGCATTTGAGGCGACGTTGGGAAAATTTCCAGCCATGTTTGTGGCGACTAGAACAGGTATTTGAAGCCAAACAAATGACCTTTTTCTCACCCTAACCTCGCGTTATTTGTGTTTAAACCTAAACCGCACCAGAGCATGAGCATACATGGAAAACTGAATCTAAACACGAACAAAGTTCCAGCATGCCTGTGGTTTGCAGAAACATACATTTTTTCTGGCGACTGTGTTGACCAGTTGTTGCAGCCTAATGACAGGGGACACCTGTAGAGCCTTTTGGCTGCTAACAATCTGACAGAGAAGAGGCATGTAGGCACAGCAAGTCTCTATTAAAACAATAACAGTGGCTCATGTAGCCTACAGTAGAACATGTTTCAACAAACATGCAATTTAAGAGACCAACAAATACACTAATATTTTAAAAGAAACTGATTGCTGAATTATAAACCAATTTTATAACTGATTACATTACCTCTTACAACAAAGTTATCGGTGTCCTCCAACACTGTGTATTTGTGTGCCCTGCTGCAACATCTCACTGTTGATTATTTTAAAGTAGCAGAAAAATAAAGATATCCTACTAAGAAGAGAGATTTAGGGAGTCGATGGCTATTGTCGTTGAATAATGCAATGAACTAACTGAATTACACTGTTAAGACTGTTTCTTGTTAAATTCACAAAGAGAGAGAGGCAGGGGACTGCAGAAGAGAGCAGAGGCAAGAGCAAGCCTCCAAGGGAAAGAGGCGATAAAAGGCATAAGGGAGCAGGACATAAAAATTGGAAGGAGACGTCAAGACAGATGGAGAAAAATAGTCAAAATGACACCCGAGAGTGAGAAACACACACAGAGAGAGAGACGGGGAGAGTGTCTCTGATTACAAGGGAAGAAGGACTGCCTCGGTGACATATTAGTTTAATCAAACGAAGTTGTTTGGGAGAATCATTCAACAGGGCTGTCGTCATTCAGCCAAATCGACACGGGTCGGTCCTCATTTTCATCTCTCTCACCGCGTCCCTGATATATTCTGATGTGCACAGAGGGCGAGTGGAGCAAGATCGAACCGCAAATTGCCTCCTTTTCAAAAGTGCAGTAGAGTCGGTGACTGTTTGTGTGCATGAATGTATGCAGAAAGTGTGTGTGAGTGTGTGTGTGTGTGTGCCCTTCCCAGAAGTGGACTGCCTGCAGCTCGTTGGCCACCTGTTCCTTTGCGATAGCTCTAACCCAATAAAGACCCAAGAGAGACTGACTGGCAGTGGCTGTCAGGGAAATCTCTGCTAGACCGCACAGTCTGAGAGGAAACCCGCCCATTGTGTGTAGTTGTTCACCTGTCTGTCTCTCTTTGTGTGCCATGTTCTGCCTTTAAAGTATGTTCAGACTCATCCAGTGTATCGGTGGAACCCTCTTATCTTCTTTGTTTCTCAGTATGTGTTCTATTGTGCACCGGGTGAAACATTTCATTTTGACTACACTATAAATCCAGACCATGGCAACTCTGCTTTCAAAGATGAATACATTGAGTTGACATGAGATGAGAACAAGGGGTGAAACGGCGAGGCTTGTCATACTTGTCTTCTATCTTAACACTGCTGAAAGCACAACAAAGAATGACAGCTTATGTATGTAAATAGACAGATGATATGCATGCTGAAAAGCCTTTTGTCCATGGTTATACAAGAAAACTGAGGTTGCTTATACACTCAGAAATCTGTAATGTTGAGCTGTGGTTTACAGCGATGGGAGTATGGATCGTGAAAGACAGCTGGTGACATAACTCATGAGATATTGTTAAGCTGAGATTTGCATCTCATCATTCAAATTTGGGCAAATAGGAAGAACTGTCAGAAGAGGTCTGACTGCGAGAAGCGAATGTCAAAAACTGAGACACCTACTCCTTGTAAACCTTAAAGGAATGTGCCAAACATATCGGTTCTTCATCTGGACGTCCATCTGAAATTAAAATCAGTTATCCCTGTATTGCAAATATGTGGAAAATATTAGAAATGTTCCTTTTTATCTCAGACTCTGAGTGTGTTGATGACTGCAATTGATTGACAGCTTGCAGGCTGGGTGGAGGGTGAATTTCAGACAAAGCTGTGGAAGATGAAGACTTTACAGTACACATATAATACAGTTATATTGTATGTGCATGTACCCACACACTTTAAAAGTGTGAGTATAAACACGAGATTACTATTGATATCAAACTGAGGGTCAGTGAAAATACCAGGGATTGACTCACAAGAACACACACACTATCTATCACTCACTCATACACACACACACACACACACACACACACACACACAGGCAGTGAAACAGATAATATCATTTCTGACTGCCTTACTTCCCCTCTACACACAGACTGCCATTAACCCAGGAGAAATGGTGGTTCCCCAGTTTGTGTGTAAGCATGTTCCAGCTTGTGTGTGTGTGTGTGTGTGTGTGTGTGTGTGTGTGTGTGTGTGTGTGTGTGTGCGTGTGTGTGTGTGTGTGTGTGTGTGTGTGTGTGTGTGTGTGTGTGTGTGCGGGAGATAGAAAATGTAATACAATAGATTTGTTTCCATGAGGGGAGCGATTGAAAGATAACAACTAGAGCCTCTGGTCACTGATTCAGCAGAGCAGGTGTACTGCAGACCGCTCTCTCTGTGTCTCTCTCTCAGCCTCGTCTGAACCCCTACAGACACACTCACGTACAGAACCTGCACATCATACGCACATGTATTCAGTTAGGTACAACCAAAATGCTCTCTGCTAAGTCCCCTAATACCCACTTAATTACTATTTACTCACCAATTAGATAATGAGGTAATCAAACTGCTCCATGGATTTGCTTAAAAAACTCCACGTTCAGTGAGAAGTATGTCCAGCAATTTCTAAACTAAGTTGTTTCATGCAGTTAATGGCGCACAGGCCATTACGTGCATTTCTGAATGAAGCATGAAATAGTCATAACTGCTTTTCAGTACCATGGATAGCACCGCTGCTCAGTGTTGTGCCTGAACGCGTTCAATGAACAATCGTTCATGAACGCGTTCATATTTTGGCCGAACGTGAACTGAACGCACTGTATTTCTGCCTGATGAACGTTATTGTGAACGCGTTCATTCTGGCGTTTGTGAACGGCGCGTTCTCACAGGCTGTTGTGTATAAAAAGGACGCTGGACGAGAGGTTTGTGCAACTCGCTTTACTTTCGATCAAAACGAAAATTAACTATTTCAGACAGAAACAGCTGCATACCAAACATGCAGTGAGGCATTACCAAACGAACACAGATGAATTCATCCTGAACAGACACAACATTGGCAACACCAGCCACCACAGAGTCGCACCGCCGAATGCGTCATCCATGTGCTAAGCATGGAGGCAAAAACAAATGAAGGCTTTTGGGTTTTTTTTCACATCTGTTTTTTTTATTGTGATATATCTAAAAAGTGTTGTAGTGATGTTGTTGAATCTCATTTTTTTATGCTGCTAACTCTGTCCATTCTCTTACCCTTAAACATGTTATTTACTATGTTAACCCAGAAGATAATGCTCTTGAAAACATGATGAACTTTGTTATCCTATGCAAAATGTTTTATTCACAAACAAAAATTTGCAAAATCACTGCCTAAATTTGCCTTCTTTTCTCCTGGAACTGAGCTCTTTGCTTAAATCTCTGATTTTGTTAAATAACAAAAATACCTTACTGAGTCATTATGAAAAGTTTTTCCCTGAAGCCACTGTCTGAACTATCTATTTATTTATTATTTTATTTTTCCCTTTCTTCTTCTCCTTTTTTAAAATTATTTATTTATTTACTTATCTATGTATTTTATTTTTAATTTGTACTCTATCCTGTACCGCAAACCTGAAACGGCACATTGAACTAAAGCACCCCGCTAGCCTTTCAAGGTATGTGCAAGTGAATAAAAAATCAAAAGACACGGCAACGGCGAGCCAAAACAGATGCTCTACCACCCAAATTGCATTAATGGCATACAGTAGTGGCTCCATTGTCTTCATCTCCCAGACGCAGCTGGACAACCTGGTTTTGCAGAATATTGTCGAAGAGCTGCAGTTTAAGTGTTAAAACTGATAGAATAATAGCCGTCTGTGGTTCTATATGGGCTGTGGCAATAATTTTGAAAAATAATAGCTTGCATCAACATATTGAAAAAAAAAGAACTACAAACTAGTTCATATTTGGAACTGTGAATTTAGTTCAAAATTTTGAATTATGAACTATGAACTGAACTAGTTAATTTAAAAATTTGTGAACTGAACTTTGAACTAGTTCATGTAGAAAGTGAACTTTCCCAACACTGCCGCTGCTACACCACATTGTCCCTGTGTTATGTAACCATACAACCATACTATTAAGTATGCCAGGAAAAGATTTAGTGTGTGGTAATATGAAGTATGTGAAATGCAGTAAGCCAAAAATACCAGGATGTCTTGTCCTGGTCACATTATGTAGTAAGCAAGCCAAAATGCTTTTCTGACAATTCTGACCCACAATCCTCTGCAAAGCAGAGCATGTGTTACTGGCACTGTCGTGATGTAGTAGTATGTTCCAACTGTATGCATACTTCGTGCAACAGTATTTACTAAAGCTGCAGTGTGTACTAAAAGTAAAAAAAAAGAAATGTATGTGATTCAGCCTCATTTTTCAACATTCCTGCTGACACTTGAAAGTGTTTAATTAGTTCACCATCACGAAACCACAAGCAACTATAGACTAGCAGCAGTGGTGACATTTTCCATTTTACCACTTCAGGGTGAACAGCAGTATCAGTGGATTCAGCTGTTTGGTATTTTCTAGAGGTTTCTGCTAAATAATAGCTCTCATAAAAGGCTAGAGGTCAGGTTACCAAAGGTTCCAAACTCATTCATTAGTCCTCATATTCAAAAGTTTTTCCTCAGCTAATAAATATATTGTTAATAAAACATAAAATCTGACCGCTGTGAGTTCAAGTATGTCAGCGAGTGCAGCTCATAATAGGCATTCTTTCACTCTGCTTTTCACTCACATACTCAGGCACACCTTCGTCAGGCTCTTTGCAGCAGCTGGAAGAATTTTCTTTTGTTTGTTAAAATTAAAAATGTTGCTTCTTGACAGATGACTCCCTGATCTGTAGCTGAAGTGAAAGGAGATGCTTACTATTCCACCATTAATTAATTTATTTCATTTGTGGCAGCAAAAATTATTATTATTTTTTTTTTTTTCAGAAGAGAACATCTCATTTTTATTTCCATGTGACAAGTAAAAACTATTTAAACAAGGGGCCCATTTTGAAGACATAGACCTGTGTCTCTACTGAACATGGGAAGGGAGTTGATTTCACAGTTTTGAGAAGGTGAGGACCCAAATGCACACGGGAGACAGGCAGGATTTGAGAAACAAAAGGTGAGGCGTAATTACTAAAGCTGAAATAACCAAAAAAAGACAGGAATCCCAAAAAAAAACAGGAGCAGACACTGAAAAAAAACATAGCAGCAACACAGGAGGCTAAACAAAATAAAAACCAACAGCACAGTTCAAACCACTAATCACAAGAGCTAAACCGAGACATAAAGCCAGGAAAAAAATGGGGAGAAACTTGGAGACACTGGAGGAAACATGGTCAGGTGAAATGTAGGAAACACGCAGGAGAAAATGGAACCGTCTGACAAAAACATCAGGGAGCACACAGACTAAAAGCACACAGTGCTGATTGACAAACAATACGCAGGTGAAGACAGAAAAAGGGCAGTAAATCACACAGCGGGAGGAACTGAAAAGCAACACAGGACACCTGAGGGCACAATTTCAAAATAAAACAGAAAATAACAGAATCACAAAACCAACATGACAGTTGATCTCTTACATCAGCAAAATATCCCATCGCTTAAACTCTATGCCAGGTATTCCTGGATGTTATTTAATGTCTTGTTGACTTAAAAGACAATTATAGAATGGCCCTTGGTTTGAATTGTTATATCTTTTTATTGGAATATATTAGAAGGTTGTTATTACCAGTTGACCCAATGCCCAAGCAATCTGATCAGCAAAAGCACATTAAACCAAGCTTATCTGCCATAATAGCTGGTTTCTATGTCAACCTTTCTAATAACCATGGAAATGAGGATACCTGTCTCTGTGGGTTTCTATCTCTGGGATTTCTATACTGCAATTACGGGTACATCAATTCACTACTGTTGCCACAATTACATTATACATTGCCTCGTGGGTGTTACTGCTGTGAGACATCCATATTGACCAACTAGCTCTTGTCAGCAGGTTGTCCTTAACACTTGCTAAGATGTGGGACAAACGTTTGGATCTGAACAGAGCAACGCAATTAACAATATGTGAATTAGAGATGACTATATACTGTATACAACCAACTTTCACATGCCACTTTCAGTATATCTTACGCTGAAGTTGTTTGAGACAATATGAGCCTTATGTAACAAGCATGTACACTTACAGCTATAGCTTTACAATATGAGGCTCAAGCAGTGGATCAATATTTTTCTCTGACTCATTAGTGCTTTCCACTGTCCTCTCTACCAAGCTGTGTCAGTCCAGCCAATAATCCTTCAATTACAGACTATTGATTAGCTGACATCACTGATACAAACAGGTGCTGTCAGTCTGCGTGTGCTGTATGTCCCTGTGTGTGTGCTGAATAGGTCCACATGTGTAAAAGTTCATCAGTTCATCAACCCAGCGCTTTAATTCCATCCTGCGTTATAAGTGGTATCATTTATTTCTAAGCATTTATCCCATTTTTAAGAAGAGGCTCCACTTTTTAATTAATGTTTTATTGCAGTGAAGATTTTCAATCACCAGACAATCCGGTCCATTTCAGTCCTGATTCAGACGTGAACAAGTGATCAAATTTATAAAGAAATATTGTTAATTTTAAGCCTTTGGGTCTTCACATTTTAACCCATGTCCAACTGTTTTCAACCTCTCTCCTCACCTCAGGCCACAGAGCGTTGAGCGAGGCAGAAAAGATTTAGCCAAAAATGACTTGAGGGAGAGTTTGACATTGAGCCGTCAGGAGATGAGGAGGTGAGAACGAGGCATGAGAAGACGCTGTTGAATGCTCAGAGGAGGACGCGTCAGCTGAGGAGGAGCCTGAGAATATTGACACCCGATTATTGACCTCATGATCACCCTCTAAACAATGTCAATGCAAAAATAGTGCAGAAAGCCAATTCCTCCAGGTGCAGGAGAGGAAAGATTTGCATACAGTACATGGCAGCACATTTGCACCACACCTCTCATTGTTTTTGTTCTCACAGTCTCAGGTAGGGTCGGGTTCATGAAGGCTTGAGAATGTTCACTGTAAGTATTGGACTTTCGGACAGTTAGATAAGATAAAATTAAATATGCTGATGTTGTTATTTGACTGATCTTTCTCACTGGCGCCTCCACATGACAAACTGATCTAAATAACAAGCATTTCTCCAGGGAGTGTGACAAGCAAAGTGCCAAGGGGCTTAATAAATATGTTCCTGAGTCCGCGGAGTATTGTATTTTTCAGAAAGCTTTGTTGAAGAGTAAAATGTTCTTTTACAAGTTATTTTCTTTTGACGCATCACCCGGCCAAGTCACGGAGGCTGTTTATCATTCAGAAAGTGAGCTTTGTTAAATCTTTCTCCTCTTCCTCCGCCACACTGATCCCTGACCCGCCGAAAACACACCGTCTCCTCTGTGAGACAAAGGCTGTTGCATCATTCCCCTGTGACAGATGTACGTGTGAGGTTTTTAAGGTTACAGAATGGTTGTTTGCAGGTAACGCTTCAAACCTTTTGACAATTTGAGGAAAAAGTCGATCACAATTTCATATTGTTTAATATATTTTTTATAGTTTCAAATTAAAAAGTGGTTTAGAGTTTTGATCGATCTACACTCAGCAATACTGCAAAACACATCAATTCTTCCCCGATGTATCATTTCCCATCAGTGGTCACTGTGATGAGACAGTCAGTAATAACAAAAAACAATAACAATAACAATCTTTAAAGAAATACAATATTCATTTTCATGTCTCGTCTTTCTGCAGACATCCTGTCTTTCCCATTCAGCCTCTGAATTGGGCCTAAGGAGAGTTGTAAGGTTAAAGGTTTTGTTTGTTATTCAATTTGTTAAAGGGTTTGGGGTTTTTTTTTTACATGAGCCAAACTCACCCAGACCATTTTTATAGCTGCATTACATCTGTGATCTACGACTCTGATCCTAATGAATCCTAATAGGCTTTGACATTTTCTATCCAATAAGCAGAGAAGAGAAACTTCTACATAACTTCGAAACAAACAACCAGTTACAGATGGTCCTTGGTGCATTCCATAAATAATTCAAAGCAGACACTTTGGAGGCAAAGATGAATACAAAAATAAACAGCAGGATTGAAATGATATTCTAAATACGGCAATAATGCCAGCATGACTGTCAAAAGGTAAGTTTTGATTCTTACCAGCATCTGTCATCCACAGCTGCCTTTGCTTTCAGTTGATATACTCTTGTAGCTCAAGTGAAACTTTTCTTTTCCAAAAGAAAACCTCATTCAAAATCAAAGTGACATATGAAAGAATGAAAAATACAGAAAACTGAGCCCGTCAACATGATTGTGCTCAACAGCATTTCAATGCAGTTCACTCCATTTGGCAAGACAGATGGTCAGAACAAAAGAATGCATACAGTCCGGCCCAGAGGTGTTCACTGGGAGGCTGCTGGTAGTGAAAAGTGACTTCAGAGTTCAGAATTGAAGCAGAGCAGTCAGTGGCTGTAGCTTTTATGAATCTTTTTAGTTTGAGTCCCTGTTTTGTACTTTCAGACATATGCTCCGTTTTACAGTTTCATCATGTCCGCTTTGAGCTGTTTTTGAAGTGAAAACCCAAGTGAAGAATTTACAGGACATGAAATGTATTTGTCAGTGAATCAGCAGAGCTTTGTTGCTGGCTTTCTTTTTTGTAATACTGTCGGGAGGGTGAGTATTTACATTCGCTTCACTGACCACTATTCAAGACAAAAGTGCATCGTCTGTTGTAGACCTTCAAGCGGGTAGCAGTGTTGTTATGTAGACTAGAACCCCTGCCACGTCGAGCTGACATGCAGAGTCAGATCAAGTCAAGTCGATCCACATATGTACGGAAAAGCCCCATAAAACCGAATGAAAATCCGGTATCAAAATTAGCACTGTATGTCGATGCATATTCTGGTGGCTGTACTCTGTATCCTGACCTTAAAACAAGACTATTAATATTCCTCTCTGTTAAAGTGGTCTGGACTCTCTGGACACCTACTCAGTCCCTCTGCAGGAAGACAACAGCGGCTGAAAGATCAAGCCCAACCCTGACATGGCGCCATTTTAACAGGACAGACTGCACAGGGGCAGAAGAGGGAGGTTATTATGATTTAACTGCACTTAAATCACAGAAGCATCACTGGACTGTGTGTACACTTGTGCGTGAGTGCATGTGTTTCGTTCATCAACAAGCGGGCTACAAATCGTGTCCGTGTTTGACTCAGAATTATATCACTACAAGAAAGCTGTGAAGAATATTAATTATATTTATCCTTCAACTTACAAGCAGTGGCAGGGTACAAGAGGGCGCCTGCTCTGGAGTAACTGACGCTTGCAGCTGAGGATGACATTGGCATTCAATCTGGTGAATAAGATGGTGTGAGAGTGACTCATTTTTTTCTTCTGTGGATCCAGAGCGTTAAACAGTTGCTCGGCTTGTTGCACACTCATATTGAAGTCGTCGTTATAATGATCCTTGTAGCCATGAGAGGCGTGCGTGTTGCTCGGTTTCCTCGCACGAGGGCTTGAATTGAAAACCTGCTCTGTAATTCACCCTGTGCACACAAATGAGTAGCAGAATACTGTAGGTCAGGTGCACTGCATGTGTAAGTGGGTGTGTAATATCCCTTCAGTGTGTAACAGAGGTTATTGATTCTTGGGTCTTAAGGAGAGACGTCTCGATGTCAGTGTCTCTCAAACAATGCGCCGAGAGCCCGTCAGCATGATAGACGGCCGTAGTATTGATCAAGGTAACTCACACACACCTCCTTTTGCAACTGTTCATGCTTCGTGAAGGTGTTGCGTTCGATTCAGTGGCATGTACACATTGCTGAAGTCTGGCCCCTGAAGAAATGTACCGTATGTGTCTGTCTAAATACTGAAACTGGCGTTTGGAAAAGACAAGAAAGCATTGGCCTCATAGGGGCAGTAGCAATTTGTCATGAGTGACTGACCTCACCCATTGTGGGAAAACGCTTTGATTTCACTCTTAATTAGTTCACTCTGCTGATAGCGCTGCGGTTGAAGCTTTGTGAACCCAGATAAGAAATGGGCCAATAACTTAACAAGAAAGACTTTTAGGTGATTTAAGATGGTGCTGACACTGTGGAGGCAGGCTCAAAACTACAGCTACGCAGAGTAATTACGCTGAATCACCAAATCATATAGCTCTGGCAGGGTATGGTTTAATGTTATGAGTGATAATAATTTGGGCTCTGAACTCTAACAGCCTCCCTGCCCGAGCTAAGCTCCCTTGATTACCTCTTCGCCAACTTTCCCAAAACATGCATCTATTCTCAGCCCTCCCTCCTTCTGACAGTTTCTTCACCTTCCAGTCTTTGATGGATCTGTCCATTCAAGAAAAAACACCCTCTCCCGCACTGTGAGGGATCACCTGTCAAAAGGGTTGCTCACTGTTTGTTTGTGTGTATGTGTGTGTGTGTGTGTGTGTGTGTATAGGTGTGTGTGTGTGCGTGTGTGTGTGTGTGTGTGTGTGTGTGCGCACACGCCTGCTGCCAGTGTACTCAGCATAAATGAGCTTGGAGGGGATTCAAAAGGAGCATTCCGATGAACTGGTGTTCCTCGCCAACACAGCAGAATTTCAACACAGTAAGCACAGCTCAAAGAGTTCAAGCCGGTCAGAGTGGACAGATGAAGGCAGAGGGGGGGCGAGAAGCACAGGAAGAGAGAGAGGGCACTAGAATAACAGGAGCTGTGTGTTTATACCGCCGTGAGCATCATCTGAGAATGAACAAATGTCGTTAATCTGAAATTAATGTAGAGTTTGAGTTGTTTATCTAGCAGATATGCTGAATATTTTCCTAATTTTAAATTCTCGGATTGAAGAATTTGCCAGTTATTTTATTTATATTTTTTATATATATATATATACTTTGGGTTTGTGAATGCTGTTAAACGGAACAAAATGTTTGAAGACCTCACCTTGAGCTCTGGGACAATGTGGGAGTATTTTTGACAACCATTACAAAACAGCACAAGATGAAAACACATGCAAAAACTTCAAGTGCAAAGGCATAGCTGAATATCATCTGGTCATTATTATTTAGAAGGTTAAAGGTAGTTAAAAAGAATGAATTCCCTTATAAAAACCTGTAGTGCTTCACTGCTGGGGTGTATTGCTACAGGTGCTGCACAACAATATTCACAACTTTTTTTTTATTTTGCTGAGTGTGTGAATGCATACTGGAGCTCATTCAATTGAATTCCAATTTGCCTCCTGTTTTGCTGTTAGTGCAGAGCCAGGTTAGGTTTCAAGATTGCGTTCACCTGCAGAGTTGGCAGAGCTTTCCTGCCACTTAGAAAAATATAGAGGACGACTGTTCACTATTCAAATAAGAATCTCAGCAGACTTTTCAAACCTCAGTCAGCCAACACCACGATATTGGTTAAAGATAAGATGGAAACTTGAGTGATGGTGGATATGATGGTTGAGTCTAATTATAACACATTATTGGAGGGTTTGGTGGGTCTACCCAACCACATGATTAAAGAAATAATTACCTCACACCCCAGCTGATTCAAGAAAAACAGGACAGCAGCAATGCAAACCACAAGAGTGATTTATTAACATTAAGGATGAAGATTGTCGATGGGCAATGTCAGCAATGAAAGCAGTGTAAATATAGTGATGCATCTTGGATGAAAGCTGTGAGAGGATCGAAGCAGAGTGAGCACATGGGCCAGCTCTTGAAGCCCATAGGGTCCAGGTTTGCTTAATCAGCTGACAGCCCTCCGATTTAAATCTATTGCCTGCGGTTCAGGTTGGCCAGGAGAGCCTCCAAGAGTGAGGGAGAGGTATCAAAAACTTCTCTGCCATTTGTAGCTGTCTCTGTGGTACTATGGTATGGTATATTAGAGGCTGATGTATGCCTCACCTGATCTCGTAAAAACTAAAAACTCTTGAAATCTCAAAAGTGGACCTGTACCCTAATAAATGCCACATACTCTCAAGGCATGAGCTCTATTGAGCTCTACTGGTAAATGCAAGTTGGGACTTGCAATAGGAGAACACTACTGAGAGGAGAGGCTGATGTGCAAAAAGAACTGCCAAGAGTCACCACTCAGAGAGGTGTGTCCTTAGAACATACACAGGAGGATCAGGTGATAAAGCAACTTCTCTGCACTACTTTTGTGCAACACTTGAGCCATTTGTCTGTCTAGAACAAGCGGAGATGACCTTGTGCTCAGCACTACAGCTGGGCTCAAAGACAAGAACATCCACTGAGTCTGTGATGAATTTCATAACACCTCCCTAAATAACTGGGTCTCTGAGTCAGCAGCCAATCACAAACTGTCATGCCCCCAGAGAGGGGGGGTATCTGTTAGACATGAGTCATGGTACAGGGATGAGGCACTGTTGAACAAGTTGTAATAAGGTGTTCTGATAACCACCTGCCTTAACTGTCAGCAAAACAAAAGAAACAGCACTGCAGCAAAGGTCTGTAAATTTCAGTTCCTGGGCACACAAATCACAGAAAACCTTAACTGGGCATTTCTTTTTCTTAATTCAAATGGTGCAGCAGCGTGTACACTTTGCAACAAGATTGAAAGCTGAGCTGCTACAGGGTATTCTCCATATCATACCTGCTCTGGGCTCTATTGTAACCACAGGGCAACTCCGTGTTAGGGTTTATTTGGTGTTAGGTATTCTCAATGTTAAAATACATAGACACACAGGACTCCTGGACAATTGATGATCATGTGGACTTACATTATGAACACCAGTTTAATTATTTTAACTTAATTTCTGTCAAATCACCTGTCGGCTGTCAGTTTGGTATAGCAGATGACTCAAAACAATACAGTGACCTTAAGTATTGGTCATGGTTGCCAAGGAAAGAAAATCAGTCAGGAGCACAATTAAAGCACTTGTAATTTCAAAACACTTTGTTGCTGAATCTTTGAGCAAAACAAGGAGCTACAAATGACACGTTTATCAGAAAATGACCAAGGCAAGGCAAGGCAAGGCAAGTTTATTTGTATAGCACAATTCAGACACAAGGCAACTCAAAGTGCTTTACAGGCACACACAAATTACATTAAAAGACAAACATTTCATTTAAAAGACATTAAAAATAGATGCATTATAAAAAGAAGAAAAAAAAAAAACTCAGAGTAATAATGCAGTTCAAAGACTTGAATTGCTTCAGTTAAAAGCAGTGGCAAAAAGAAATGTTTTAAGTCTTGATTTAAAAGAGGTTAGTGTTGGAGCAGACCTGCAATTTTCAGGGAGTTTGTTCCAAATATGTGGCGCATAGTAACTGAAAGCTGCCTCTCCATGTTTACTTCTGACTCTGGGGACTGAAAGCAGACCGGTACCTGACGATCTCAGAGGTCTGGATGGTTCATAACGCGGCAGCAGATCAGAAATGTATTTTGGCCCGAAACCATTCAATGCTTTATAAACCAACAACAGGACTTTGAAATCTATTCTTTGATAGACAGGAAGCCAGTGTAAAGATCTAAGAACTGGAGTGATGTGATCTACTTTTTTGGTTCTTGTTAGGACTCGAGCAGCAGCGTTCTGAATCAGCTGCAGCTGTCTGATGGAGTTTTTAGGGAGTCCTGTAAGGACACCATTACAGTAGTCGAGTCTGCTGAAGATAAATGCGTGAACAAGTTTCTACAAAACCTGCCGAGACATAAGCCCTCTTATCCTGGATATATTCTTAAGGTGATAGTAGGCTGACTTTGTAACTGTCTTAATATGGCTGCTGAAATTCATGTCTGAGTCCACAGTCACACCAAGGTTTCTGACTTGGTCTGTAGTTTTCAACATTACAGACTGAAGCTGAGCAGAGACTTTAAGTCGTTCTTCCTTGGATCCAAAAACAATTATTTCAGTCTTATCTTTGTTTAACTGAAGAAAACTCTGACACATCCAATCATTGATTTGTTCAATGCATCTACTCAGGGTATGTATGGGATTATAGTCCCCTGGTGATATGGTTATGTAAATTTGTGTGTCATCTGCATAACTATGGTAGCAAATTTCATTGTTTTCCATTATTTGAGCTAGAGGGAGCATGTAAATGTTGAATAGTAGAGGCCCCAGAATGGAGCCCTGGGGTACTCCGCTTGTCATTTTCATCCGTTCAGATGTGTAGTCACCAATAGACACAAAGTAATCTCTCTCATTTAGATAAGATTTAAACCACTTTAGTGTTGTACCAGAGAGTCCAACCCAGTTTTCCAGTCGGTCCAGTAGTATATTATGGTCGACTGTGTCAAACGCAGCACTGAGATCCAGTAATACTAAGACTGAGATTTTTCCGCTGTCTGTGTTTGAATGAATGTCGTTGAAGACCTTAACGAGGGCCGTCTCAGTGCTGTGATGTGGTCGAAATCCTGATTGGAAAGCATCAAAACAGCCATTTATTATTAAGTAATTGTTCAGCTGTTTAAAGACAGCTTTTTCAATTATTTTACTTAAAATTGGGAGGTTTGAAATGGGCCTATAGTTATTCATTACTAATGTGTCTAGAGTTCTCTTCTTCAGGAGTGGTTTAATGACTGCTGTCTTAATGGCTTGGGGGAAGACACCTGAGAGAAGAGATGTGTTAACAATTTGTAGCAGGTCTGGAATCATGCAGTCTGAAACTTTTTTGAAGAACCCTGCTGGTAAAATATCCAGGCTGCAGGAGGAAGACTTCAAATGCTGTATAATGTCTTGAAGGTTTTTGTCATTAATTGGATCAAATTGTGTCAGGGTATTAGAGTTGGGTTTAGGTGGACAAAACGACAACACACCTCCAGTACCTGGTAGAGTGGCACTGACCGCTTGTCTAATGTTCTGAATTTTGGCAGTGAAGAATGATGCAAATTCATTACAGGCCCTGGTAGACAGATGTTCAGCTGCTACTGGCACAGGAGGGTTTGTTAACCTGTCGACAGTAGCAAACAAGGCACGAGCATTATTTTTGTTCTTGGTGATAATGTCTGAGAAGAAGGACTGCCTTGACTTTTTTAATTCTAAATTAAAAATGTAAAGTCTCTCTTTATAAATGTCAAAATGAACCTGGAGAAAAAATGTAAGCTTTAGCTTTTACTTGTTGTTAACATAGAGTGTCTTCAAACATGGAAATAAGTTAGCCTTACTTGTGCTTCCAGTTCCCTCTTCTCGAAGTCAACAGGTTTTTTGAATGGGTTTTTCAAATGAATGCCTAAAATAAGGCCTGTGGTTAACACAAACTTAAGATAATTTCAGGTTTTGTTCAATTACATAACATATGTCAGGAAATACCCCATGTTTGAATTAAGACGTGTTCACATGTTTTCATAGAATCTCATGTAGGTCTCGCATGCGATCACACTGAAGTCATGCGACCGCATTGTACTTTGTTTGGAGCCTTAACGTTGGCTTTTTACTTCTGGTGGTGAAGTAAAAGTGGTTTAAAAAAAATGGTGTTAACGTGCAATTATCTTGCTGAGTAAGTATCACAAACTTATTTTTGCCAGAGACTTTACTTTGAGCAATAATCCAATATCCAATATCCAATTCAAAAATCCCTCAGGCTTTCTGTCAAGGGAACACTTCCTCCCTAGAGTACTATATTTCTGAACACCATTAGCTTTAGCCTTCACCTGCTGATAGCTGCACACAACACACAGTTTTAAGTTGGGTGAGTGTAATTCTCCAGCAGAAATGCATCACTCGGATTTTAGTTAACTTCTCCTACAAAGTTTTTATATCCACTGGTTTGCACTTTTTACTTTTTGCCAATAAACCTGACATTTTATGCTGAAATTCATATTTGTACTGAAGATATAATGCCAAGCTGCAGATGTGCTCCACCTGAGAGTCACGTAACATTGTACATGGAGAAAATGAATGGGACTTGTATCTGGAATCTAGGGCACTCTAAGTAGCTTCCCCCACTTCCAATTCTAATTAATAACTGTCTTATAGAATGCCTAAATTCACATATGTTCAAATTGTATGCATGTCTCGTTCTTTGCTGCTGTCTGCCAGGAAGAAAATTGGAAGCAAAGGTTATTAGCACCCTAAAACCAAGTGGGAAGGAGCTTGACAAAGTGTGTAACTCTGCAGAGACTTGGTAAAACAAGTTCTCCTTCCCAGCACAACTTTGATCCATTTGATTTTTTAATGAAGCTATTATTTAAAGGAGAACTAGTTTTAAAACCATGATCCTGGGTTTATGATGATGTCTTTGACACCAATTTTGGTACAAACACAAAGTTAAAGGCAGAAGTCTATTCAACATTTTCTAATTCCTATTGCGTGTTTTCTCTGACCTACTGGCTTCACCTGCCAATCTCATGAAGGCCCTCATAACCCAGCTTTTAGCCTGTGGCCTCCCTCAACTGGCCCAGTAATTACCCATAATCACCCAGGGCTGTTTTAGTTCAACTTGCTGTGTGCAAGAGGTCACAAGAGATCAGAGGGATAGCCGTTGGTGGTTTTGCTCACACTTCTCAGTACACCCTCGTGCCGACTTGATCCTCAAAGTGTCAAAGTGTGTGGACAGATTGTTTGTTACTGTGCATTCTTTCTATTAACAAATTGATTGATTGCCAGTGATCAGGACAGTTTTTTGAGTCAGTAAGAGATTGGTTCAGGACTTTAGCCACTGTAAACATTTGTGCTTCTCATCTAAATGTAAGAGAAAATGGCAAAACGACTCTTGGAGTTTCTGCACACTGTGAGAGCATTCTAATGATTATCTTTAAGAGTGTGAAATGCTAAATCAGCAGCCATAAATGTCAAAAAAAGCAATACTCCCTGTACCGTTATTGTGCATCACTGTCTCCTGTGTAAAGATTATGTAACTGCTTTCCGTGGAGAAGCATAAAAACTATGCACCGTGCTGCACAACCATAATCAGGCTTTAAAGCATCCAAATAGATGGGGTGGCTGCAGACAAAGGTCTGCAGATAAGGTTTGGTTGACATAAAGAGAAGAGGGTGGGTAGATTAAAGTCAGACTTGGCTGCTTTACACAATTAGGAGTTTGCTTTGAGCCCAGAACACATCACACAGTATGAAGTTAACTTTTTCCCAAGTTGGTATTATATTTAGAATAAAGGCAAACTATGGAGCTACTAATTTGGAGTTATTGGGTGTTTACTGTAAAAGTTGGCGCAATGTTAGCTTTCTCCTCACACCTCCACGATCACAGCCCCATCCCATAATAGCATGCACCCACACTGTTTTGAGATGCGAACGCAGATCTAAGCACCAGAGTCTTGATGATATCACACATTCAGACTATGGATTTCTGCCTGCTGTTACCAAGCACGCAAACCCACAGTTTCTTTTGAAGATGGCACATTACAGATGTCCATTAGGGTTCCAAATATCGCTGCAATTGTTTTCTTCAGGCTTTTTTTACAGCTTTTCTCCTGCTGCCTTAATGCCATACAGAGACATCAAAAAGCCTGAGCCACCAGATTCAGTAGATAGATGTCACATCTCCACCACAACTCAGCCAAAAGAGCACAACTGCACCGATCAGCCAGATGGTGGCTTTAACATGCAACTTAATGTTTTGGACAATCACTCTTGACCCATATGGCACAGAACAAGCAAATTGCTCACATAAATGTTGGCATAGTACATTTCTGCAAAACACAGATGGGTTGAAACATTAGATTTCTTTATGTTGCAATTTGAAATCTTTTTAGTTTCAATTTTATGTAGTGGCAATGACTATCTATTTAGGTTTAGGCATAACACTTGGTTAGCGTATGGAAGAGATCATGTTTAGGCCTACATTGTTCCGTCACGGCACGGCTACATATTGTCCCAACGTCAGTGGTTTTATGCTATACATGTTAGAAGCGCTGCCTCACACAGTGGTCTCCCGCATCCCTTTTGCAATAACACAAACATTCTACTTGGGGACTAAGTTGCAGTGAATTAAAGGGTTTCTTTGTTATTTACTCTGTTACAGTTTTTCATCCATTTTTAATTCTAAACATCCTCTTTTTTTTTTTTACTTATTTCACACAGTTGTCAAAGCTACTGGTTGTGAAGTACATCACACCGCACTGTAGATGGTTACGCTCCAGAGGGCAACTTAGTGTTAAATCACTTTCTGAGTTAAATCAACTCGCAAAGAAAAATGTCAGAAATGTCCTCTTTTGCAGAGTTTTGACTCTTGTAGTGTCTGTTTAATATTGATGCATAAACAAAGTTGTAGATTCTGATGAAGGACATCATTACTAAACCAGGAGATTAGAGTAGTTTGGTTGGAACGTTTCACCGCTACAGTAACTTGGCAAAAACACTCCATGCACTGTACTTGCACTTCCCATGGCTACTACACACAACAACTGAACTTCACTTAATTGTTCTTTTTCGACGATAAAGATGACAGTACACTCCTGCACAGGAGTCTGAGGCACCATTGAATGTAACCCCAAAGTTAACATCTAACATCTTCAGTATTCCAGAGGAACAACATGAATAATGTACAATGAAATCTCACAGACAGAGAGCAAAGATGCAACATTTAATATTACAGCACTCAACAGCCCTTATATATATTTCTATAGTGTCATTGAAGTCAGGTCACATTTTGTCATGTTGTGTTGGGACAAACTGGCAATTTTCAAAATGTTGATATTCGATATCTGTGTGTAACTCATTGGTCTTGGACTAGACTAAGGGAATCTTGCAGCTATTTTTAGGCAGCCAAGCCCTAAAGTCAAATCTGAATTTGAATTTTTCCTGAGCAATAGCACATTTTATCAAACTTGATAAGTACAAAGTAAAGCACATATTCTCTGAGTGATTTATATAAAAGTTACTTTAATTCTGTAACTAGAACAAGACATCTTTCTTCTTCTTTTTCCTCACAACAGATACAATGTAAGGACTGAACTGTTTCACATATTGCATTCTAAAGGGTCTTAATCCGCTGTATCTAAACAACCCAGTCATCGGTTTGTTGCAATCCTAATTATTTATTTTAATGACAAAATGTACGAGCGCAGGAAAACACATTTCTGAAGAAGTGTGGCATTATCAATAAAGGATGTCTGTAGTCAACAGTCCATACACGACAAACGAACAGAATGTTTTGTTTGTCTCGGTTCAGTGGGTCATTACTCTGTGAGCGTTCTAAATTCCAACACAACAGCTTAACAGAATGAGAAAAACAGCATCGCAAACTACCGAGTCAACAGGGGGAGGCAGATGTGGCTGCCTTCCCCTTGTCGCTTTGACAAAAAACAGTAATAACGAGCATCACTGTAAATAATAAGACAACAGCGGCACAGGCGAGAGAAAGTCGCCCGCAGGGGAACCTCAATGACTAAATAAACAAGAGGGAAGGAGAGAGATAAGAAAACAACTACCACTGGGACATGGTTGGAGAGCTGAGTGTATGTTTGCATGTCAGATCACATGTGTGTTTTATTTTGAGCTCACTTGCCCATGCGTGCATAGAATATGTCTACAGCATTATCTCTCTCTATATATCGTACATTTAATTAAACACTGACAGGAGGTTCATTTTGCCTGCTCACTGTTGGGCATTTGTATGCAAATCAGCGTTGCTGTAATTAATTATTTCAGGTGTAATGAAAACCAGGCTGTAGATTGACATTTCTGTGACCTTTAAGATAGAGAGCACCTTATTTGCAAACAAATTATTACTCAATTGTTATTTTTAATGGTGAGCGGTGTGTT
This sequence comes from Sparus aurata, assembly GCF_900880675.1. Classification (NCBI taxonomy): domain Eukaryota; kingdom Metazoa; phylum Chordata; class Actinopteri; order Spariformes; family Sparidae; genus Sparus; species Sparus aurata. Next base: position 30,786,576 of record NC_044187.1, on the reverse strand, counting down.
TATGTGCGGGGCATTTCAGGTGATTTTTTTAAGAAAAGATAAGGCAGGTATGTGTTGTATGATGACAACAGGATGAGGTAGTATTTATATTAAAAAAAACAGGGCTGCCAATCATTTTTTCAATAAGTTGTATGATATTGGTGTTTGGGAAAGTTTCTAAGTCTCTGTTATTTTTGTGTTTGGCAGTGAACTTCTCTTATTGTCTCTCTTGTGGCCTCGCTCAACCTCAGTTTCTCCCTCCTTCCCACTGTCTCTCATGTATTCGCTCACAGATTTCTTTTAGATTGCTTGCGTATTGAAAAGTGTTAAAGGCCTGAACTGTTCTTAAAAAAAAAAAAAAACTGCTCTCAGGAATATGACAGTGGATACAGCCTGACTTTAAACTGTTCCATTTCAGCTGAGGGAGTCTAAATTTAGTCGTTATATCTAATCTTGCCCTTTGTTCTCTCAGTCAGCTGTTTCTTGAAAAACCGTCCTGCAATGCAATTATCATTATCATGCTTGTTACTCTACTTTACAACTCACTTTCAGACTGTGGGGAATGCATGTTTACTTGTATGTCTGCCTTTTTCTGGCACATTGTTGCGTAGATCTGTGGAAAATAAATAAATCACTGCCAGGAATGTGTACTGCAACACCGTGTTCGTGTTTACTTGCATGTAAGCATGCATGAGAAAGGGGACCCTCAGGAAAAAAGGAAGAAACTGAAAAATCTGATTCAATGAAATGATCTTGTTGGATAACATCACGTGCATTTTATTCTCCTGCAACCCATTTCAAAGTCTAGCATGCTAACACACTGTATAAAGATGAATCACTGCACATCTGTCTACAGGTTGTGCAGCAACGTCCTGATCCTTCTTTGTCTGCTTGAGGTATTGATGCCACATTTTCACATGACACAGACTTCCTCACACCCACCCTGAGTGACAAAACAGACCTGCAAAGGCTGCTGTGATGACGAGAGCTGTGATAATGTAAAGCGCACATCAGTGAATGGCAGGGGATGAAATTTAGGCAGAAATGGGACATTCTGTATCAGGTATTACAAAAAAAAGTCCCATACTGTACCTGTGACACTAATATCCAATATTCAGCATCATTCAGGTAGATACTTTTACCTTCCATAGCAGGGAAAGCACAGGTGTAATAATTGCATTAACAGTGGTTTTATTCCATTTAATTGTCCATACCAGTGTGCCAGCATGTGCAGGTTGCTGGATCAAAATGAATTCCAGCATCATTAGCGTTCCTAATTAGACCTCTGCTTCTCTTGTTGCAACACATCAAACCGGGGAAAAGGTCCTGCCAAATTGCAGCAATCTGCAATTTGTTTCTGTTGTGTTTGCGCTCCAACTAACAGTGGAAAAACAACTTTAACACCTGAATGTTCTCTATATTTGTTTGTGCAGTCAGTTGCACAACAGCAGCATTTTCACCTTGTTTTCTGTATGGGGGTTTTCTGTTTGGTTTTCCTTTCCTTTTTCTTCTGCTGTATTCTACAACCCTAAAAATCGAATTAGAAAAATGTCCAAGTAGTTTCATGTCAAACTGAAATTAGGCTTTTAGAATGGCACATTTTTAGCCTTGCTAGCAACATGACTGTAGGATGGCAATGTCAGCTAGTTCGTCACTCGGCCCATGACTCTTAGGTCCCCACGAGATGAATCCCACTGACTTTGGTACACACATTCATGCTATTGGTTTATGTCAAGATATTGTGACATTTTCACAGCCATCCCTGTACATTGTGTAGATTTTAAGTGCCAATTACCAAGTGTATGCCTGCTCACACCAGTAGGCCATCCCCCTTGTTAACACCCCTGCGGTCACTTTCTTATCCAGAGGCTGACCCTTAACTCATAGAGTGAATGTGCAGCATTTGTAGTTTATGGCACTGTGAGAAAACTTTGTGTGTGATGTGTCACTTCTCAGTCGGTCAAATTGGTGTACTCCCAATAAGGATTCTGGCTCGAGTCCGACAGACATACACACACACACACTAACACGCACGGAGTAGAGATGGGGAAAAAGTGGACGGCCAACGCAGAGTTTTTAATCAAGGACTGACATGGTCCTTATTCCCACTGGCAGTTTAAAGTTCAAGTACAGCTCAAAGCACAGACTCAGAGCTGCCAGCATGCCTATAGACTCAGTCTTACTCTTACAGATGTAATGTCACATTCTATGCTGACATTTAGGCTCAGCTGGTGCTAGTATAGCCAACTGCATAACAGCATAGAACAACATGTCCAAGGGAAACTGTTTTTTTCTCTTGGAAATGCACAACAGTGTTCCTGTCTAGCAGCTGCTACGATGCTCTCAGCCACTCTTTAGCATTTATTAATAAAGCATTAGGGTTTAATGCCTCGAGGGAATCAAACCGATGGCCTTTTCTGTCACAACAATGTGCTCCAGCATTCCAACCTACAGGACACTGATCAAATCTCCAGGGAGGAAAGTAAAGAGCATTTCGAGGTCAAGGATCTGCAGCTCCTCTCGGTCTCATGGAATTGTCACGGCTAAACCCTTTGCCCACTCTGTTTCCTCACCCCTTTGTTTATTTGTCTTCACTTCTTTTGCATGTTCTGCTAATCTCTCTAATATATATGGTTTAAAAGCATTTGCAGTGGCTCTTTCTATAACTAAGGTCCTCAGCCAATATCCCTAATGAGAAATGTATTAACTGCAACAGTGTCCAAGACACAAATCCATATATAATGACTGTACCTGGTGCCCAAAGTGTTTTAGAATCTCTCTCAGAGATCAAATAAAAGCAGATTATAGCAGCCTTTATATCAGACAACAGGAGACCTAATTAACATCTTATCAAAGTTAAAAAAGGCAACAGAATCAAATGGCAGCTCACATGGCAAAACATCCATGTCAAATTAGTTCACCAAATGTCACCCCCGAGTAATTCATTAAGTCAATTTACAGGGCCATGCTTTGATTAAACTGTTTAATGGTCACAGGAGAAAATCATTGGAAATATTAATAATTATGATGATTAGCATAGGGAGCTTGAATCTTCACAGTGCATGGCACCAGTTGGCGCCCTGTATTAAAGCAACCCCTAAAACAACTGATAAAAATTATTTTGTTAGAATTGATTTACCGTCCCCAGACACCGTATGTGTTCTACTTGTTGGTTCTAAAGAAATTATACATACAGCTGTCCTCTTATTATTAGGGAGTAGCCTACAAAAGCTAATGCAGCAGTCAGGCCTTCCTCACTCACAAAGCTTTACATTACATGCATTGCTTGTTTTGTGCACTGAATAGCAGTGACAGAGAACAGGTGAAGCTGAAATTAAATCTTGCCTCTTGTAAATAGAATGCGGCTTGCACTGCATCCTCATGCAGTATGGACTCATGTATGGACCAACTCAAGGTCCTCATTTATTATTTAGTTGTATTTATTTTTGCACATGCTCTTATTTCACATTTCATTTCATAATTATTCACATGCACAAAAGAGTGGTGTAGTTAAGAGTCCTGAAACCCGGAAAACAGTTATAGTCTACTGGAAACCCCCATATGGCCCATACTAAACCCAGAAATGTGGTTTCCTATGAACTTTTATATCAAAATGTCATCTATAGGTTTAGCAAATGAGATTAAGCTTGGTTGCTGAAAATTGCATGTTGGGCAATTTGCGTAATTCCCTTAATTAGCTAATTAAGGGGAGACACTACAGGTTAAGAATAGGGACATTTTTTTAACTAATATATATCACTATGAAACTTCCCCAGTTGATTACTTACACTAAGAGAATTATTTTTTGTATTATGAGTTTTCTGAAATTGTATGTTTTGAATATGCATTTTCTAATTAAATATGCACTAATTTGCATACATTTCCAGAACATAAATCTAAACACTGGATAAAGCCAGGTTCAAAATTCTTGTTTCATTTTGTTGACATATTACAGCCAAAGGTTTTTACAGACGGAATTTTGGATATCTCTTTTCATCACTCCATAAATCAGAAAATACTGTTTTTAGGAATAAAATGTTATATAAATCAGGCTATGAATGATATATGATCAAACCCCTCTGTTAAAACCTTCAGAATATAGACAGGAATAAAACTGGAAAGTTTGGTCTATATAAGTGCTACTGAAGTGGAGATTTTTGGCTCAGAGTATGAGAAAAAACTCATTTTGAGAAAACGGTCTTTAAAGATATGTGTTGTATAAGAAATCTATAGAAGGAAATAGACAAATTAAAGTACAATGAACACCTAAATGTGTATTTTGGATGTTTTCTTTCCACTAGTCTGAAAGAAGACATGTTATGGAAGCAAAATAACCCAAAATCACAAAATTGACAGTGCAAAAAAAACAATGTTTTTGCCTGCCATGTTTCCCCTTAATCGCAAGAAACTGAAAATGGCTATAATTTTGCTTCTAGTTAACTTCGAAAGTTGATCTAAGAGTCTAAGTCCATGTTTGTGATATCCAGAAATCCCAAAGCGCTGAATGTTTCATAACCCCCCTCCTCCACCCTTCTATAGATATTCCTAAAAACAGGGCGAAAATTGTTTTTTTTATGGATGTTGACAGTATTTTCTGATTTATGGAGTGATGAAAAGAGCTATCCAAAATTCCCTCTGTAAAAACCTTTGGCTATAATATGTCAACAAAATGAAACAAGAATTTTGAACCTGGCTTTATCCAGTGTTTAGATTTATGTTCTGGAAATGTATGCAAATTAGTGCATATTTAATTAGACAGTGCATCATTTGCATATTTAAACATACAATTTCAGAAAACTCATAATACAAAAAATAATTGTCTTAATGTAAGTAATCAACTGGGGAAGTTTCATGGTGATACACAATAGTTAAAAAATTGTCCCTATTCTTCACCTGTAGTGTCTCCCCTTAATTAGCTAATTTTTTTAAGCTTATTTTTGCGTTTCCAGTTCCTTCATCTCAAAGTCAATGGGTTTTTTTTTATGGGTTATCGTTTAAATAACTGAAAACAGGTCTGCAGTGACTGCAAACTTAAGATGTTTATTTATTTGGTTCTACAACATAAACTACATCACTAAATTTCCCATGATTTAATTAGAAAGCGCTTACATCTCTTAAAAAATGCTGGTTGCTAACAAGTGGCTAAATGAGACTACAGAAGTTGTTACAGACATTAACATCATCATGAAGACTCATCAACTTACTGTCTACCTGTACTTATTTACAGGTAGACTTTAGTTGCAAACTATTCGAACTCTAATTTTACAACCTGTTTGATCAATTTATAGACTTTAGTGGTGGTGACCAGGGTGGGAATTGCCCCGCACTTTGGCCTTGATGTCCCGTGAAAAAATAATCATCGTACGGCCACAGTGGCCTTTGTGCCCCTGGCTCGGTTAGCATAGTGTTCTTGCCTTGAATTACAGCCACCCAAATGCACAGTAGTCACACAGTAACTTCAATGAGTACGCAGCTCGCGCAGGTGGAGTCTCATCATCACGATGATCTCACGTGAAAGCCTCTCAAACAGCAGCAGCATCTCAAAACAGAAGAACGAAACTTACAGCACTGCAAGCGAGCTCAGCCGGTTTTGATATGATACGTAACCAGTGTTGGAGCTCGTTACTCAAAAAAGTCATATATTACACATTACACATTTCTCTCAAAAATAGTAATGCCTTACATTACATGATTACTCCCTGAAGAAAGTAGTTACATTACTAGTTACATTACTTGTTACATTCATGTTGCTCTCCACGATTCCTTAGCAACAAGCTTTGTGTGTGTGTGCTGTCTCTGCTTCGTTAAGTCTGAGGTAGTGTTAACTGCGGTGGAGAGAAGTTTCCAACACGGCAAAGTGTGCACCTTACAGTCAAGTTATTTTCCTTACGTTCAACAAATTCAAAGTAATGTTTGTATCTCCAACCGTCAAAAGTGGCTTTACACAGCGGGGGGACTTTAGGCAAGTCGCATGCAGCAGCATGTTCTGTTCATGTTGTTGATGCTGCCATTGTTATCCCATCTCTCCTTGCGGGTGGCGACTAACCAATCAGTGATGGGGAAAGATACCTGTGCCAAACCCCAATCAATCACTGTTCCATTGTTGACGCCCCCCCCCCCCCCCAGTGGTGACGCAAAAGTCATTGACCGAAATGTTGTCTGTTCATAGCCAAACATTAGCTAGTGATACAATTTACACTTTGAATATCGCAAAAGTGTTGTTCATCTGTGAAGATTATATTACCAAACAAATCATGTAAGTATTATAAAAAAAAAAGCTAATTTGCAGCGATATTCCAAAATCCAAGAAAACCAAGGCAATGCGAACAACAACAACACGCTGACCTACCGCGTCATCCCTACAACACTCTACAATGATCACTTTTAATAACATCCAAAACCTCTCAGTCACAAAAACAAAAACAAAATTGGTTAAACTGATATGCTTAAAAAACAAAAGAGCATGGCAAATGCCACCCTTGTGTGTCAACAGAAGAGGATGGATATACAATAATGAGAGACAAGCCTCGGTTGCCAGAGATGTAGCTTTGAAGAGTCAGTCAAATGAGATGGTTCACACTGCAGCTTCTGGCATCTGTACATGGCTTAAATACGTTTTTGTTTTTTATTTAAAAATCTGGCTCTGAAAAATTTGGCCCTTAAAGAAATGCTTTTAATAACTTAGATTGTTGACTTAAGCCAAGTTCCTTAATTATGTCTTCTTTTCCAGGCAGTCGATGGCACTGACAGTGTTTGGAAGGCTTTTATTCTCCTCTCCATTTTCTTATTATTTTTCTCTATTAAGATAATTGGATTTTGAAGTTAACAGTTTGCCTTCACTTGACATTATCAGTTCCTGTTCTCACACATGCACACACTCAAATCATCAGATCATCAGGATGTCAGCAGTCGGCACTTGCCTGAGTGCTAATTAGACGTATGTCGAAGGAGCCACAAATGTAGATTCCAGCTGAAGTGGGAATGTCCTTCTCTAACTATTTGTCATCTTATTTAAAGCTTACACGCTGCCCTGCACTGTATGTCGTAAAGCAAGAGATTAGACTGGAATAATGCATTGCCCCAGCGAACACCATGCACAAGCCCTACAAATTAAGTGCGCACACACACTCACAAACATACACACACACACACACACGATATTATGAGTATGTCCACACACGAAAACCCAAAAGATTGCTCTCTCCGATAATACTGTGTATCAAGTGTGGTGAACAAGACAAATGATGTGTCCCAAGGTGTGTGTGTGTGTGTGTGTGTGTGTGTGCGCGTGTGCGTGTGTATGTGTGTGTAAAAGACAGACAATGATAGATGTGTGCAGTTTTCATGTAAGCAAGATAAGTTGAGGAGATAAAGAACACATAAAAATGGCACTGACCAGCCATCCCATGGTATTATTAGTCACACCACGCCATGAAAAAGGGACTGCTCACACATGGCAATGTCGTAATGGTCGATGTAATGAGGGAGCGAATATGAAACTCGCGTTGTGCTTCTGAGGATCATACCCGGCCTCGCTTAAAACTGACAGCACCGGGGAGGTACAGTACGTGTGTGTTGTGTTATACTTATTATATTATACTAGATTTTTTTTATGTGTTTCGATTTATGTGATTTCAGTGCAATTTCATTTGCAGTTTAAAAAGTGAAGAGAAGGATTCAAATCCCCTTCGACAAGTTAAAAATCTCACCAGCTGGACTCCACAAAGCCCTTTTTTTATAATCCTCTTCCTCTTCCATTTACATGTCATGCATTTAAATTGTGCTTATCCGCAGCAACCAAAAAACACGTTCTTTCTGACTGTGAGTACTTAATCTTGGAAACTGAATAACTTTCTCAAGAACTCGTGCACTTCACTTGTGTTTCTATTTAAAAAACGTATTCTGCGTTTGCTTTCTTGATAACAAGTCTTACTCCTAGCTTCTGTTCCTAGACATGTTTCCAGCTTTGGAACACTGGAATACCTTTGAAGCAGTCATAAAGTCCTAATTTGTGCCCACGCCTCCATAATGTGTATTCCTTTTGGCTATATGGGTTGACTGATCAAAAGAGTCAGAATGTATATTTCATCAATATAATCCAAGTTGTGAATGTTGTCCTGTGAAGTCCGTCGCTCACTGTCTACGTGCTTCTGTCGGCAAACAAAAACAAAACGTCTTTCAACAGGAGACATACACTGAACAAAAATATAAACGCAACACTTTTGTTTTTGCTCCCATTTTTCATGAGCTGAACTCAAAGATCTAAAACATTTTCTATGTACACAAAAGAACCATTTCTCTCAAATATTGTTCAAAAATCTGTCTAAATCTGTGTTGGTGAGCACTTCTCCTTTGCCGAGATAATCCATCCCATCCCATTGTGGCCTGTGGTATGTTGGTCCACTCCTCTTCAGTGGCTGAGCAAAGTTGCTGGATATTGGCAGGAACTGGAACACGCTGTCGTATACATACGGTAGACGTATCGTAGACGTATCATAGACGTATCGTAGACATGTTGTATCCAGAGCATCCCAAACATGCTCAATGGGTGACATAACCGGTGAGTATGCTGGCCATGCAAGAACTTGGATATTTTCAGCTTCCAGGAATTGTGTACAGATCCTTGCAACATGGGGCCATGCATTATCATGCTGCAACATGAGGTGATGGTCGTGGATGAATGGCACAACAATGGGCCTCAGGATCTCGTCACGGTATCTACGTGCATTCAAAATGGCTTCAATAAAATGCACCTGTGTTCGTTGTCCATAACATACGCCTGTCCATACCGTAACCCCACCGCCACCATGGGCCACTCGATCCACAACGCTGACATCAGCAAACCGCTCACCCACACGACGCTACACGCGCTGTCTGCCATCTGCACTGAGCAGTGGAAAAACCGGGATTCATCCATGAAGAGAACACCACTCCAACGTGCTGCTCAAGTCGGCTACGACGACGAACTGCAGTCAGGTCGAGACCCCGATGAGGACGACGAGCATGCAGATGAGCTTCCCTGAGACGGTTTCTGACAGTTTGTGCAGAAATTCTTTGGTTATGCAAACCAATTGTTGCAGCAGCTGTCCAGGCGACTGGTCTCAGATGATCTTGGAGGTGAACATGCTGGATGTGGAGGTCCTGGGCTGGTGTGGTTCCACGTGGTCTGCGGTTGTGAGGCCGGTTGGACGTACTGCCAAATTGTCTGAAACGCCTTTGGAGACGGCTTATGGTAGAGAATTTAACATTCAATTCATGGGCAACAGCTCTGGTCGACTATCCTGCAGTCAGCATGCCACTTGCATGCTCCCTCAAAACTTGCGACATCTGTAGCATTGTGCTGTGTGATAAAACTGAGTGGCCTTTTATTGTGGCCAGCCTGAGGCACACCTGTGCAATAATCAGAGCACAGTTTTTGCAGTGAATCCGTCCAGGCCAAGTCCTGCTTCTGTGATTATTTGGGTGAAAGTAAAGCAAACAAACGCAATACTCTGCACATACAATAATATAGTTAAGAAACGTATTAATTTCAGTAGTAGTAACTGGTCATATGTAATCCTGATTCTTCTTACAAGGCACCATTTATCAGTGTTTAAGGATCACCTTGTGGTAGTTTCGGTTGCAGATCCCTCTAGCATGTGACCTCACTGATGCTTATTAAATCTTTCAGGCCTCACAGCAACCCAAACTGTCTCCTCTCTCTTCATTCCTGATGTGTTCCCATTGGCAGCGATCTAGTTTTGCTGCTGTCAGCAGAATCTGTGAAGGCTGACAGCAGTGATCCTAAATCACACAGTTCTGGAAGCTTGTGCTCAGCCACATTCAGGCCTGGAGTACATGTGCAGTCCAGCCATCCACAGTCCCCCCCAGCAGCTATGAACTCATCACAACAGCGTCAAATGATTTCTGGGTATTAATCAGACTAAAACTACTCTGTTAACAAGTTTGAACACATGCTGTCAATACATCTAAACAAGTACAGGTCAGGACCATCACAAGGGTGGGCTCCTCTTCCTGAGCTTGCTTCTATTTTGTTTTTCCAGTCTTCCAAGTTTTTAGTCAAACGTGTGTTTTGGAATAGTTCAACATTCTGAGAAATATAAACTTTTTTGTTTTCTTGCAGAGAGTTAGATGACTGAAAACAACTTTATCTCTCCATTAATTATGAAGCTTCAGCCAGCGGCAGATTACCTTAGCATAAAGACTCGAAGCCAGGTGAAAGCATTGTTTTCCTCTCGTGTTTCCTGTTTCTTATGCTAAGCTAAGCTGGCTAAGCTTCTGGCTGTAGTTTCATATTTATTGTGCGTGAGAGCGAGGAGGCAATAAAAGTATTTCCAAAAAATTCAAACTATTCATAGCCAGAGGAAATGCATTTGTTAATTAAACTGTATGTTGGGGGAACACTGCATAACATTTAAATATTAATCATTCTTTTGAAATCTTCTCCCCTGCACTTCTCCCTCAAGGGTTGTCGCAAGTACTAATCATGTAAAAAGATTTAATATTTAATCTGTAAAGCTCTGTTTGAATTCAAATTATGTGGGCTGTGGAGTACACGACTGTAAGAAGTCTGTGACTTTGTACACCAGCAGAGGCGTTCCTAAAATGTCCCACCCACTGCATGCCCTGTCACCCTATCAGCAATAGTAGGCGACTGTTGTTCTCTTTGCTTATGTAAAATGGAGAAATGCTAAGAGAGATGAGAGATGCTAAACGGATGAACATGGCTGGCAGCCAGTTGTTAGTTTAATCCATTTCAATGTTAGCGCCTGTTGCTCTCTGTTAGGAGAGCGGAGAGAGGCACTGTGACAAGAGACCGTGTATAAAGTCACATCCTCTGGACTGTTGAGGAAAATTTGTCCTTCCCAAAGAAATCCACAGTCCAGCAGGCAGCAGCGTTAAACAACTTCAGCAAGTCATCCACAAGCTTGTATAGACCACGAGAGATGCAGAAAGTCTGACTTTTCATGTCATGTTACTCCAGTCACATATGGCCAGTAAAAATTGTGAAATGAATGTAAATTGCTACAAATTGTGACGCAAGAAACAGACAGACCTCATAGAGAATTTTGAATAGAAAACACTGTTACGGTCTAATAGCGTTACGCCAGAGATAGCGGTTGTATGACACATACTGTATCCTGTTCTTTCCCCCCTCAAAAGCTGATCATTGCAGATAGATATCAGCCAATAGCATAGTTAGACTGGCAGGAGCCCTCAGTCTCAACCGATTTGGTGTCGGACTTCTATTAAGCACGAAAGAAGAGGATATCATGCTGATGCACGTGATTAACAAGCAAATAGGGGTTATTCAGCGATTAGACATTAAACTCGCATTTGTTCAAGTGCTCTGGAGGGATGAGCTGACAGCTCTCTCCATCCCTCCAGTTGCAGCACACTACGCTGTATTGAGCCATAAAAGAAGAAGTATAACTTGTGGGAAAAAAAGGCTTTTTGAAAGTTGGACTTGTGTACATGCATTTTTTTTTTTTTTTTTTTTTTTCCCAGATGACCACCTTATGTGAAGCTCTGGCTTTCTCTCCATTTATTTAGATGGGAGCCTGGTCTTGTACTGCCCTGAGGTGTGGCCAAGATGGCTGCAATGTGGCAAGACAAGACAAGAAAAAAGATAGAGCTCCTTTAAGGAAGACATCTGTTGGCAACAACATAGTTAGAGTAATCCTAGAATTAAGAAGAGAGAGTTTGTTTGGTTTAATTGAAGGCCTAAAATGTAACTGCCTTACAGAAACATTATCCTGTCACTGTGAGGCAGTGGAGGCATCGCAAACTAATATATTGTTAATTCTATAAAGAATTTCATAAAGGCTAATCTGAGTTAATCTCAACAAATTTCAAATCATGAGTGTATGAGTTATATGTGATTTGAAGCCATCAGTCACTTTAGCTTGTAGTTGCAAACAAGTCACCTTCCCCTGGCTGTAATGCAGCCTGGCTCCACCTTTAACCTCCAGCCTGCAGTAAAAGGGCTTCTCAACAGAAAAAAGGGGGATCAACACATTTTGCAATTTAAGCACACGGACAGCAGAGAGATACATTTCTGCTGCCTGTAGCCTAATGTACTGTAACTGACCACAAATCCTTCTTTACAGTATGTACATCAAGGTTTTTCTCTGAGCCTCAGTGAATGGCAGACACTCACTAACCCATAAGTGAAACCTCCATTTCTGAGCACAGTCGCATACGTTGACCTTTTCACTCAATCAAAGCCTTCTTCCTCCGATCCCCCCTCGGCTCCTCCTCCTCTTCCTCTTCTTTTTGCAGCTGCATTCAAAGCTGGAGTGGCACTCCAGAAGCAGCCGGAATAACCCTGCGTGGAGTGTTTTTTTAAAAAGCACAGCCTGCAAACCATTCGTCTTTTGTTTTTTTGCTCACACGAAGCTAATGGAGTGCACGGCTGTTGATAATACTTGGTCACGGGGGAAATAAAGGAAATAGAAGTTATAGGTGTTTTCTGTGAAGACGCCACACAGGGGCTTAGCATTTGTCCGACTAAGCATTTCCTCCGAGGGAAAATGTATAAAGTAAAGACGAGGGGGAGATAAAACACAATTAACTTCTAATATATTCATTTAACTGTCTAAAAAGTTGTGAGTACAGTGAATTCTTTAGATTGTTTTTTTCCAGTAATATCTTTATTTGAAGTCCAGGGTTCAGCCCCGCGATGTGATCCTGTTGAGACACTTTCATTGCAGGTCTCTGATGCATATGATTACATAATTTGGTCAGGGAATAGCGAGGACGGGAACGTGCAAAGTACAATACACGGCGGAGCTGTTTGATATGCTGCACTCGCAAATTTCCTTCCAGACTCACACGCACAGAAACCCACAAAGGATTTTACATGCCTTGTATGAAACGACAAAAGACAATAAAAGAGTGTGACTTGAATGCAAGGGGACTCATGTGGGAATACACACACATACACACACACACAAATGTGCATACGTAATGAATTAGAGTTGGATTCATCCGAGAGTTGACAAAACAAGCTTGGGTTGATTGCTGTAAATGAGCAGAGAATGAAAAGCGTAAAATTAATTTTGCATCATCTACACCCAGGGGAAGGGAATGAGAGAGTCGTTAAAGGCAGAGAAATGTGGTTAAGAGAGGAGCTGCGGCAATCGAAAATGCCTCTTTCTGCCTCTCTTGCCTTTTTGTCTCTCTCGCTGTTTATTTTCTTTTTTCATTCTCGGATCCATTCCCCCTTTTTTACTCTCCATCTCTACATTTCATCCAATTTTGCAGTTATTTGGTTTCACCCTTTATCATCTCTGTGTTGGAGATCCATTCATCCGTCGCTCACATTTGCACAATTGCACACACAAACCACATAACTGTTGCAGATCAGCATGCGATTTATGTGTACTCAGCACGAATAAAGCTCAGTAGAGACCCGGTGTTGAGAGACTGGGGGGGGGGAAGTGGAGCTGAGGAATGGGTGAGAGGCACACCGAGGCACACTTTCATTAACCCTCTTATCATGGTTGTTATATTTATCAGCGCGATCGTATGCTCTCAGAACAATCCTTAATCAGTATTCCAAAATTAGAGTTTTGGAAGACTGAATGACTGGTCAGTGGTTCCAATTAAAGTGACAATCAATATTTTTATACATGAGTGACTGATCGTGGCCTCTTGTATGTGAAAGGCAGTGGATGACTTGGGATATTTGAGGGGCAGGGGTGAAAGAAATTAAAAGGACACCAGCTGTATGCTGTGGGGCAGCAGTGCAGAGAGTTGTGATACATTTGTAGTGAAAAGAGGGCACTTTTCCCCCAGAAAGGTACCCCACTGTACCCCTTTGTCTACCAAGGGGCACACAAAAGGGGAACTTTTGCAGCGTTTTACAAACATGGGGACCCTCACCTGTGATGTCAGTTCATAAGTTTGAATGGTCCATGCCCCCACCTTAACTGTTTCAGTTCTCTCTCATGGTTTCAGCTGCAGCAGGCAGCCGTTTTCAGTTAAAAAGCCCTGAACATCCAAAGTACGATCTGTTACTTAAAATGGTGGACAGACAAAGTTAGCAAGTAGCTAGTGAACATCGTGGAGCCTTAAGAGCCAGACATTTTCTCTCAGGAGTTGGTGGAGACAGTAACAGAATTGGTGTACTCATACACACATGGACTGGACTTGCTGCTATGAATCATTTCGTCTTTAATTACTTGTATAATTTCAATTTGTATTCCTATTCCTACGTCCAATCTTTATTTTTAAATCCTCGCTCAAATGGTACCTCCTTCTGTCTTTGTGCTACTGCCACAATTGAATTACCCCTCTGGGGATCAATAAACACCTCTCTTATCGTATCTTAAACTCATCAAGTGACCAGAGACGTGACTTCAAATCAATGCTAATGTTGCCTCATACTGTATCTGCGGGATGTGTAAATTGGCAGCTGTTTGCTATCAGCATTGTCTGCTAAAAGGGGGATCGTTTGCCGGTGTTGCATTCACAGCTTGTTTTTGCTGACCCCAGTTGGCAAAAAAATAACTGATTACGTGTTGATATGAAATAACCATTGATTATGCATCAGCGTGACCTGTGTCTCACCTCCGATTTGTGCAAATTTCCACTCTCACCTCGATGTATAGAACTTTGACCAAAAAGACCGGTGACAGTCCAGTGAGCAGTGCATCGGTCCAGACAGGTGGATGACATTTTCGTCATAACAACGTGGCGCCACTGTCACCTGTATAACCCAACATGGCACCTGCCTCAAGCAAAAACCCACAGTGAACAAAGTGAAAATGTTGGCTGGTTTTGTGAGGAGACTGAAATACAGTCGAGCACATTCAGAGAGCAGCATTTGTTGTTCATAAGATCTAAATATAAAGGTAAAAAAAACATGTCTGTGAGCATGTGTTTCTGAGGACAAGCACAACTCAGCCAGGTAGCCATGTTGGGTTGGCAAGCGTCATGTTGCTCGCCACGTTCTACCTGTATGGTTCAGAGGGAGAGAACAGCAGGTACAGATGGCCAGTGGGAGTACATGGCACTGTGCTGCACATACACACAAACCATAGGGCTGATCCAGGCGATAAGCTCCAGACTATAATTTTCTTAGATTTGTCCTCAGATCCCAGCTCAATAATTCCACTGTGAACAGAGACGGCATCGAGCTAGAGGTAATAAACATGTAAATCATGGTGTGTCCTTTTTAATATAAAGTGACAGAAGTTATTTCAGGTGCACGGTTCGTTACATGCCCTTACAATGTGATGAGCAGCATCACTTTCCTGATTTAAAATGAGAATTATGCATACTAATAAATGGCAAAGACACCCAATAACATATGAAGTGCTGAGTCACAAAAATTCCAAAGTAATAACCGGTGTCATTAACATAGAATGCATGTAAAAAGCAGATCAAAATGACCTAAAGTCCTCAACCACAATGTAATTGTGAAGACAATTTTGTAAGATACAAGCGTAATTTCAAGGAGAAAGGGTTGCTCGAGGCTAAGCTTTCACACACCCACCCACCCACATCATCAGCTTCATCATCTCACTCAAGTGAATTTTTTAGGAATCATCAAAGGGGAAGGCACTGCGAAGCCACACACACACTGCCAAGAAATCATGTAAATGGGGGGAGCTGCACTGCATCGGGCCTTCTTGCACTGATTGGTGTGAAATCGGATGAAGAGAAGACCTTAACAGACCTCTGCAGCCTGCTCCTCATCTCTGCATGAAGCTACAGACTCGAGTCTACGTTAGACATACATTGTTATACTTGCTTAAACTGCCCATCATGACTTCAACAATTTTATGCTGTAGGAGTGTAACACTAAGTTGGTTGGAGTACAACTCACGTTTTTGGTATAATACTACTGCCAAGGGTGTAATGTAGCTGGGAAAGATGCCCACACCTTTACAGATTCACCTTGATTCTCTCTTTAACATCTCTCAAAACAATGTCCTGCTCAAATGCCATAACAGTTCAGAGTGGTCCTTGGTTGTTTCAGTTTACTCATAGGACAAATCAGAAAACAGTGAGTGCTTTACTGGGGTTTTTTTCTTTTCTCTCGGGATAAATACAAGCTGTCCGAACACTCTGATTGGTTGAGCTCGTTGCAGCCAGATGCTGCCCAAGAGGAACCTCTGCAGGCATTACTCAGTTAGTATGGGAAACTAGCAACTGTGCTCCATACAAATGCAGAGAACTATGTTTACATTGTTTATTTTTACCTTCGTCTCCTAATTGTGTGCCTCCAGCTCTGAGACCTGCACCTTTGGTGATATGACTAAAACATCTATGAGCTTGTCAGAGGTAAAGCACTTAATATGCTCGGTATAAAAGCTGAACCATGTACTATGAAGAGTCCCTAACTTAATCACCATAATTATTAATTATTATTTTCAATTATTTTCCCCTGTGACCATAAGACCTCTTAATCAAAAAGTGGCCACATTAACTGACTTAATGAATTTCTCTGGGGTGAAATTTGGTGAACTAATTTGACATGGTTGTTTAGCAATGTGAGCTGCCATCTGATTCTGTTGGATTATTTAGCCTTTATTAGATGCTAATGAGGTCTGCTGTTGTCTGATCTCAAGATCAGGCTGCTTTAATCTGCTTTAGTTTGATCCCTGAGAGAGAGACTGAATCACTTTTGGCAGCAGCTACCGTCATTATTTGGTGCAGCAATTATACAGGAATCGATTTAATGGGCATTTATTTACAGTAAACACAGTTATTAAGATGAAGGACAGAAGGACACTGGAATGAACCGATGCTTTCACAACATTCAGTCACTGCAGTGCTCCCTTGTTTATTTCCTCAATCTGTGACACGACACGACCTTTGACAGAGTATCCTCTCTGTCTTACAATTATGAGCTTCAGAGCATCAGGGGAAAATTCAGTTCATGTAGTCCACATGTCCTCTCTCTTTAACTCTGTCCTTCAACTCTTCCTTCCCTCCTTCACTGTTACTTTGTTTATTACGCTGTCAGTTTGCATGTTACAGTGCATAAAGAAACACATCTCTTGATCAGTCACAAACTCTTTTGTATCAAAAGATGATAGATTATATTTATTCCTTGGAGCTTTAGATCCAAATAATCCTCCATCAAGGCCTCCTCCACCGCTGGCATAAATGTCCCTTAGCATCTCTTTAAACAGAAAGAGAAACTTCTGTGTGCCGCAGGGGAATCACAGTCTCATCAAACCACTGCATGTGCTTAAATTAACATACCAGGCTATTTGAAGCCGGTCAGAGTCAGGGAGACTACAGGAGCTGCTGTAGCCCTGTTCGATCATTTTATGTGTAATAACCATGATGGAAAACATGGTACAGATGCATCTGTGCTGCACTTGTGAAATGGATATGAAAAGTATCTATGTCCACTAATGGGTCATATTGATTCTGGGCCAAAGGTATGTTTTCATTTACTGGAAACACACAGTGGGCTAACCCATAAACCTCTTGCAGTATGCATCGTACGATAACCTTCTCTGTATTGTGAGTGTGTTATTATCTAATGTGAACTTCAAAATTACAATCACTGCATGTGTATCTATGGGTAAAACCTCTGTCCATAAACACACAAGAAAACACTCAGATATACAGAACATTAAACTGTATGTGTAGCATTCACACCTGCAACAATACTGATACCCAAACACATGAACACGTCAAGCTCATACATCAGTTAGCATTTAATAAAACATGTTTTAAAAATTGATCTAAAGCATCACTTTCTTTTTCAGTAGATATTGAACACATACTGTGTAACTGCCAGCCCTGTAGGTCTCTCAATCAAAACCATATCAAAAGATGGTGTTTCATGGGTTGTGAACTAGTGCGGGATCATGGAAGTTCTTGTCTTCATTGTTGAACAACCACAAAAATAAAAATAGAAATACCAAATGAAACACATCTTTACTGTGAATAAAGATTTTTCTGGGTTGGAACATTGTTGGAGAAATTTGGGATGATGTAAGCACACATCTCTACAAAATGTAAAACATGGCCCTAGTCCTTTTTGGACATTTGGATGTGGAATTGTTGCATATTGTACTTTTGAAATTACCCGTGTACCTGAAGCATTGTATCATGGCACTATACATATAAAAAACAACCTTTCATTAGATTCAAAATTACTGGTAGTATTAGATTTTCTGTTTCTCTGTGATTATAACTGGAATTTATCCTGAAGGACATGATCGCTGTCTGACATTCTGTGATTTGTAATAACTGGAACTCCAGTCCATTGTATACTGAAAGTATTTAACAAGGTTTTGTCCTCATACAAACAGTCAGCAGTAAGCCTGCAAACTCCCCTCCAGTTACAGTTTTTCTAGATTGTTTACACACATTTTCTGAAAGCATGCCTCATACTCTCAGAACTCTACACACAAATCAAAAATCACACACACAACGGGCAAAACCCCTCAATTCTCCTGCAAAATGAAACTTTAAATTCAAAACAATGTTATTTCTTCTCAAAATTGTATTTTGTTTTCAAATGACACACACAAACCATCAAATGAATAGACATTTATAAGAACCAGTTGAACACTGATGTGCTGAATGAATGGAAAACACTTCTTCTTCATTCATCATATTGACTTAGGCCTTTTTTGTTCAGTTACACTTACTACAGTCAGTACATACATAAATGTGTGGTAAAATATTTGAGAATATTGTTTTTATACTCAGAACACACAAATACACGGTAACAGATATATTTTATTTTCCCACAAAAACAATGTACACAGTGTTCATCCCAACCAACACAAAGTTGCATATACAACAATATACGGTCTACATACAAAACAACAGAAGAATTTACTGTACACAGTTACAGTAAAAGAAAAACTTAAAAAAACTGTGCAGCATGCTCTCCTCTGTTTCGGTCTGGCCACAGCACCTCATCCACATCACAAGCAATGTTTTCCCTGGCCAAGCAGCAAGAGAAATATCGCCTAGCATGGTGAATCCAGCCATGAAAAGCACCAGCTGCTATATATCCACATGCATCTTCCATAGCTTGGAGAAGGGGTTTACACATTTGTGGATTTTGGTCATACACTTTCCATCTCCAGGCAGAAAAAAAAATTCTCAATAGGACTGAGGAATGGAGAATATGGAGGGAGATAAACAACTATAAAGCGTGGGTGGGCAGTGAACCAGTTACGAACCAGAGCAGCCCAGTGGAAACTTACGTTGTCCCAAATGACAACGCACCTGAGCTGATCTGGTGGAATGAGTGTGTTGTGTAGGGTGTCCAGGTGTTTGCCCATGTGATGAGTCAGTACGCATAGTAGGACAATTAACTTTAGAATTTTGAATGACCGTGTGTTCCTTGTGAAAACAAGAGACTTTCTTTATGAAAATTGTGCCAAATGCGGAGAATTGTGTGTAGTGTTTTGAAAAAAGTGGGTTTTAGAACTGCAATTTGAGTGTAAAGCAGGAATTGTGCTTGTAGTTTAGCAGAACTGGTTCAGGGGGTTGGTGCATGAGTTACATGTTGTGGTCATTGTGTCTCAAGTACCAGTTTTTGTGTGTAAACAATTGAGAAAAACTGTAATTAGAAACTGAAGAAGCCTCTTGGATGAGAGGTAAAATGTCTGCAAGACATATCCAGTTACCTATGATACATCACTTAGAGGTACCATGACCTGGATGACTGAGAATCTTCATCAGCAGTAAGTGGCTGTAGCAGAAAAACAACTAAAGTACCATAACTACAGCATAGCTTACAATAACCGTAACTATGAGACTCTTCATGCCCTCCATAGCACTACAATCAAGGTAGTGAAACACAAACTGAAACATCATGTTGATTTAATTCTCTTCCTATCATGCATTTAAACATTTGACATCGTGGGTGGGTGTATTGTGTGTATTTGATCTCCTTGTTTTTTGCATTAACGCATTTACATACTGACACACCGCTGCAATAACGGGAAACAAAACCCCGAACACACGACGGCATAATAGCTTACATTCATGTGAAGTCCAAGATGATCCGTGTGCGCAGCTTGGATGCATACATACACAGGCACTGTATCTTCCTGGTTTACAGCTGCCTCTATCTACAATCAGGTCATACTGCTGCTTATAGAAAACATCAAAAACACCCAAAGCACCCAGAGCAATCATTTAACCACCAGCGACACAACAACAAAGGAAGTTTCCATGCCCTAATTATTGTGCAGTGCGGTGTATGCTCTGAAATGATGCTTTTAGTTATGATTCCTGCTTTTATTTCAAAGAGAGTGCAATGTGTCTAAAAAACATAAAGTGGCGTAACATCCTAAACTGCAGTGGACAGATTCGCTTTCCTTTTTTTTTTCTTTTTTTTTTACCATGATGACAACATTTGTTAATAACTGACACTACAGACGTTTCTGAAACTATTGGAAAATCTCAAAAAGATTTAGCAGCTATATTTGAACTTGTGTTGAATCTCTTTTTTCTCGTCCAAATTTATAGAAAAGTTAACCAGCACTTTCACAGTTTCAATCTCATCAGGAATATTATTTTTACCGATTAACAGATTAGCCAGTTATTGTATCAGATGTATGAGACCCATTACCACAATTGTCATATATCATATCATTGAGTTACTTCAATGGAATTTAGTGTAAAATGAATTATTCCCCTGTGGTAGGGCTGGCCTGAGTGAACGGAGTGTAGGAGGCAGACTCTCAACGCAGGGTTCAAGTATCGAAATAGAGTTTTAATTTTTACAAAGAGTGCCACCAAAATGCACAGTGAACCAAACAACGAAAAGGATATTTACAAAAAGTATCAAAGAAAAAAAACAGTTAACTCAGCTTAACTGAAAATAACTCAACTCAATGTTACAGTGAGACACACTGTGCACTCTCCTGCACACCTGGTGTCCTCTCTCTTTGACACCACACACTCGTCTGACTTCGTCTGCATGCTGGGAGCCAAAGACAGGAATCCACCTGGACTCACCCAAGCAGCAGGGAAGCCTTCTCTCCCTTCTAAAAACCGGTAAGCATCCATATTATTAATCTTAATTTCATCACACAATGGGAATTCACATAGGATTTTATCACACACACATCTGTGCTCAAATATGTCACATAATATCAAACTATGCACATTTCGCACTCCCACACAATCTGCATCCCCCCCATAGATGGTACCGCCCGATGACCTCACTGATGATGTCATCCAGGTTATAAAAGCAGGAAGTAATGTCCCTATCCTCCTTTTGCCAATGGACCACACGGTGAGTATGAAACAAAAGCAACAAAACAATGCATCTGTAAAGATTACTTAATTGCACATAAACTGAATTAAACCAATAAACTTATTTAACTTAACATTACTTGACTGTGTTTGATTTATCCGGACACGTTGATGTAAATGATCTGTACTTAAATATGTACTGCAAACTCAAACCAAACCCGGGATAGGATGTGTCTGCATAATATTGAACAAAGATGGACTACTGGTTAAACAAACTACACAAGCATACTAACTCAAATAGAAATTAAATGTAAAGGGACAAATGGTGTGGTCTCACCCACTTTGTCACATCCCCTTTTCGCAGGGGGGTCCTCCTCAGAGACCTCCTCGGGGACCTCTGGGTATACACTGAGGAGCACTGAGTTAAATAATAATATTACTGTAGGTGACTTAGACTGTTATGTGATTTAACAATGAGCATGGTTTTAGTAGAGAAAAGTTTAGTAGTTCTACAACATTACCAGTGATCAGACATTTAATTGTAAAAATGTAATTTGACAGTTGTCAAAGATAAATGTGTCCAGATGTCCTGGTTGTATTTTACTTCTTGCAGTGATGAATGAATAATTGCTGCCAAGAGTCAGTTCTCAGTTGTTTTAATGGTGTTCTCCTACTTATAAATACTCAGCAGCACTGAAAGCTGAGTGTCTGCCAACTGTCATAAATATAGATGGAAGTGTGAATGTTTGTTTTTTTTATGATTTAATGTCACTATAATGTTTTGGTCCACAGCAAATCTTCTTTCATGCATCACATGGCATTGTGTGTAATCTTCAACAATGTGTTTTTCCAAGGGTTTAAGACTTCTTGGAATAAACTTTTAGCCAGTCACCTCATGAGAAACTTTGTACAAAGTAGAGCAAGAACAAACGTACAATAGTGAGACATTATGGATGAAACTGAAAGAGAACAAACTGGGTATTGTCTGCTTTATTGTTGCATATATCAGTTTGCCTATGGAATAAAGCAGAACCCAACTGTGTGCTTTTATGTTATTTGCAGAAGGCTGCTCATAGCTTCAGGGCTAACACATGGCTACATTACAGCACACTGGTGACAGAGTCACAGTGCCGCGTTAGTTATGCTCAGCATGCCAAGTTGCTGAGATTTAACAAGAAAGAACGCAAATGATTACAGGAACAGGCTGTGGGTGGAATATCATGTTGTTCTCGCTGCAGTAAATATGTAAATGCACACATATATCCTGCTGAACATTTGGCTGTATTTGTCAACGAAATGACTGCAAATCCGGTCAATGATCAACCACCACTATTAGAAATAGATTTAGAGTAGTCTATGATTCTTAATTATGCAATTAGAAACCCAAAAATATCGGGAGATTTTCCATGCGTATGCATGTTACTCAAAGGGAATGCCATCACTTTGGTATTACAATTTAAGTTGAGGTGGTTAAAAGAATACAAGTTTAAAGACAAAATGAGTAGGATATTCTTAAAAAAACAATGTATGAATAATCTTCTCTTATGAACAACTAAAAATGTGCAGTGGTGTATGTATTTGTATGTACATGCAGAGGGCAGGGCCTCTGCATGTATTTCCTTATTTTGCTATGTTCATTAGGTCCCCTGGCCAGTAACAGTGTACAGCGGTGCTACACAGGTCATCTGATGCCAGCCATCTAAATCAATTATTTTCTCCTATTTAGAGATCCACATCTGCATGGATGTTTCACCCCACCTCTACAGGTCCCTGTAGGCTATATTATCTTTTAAATCCTGTCAAGCAGTTCACAGGTTATCTTTTTATTGTGTATCATGTTGATGTATTATTGTTTTCTTTAATGATTAGAGAGGCTGCTTCCAATATTTTCTAATATTTCCATCATATGAAGGATGGCTGCTTTCCTCAAAACAATTTAGCTGTGAGTAAATCATAATTTTATGGTCTGTTGTTTCACCTTATTATTTATCAGATCGGTAATTTGTATTGCCAAGCCTGCGTTTCTGTGATCCGTGCATTATTACTCGCACATCCTACTCATTCTGCCTTAGAGAACAAAATTAAAATGGATGTAGCAAAGGTTGATAAATTCTGACTTTAATTCCTGAGGTGAATCAAGCTTTTGTAAAGCTCCACACCACCAGTTTGTAATGCAAGGTTGTTATATTGTGAACAAGTGCAAGCTAATGCAGCAAGAGATGAGGTTCCTCACAAAGGAGGCCAATTTCAGACCAATTTCAGGCCGATTTCACCCTGCAGCCGCTAGCTGTCACTGCATTGGGTATGCAGCTCCATTTTCTCTCGGCCCTGGTAGATCTCTGTGCAGCTTCTACCGGTCTCAGGTGCACAGAGTGACTGCTGATGGCTTTGTTGTGTGTATAGCTTATAGCGTGTGTATAGTTGCCAGCTTCCAATAGTAGATGTACAGAATGGCCACAGATGGATAGTGGAAGGGTTGTTGATGAAGCATGCTTTGTTTAGTAACAGTAATTCTGTTCAATTGTGTGAAGGACAGATCAAACCTGACTGAACCCAAATATTCACCGGGGCTTTCAAGCGTCTCCAGATCGCCTGCTTTTGTTCAATGAAAAAAAGAGTGTCTGAAGGTAAATATGTGATTTGCAAATAAAGCTGGTTATTGATTTCAAATGCCACCTGTAGATATTTATTTTTCATTGCGTTTGCTTGTGCCGCAATAATGTCAGGTTTTTGAGTTAGAACATCTTCACTTGCCCTTCCAAGGCGATATTGATAATATAATAGTATTGGTAATAATGATCTATGCTACTGTTTTGTGGTTAAATCAGGCCCATGTTAATCTCTTGCCACACTGTTAATATTTCTCTTAAACCACCTCATGACGAAATGATAAGGGGCAATTTCTCAGATTTTATCAAGCTCTAGAGCCATTTAAGACTTTATACAATTGTTTATACATGTTCAGTGGTAAGCTACTCCTCATGACGAGTAAACTGATATTTCTGTGTAACTTCAGCAGAGTGCCCCTTCAAACCAGGAAAGCATGCAGAATATCCTGATGTAATAGGAAAAAAAATGTTGTGTACACTCCACAGAAACAACCTCACCCTGTAGGAAGCCCAGCAAGTGACAGGTCTACCTGTCCTCTCTTTGAACAAGGTCACCCACTGCTGAGCTGCCTTCATTTTCTCGTCCTTTACCTCCTTCACCCTTGTTGTTCGTCCCTCTCAGTTTCTGTCTCGTTGCAACATTATGCTCGGGGATGGCCCTGCTGCTTATGAATTAAAGACGACTCTCTCCTCACTCCAACTGTAGTCCGCGTGATCTTTGACATTTCCCACACACTTTATACAAGACTTCTCCCACACACAATCAAAAACGCAATTCTCTAGACACCTTAGCATCTAAATGATAATTTTCTCTACCGCTGTGAGTAGTTGGGTCACTGAAATAGCATCTAATGTTCATTGAGACGACATCCATGAGAAATAAACAGGGATATTGAATTGTGTGAGCTTTTGAAAGAGCTGAGGGTTTGTTTTTTTTCCAGCGGCAGCGCGCATATTTGCACAGTAGAGCAAATGAATGAGGCAGACGAATACTTCGAGCTTGTCTTTGAAATGAAATGGCATGATAAGTTTTTCAATAAGTTCTGTTCTCAGACCGAAGCTCCGCTGCAGCATGAAAATGGATTGGACTCCTTCCAAACAGAGAACACTCTCTCTCTTTCTCGTCTTGCTCTTTAAACCTCCCTCAACTTTCCCTTCATCCTGCGCTTCTCGGAGACTTTTATCTCATTCATCACGAGATTACAACTCAACGGCAACTCATAATGAATGTAGAGAGAGAGAGAGAAGAGAATGCTGTCTGTATGATCTCCATCCTCATCTCATGAAATTCTATCCCCACTTAATACTTGAGGGTATCTTGTTCTGGAGCTGTATGGCATAGGCTTCATGTTTTGCGTGGTAGTGAAAAGCTTCTTTTTTTTTTTCATTCCACGTTGGATCTCACAGTCTTTGGTTCTCGGTGACAGACTCCCCAGAGAAACCCTCCACAGCTCCAATCCTTTGCTTATCTGGCACCAGGTGGCTCACCAGGACCCGGGGGGCTTTCATTCTTTTTTCTCCTTCTTTTTTGAATTCCAAGGGCAGGTGTATGGCACAGCACTGTTTATTCACATGCATTACTTGGGTAAATAGCGTGGTATGCCTCCGCACATGAGATCCGTGGTTTATCATGATACCTGAGGCTTTTGCTGTCAGAAAAATGTAAACGGCAGCGCGTGTGCAGGTGGCACCACGCTGGGATCACATCCCAACAGTTTTTCAGAGCGGACGGCCCCATGTATGTTTTCTACAAGCTTCATCATTTATCTGACAAAATGCCATTCCAATTCCAGAGATGTAGCTGATTTGAATTTTGGTCACGACATTAGACATTAAAACAATATTTTGATATTCTGAAAGGCTCCTGTGTGCCGAATATGTCATTAGAAAAACATCTCACAGGTGCCCCAAGCACTTGGAAGCCGGCTTAAGAGGAGCATGTTCAATTATTCATTCATTATTGTTTTATTCATATTTGGCTTGGCCGTTTTTTGTCCAATTTATGTAAATTTCCTATGGCACTCTTTAAGTAGTTTATGAAACTAAACATTTATCCACCCACAATTCTGAAGCGAGAGATATCGCAGGGAAATTATGTGACTCGTTACCTCCAGGCTACAAGTAAGTATGAATTATTCAAACATGCTAAAAAGTTCCAGGTAAACCTCAGATGGCCAATTTGTAATTGAAAATCGTGTTGAACCAATCACCCGTTTTATTACCTTCTACTGGCATACCAGTTTCATTTGGAAAAAAAAAAATGTATAAATTTGATTATCCCTGAATTTACAACGGAACATTTACGACACTTGCATCTTTCATGAAGGAGGCAGTTCACACCTGCAGCAAGTGAGTGAGAGCAGAGAAACCTTCAGGATGGAGCAGCCAAAGTGACGTCTGGTGGGGACGACACAGTATAATAATACTTGTCTAACACGATCATTTAAATTGTGAGTTGTTTCGGTGGTTCGCTAATGTGTTGGGTGGAGGGTAATACCAACTTCGACTCAAAGAGACCTCTTCACATGAATACGGAATGAACATGATTTATTGAGGAAGTTTTGGTGCAGAGCCTGACTCCGTGGTGCAGAGTGCTCTGCAGAAGGATATCTGAGCCTGCCCCAGTCAGGAGTCTTGAGCTGGAAGGAGGAGCAAGTGTGACTGTGGGTGCAAACGAGATGAGGAAGAACGAAGGAAAAGTGATCTGAAGCAGAGAGAGGAGAGGCTAGACCAGAGTGAGAAATACAAATGAACCTGGGTCAGTCTCAGCAAACTTCCAAAACAACATAACTTTACAGCACAGCGTCGAGACTCATCGCTGATTTGGTTAAAATATCCATTAAACTTTCTCAGGCGATCACTTCTCCAGAGATTCAAACAGCCTTCACAGACATTAGGGGGATGCACGGAGCACAATGCGAGCACGTAATGATTTATTCAGTTTTCTCTCACTGATAGCCTCGATGCTTAATGCTCACTCTCTCACAGCAGTATCAGCGTCAGTGTACATTTGTACATGTCACAGGCCTACGTACCATATCGACATTTCTACAATGAGTGTCATATCATGTTCATGTTACAATTGTATGACCGAATTTTCATATCAGTGGGTGGAGTTATGCGAGAAGGCTGCCAAGCAAGTGACTGCAGTCTGAGACTGGGTTTCCACATCTGTAAGCCGCTGCGACACCACTGCATATTTTTGGAGAGGCCTTGGGACAGTTTCCGACAGTGTTTGCGGGGGCCAAAACAGGTGTCTAAAGCCAAAACATGATCTTTTTTCTAACAAAACACAGTGTTTTCACAACTCAGTGTTGAGTTGACTTACCCAAGAGCAGCATTTATCACACGGTTGTTTTATTTGTTATCCATTAAGTAATCGGATTGCATTTGATTATTCATGATGGCCGACCCATGTTTATCTATATCAGAAACCAAACAACAAAAATGTAATACTAAATGTTGCCATGATAATGTTGCTGTGCTGATCCACAGAAACACATCCCCGCCGCCTGCCTGCAACCCTGCTGGTTTCAGGTCAACACAAGCAGCAGGGTCTGCAAGGTAACAAGAGAAACCAGATTTTCGCTGCTGGGTCCGTGGAGCCAGCCCCGGGCCTTAGCTGGCCTTTTCAGAAAAAGATCTTTGTGGACAAAGATGCTCTTTTGGAGAAACAGTCAGGCTGTGTTTGTCTTGTCCTGCTTCCTCTGTTGTGTCAGCTCTGAATACAGCCCTCTACCCACTGCAGTGAAGACATTTGGCCGTGGTCAGTGAGCATCTCGGCCTTTCGCTATGAGCAAAGTACACGTGCGAGCACACACACACACACACACACACAGCACAGCGTTTAGTTTTCTCTTCCAAAAATCAACTCAATTCTGTTCAAGTTGTGGGTTAAATCATGAATGTCTATCCCTGCGTTAACATCCTCAGTCAAGTTACAAATTTCACTCTGATGCGTTTCAATGGATTTCTTGATGCATGAGTGAATTGAAGTCTCATTGATATAAGAAGGAGCATCTACTTTGACAGAAACCCGGTTAAGAGAATAAACATCATACTTGACAGTAAACATCGCTGACAGTTGTTGTTGCTCTTTTGTTTTGCCACCCCGGTTGAGCCGAAAGGTGAATTGTAGCAGCAACATGCTGTGCACGTATGCACTGTTCTCAGTTCAGCAACGATATCATAATCCTTCGCTATGTTCTTGTTATATAAGGAGCATTTTTGAAACTTTTCCTAGCCTACTTTCCAGCTCTTTACCAAGAATACCTTCTCCAGTAGAGTAAAAATACATCTGTACACCTGCATAGTGTCAAGGCTCACGTCAGAGCGTAAGACAGACTGTTGGCGTTTTTTCCCCCCACTCTCCAAATGACAAGCTAAAGATGGTCCTGCTGCATCAAACAAGTTGTTCAGCCACGCCTTTCTTCTTCCCTCGCCCTTACTCTGCCACCATCCGTCTGCTCAGCTGATCTATGTTGTTCCCCTTCTTTCCTCTCCTCTCCGTACACAAAGCAATTTCCCCAGGGAATAAATCTGTAAGGGAAGGTTTGCTTTGAAAATTAACGTCTCTTATTGAATCAAATGAAGCATGGACTCAGGGAGGGAGGGAGGAAAAGGTCAGCAGACTGAGAACATTTAATGAATATTGAATCCACCACCGACACCACTCTCCCTCTTTCACACACACACACACATACACACAAACACACACGCACACTTGCAGACCAGCAGATGTTTCTATCGTAAAAAAAATCCCCCCGTATCCTATTAGTATGTCTATTGATGAATAAGCATAAAAAATAGAAAAATATGAAGAAAGAAATGTACTCATTTCTTTGTTGTGCAAAGATTCAGGTTCAGTTGGGTTTTAACAGGTAACAAAAAAGCGGAATATTTACAGCTATTGTTGCGGTGCTGCAGAAAGTGGAATTATCGATTTATTTTGAGACGGTGAAAAGATTAGTTGCCTGTTTTGTTGTGGTTGTTTTTCTTTCTTTCTTTCACCTGTACAAAATTATTATCTGTTTTAGCTGAATGCATCGTGTGAATCCATTGTGGATATTTCTATGTTGGTGAATGGGTGAGATTTTTTCTTAGTGTCTTTCAGGCTGTGACAGAACTGGACTGGAGAGTGAGATTTATGAAACGTGTCATGAAACTGTTTTGTGTCTTTTTTCTTTTTACATTTCAGTGGGTCTTAAAGCTCCTATAACCAATGTTTTTTATTAATACTGGATCCTAAGACTACTTGTGATCAAAAGGGGACATTTACTGTATACTGATGAACCCACAGATAATTGTGTCATGACTCTGCTGTTCCTATCACCCCCTCGGAGTGTTTTAGTTTCATTCAGCTCGTTGCTTTGGTTGGTATGGTGGCCCAGATGTGTCTATAATGCAAAAAGTCACTACGTAATGAGAGAAGTGAGTGTCAACAGAAATGAGCAACAAAAAATGTTTATATGGTGGACTATGAGCTATAAAAGAAAAAATAGCTATAAAAAGCAATAAAAAAACCCACTAACATGGATTTTGTCAGCACCAAAATGGCAGATGGACACAGCAAGCAGCTAAAGAGACTGATATTTTCCTAAGGAGTTGGTAGAGACCGAAAAATAGAACTAAAATCAAAGTGATTAGACGTGCATCGTCATGTGAGTGCTAATGTTGGTTTGTACTTTTCCTTCAACTGTTTGCGCACTCGTTCACCTCGTACATGTGTATCACACATAAGACACACACATAAGAAACTTGAAATGTCTGGGATCTCTGATGGGTCTGGCCATATTCTGTCTCTACCACAGAGAGAGCAACCTTAACTTCACATTGTCCTTGAAGTGTAATAGAATAACCATGATGTCTGTAATTATCAGTAATGTTCTCTGTGCACGGTAAGTATGACAGTCAGCGAGCAAAATACATTTCCCCACCACAAAGGCATTAAGAGGAGGAGACATGACCAACAACAGGCCACACTTTGACATTTAAATAGCACAACGTAACAAAAGGCCAGGTCGACCTTGTAGCCGGCGATGTCCAGTTCCCTTCCGATGTTGTTCTTATTTACCTCGACTAAAACTTTACCTCGACCTTTCCTCAACGATTTCATCCGCCATTACCTGAAGTTTTCACTTTCTTACTCCGTTATAAAGTTTGTGAGTGAAACCGACTTAAAGTTTACCATGACAAACATGAGATCAGTGTTATTCTCATGTAATCTTTACCATGTTTCTGTGTTTAAGCTGCCTCTCGTTGTTTCCATGTCAGAAACGTGACATTTTCTTAAAGGGAAATAATGCTTTGTTTGCCAAGAAGATGTGGATGAATAAATAGATAAACACGGCAAATAAATTAACGTCAAACTATTTCAATGGCTGTCCAACATCTGTCTGTCTGCTGTTGCTTTGAAACTGTTGGTGTGCAGTCACTGAACACTGGATGGTAAACACAGTGGAGGACTAATCACAGTGCTCGTCCAACTCAGTGAGCAAGGCGGCAGCTGTGTTATTAATTAATTAATTAGAAGCAACAATTCCCCCGTGCAAAGCATGTTGGGATGATAGGCGTCAGGTTCTGAAGTGTGAACAGTGAGTAATCACACTAGATTGAGTTTATTCTTACATAGAAAATGCTGGCAGATCCGAATGTGGACCTGCGAGAGAAAATCAAAAAGGAGAAGTATAGCTACCATTAACACGTCTGCTGCTGTGAGCGAACTGAATGATTATCTTCGACTCCGGTGTAGCTGAGTGAGGTGGAAGGACAGGTTACTGGCAGCGCTGCACATTATATTACACATACCATGACTGACACATCAGCCATATCCATTTTTCATTAAAAATGTACAGCCTTTCCATGCCAGTAAGTTTTAAAATGAAGATCTTGGCTGAAAGGCTGATGTGGAGTCTGGGTCGCAAGTGTTTTAAAAAAAAAAAGTATTTGTAGTGCATTTAAAAAGTCCTTAGTTGTCCTCTTTAAACAAAAAATAGCATCCCATGATAATGATCCCGGTTGTGATAGCACATGGTGTTAGAATGAAAACATTTTTAAGTAATAAATTAAGCGCTGAACTTTGATGGCAGATATACGCAGTCTTTAATCACTTCTTTCCTGTTGAAACAAGCTTAAACAACCCTATATAGGTTATATTTACATTTCTTGAATGATGTTGACATTTTGTATAATGTCTCTCCATGAGTAAATATGGCAATTTATAGCTCTTCAAAAACTGACAACACCAAATCATTTGCCTGTTGGGAAAGAAAAAAAAGAAAAATCAATTTCAGGCTGACATTTCAGACAGGAAACTACATCAAAGATGTCATAAGTTAAAGGTCCCCTCTGCTGATAGACTGAAAAAATAATGAAAAGGACTTTTTCTAATGCTCAAAATGAGGACACGCAAATCTGAACACTGCGGACATCAAGGAAAACTCCCTCCTGTAGGTATGCAAAAATAGAAGCTCCTTCATTTTTAAACCAGGCTCTAAAATAAACACCTCTCAATCATTGGATATTCTATTATTGTAAATAATACCTGGATACCAACTGCTGAGCTCACGACAAGCAACCTGATATATTCATACTGAAAGGATCAGTAGGAGAAGCAGAAGGCGGTGGATAAAACAACAAATATGTGAAAAACCTAAGAACAAAATGTACAAAGAATGTGGTCCAAATGTGTGTTCTGACTCACTATAATTAGGGATATATTATGGTCCCTCCCGGGAGAATCCTGAGCCCTTTTGAGCAGATAAAGCAGAGCCAGTCATGAAAACAACATGAAGAACATGAGCCCTGCTTAGAGAGGAGTCCATTCCAGTACCTGGACATCTGGCACATTGAGTCCAATTGTGACTCATAGTGCAGCTCACTAGCTGCAGCGACTGTTCACCAACATGGATTTATTTTTATTTTTTTGCTCTTTTTTTTTTTCCTTCTGGGATTTTCTTCATGTTTTTCAAAGGCCCAGGTCGGGCTGGTACACAGAGAGAGAGGTAACGGAGTCTGGGAAGAGACAGACACTGAGTTTAACATTATACTGCACATCTGCGTCTACAGTATCATAAAACATCATGCAGCTGCACAAAACATCTCCTACTATTTGTTATGATTGTACCTGTCATAAAGTCCATGTAAACATATGCTCATTTCACTCAGCCAGAGTACGATTTAAGAAAGATTTTAGCCTGAATTTAACACGAACCAAATAAGTCATGTAGGTAGGTATAGATTGTCATTTATACCGCATCCAAATTACATGTATTCAGTGGTGGAAATTAAAGTTCATTTACTCAAGCACTTACTTTATCTCACTACTAGGTGAACTACTTTTAGTCCTTCTGCGTCACCATGTTTCAGAGGGATGTCATTTTTACTCATACATTTATCTGACAGCTATCATAAAAAAGGAAACATATGAAAGCTCTTACATTACAATGCATTTCCAAAGATTAAACCAGCTCTAAAGTTTTTTAGAGTAAACTAAATAAAACAAACACATGTCAATGAGTTATCAAAAGGTCAACCAAAGAGACATTTCCTCTTTGAACCTCTCAAACGGTTTCATTCAAATAACTATTCACGACCAAATGATGTTTAATTAATCCAATATTCAAACTAAAAAAACAAAGTTTAGAGAAAAGCCTGTTTGATGCAAAGCGATAATTAAGGAGAAATGTAATTAAAAAATAAATAGCAAGGGAAACAAATTTTCCTTTTTCGCTTTATGAGCAAAAATAGTTGCTTCTGTATATCTGTTGTTGTTAAATATGCATCAGTTTTTTTTTTTTACTTTTTTGCTGCCACCAAGCTACTGCAAAATGTAAGCATACTTCTGTTTAAAAAACACGCACTTGAAACTGTTCCCACCACTGTTGAAAGTACCATGTAACATGTGTTAGATGTTATAATGACGAAAGTTTTATTAGTGAGGAGCTAATTCGAGCCAAGTGGATACGACGTCTGCTCCTGTTGTTCCCTGCAGTTAAACAAGCACAAGTAATAAGATGATCTAAGCCTGTTTATTGCATTCACTTAGTCATAATGAGTGTGTTTGTTCATGGTCAGTGATTGAATACATCCTTTATTTCATTATGACCGTCTCTCCCTACCTAACGCCCGCAGGACAGCACAACCTGCTGATGAAACACCTGCTATCTCAATCTTGTCGTTTCTCTTTCCTTCCTGCTTTCTTTCGCTTTGTCTTTGCTCCATGTCTCACTGCACTCATACCCAAACCTTACTCAGTTTCTCTTTATACACCTAATGGAAGCCAAAGGCAGACAAAATGATGCCATCATCAAACGTGGTTTATGTAAGAGTCATGGCACTGTGGGCTATTTGCTGTGCCGCAACCTCCCACTGGTCTAATGTCGCTCTCTCTCCTACTTGGCTTCCCACTCCACAGACTGTCACATATTTGTGCAGGCTCACACCCAATCATAGCCAGGCTAACATCAACACCCAAAACGTTCTACTATATCTGTAGTGCCTCAAATAACCCCAGGGACTTTAAAATATTCAAAGAGAGCTTGTAGGTAAAAGCTTCTCAAAACAAAACTGTGGGGTGTTAACAAAGTTTGACATTATTAGATAAAGGCCTACTGTAATGTAACCATTCAACAGTATTGGAAGAAGTACTCAGGTACTTTATTTAAGCGTATAGCTTTAGCTTTAATGCATCATTATGAAGTAAATGTTGATTGCACAATGAAATTGCTAGAGAATAATGACACCATCTGCATTTAGAGGTGTGCCATCGAAACCTCGTCTTCGCTATGCTATTTTGTCTGCCACCGATTACAAAATCTCCCGGGAAAATCAATGCTGACTGGCGATCCAGTCAGGCACCATCATCTGCTTTCCCTGCTCCATCAGATCGTCACCCTAAATGAATGAATAATCTAACATATTGTCCTGTGTTGTTGGTTGTTGCTACTCTGAGGAAAGTAGAAAGTGATCTTCTTGTCTTTGCGACAGCACTGCCAACAATGATACCACTTGTAAGCCTTGGGAGCCCAGCTGGTAGAGCGTATCCTCATGTACTGATGCTGTTTATTTTAATGCAGTTGGGTAGTTTGTGACTTTCTCCTGTGGAAAAAGAAAAGTCCCAGCTTCAATATGTATCTGGCCTGTCGTGGCTTTATTTGACAGGACAGCTTAAGAATGACAGGAAACAGAATACGATAGAGGGGATGACATACAGCAAAGAGCCACAGATTGGATTCCAACTGATCCACTAATTCAGGATGACTGTTCAGAGTCAGCATGACTCAATATAACTGTCAGACCATGAAATATCTATGTATGTGTTAGTAATGAAGTTTCAGTGTAGTAGAATTCTAATATAACAAGTTGGCAGAGATTTAAATGCTCACCCATCTCCTGTCCTCATAGTTTGTCTTTGATCAAGTCAACATAAATTTCTGTCAGAGCCAATAACTGCCACAGTTAAAGTTTGTATATGGAGCTCCAAGGTAAATGAACAAAGCACTCCTTTATAGAATATAAAACACCTGGATTATTTGTGTTCTGTCCGAAATTCATAATATCCTAAGTAAAATCAATTTTTATTGATTAAATTGACTACATCCTGGGAATGATTGCTGTTTTTTAAACATATATATTTTACATTCAAATCCCTTTTTAAGTAACACTAAATAACTAATTGATTCCTATTTTCAGGTAAATAACGAGGCATTTTGGGGGCTTTGTGGTTTTGGTCTTTTGTTGAGTAGATGTAAATTGCTGCCTGACACTCACCCGCAAGTCCATTATTCATCCTCTCTCTTTCTCTCGCTTAATTTAAGTTTAGTTTTGGCCGAATGATATTTTTTGGCATTAAAAGTACCAAAACAATATTGACTCCCTCGCAGAGTGCAATATAATGTCTTTCTGTCTGTCTGTCTGTCTCGATTTTCCCTCCCCATCTCCCAGTTTAATATTGTTTAATGACTTCAGTTCAGTCATTGTTGTTTATTGGCATGAATGCTGTATGAATAAATTTTGTCAAAGCGACATTCAGCAGATCAATATTAGAATGCCTGCTCTCATTCAGTCTCCTACTAAATTCAGTTAGCTTGGTCGGCTTGAATATTTGATGAACAATACAATATCAATCGGCACTTTATAAAGTGTGTGTGTGTGTGTGTGTGTGTGTGTGTATGTGTGTGTGTGTGTGTGTGTGTGTGTGTGTATAGGTGTGTGTGTGTGTGTGTGTGCGTGTGTGTGTGTGTGCGTGTGCGTTTTATGGATTATTATGCATTCTCCTATATGGTCCATAACTTTTATGTGTCACACATTATGAATGTTTAACATCCTTACAACAGCTAGATAGGTGGTGTATCTGACAGATATTTAGTAATATTAGCATGTTAAATATCATATACATACATTGGCTGACAGGATTGGAGGAAGGCATTTTTATAACAATGCACTGTCATAAAAAATCTTTGTTTTCAATGTCAATTGTCAATTTCAAACAGTGTGCATACATGTGGTCAGTCATTAACATATGATTAAACATAAACACAACCAAATGAAAACATATAGTTCAGCTTTGATGATATTTTATACTTCCAACTGAGTGCATTAAAAAATAGAAGAGAAGAAAAAAAAGCAACAGGCTAACATAAATGCTAATACATGTAAAATTAGCATGATAATAGTTAAAATAGTGATTAAATGGAATGATCAAACAAACAAATAGAAAACATAACATGAAGTACAGTGTGTACAAATAACTAAACACCTCTCACACTTCCAAAGGAGAACTCCAGAAACTGCCTTTAAACTTCTGCTGTATGTAACCACAGCACATTCATGTGTGTGGCAGACAGCCCTTCATCATCTTTGTACCATCATGGATGTGACCCGCATCCAGCCGCTAAAACGCGTGGAAGCTTTCTATTTGCTTAGCCATCGTTGCCAGGCAACAACGCAGAGCGGGCATTTCAGGATATGTAGTTCAAAAAAGTTCGTATCCTCGTTACTAGCAACACGCAGACTGAGCCAAGAAACTACATATCCTATAATGCATACTTCAAGGAAGTGCCCGCCCATTTTAAGCACATGACTTGTGGTACTCAACTGAGCCACAACAACAGAAATTTCTGTAGTATTGCCCAGCTAAATGTTAGCCTAGCCGGTATCTTTTCGGCGCTTTTTTTCCTGTCGTTGGTTATTAGTAGTTATTTAAAATGAATCTTCAGTGTTTAGTCGTAGCTGTGTGCTGCAGCGTGGGTGTAATGGCCGGGAGATACTCCCGTGAAATGAACGAGCAGAAGCCGAGCAGCAGTGATGGACTGACTGTGGAGTTCAGGATAGCTAAGCTGAACCAGGTGTGGGAGAAAGCTAAAAGGGTACGTATGTTATATGAGACAAACTGTACTATGTACTGTTAACATGACGCAGTCGTATATAGCTGTCATTAGCACGACCACACACAGCTAATGGTCAGCGGGGTTAACCAAGCAGCCTCAACGTTACAGTCCGAGCTTGACCATTGCAGTTTATTAGTAAAGCAACGTGACAGTCCGAATATTCAGTAACAAATGCAGCCAACCTAAACATTCACGGTGTGTCATGTAGTGCATGCAACAGCCTCTCACACAATACCTCGTCTACATCAATATCTGATCAGTAACATGTCAAAATTAACAGCCCATCAATACTGAATAATCGGAATCTGCAAGGTAAATAGTTACTAAACGTATCAAAGGTGTTTTGAGAGGAAGTATGAAGTAGCAGACAGTGGCAATACTCAAGTAAAAGTACGTGAAATGTGTACTGAAGAACAGCACTTTAATAAATTATACTTTGATTAATTCCATCGCTGGTTGTGTATAATGGTGACACAAAGAGGTTCAGTTTAAGATTTGAATTGCAAATAAGTAAATAGCCCAAATATTCCATTCCCAAATATCAGTTTTCAGTCTCCTTGATTTCTTATAATTTGTACCGGCCATGAAGAAGCCATATCAGTACAAATGAGTATTTACAGTTCATTTATCCAGGAACTGAGATTTTCCATATTGATTTATCAAATGGACCTAAAATTAACAGTTCTGAATTTGCAGCTACCATAGAGTGTCTGTCACCATGTCCTGAAAGCGTTCTCCCTAACTAATGTTACCTTGTCTCTTGTTTGTGGTTTTGACAGATGCAGCTGTCCCCTGTGCGGCAGGCGGAGCTGCACAGTGACCTGAAGATCCAGGAGAAAGATGAGATGCTGTGGAAGAAGTTAAAGGTGGAGGGGCTGGATGAGAATGGGGAGAAGGAGGCCCAGCTGCGACGTAACTTCAATGGTGAGACTATCGATGCCTGCAGGTGCAGTGAGGGATAGGTTGAACCATGTCCTTACTTTGTCCTGAATTCACTGTAGAGTTACTCTGCCCAAAATGGCAATGCTGGCAATGAGCGAGTTATGCTGATTTTGTTTTTTCAAAACCTTGTGTCTTGCACATTGTATTCAGAGACTATGTGGCACCTTCCTGACAGATTGAAGGTTAATCCAGTGTAGATCCTGTCAGGTGTCAAACTTTATATGTTGCCACTTGATTAAAGAGATCAGTTAAGACAGCAGGATGAGTTTAAATTTAATGAATCAATAGGGTCTGTATTTCGTATTTTTTGGGAGTTTATTTCTGTGTAATTAAATGTTATGTTAAAAAAAAAATGTTTTGGTAAAGGGTGAGTAATACAGTAACCCATCAGGATCATGTAGTAAATGCAAATGCACAGGAATACACTTCTGTGAATATGATAGTTTACATAAACTCTGCCCTTTGGCTGGTAGAATAACTAACGGGTTGCTTTCTACAGCATTGGCCAAGTCTCAGAGGAGATATGATTCCTCATCTCTATCAAGGCTTAGACTGTTGCCAACATCTCCATAAACCTGATTTTAAATGAAGACTGTAGCTGTCACACTAAAAAGCATGCAAAATTCATAATGTGCAGTGTTAACACGCAGCTTTAGCGTGTCCAAGAAAGGTACGATCAGTATGAAATGCTGGTAAAGAAATATTTTTTATAATTATGGAACTTGTGGTCAGTAGAGGATTAAAACATCCAATGATTCTTTGCAGTCAGGGCTCACTGAGTAAACCTTATGATTGGGTAAGAAGCAGCACATCAACAGCACTAAGCATCTACATATCTCTGTCTCTCTTCTATCTCTTTTTCTTTAGCAATGTTTTGATACCACTGCCACCATAATGGGCGAGGCAGAACAAGAAAGCAAAAGCCCCTTGAGCCTGTCGCTGTAGTATACATGATTTTAACCATTTATCAGGATTTCACTTTATTTTTTGCCACTCCCTCTTCCGTGGCTATATTAGATAGACTGGTGTCAACAATGCTGCTTTATCTTCACAGCAGTTTGTTTATCAGGAACTCCTGAGACTTCTGGTTCCCCCCTTTTTTAAGAAAAGACAAACTACCGCTACCCATTTTTAATGTAGAGGTATTTCTTCTCATATTTTGACAATCAAATGCTAAATCCTATCCAGATAACATCTGGAGCTGGTGGATGAATGTGCAGAGAGATGTTTGCCCCAGAGCCTGTAGTCAATGACCCCATCACACACAGCAGTCTGGTTAACACTCTGCCACTCACAGTGGTCACTGTAAAATGTGTAGTATACGACCCTAAAGTGCTGCAGAGATATTCTACAAGGTCTTGCATGCTGTTTATGAGGATTTTAAACTTGCTTTCTGCATGTAGACACTCCTAAAAATGTATCAGTAGTTAATAATTGACACTGATGGTTCACCAATATGATGAGATGGTGCTGAATCAGCTGCTGCAATAACAGTTTTACTAGAGCAGAGTAATGAGCCGCGAGCTTCTTCAGACCCAAGTCCAGCTTTGTATTGTCACGCTGCAGCCTGAAATGTCGAGACAGGAATTAAATACTATTATATATTGTATTGCTCAGTATATTTTGCACTTAACTAACAATATGAGTCACAGTAATTTCAAATATGTGGTAACATAATACATTATTTGTCCAGGAAACAAGTCTTTGGATGCATTTTAGATCATGTTTTTAAACTTTTGTCTGCATTAGTTTTCTTTGTATGTTCCGTATTGGACTCTGTTAAGTGAATGAGTGGGAGGCTTAATAAGCATTTTCTCTTCCTCTCTCACGATCTCATCTTCAAGTTTTTCAGGTTAGGCGCAGCATGACAAAGACCACATGGATTTCACCTACCGTGTGCTACTTGTGTCGAGAAAAAAAGTGAAGTTAGTCTGCTTTGATAAGCTCTTGTCAGATTCCCAGACTGTAAACTCTGTTTGTTGGCCCCTTCTGCTATTTTCAGTGGCTCATTCATTCATGTAGAGATACGACTCCCTTTGCTGTTCCTTTTTAAAGGCAGGTGACTTTAGAATTGATGAGTTGCTGTCAAAGGTTGTGGGTCCTCGGGATCGTTTTTGATGTGAAACGTTTTAGAGTCTTGTTTAAATGATGAATTTATCCATGTCTTAGTCACTTTAGAATCTCTTGTGTATCAAACAGCTTCCTTTCATGACAGCCCCAGTTGTTCCTCCTTCCATGCTCATGTCAGGATCATTTGTTTGTTATGTTGTGCAGTGATCTTGGCCAAGTACGGAATGGATGGGAAAAGAGACACTCGACCACTCGAGAACAACTACCTGAAGGATCACGACACCAAAGAGGGAGACATATTTGATGATCCCAGACTGGACAAACTCTGGAACAAGGTGTGAATGTGTACAGAGAACGGAGGAAGAAAAATATTGAAATACATTTTTTTTTTGTATTTTGCATTTTACATCATCTTTTTTTCATGTTAGGGTTTAACTATTATGGTTCCCGATTGCAGCTGATGGATGAGATCCGGTGCACCCAATGTTTTACCAAAAAAGCTTTTTAGGTCATGGTTACAAGGTTCTCACTCAGCACTACCAGTAATCTGTCAAGGCAGTAATTACACTCTTGTACCTAAAAGTTATTTTTTGTTATTTTCAAAAGCTTATGCTTTGGCAACTCTGTTTTGAACCTTGACAGGAAGTATGCAGCAAGTTAGAGAAGGAAATAGAAAGTTTTATTCTGGCTCTTTCCAAAATTATGTCTAAAGGACCAGAGCAATAACTTTCTACTAAAACCAGAGTTAATAGATTATCAAATGTGTGTATTACAGGTAATGCCATATTTGATGCCTTCACATAAAATCTAGTCAGGGAATGGAACTGCAACATGTAGTGATCTTACTAGGAAAGCCACTGCCTTTCTCATTCATCCAAATTATGGCTTAATGGTCTCCAGCTGCTTTTGAGACTAACTTTCCTTTCTGTCTCTGATGACTCCCTTCCCGCCAGGCCAAGAGCTCAGGGAAGTTCTCCAATGAGGAGTTGCTGAGCCTTAAGAGGGAGTTCCAGCATCACAAGGACAAGGTTCATGAGTACAACATCCTCATGGACACCATCAGCAGGACGGAGGGTGAGTTGCATGCATCAGTCCCATCGCTCTAGACTAGCAGGAGTGTCGCACCACATTTGTTGGTATCTTTAAGGCCAAGTGTATAAGCCTTTAAGCTCTGTCCTCCTCTCTAGTGTTTTCTACACATTGTATGACTTGGCAAGTAAATGAATGCAAAGCAGTAAACCTTCTTACCCTCTTCACCCTTATTTGGCTGTTACAGTTCTGCTGTTGCTCAAATCAGTCATCCAAAAATCAGTGTGAGGTGCTCTCTGTCTTTCTGTTCAGTCTTGTGGTCATGTAAGTAAGTGGCAGGTATCAGACCGCACATGTTGCCACCCACCACTCTGTGCTCTTATCAATGCTTGTCACATCACATCAAGCTGTGAGTTTTAAGCTGAGCTGACACACACCCAGCTGAGCTGTGTTTTCAGAACAACTCGGGGAGGACAGCCACGTCTGCCTCGGACGTGACTGACACTCTGCAGCTGTTTCCTGCCAGAACTTTCCGTTTGCGCTCCACAGAGCTACATCTCTACCGAGCGAGCCTGGGGTGTTTTTCTGCTTGTCTGATGCATTTAAATATTGAGCCAATCACATGTTGCCTTAAGGGGACACTCCATACACCCCCACAATACCACCACCTCCATCCGTGCAAGCTTTTACTGCCCATCAAGGTTCCCTAGTCTTCTTTTTATCCCGGTGTTGCCTTTTTACTTTCAATCCAAATGTCAGCCATTATCACTGAGTCCATGAGGTGCTTTCCAGTTGGCCTTTGTCCGCACATTACCTCCTAACCTTTTTCTATGGTGAGGCAGGCAGGTATTTCATAAGCACACTTATTGTATTAACCAGTAGGCCATAAGGCTACTGAAGGTTCTCATGAAAAACTAATTGTGATGTATGAAGCAAAAGCCACTACTATCATAAAAGTTTCACAGGTTATTTTTTAGCTACTACTAAACTGTGTTTTTCCTTCTCCTTATATTGCTTGTTTCTCTCTTTATTTTGTGCTCCCTTTCTTCTCTCTACTCCTTGTGGCTTCTTGTTTCATCTCTCTTTCATTTCCTCTCACTGGCGTCTGAACCACCCAACCCCATCGACTTTTGACTCCTAACCATCCCCTCCTTCTTTCCCTCTGTCCATTCACCTCAACAGAGATACACAAGAATGTGATCTCTCCCCTGGAGGGCGACACCAAAGAGCATGTGTTGCACCAGAAGCACACGGACCTGAAGCATAAAATGAGAGACCTGAACCAGGGCTTTGAGCGCCTCCGAAAGCTCAGCCATGAGGGCTTCAGTGAAGACAGCGGTGAGAGAGAGAGAGAACACACACACACACACACACACACACACAAACAGCTCGTCTCTGTCTGCATTTCAGCCTCACTCCACATTTATCTCATCAGCTTAATCAGTGGGATTTGTAATCATAATAACACACTTACTCTCTCACATCACAGTTGGGCATTGATATGCTAACAGCTTAACTCCAGTGTTTTGTGCTTTTAGTTTCAAATTGAATATGTCTCTAAATTGAAAAAGAGAAAGTACCAGAAAGGAGTTTTTTAAAGAAGCTCACATCGCCACATCCATCCAATGATGTAAACCAGCTTGTCCTTGTGCTATTTAACTCACCCAGTACTCTCTGGTTATCTAATTTTTGAATAGTTTACTGTCTTTTATCCCTCGTACTCGGCTCTTTTTGCTGGAGTGTACTGCAGAGTTTGTTGTTGGGTTTCAATTGTGCAGGTTTCAGCGGGAGGCTGTCAGGGAGTTTAGATGAAGGTGATGTTCCTGCTGCTGATTCACACTGGCTCCTTCCGCTCTCCTAATTTGCCTCCAGGATGTTTCTCTCTCAGCCACTTGTTTTCATCCTCCCCTCACTTCCTGCCTCATCTTGCTCAAAACTTTCTTAATCTCCTCATCCCAGTTTTCTCCACCAGTGCAGGTCTTTAGAAATCTGTGACGGCACCCAAATCTGAGCTGTGAATTCCTTCCCTTTGAATATTGTGTGTTTACTAAATGATTGAGCAAGGACAGCTAGTTGTTGTGGTTGTATCTTAGAAAATATCTGCTGTGACTGCTTCTCTTTTAAGCTCTGTCCCTCTTGAGTGTGCACGTATTGGATGGAGCTCCAAACTGACTATTGGGCCGTTTATCTCTACATCTTTCCCTCCCTTTCGATTATCCCTCCACAGAGTTTCGGGAGCCCCGTGTGATTGAACTGTGGGAGGCTGCCAAGAGAGCCAACCTCAGCGAAGATGAGCTGGACTCTCTCAAGGTAGCTCTTAAATCATTATGACAGTTTGGACACTTCTGCTCTATTTCTAGACAACACGTATTGTTCAGCTACTGCTCTTAGAAACTTTTTAATCAAGTGCTCTTTTGAGAACGGCTGTATTAATTCATATAGGGTCCTTGGTAGCTAAGTACTCCTTGTGTATGGTAAGCCTTAAAGCCTAGAGCACACATAATAATAATCACATTTTAGTATTCTCCTTTCCTATCTCTCATTGTGATCCTTTCACCTTTTGTCCCACAAGCAGAGATTCACAGCGAACAACTCAATTTAAATTTCAATTCTTGTTAAAGATATCTGGCTTCAAGATAAGATGTATCAGTGGGGAAACATTGAGCAAGTCTCTTCTCTGTGATGCATATCAGCTGTCCCTGTGCAGTTGTGCATGTAATTGAAGGTGAACTGAATTTGCACCCCTCTGCACACTTGCCCTCTTTTCCTTGTTCATTTAGGAGGAGCTGCGGCACTTTGAGACCAAGGTGGAGAAGCACAGCCACTACCAGGAGCAGCTGGAGCTTTCCCACCAGAAGCTGCAACATGTGGAGGCATTAGGGGACAAAGAGCACATCAAGAAGACACAGGAGAAGTACTATACACTCGCTGAGAAGACAAGAGAGATAGGCTACAAGGTAAGGAAGGACAAGAAACAAAAAGGTTGTCGGTTTGCTCGTCCAGCCCTGTCCAATAGCTGACTTCTGCAGTAAAAAAGTATTATGTCACGAAAAGGCTTTACTTTTTTTTTTTGTTCAAATATAGCATTATATTTCATAAAGTACCACACGGTATTAACTTGCATTGTGACTTCAACTCCAGACAGTTATATACAGTACAACAAACAATAACATTATGATATAAATTAAATCAGCCAGAGGGGAGTTCCAGATTCCTTTTCTGTAACATGAACATAGCAGTAGATACTCTGAATTTGCATTGACTATTTCTATCAGCACCACAGTACAGCATGTTTTGTTGGACATTTTTCTGCCACCACACAAACTGAACTACTGTCTTGTATTGTCTGAATCCAGATGAAGAAACACATGCAGGACTTGTCCAACAAGATCTCTCGTCAAGGACTCGACCACAATGAGCTCTGAGAGCCTTGGATCATCACGAGTGAAGGTTGAATGAACTCAAATAATTCCTCCCTCAACCACACACGACGTTCCTCTATTCTCCTTCAACTACTGTACAAAGAAATCAATGTTTTCTACTTTTCTAGTGTTATTAGTTGTTGATTTGTCTGAAAACAGCTGAATGAATGAATGAATTATTGGGTTGTTCGTACATATTATTCATATGTGAGATTTCTTATAAATCAGCTGGACCTTTTGTGATAAATAACTGATAGAATTATCTGTCACAGTACAGATAACATGAAGGTGG
Source organism: Sparus aurata (assembly GCF_900880675.1). NCBI lineage: Eukaryota > Metazoa > Chordata > Actinopteri > Spariformes > Sparidae > Sparus > Sparus aurata. The sequence goes on along the minus strand of NC_044187.1, from coordinate 30,742,646 downwards.
AATAGTTCAAGTATTCTGATACTCTATAGCAACATTTATTTGTAGAACTAATGGCAGGCAGGTGTAGAAGAAAAGTCAGGCTGAGAATGTGGCAGAAAGCCAAATACTGTGGGTGGTTGGAGAGGGATGGAGCAGCAGTTGAGTCACTCTAAACCAGATGATGTAGTTAAGCTGCAGAGGGACGGTTCCAGTCTTGGGGAGTAGCCAGCTGACTGCATGAATACTTCATCCAGTCAGAATGTTGGCTCAGTGGCGGTTAAACAATTTGTCCAAACCCGTCTGTCTTTTGCTGTGCAAGTAATAAATGCTCCATCAGATTGGCTGTTACCACTGTAGTACATCATGGTTTAATCGGCTGAAATATTGTCATGTTACTGCTGTTGTCTAATCAGCATTACATTAAGACTTCAGGATAAAAGCACTGAAACCCAGAAACGTGAAAATCTAACAGCAATCTTTAATAATCAGTATGGTACGGGTGCCAACAACATACAAACAGTAATACTTTAAAAATATAGTTTCATATCATTCATACTGTCTTAGCATAAATAAAAGCAGTCAGTATTTACAGGTTGAGTAGAGAACAGCAGTCCGTGTAGTGACATTAGCAAGCTAGTCTCAACTAAAAGTTTTTCTAACTCACTCTCAAGTTGTTTCTCTCTCGTCATCTTCGCCTCAGAAACACTGGTGGGGAGCCGCCACCATAAAAATAAATTAGTGTCAAATATTGGACAGTTTGTCTTGATGATATCAAGAGGGAGGTGAGAAATTGGAACACACACACACTGTGCTTTACCATTCATCAATTCCTGCCCTCTCACAGAGCAGAAGCAGAGACATTGATTACCGTGATGAATAATGTTACTGGCAAGCTGATTACTCAGTCATGTCCTGCTTTGGCCACATGGGCCTGGATTAATGTAATTTGCACCTGAGATATAACTCTAAGCTGCTTATTTCAATCGAATGCGTTTAAGCTCTGATGTGTAATGATAGCCAATCAAGCTGGGACTCTTAAAAGACGATTGTGAGGTGTCAGTGCGATGAGAGGGGGCTCGACCTCATTATTTGATAATATTCTGCTTGAACGCTGCAATAAATCATTTCAATTTAAATAATGGCAGTCTGTGACCTCTTGGTAAGAGAAGTAACAATAAATAGAGCCACGCCCAGAGAGTCAGAGGAAATAAAGCTTAATAAAACACAACTTGTTGCCAAGCAAAGCAAATCTTTGTCTCTGTAATATAAGGTGGTAAACATTATTGTTTGGTGCCATTCATGCATAATTAAGGCAGTTTATATGAATGCTCAACAGTCTTCCTGAGAGAATCTTTGAAGAGGCAGATAGCTTGTCCTCTGACCTCAGCAGACATAAGTGCCATGCAGCCAAAAAGTAACATTTCTGGGGTAAAAGTCATCGAGAGACACAGGAAATCACTAATTAAGTACAATAATGAGAGAAATTACAACAGAACACAAAACAAAACCAAGATGGCAGCTGCATAAGAGACTCTCCCAGACTTTTCCTATTTTCTTCTTAGTGGAATGGATTGTTGTTGGGAAATTGCTGTACACCGGGACAACTGTGGGTGTGTTTGAAGTACAACAACGATTGGTATGACCAACAACTGCAGTGGAGCGCTTCAGCTTATTCAGAGAGATCCAGAGAGTCAGCAGTGAAAACTATTTTGAAGTGTCATGGAGTTGGGCGTTGCAGTGTCAGTTTGGTGGCCCTCGCCGCCTGCTCTCAAGCTGAGTCAGTCTGTCCTCCCTGCCCTGAACATGCTCCGCCCCCACTCGCTGAGCCGTTTCCATGGCAGTGATGTCGAGGTGGGCGTATCTGATGGAGCCCTCTTCTGGTTGGGAAATTGGTGGTAGAGGGGAAGAAAAGAGAAAACATTTCTGCTTTGTGTTCTTTCATTTAAAAATACTCACATGCAGGACAAACACGCAGTGATCTCTCAAATGACCCTGTAGAAAATGACGCATACGTTTTTTTAAATGACATTTTCTTCATTGGTGGTGCTGAATTGCACCACTAAACCATTCAGTCCCTCTGACTGTAAATATGCATACAGTTATTTCAAGATGTCCTCTTTAAATTGCCAACTCACAGCTGACAATGTTAATACATTTAGATTGTTTGTAATCTGCTTTATGTCACAAGTCAAAAATGTGTGATTAAACTCCATAAATTCAGTTTTTAACCTGCACTAAAAATCTAATTCATGTATGTTTTACATAAATAAATTGGTTCAAACCAGTGCACCGATTTGTTCCTGCTTTATAACGAATGGCACAGAAAACATCCTCATCCACTTTTTTCAATAAAACCGATAAATACAGAGCACTGGGAAAATAAGCAACAGCAGCACAACGCTCTCCTAACCTGTTTTGTAGTTTTGTTAGTCTGTCATAATGTAGCATTGTTATCGCTTTCTTTGGTTGTACATTTGTAATAATCAGCACACATACCTATGGAATAGCTAAAAAATCTACCACCCTGCCAGTAAAAAGGAAATACATAAAAAAGCTGAATGGAGGACAGGAAAGCTCTTTGTGTAGCGCCTACATATCCCCACTTTCTCTAGAAGTAAATTATATTTAAAGCTGTTATTCGTAACAGACACTACACAAGCCTTGTTATATTTTTTTTATAATATATATATCATTTTAACAAAAATGATTTTCAATTTTTCCCCTTTGTATTGTATATCAGTATGGTTTTGAATGTGTTGTATCAGAGAAATTCCAGTAAAAACACTAGTGCATGCTAATAAGTCACTGGGCCTATGTGTGGTGGAGACATGGGATGCAAAAGCTGAAACCATTCTTGCACAAGCCAGATAGGAAAGAAGAAAGCAGCAACGGGGAAAAGACAAATAGAGATTTAAAATGGCTGTCTAAGGCTCAGTGTTCTTACTGGGTCTGCAGAGCAGCAGAGTGTTATCTCTGACAGCACTGTACGAACTGCAGACTGGAGCTGAGCTGGGCTCCTGCAGGTCCAGCTCCGTGTAGAGCAGCTCCTTGTTAGGTCTAGCTGGCAGGTGGCTGATGGGGATGTTAACATAATTAACTGCGCTGTCACTTTGGAGCCTAGTGTCCAGGGACACCGACGGATTGACAGACTGAAACATACCTGAGGGGGTAAAAGCAAGTTGTTAAACTGAGTTCAGATTTGATCTTGGACCAGCAGGATAATGTGTCAATACACAAACACCAACACAAATGGGTTATATCTGGAAAACATCACATATGACCATTCACTTCTCAATTATCGGTAATTGGGTCATTTTCTCACCACAGGCTGATGTTGGCCTGAACATGCTCAGTGGAGCAGGCAGAGGTGGAGGGGCAGAGGGTCGCTGAGAGGGCACTGACCTCTTCAGACCTGCCAATTCATCTTCCACATCCCCAGTGTCATCACGTTCCTCTGTCACACAGAGAGGAGGATCTGGGAACACATGTTAAGCACAATATTGTTGGAACAACTGTAAAGATGTCACATTTATCTCAGTGAAATATAACTTTCTAGGTGACTGTGCCCTCTATGACGTGTAATGAGATCACCGAATGATAGAGATTAGACAAATATACTTTTGATACAAAATGTTGAGCTTTTGGAAAGCAAAATACTCTATTACAGGTAAGTTTTTCATTTAAAATCTAGAATCTGTGATGGTATGCATTAGTATAAGGGTTTGCTTCAAAATATATTGAAATTGTCAAAAGTGATATTCGTGATTATGTAGCAGAAAGGGTGACATCATTGCTCGATAATAAACAACATAAACAAAACAAAAAACTTATATGATTGTATTACTTACAAAAACAAACATGTTGGCAGCATTTTGATGTTGTAGCCGGACAGGGTGAAGCTAATTCTGACAACTTTTTATGGTGCCAGGTAGTTTAATCTATGAAAAGTGTCATATATTCAGGGTTCGTACGGGTGCTTGAAATCCTTGAAAGTGCTTGAATTTCAATGTTGTGTTTTCAAGGTCTGAAAAGTGCTTGGATTTTAGTTTAAGAGCTTGAAAGTGCTTGACATTATAACTCTGTGTCTTGGCAACATTGGGATCAGACTGGATAGTTTTCTTATTACAAGGAGAAATAAAATCAGTGTGTGTGTGTGTGTGTGTGTCGTTACACATGCAGCCTGGTAGCAATAGAGAAGGATGGCTGAGGAGAAGGTGAATTTGATGCAATTGGGACTGATGACACGTTCATTATTAATAAACTTTGATGAATAAGCAAAAAGCTTATAAAAGTTTATGTCAAAAAAGAAAATTACAGGGTGCTCTCAGGTCTCTCTTTGTCCCGGTGCAAGTGTACCTGAAGAACGCCAAGTGGCTTCCCTTTTTTTGGATAAAACTTTTTGTTCTCCTTTAATTTCTAAAGTTTTTGCTATCATGAAACATCATTTTAGATGTTTACAGCATAATACAATGTACATAATTGTGATAAAAAGTGAAAAAAATAATCATGAGTATATATATTCCTGTAGATATGTATTTTACCCCAACGATAAGGTGCTGGAAAATTTTGTGAAAGGCCCTTAAAAGTGCTTGAAAAGTGCTTGAATTTGACCTTGAAAAATGTGTACGAACCCTGTATATTATAATGTGTCCCTCTGGAATAAAGTGGCATAAAACACACATTTTAAACTTTTTTAACACATCAAATGCGTACATATGTACTGTACTCAGCTACTTTCCACCACTGAGAATGACCAGAGCACACTAATTGCATTCCCAAACACACCTTGTGTATCTGCAGATGGTGACAGGCTTGATGGTGGATTGGCAACCTGGAAAACAAAGAGTAAAGGTAATGATTCAATCTCCAAGCACTTTAGATCTGGCTAAAATACACAAAGCTTACTTATTCACAATATCAGCTCTAAGAAATGAGATTTTGCCGTGTTTGATTTCAAGAAATACTACTTTACTTTCGTTGAACTGCAGTCATCGTATGGTAATTGCACTTCAAGTTTCAATGTATTTCCCCAGTATTCTCTTGAGTCAAAGATATCATGCTCATCTAATGAGTTAGAATGTAGTGCAACAATGACACAATGAGTAAGGAGCCTCTGATTGTATTGGAATGAGCAATGGTGTGTTTTATCAATGCCATTTCCAATTTCCAGCTTGGAGCAGTTACAAAGGGTAGCGGTTGAAATCTCCCCCTGTAAACACCCAAAATAGACTGGTTGGGGCAAAGGGCCCAACTTCTCATTTGACAGAGGGAGAGCGTGTGTCATTTCTTCTTCTGAATGTCTTGGTTTGAGCCTACACAAACTCATTAAGTTTTTATGGTTCCAGAAGTCCCCAGACTTAAAATAGGCAGATAAAATCCTACCTGAGTCGGGCATCTGGTCCTCGCTGACTGCCACTGTTCTGGTGTAATGTAGTTGTCCAATCCATGAGCGCACTGGGTTGGGGAGACAAGAGAGCTTAGCGATGAGACGGGCTTAATTGTACTCGAAAAAGGGGATATGGAGAGGGGAGACAGGCTTTGAACAACACTGATTAGGGAAAAAAGAACAAAGAGGGGAGGTGTGAGGGCATGACGTGAAGAGATACAGAGCTGCGAGGACAGAGCCGACATCTTTAGGAGGTGGCAGACGAGAGAGAAAAGGGTGGCCGGCTCAGACATGAGAAGTCTCTGACAAGGGATCCCAATTTATCATTTTCTCCTGCCCACAGCAGCAAATAACCAGTAGCTGGCTCAAGCTTGGAGAATATTATCCGTCTCACAGTTTGTTTCAGCAGACATGACACAAGTTGCAGAATCAGCCGTCGTCTCATTATCCGACATGAAGGACGTGTGGTCTGCGCCACTTTGAACCGCTGACACATCTGAGCGGAGGAATGATGAATAAAGGAAACTCGTTTGTGTTTCGTACAACAGGATTGTCCTCTCTGAGGCTTTTCCGCCAGTTTCATCACTACTCATTAACTTACTCGGTCCCCTCTTGCTCCCCCTCTATCTATCTCTCTCTCTCCACCACACACACGATGTATAATGAACACACACACTCCCACACAAGCTGTCAGAAATCACAAGACACGCTGCTCCCTCTCCTGCTCCGATGATAATTTGCTCGCTACGAGGCGGTAGGCGCTTTTCACAACCCATCAGAAAATTAATTAGACAATGTGGAGAAGTCTCTTCCGAGCTGAGTTTTCAGACAAAAGGTATCAAAGGGAAAACAAGCGGCTGTAGACAGCTTTTTGACGGAAACCCACACTTAATTTATTTACAATTAACGTTTCTCTATTTTAGCTGTTTGGAGCCTCGGCGGGTGGCACTGTCGCCTCACACTGAGAGGAACCTGGCTTTGATTCACACTTGCCTCCGTTCGGTGTTTGAGTCCTCTCACACCCTGTGGGTTTCAGACCAAAGACATGCAAAGTCACTTGGACTGCAGACTAAACTGCCCATATGGAAGAAGCTGAGGAGGCGTGCTGTGATGGCAGGATACACTGCAGTTGAAAATGAGCTGGTGTACGGTGTGAGAAAGAGACTAACAAATGGATAGAGAAGTACTTCCTATGCTCTTGTGTGGCGGTACTGGTTAATGATGCTTGTGATCCCCAGTTTGAACCGAATTATAGCATGTATATTTTATACAGAAATTATTACATTTAGCTGCTTTTCTGCTCCCGGGGCACGCACTGCTCAGCACTTTCAGCTTCTCCATGAGCCTTTAAACCACTGACTGCTGTAAATCACAATTACAAAGGCAGCCACCCGAGTGAGTCATTAGGGTGAATAGCAAGTAGCAGTGTGTGTGTCTGTGTGTGTCTGTCTGTGTGTGTGAAGAGGCCAGGTAATTGCTACTTGACCCGATGGACTGTCAGTCGCAAAAAAGCTGCAACATTACGTAATATTGCAAGGGCAAGAGTCAAGACTTACAAAGGTCGAAACAGAGGAAGAATGCATCAGAAAGAGGACCCTCACCAAGACTCGAGACACTTAATGGGCAATTTGCTGAACAACATTCCATCCTATGGCCACCATTAACTTGAATCAACATCTCATACATTATACAAAAAAAAAACATTTAAGTCGCTACGGTATGTCATTACAAAGATATAATCGGATAATCAGTCAGATGCAATGATGGTGCTGGAGCTACATTAATCATAATGTTCCAGTAACAATCCTGGACAAGCATCCTGCACTTTATTCCTGTTGTTGCTCTACATTCATTACTTTTGATCTGTAATTGGGTCATTATTGGGTTATTCCAAATTCCAGATTGTCATCAGAATAGGATTAACTTCAGCTTTTAGCCATGCTAGTGGTAAAGGTAATGATTTTGGTCTGTTGATTTTTCTTTCCACCAATTAGCAAAGGTTAGCATGTTAAACTGAAGAATATACTGTATATGTCGAAAACGTTCTAAACATCAGCCTGTTAGCATTAATAGTGAGGGTGTTAGCATTTGGCTTAAGTAGGCCTAGGCCTAAAACTGCTGGCATTGGTCTTGTGTTATTAGGCTGCTGTATCTGTGGAGCTTCCTAGGTATTTGTCACATGGGACTAATACTGTAACTAACAATATTTTTTATTGATGACTATTATGTCGATTGTTTTCTTGATGAATTAATTTGTTGTTTAGTTGCTAAACTGTCAGAAATTGGTGAAAAATGTGTTTGCCAAAGCTCATGATGTCACAACACAAAGATATTCAGTTTACTGTCCTAGAAGAGCGAAAAAAAGCGGAAAATAATCACAATTAAGAAGCTGGAATTGGAGATTTTAACATTTAAAATTATTAATATTATATAAAATTGCATGACATGAGACAGACTTGTTCTATTTGATGTTATCTAAAGCTTTGAAATGTCCCCTTTAGGCCCGGTGACCTAAAGCTAGACCTCAATTTGTAATTCTTGAACCGAAGGCTGAGCCTAAATGTGTTTATCCCCATGATTATAGTAAAACCAGGACAAGACACATCTTGTTTACTAGAACAGCTGAGCACTGCAGGTCCCCAGGAGTTGGAGTACTTGGTAAATCTATTGCTGCAGAGATATATAAGTCTTTAACTTTGTTGCCTGGTGAGAGCAAAACAAGACACCTATACTTTACATCAGTCTCCAGCAGTGTCTCACTGAGGCACCTCCACTGATTCAGCTGAACATCTGTGACAGCAGGTGCCAACATGTTAACCTTAGTGATATCAGTTGTAAGTATGCCTCTCTTCTCATCCCTTACCATCCAAGCACAATTATACCAAGGAGCTCATATAAGCACAAGGGGTAGTTATATAAGATCTCATTTATGAGCACAACAATAAAGAAATATCACTGTGGGCTCAATAAATGCCAGCAGGAACATTAAGGAGAGATTAGCATCTGTGGGAGCAAGCCCAAGAGCTGGAGAGAGTGATTAGCATGATGATTTGCAAACATTTCATTGAGAGTGCATACTAAAAGCAAACGTTAGCATGGAAACGAAACTCCCAAAGAAAACAGGGAATTTATGTATAGCACTGAGCTCCAATTACATAATGATGAAAAGCTGTTTTTATTTTCCTGGTTTGAACTGTATTATAATGTGATTAACCAAATCTCTTTAGGTTGATTAGACTCTAGTATTATGGAAATCTTTATGAAAACCATATGTTCTCTGGTCCCACTAATACATCCTGTGTGACTGATGTGATCCAATTCCTGAGCAGGCTTTCAAACAGACTAAAAGAGATGCTAACATTATTTAATGACACTCCCTCTTTTTTTCTGCTTCGTTGGTTGCGGGGGAGTAGGTTTTGTTTCAATATTGGGGTGAACAAATATGAAGAGAGGGTCCTCTGCCAGGAAAGAGTCGAACACTTTGTTTCCTAAATTCTGGTGATTTTTCTTAAAGGCGCAATATGTAAAAACTTTAATGGAAAAAAGATATTAAGTGAAGTCAGCGTGCTAACCACTTAGCCTCTGTCCCAGTCTAGTGGTGTAAACACTAACCAGGCTAGACTGCTGTCTGCACAGCTAGCTAAGCTAACTAGCTATGGACAGCTACAATTAGCAGCAGTTAACAGTTACTCTAGCAATATGCTCCCCTCTGTTAGTTTTGAATTTGACAGGTGGTGGATTCATACAAACTACATACTATTGTTCTAAAACGTTTAATAGCTTTTGAAGCACTAATCCAGTATCCACATGCTTGTAAAAGTCATGTGAAGCAGAGTTTCTGAGCCTTTCAGTGGTGTTATACATTATGTTTGGACTGCACAACTTACACCAATTAAAAAAAAAAAATTCTGTTAAATCTATCCATTCTCAGACAACACTAATGTAAAATTGGGACTTTCAATGAGCCAGACTGAAAAGTAAGTTTCTCCTGATCAAATGATGTATGGTATCAGATGCTGACTGCATGAATGGGCAAGACAAAACCAATTTATACAGGAGAGTCAGACACCCAAAAAATTGTTCTTGGTCTTTGAGGGTTAAATAAACACTTTGTCCCTTTTCTGCATCAATTTATGGAAGAAAGTAATCTTTATTTATGTCAAGGAAAACACAATGTAGGTGACAACTCAAAATATAACTCAAGATAATCAAGTTAGATTCTCAGGCAAGCAGCTGATGGTTTCATTTGTGTGTTCTAAATATTGAGGGAGGGTTATCCACGCCTATGGTTGGTTGGTTTACTGGTTTATTGATGTTTGAGTGTGAGACTGCCGGTACCTGTGTTTCTCCAGGCACCAGTAGGGGTCTGGGTGTGGACCTCCCCTCACTGTCCACAGAGGGCGCCCTCTCACTGCCCCAGGAGAGCGAGCGCTGCATCATGGCCTGACGCTGAGCAAGTCTTAAAGGGCTGATGCTCAACGTTTGTCCCTGACTTCCCCCTCCGTCAGAACTGCTCCTACTGTCCCTGCCCGGCTCAGGCTGGCCTTCTTGGGTGGAGGGTTCCCTCAGGGACAGGGTCTGGAGCAGGCTTCTGGGGGTATCGTACCGCAGTCTGAGCAGGCTAGGGATTTGATACTCCCCGCTGTGCCTCCGGGACGCACAGGAGCTAGACCTGGAGGCACAAGGGCAGGAGGAGGCGGAAGCAGAACTGTGGTCTGGGGTAGGTGTGCACTGAAAGGGAGAAGGAGGAGGAGGGGGAGGAGTGGGGGGAGGAACAGAGGGAGGTGAAGAAGGAGGAGCAGGTAGGCTTGCCACCGAGCCAAACTCCTCCACCCCTCCCTGGCTGGCTGTGTCCAGACTCCCCGTGTAGGAGGAGCAGCTCCCTGAATAAGACGACTGACTGCCTGTCGCTATCCCGATCCCACTGTCTAGGGAGCTCTGCCGCCCGCTGTCATGGAGACCACGAGGATGGAGCTGGGCGGAGGATGGGCGGGTCCCGGAGCTCCCCATCACGGCGGCGTAGAGTCGGTCATCTGAACTGGTCAACGCCTTCAGCGTGGAGGAGCTGGACGCTGTGTCGCTGGGGAGGTGCTGCCTAGTTGAGGGCTCCACCCAGAATGGGAGTCTGCTTCCGTAGCTCGTGTCCGATTGGCTGGAGGAGGAGCTGGAGATGCTGCTTTGGTCGTCCCCGGCAACAGATGTGCTGCAGCTGTAAGTGGAAGCTGAGGAAAGCGAGAAAGTTGTTAGATCCTGATGATGCGATTCATTAACCAACACTAATACATTTGATCATTTTTATAAAAATCATGTCTTTAATTGGGCTCTGGCTGCAAAATGTTACGACCCAGTAAAACCAGATTTATCAGAATTAACCCGCCTCTTTGAGCCATGGTTCAAGCAATCAAGGTTCATGATTCCTCAAACTTTTGCTGAGCTTTACAGGTTGTCAGCAAAAATGAATCATTGGAACTTTGTCTACACTGAGCTTCACATTTCTGACTAACACATAAAAAATATTATAATACAAACTTCCCTCGGACTGGCCTTATAAATATAGAGCAGTGATTCAGCCTTCGTTTGGACAAAGGCTAAGACAACATACAAGGTGAGTAAGAGATTCAAGAATACCGCAAATCTCGGAAGGTCGTGACAGACTACATCTGCACTGGAAGGTCCTGAGATGATGCGTACTATTCCCCTGATACATTACGAACCGCTAATGAGTTACATATTGGACAAAAAGCTGGAAGTGAAGTGAACAGAATAACATACCCGTGCTGCTCGCTAAGCTGCACTGAGACAACATGCTGAGTCGCTTCTCCAGATCTGATGCCTCTTGGTTTATTCGCTCCTCTGCCGACGCTGGGTCAGCATTGAGATCTGCAGTTCAATCAGTGGATGCAAACACAAGAAGACGCTTAGAGTGTGTGAACAAAGAGAATAAAGACAAAACACATTTTAGCTGTACATCATCCTTTTGACTGTAGCCTAAATAGCCTCCAGAGTGAATGAATCCACGACTGTTTTGATTGGACGCAAATGAAAATCCGAAACAGAAATATTTCATGGTAGTGCCCAGATGACCTACATTTAAAAAGGTGTAAATTACAACCAGTTTCGTATCCCAACACAAATGGAAAGGTGCAAGTAGTAAGAGTGCTACTGTATGCATCAGCCTCCTCGTTAAGATGTCTCCCCTGTGTGTGTGAGTGTGTCTCCAACTGTTACACTGTAAATGAAACATCTCCCTGAGGAGGTTATAGGCGCCTGGACTATCTGTTGGCCTATCAATTTAGTGTAAAACCCTGCCAATTATGCACTTAATGCCTGTTATATATACATACCATATGTGTGTGTGTGTGTGTGTGTGTGTGTGTGTGTGTGTGTGTGTGTGTGTTTGCCACATGGGGACTCAAAGTGTTTGTGTGTATAGGTGTCAACAACCTAACCCCTGGATCTCTGCGGCTGGCCCTGCAGCAGCTAACGTGCAGATGCCAAGTTTCTTCACTACGCTATGTGAGGTGTCAGCTAACATATGCTAACGTTGCTGCTCTAAGTTAATTATAGCCGCTTCACAGCGCTGAATGTCTCGGGGTTACAGAGGGCCTCAGAGCACGCTGACGCAGGTTGGCTCACACTGGAATAAATGTTGCGGGGAGGCAGAAGTTAAACTCTGGACATTTTCAAGCTGAATGCTCTTTTTTTTTCTCCATGTTTTTCCATCAATGTGATTTATTGTGACCTGCCTTTCTCCACTTATACAGCTATTGCCATGTTTTTGTCGGTCTAATCCAGTCCTACAGGCCTATGTGAACTTGCATATTAATGCTGACGTTGCAACATGTACCGTGCAATACGTGTACAAACCACATACTCTTAGAGTGGAAATAGATTTCGCTTTAAAAATGCATGAAGTAAATGTTGACTGCACAGTGATTGAAATAGATACTGAGATGAGTTCTTTCACTTTCACTGCTATTTTGTCTGCCACCAGGCACGAAATCTACCAGGAAAATGAAGGCCGACTGCCGATCCAGTCTGGCAGCCAGGCGACAATTACTATCCGCTCTTATGTCTCAATCCTCAACTAAATAATTGAATCAACTCATGCTTTGCCCTGTGTTGATGGTAGTCGCTACTCTGAAGAAAATATTAAAGAGATCTGGTTGTTTTTGCAGCAGCAGTGCTGACGATAATACCTGGAAACTTTCCCCCAGGGGAGGGGGGAAAGTTTTCTGTTTTCCACTCTAAAGTTAGATTTATCTGATCTTTTACTGAGGCAAAAGAGGCAATCACACAAATTCTAATTACAGTATAAATGTCAATTCAGATCTAATACAGTACAAATATATTAGCAACCACAGTATTAAATATGAAAAGTAAAAGTAATCATAGCAGAATAGCTCATGTCTGTGTAACATCATCAAATATAATATTGGGTTATTTATAACAATGTGCATTGTGATATAAGTTGGTCAATTGGTAATTTTAACGACTTCATATACTGTCTGACAGGGTCATCTGTATCATTGTGTAATATATGCATGTATATTTTCTATTTTTCCTTTATTTTTCACCTGCAGTGTAACTTGTACTGATAGCTGTCAGATAACTGTGATGGATATTTCACTCTGAAATGTAGCTGAATGTAACGACAAGAAGCAAAATAAAGTTGCTCAAAATGGTACTTAAAGGAACATCCTGTCATGCTACGGACCAATGCTTTTACGTGTGTGCACATTTTTTTTTTAAGTCTCATGCACCCACATGCACATGTATATTTACATTCCTGCTTATGATTTCACGTTACTCGACTAGTCTCCAGATGGCGGTTGTGCACCAGCCAAGAAGTGTGCCAGCATGTCAACAAATTAGGTCTCAAAATGTTCAAAAAGTCGTCCTCGGAAATGTTTGTGGAGGAAGAAAACTCTTTCATCACATTTGTGAGACCTCAGGGAGGCGCTCAATTGTTTTAGTGAGAAACACAGAATGTGATTGTTTACAAAAAAACTCCACAGGGCTTAAATAAATCTAGGTATGTTCCATCACGGCAGTCGAAGTTTTTAGAGGTGCCTAAGGCATAGCTTACAGGATGAGCGAACTAAGTGTTAAGGAAGACAAGTTTTTGGGTTTATTTTTCCACCTGAAGCTTTTTCTTTCTGCAGTCCAGCAACTTCACGTAGAGAACTCCCTGACGACCAAGATATAAATTATTCTACAGAGACCTATTGACAGGAAAGTCGAAAACTTTCAGTATGATGGAAATGAATGCGAAATCTGGGTCCGGGTGAAAATAGTCAGCACAGTAGAAGGAGTTAATGTAGACTTTTCTCCACATTGGAATAAATCAATCTAAAGCATCAGCAAAGTTTTTTTTTTTTAAATAATTTGTGCATTCTACGTCCAGAACCAAAATCAGAACCTGAGACATGTCAGCCCTGTGTCTCTGTCTATTCAGAGGTATGACAGAGTCGTCGGATCCTCGGTATGACTCTCTGTGCATGGGCTCAGAAATGCTTGTGAAAATTAGCAGTACTTTAGAATAGCGCACAAGTCACACACAACGGCGCGACCCCTTAATCCACAGCCTGACTCTCGGGGCTTTAAGCATGTGGTGTTTCCGTTAGCATGTGGCGCCTGGCAGGAATGCTAAACTTGCTCACTAAACAGGCAGTAAACCTTTACAATGGAAGTCACCGAGTCACATACCTACGTGATTGATTGTTTTAGTTCAGAACAGTGGGTCTCTTTTGGAGATATCACTACTAAAAATATTAGTATTAATATAACAATGTATCCTTTATGTTTATGAGCATATTCTGTATGTACTTCGTTTAAAATGCTTATATTCATGCATGCATGTGTGTTCACCAGGCAGTGAAGGTCTTAGGCCGTGAGGGGTCCTGCTGGGGGTGATGCCCCGGACAATGCAGTCAAACAGGAAACTGATCTGCTCTCCTTCTGAACAGGACAAGAAGAAAACACCAGCCCCTGGAAGATGGAAGGGGAAAGAGACCAAAGTATATGATGGATTTCTAAGAAAAAAAAAACATGATGGAATGGGGGAAAATTACAGAATCATCAATTTACATAACATGAAGCAGATGTGTTTGTTTGAAATATAGAGTAAGAAAGAAAAAAATGAGCAAGGCCATCCAATATTCAGTGAGGCTCGAAAGGCTGTTGTAAAGGCAAGGCTGCTCTTTCTTCTAAAGGTTACATAAAACGTCTCTCAATCCAGCCCCCACTGTCCTATCAAGCCCACACAGATGTGGGAGTCTGTGGAAACACAAGACAAGCAAAAAAATTAATAAATCATGAAACATCCAAATCGCCCATCTCAGAGGGATTGAAAAGGCAGCCACAATGTGAGCCCTTACTCAGAGGTCGGGTCAAAAACAAGTCATCTTTGTTCTCATGGAACTGAGTTTGCTATGAATAATTAAAACAAATAAGAAAATGGAGCATAGAAGTCATTGAGTAATGCCAGTTAGCAAAATGTGATCTCAAGCAACACATTTAAAAAAAACTGCTGCTGTTTCGTTAAAGTACTGAAAATCCTTTTTGCATTCGTGGAATTTAATCACTAAAGTTTACTTAACATTTAACTTACCGCTAAGTTTGCCGTTCAATACTATTGCAATATGCCTCGGAGCACCATTTAGTTCTTCAAGCTGAATAATTAAAGAGTTTCTCGCTTGAATCATCACTGAGCGTTCAGTGTAATGGAAGCCCATTAGCTTCATTAGCCGTTATGTATATTATCAGACTTCCCTGAGTCAGTGGAAATGCCTGGCCTGCAGATCAACTCACAGCAGGAGGAGATGAAGTCAGTAACCACACTCGTGGATAATCGTGCTCAACATGAGAAATGAAAAATAACAATGGCCAAAAGGTGCTCTGCTATATTAATCCTAATGATTAATCTGAAGTGAGCTGAAACCTTTAACAGAATCACAGTGAGTCAATGAATCAATGCCACCTTTGTAAATTTACAGGTTTGAACAGATTGTCAGAAAAGTAACAAGGCTACAAACCATGTTGAAGTCATTCAGACAAAAGATCAGATGTCCTTGAAAGTGAACACTGAAATTAAGCTTCGCAACAAAAAAGTTCACAAATCAAGGTCAAGGACGTTTCTCAGGCTGTGGTTTGGACTGCATTACAGAGTCTGGTGCTAACCAAGCATTGTAACCACCTTCGACAACTGTAACAGCACCGACAACTCCAGGTTCTAGACAGTGCGAGTCCCAGATGGATCTCCAGGCTGACAAATAGCCAAACATTCAGTGGCCCAAATGAAATTCTACATCACTGTCGACTCTCTTTGCACACAGTCATGCTTAAATATGGATTGTCAGTAATGTGAAAACACACTGTTGGCGTTTTCTAACAATTTGGCTGCCCCAATTATATAAATAAGCATAGATTAAATATCTCCTAATGTGTGTTCAGTATGAGCAACTGCACCACAAACTACACTTTCAATAATTACCATGAGGCCGAACACCTGTTGTGGTTGTTGAGTCAGTCATTTATTTTCAGCTGTTGTGAACAAAACAAAAAAAAACTCTTTAGAGGCATTGGGAAGCTTTTTTCTGTGTGCAGGCAACGTTGGAACATTTTTCAGCCTTCATGCAGCAGTCTCATCATTGCTTTTAAACAGAGGAGACATGTTCACACATAAGAGAGAAAGATATTAGAATCTGTTGGGATGAAATAAGCTATATGTCTCTGTTTTCTGTAATCTTCTCACTTTTTTTGGCATCCATATTCATATATCTTTTTAGTTGTTATGGACACCATGTTAGACCTGGTAGACCTGGAGTTATGTGGATAACTGAGTAATTCTGCCCGATGCATTACCCTCACCTAGACTCTAGGGCAGCGGTTTATATATTTATATATTATTCTGTTGGTTTATGTATAGGCTGTGATGAGAGGGAACTTGCTGCAGAAAACTAGCTTCAGTTAACCAAACTAAATTTCTCCCTATAGGGCAGCTTTGCTGCTGTACTTTTTCCAGTGTGAGGGAATCTTAGCAGAAGTATCTTGTATGTGATAAAAGTTTAAAATGTGATTCCAACTCAGAATGTCAGAAAAAAGAAACACATCTGATGCTTTGTTACCACATAACAACTCTAATATCATGAAAGAAAAACAAAATCACTGAAAAAAATACTATATACTTTAACTATAAAAACTATAAAAAATATCATATATTCATCAGAGATCAGGAAAGAAATCATACCGCGCACGCACGTCAGTGATCGTCATGGCAACAGAATGGTGCCCAGGTCAGACATTATTTAAGGGCTTCTGACATTTTCTTATTCCCCTTTTTTACACTTGGAGCTCGGCAGGAGTTGACCTGTGACCTGTTGCAAGACGTGAGGGAGATAAATGAACCATGTCTGACCGTTTCTGGACCTTCAGCCTGATCTGTCGTGTTCATCATCACACACCTTGTTCTTAACATGTTGGTATTTAAACAAGATTCAAACGCTCCCTGCATGTTATCACCAGTTTAAATTAGGATGAAGAACAGATGTTTGTTGTACAATATGTGCGCACGCTGCGTCCGGGACCCCACACAGTCCTCCACACCACGCAATGTGCAGCACACAAGCTGTCAGAATAAAGAGTGATAAACTTCTAGTTCGGTCTGCACAGAGGTTACTGTGGTTACTTTGGAGAAGCTCTGCTGTTGGTTGCGCATAAATTAATCAATGTAGCCACGGATCACTGCGCGTAATGGCACATGTGGTGCACTGCACGCCGTATGGTAGTTGCAGGATGCTTTGCCTGTTCCTGTCTACGTTTTCTTGTTTCCCCTGTTGCGCAGTTATCTGCTTAATTGCATTTTCTCCGAATGGAAAAATAGATAGAGCCGTGCGCATTGATGGCGCTCCATCCTATTCCAGCACTTATAAAGCATTGATGATGAGCACCCCATGATTAAAAACTTTATACAGATGGATACATCACACGAAGGAAAGTTCATGCCCAATGACACGTCTCCTGCAAATACTCCTCTCATTCACAGGTAATTCAATTAATGTTTATCTACTCACTCTGCTCACTTTCTGTCTTTACAGACGCTGCACCAACCTGCCCGATGTGGCAGACCGAGACATCCCTGATTTCCATGACGACTGAAAAGATACAGACCAGATGAGAAGGATGGAGGACGACAGGAGCAGCTGGTGGTGGGCACCTTTCTGTCAGTGGGCTAACTGAGTGATCCCCTCATGAAGACGTACATTATATTTATTATAGGAGCCTTCTTGAACATTACTCCATTGTTTCTAAAATGTATACAAACTCAAAATGTGTACCTAACTTGTTTCTCAGTGTCACAGGGACCCCTCTGTGTTTGTGGTGTGCCTGGAGCAGCTGAGAGAGGACGCCAACCAGCCAAACATCCCACGAGGACCCAGCAGACCACTGACCCACTCTCAGCACCCTACTGTCTGTGCTCCCAGGCACCAACTTTATTCAGTTATATTGTGTATAATTCATCAATGTGATGATGTTTGACATCTTAAGTTAAATTAAAAAAAAATGTGCAAATTATGATTTAGTGTGTTTTGATGCTCCTTTAAGCCTTCTGTGGCTGCAAGGGAGCTGCATTTAATCTGAAAAACAATAAAACTTAATTTAAGCTTAAACGTTGCAAAAGGTAAATTAATTTTCACAAAGTTTTAATTACTACTCTTAACTGAGTAAAGCTTGCCCCCTCCTATGCCCCCATGGTAGATTAAATAAGTGACCTCTAGGCTGCACCACATGGCGTTGCCTCTTAAAGGCCTCTGAGAGTTGCAGAAGATTACTTAAATCTGAGTCACATAATAAAGTTGTTTTTTTTATTTTGGGGGAAAGGAAAGAGTCTGGAAGCTCAAACAAAAATGTGATGAAGGTGCTCTTTGATAACCAAGACAGAAGTTCAAAAAACAGAACGTAAAAATTCCCCCAAGGCACACTGCTGGCAAAAAGCTCAAATCAGAGAGCTATTTCATGGTCAAATTCTTCAAAACACCGGCGATGTATGTAGGACAAACTGACACAAAAGGCCTTCTTCAGAGTATTGATTTAACCAGGGTTTGGAACGGTTTCACTGCGACTGCATCATGACTTTCTGCTGCCACTGTCGGCTCAGTACACAGTATTCCTCTTTAACAGATTTCCTGCAGAGGATCTGTCAGAGCTCAGGCGCTGAAGGAGACCGTCGTTTCTGACGGTCAGTAGAGGGAATGGACGATCACAGTAAGCCACGCATCAACATGCTGATAGTTCATCTACATTCATATTTGCTTAGTGATTCAATCCTGCTCTCCAATTGTAGCAGTTACATAATATTAGACAGAAGTCTCCTTCATTTCACATTACTAACCGACTTTATGTCTGCTTGAGACCAATGCTCATTTTCTTCATTCACACCGGCACCTTCCATCCTCCACACTGTTTGACATTACTTAGCAGGCAGTCTGTGTTATAATGACAAGTGTTCAGTAGAAGTAACGAGTCAGACAACAGCCACTTTGTGTTGAAGAAGTTACAACGCTTTAACCAAGAGGCTTCAATGCTTCTGATGACAGGTGGAGACTCAGCAACATTTTAACCTCTGTGGCTCATTCACACCTTAATGTCGCATGACATCAGGGTAGCGCAAGTTGCCTCTGATTCCTTGGAACCTTCAGATAACTGCTGTGTAATACGTTATACCGCGTAATAAACACCACAAAAGAAAACGCCCACACGTGCAGTGATGCACTACTGTACTATGATATGAAGCGCGTGTGCGTGTGTGTGTGTGTGTGTGTGTGTATGCCCGGTGAGGCACATGGAAAGATTGCTGACATAGTATGTGAGCTTAAAATTGCTTTTATCTAGATCAAAAGGCTTGACGGGCCATCCAAACTCTGAAGAGGATTGTTTATTACTGTGTCTGCGTGTAAGTGTTGTGTATGTGTGCGCGTGTGTGTGTGTTCACTAGAGGGTCAACATGAACACCTGTCCAGCTAAGACACAGGCTCTGCTCCAAGCATCATCGATTACAGGACACCGTGGCCTCATTATCACCAAGCTGGAGTGCTGATATCACTGATTCACACGGCTGCAGTGTGTGCATGTGACCAACAGCCCAACACACATCCACGAAGATCCCAGCAACACTGATTACCGCTGATAAAAGGCTTTGCACACACAACTGCCCACTATCCCATAGGACTGGTCGGCTCACTGTGTGCGAGTGTGTGTGTGTGCGTGTGTGTGTGTGCGTGTGTGTGTGCATGTGTGTGTGTTTGTGTGCACAGCAGTAAAAAGGCTCGTCATGTCACTGTGGTTGCACGTCCTTAGCTCTGCAGCCAGGAATCGTATCGTCCGTGTCACAGCTGACTTAAAAAGTGCAGCTGCAGCGGAGAGCACTGTGGCAGTCAAGGGTAAAATATTTTTACACAGCAACATTAGATGAGCGAGAGACCCGTGCACTGATTTGCTCGAACAAAAAAAGGCCTCGAGGGAAATTAGGGAGCTGAGAGGCTGAAGGAGTCATTTTATAAGACATCAGTTCATAGACCAGTCTTCAAAAAGTGCAGCCTAATGAAGACCCATTTGTTACAACTTTTACAATTACGCTGTACCATGGCGTCTATGATCGTGATGGCTATTTTGTGCTTCAAGTATTATCAAGTCACAAACAACTCTTTTTTTAAATATTTGTTTTTACTATTAAACAAGTGAAAAATCATGCAAATTACTTTTTTTTATAAATATATTATTTCAAAGGAGAATGAATTAACTAATGCATCAATGTTATGAAAACTGTTCAATCCTTTCACTTTTTATTCCCACTAAATAAGATGTTATTTTATACTTTTATCCAGATTTTAATAATATTTTTGGTGTACATTGTTTTTCTCTCACTGAAAACACATCCGTCCACTCCATAGACTATTTAAACCAGACTATTTAGGACTATTTAAAAGGGGCCCCATGTTAAAATTCGTAGTAATTAACATGCATTAATCACTTTTTTATTGGCCATATATGAGCAGATCGTGTGATGTGATGTAAATAATAAGACCGTCCCCATCTCTCTGATTTGCCTATGCAAGCCTGTAAGCGATTTGATTGAGTTGTTTAGAGTCCCTTTATTAATTCTGTCTAATCAATTGTAGCCTTTAGTGCACATGTCCATTTGTCAGATGTATTTTCGGTCACAAAAAAAGTGAACAGTACACAGCTTCAACGAACCAACAGCCACTACATCAGCACCAACAGATCCACAATTCAGCTGAACAAAATGACAATTAAAGGGAAATAAAGCAGCTTTTCGACAATAAATCCAAGGCCAGCTGCTGGGGAGAAAGACTTTGGACCGTTCTCACAGCAAGACTTTATGACTTGTCATTTTAGGAAAAGTGGAGAGAAGGAGAAGCACTGATGACATACTCTGTGTAGTTCTAACAAGTGAGCCACAGTGAGTGAGTAGGAACTACATGGAAATAGTTTTTAATGTGATCAACCAAACCTGTGCTTTTTACGCTGTGACGAGCCAAAATGTCTTCTGTGAAAAACACCTATTATGGACCGATCCGGCCAGAAGCCAAAACACCTATTATGGGGAAATCTATGCTGCTGTGGATTTCATTCTGTAAGTTTGTAGTTGAAGTTTTCTTAGCGTGTAAGCAACTGTGGAACATGATTCTCTCTTCAGCCTTTTAAACAAGAGAGACATGTCCCAGGGTTACTGAGAGAAATACTGGGATCTGTTTGGTAGTCATCAGCAGTATTTCCCTATTTTCTGTAATTTTCTCACATTCTTTGGCAGTTGCATTCCTATTTTTCATTTGTTTTGAACACCAAGGGGCCTTGTTGGACCTAGTCCTCATTTATTTCTCACAAATATGCCGAGATCAGTCGCTAGACAGCTTCTCCTGAAATAAAAACATCAGATTTTCTTGTTATTACATAAGCTGCTTTTCTGTCAGAACAGACCAATGGTATCAGTTATTCCTGTGCTATTCCTGTGCTATGACCAACATTAATATCTGCATTGAAAAAAGGTCTATTATAGACAGATTTGCAAAAACAGCATTGTGGTAAAAATCCACGCTGCTGTGGATTTCATTCTCTAAGTTGTGCGGCCGGTGTTTGTTTCTGTTGCCGACAGCTTCACACAAGGCTGCTGATGTGTGAGGCATCTGAGTGCTTAAAGTTTTTGCAAAGATAAGGAGGAAAGCAAAGTAAAACTACTAAGAAAATAGAGCCATATATCACCAACAGGGTCAGTTAATAATGTTTTGTACAAGATTAGAAGTGTAATGATAAACAGTGTCATTTGTTCTGCTTATGCTTAATGAAAGTGCTTAATGAAGCTTCTAGCTGGCAAACAGCTTTTTATGTCCTTCTTTTTGGACTAATTCCTTAAATAAACATGAAGAAGTAGCCATGTTGTTGCCATCGTGGTATTTGCAATAAATTTTCCGCATGAAAAATCCAGTAAATTAGCCGTGCCGCACTGCACTCGATTGAGGACAAGTGCACAGAAACACTCCCAAACTCCTCTGACTGTCTCTGGGCGATCGATGTCCTGCGAGATCGAAGTGTTTGCATTGATTTCTTGGTAATGTGCGAACGGTTGAAACAAGTCGAAGCATAATTCATGTGGAAGCGCCCTGAAATATGAAAGACCCTAAAATGACTGGATGCCGGTATGTGTCTCGTGTCCTCACCAAATACAAATAAACATGTAAAAATGTAAACCAACACGCTGCTTTACCTCGCACTCACGCAAGGAATGTCACATTTGACTCTCGCTGTCTGTTTCTCTAGCCGAGTGGGCCCCTCGCTCCCGCCCCGGTGGCTGCTGGGTAATATGTAGATGGAGGTAAAGGAGGAAAGTGTGATTGGTGGTCTAGCCAGCAGGCATTATGTGACTGGCTGAGTGACCACTACAGGGGGAGGCTGGTATTTATAGACACTGCCCATCAGAACAGTGAAACCAGAGCCTGCAGACCTCGTGGTTATTCCTGTAGGAACCATGAGTCCGTTTGAAGAGGCGCACACTCACACAGACGTCACGTAAGAGGCGTACAGGAGCTTTCTCTTCGCGCTGCTCGGAAAAACAAATGAACAGTGAGGAGATAAACAGGAGGACTAGCAAACATAAACCCCGAGGTGCTGTAATTAAGTGAGGAGCGCAGCGAGTTTCGGCAAATCAACACACATCGCCACTCGAAAACATAAAGCTGCCTCTCATTCTTCGCATTCATGCCCACGTCAACCCGGCATTCAGAGGATACCTCAACCCTGGCAACCACACACACACAAACACACACACACACACAACATTATTTGGTGGGCAGTCGTACAGTGTGCTGGGTTCAGACACAGAACGTAATTTTCTTACCTGGATAAAGTTACTCTATAAACACCTGCAATAAATCACAGGTTTTAATGCGGGTCAGTTCTATCAGGCCGGAGGCATCAGAGAGAAAAGAGAGGGAACGTTTCTTTATCTAAGAGAGCTGGTAGACAAACTGCGCTGCAGCGACTATATATCAGCCACAAAGTAACCGGTCCGATAAGTTCTTGGTTTGTTTTTTGGACTTAAAAAGTTACTCCCACACTGAGCAGCAGCGTCTGCATTTCACACAACATCCCAGCACAGTCGTTAAAGGACGGGCATGTCGTTTATTTTGGGAAAACAATCTTATCTTCTTTTATGCTGTATCATGATTGAAGGTCATGTGATATGATCGAAAAGCTCCAGAACAACTAATAAACAAACTTTTTTTTTCCTCTGGTTACAATCACTTTCTCAACATGTAACTCTCTGGAGGAAGGCGGCTGATTGTTGACTCTCCTCCTCAGATCATCAAATGCTGACACTTTGGGTTGTCGGGGGACGCGAGCATCCAACCCAAAGATACCTTGTGTCGCATTCAGGTGTAATATCTACAGTATATGGGAAACAACAGCTAGAATCCCAGTGCTCGGTAATATTCACAAAGACCAAATGCATCTTTTAGAAATCTGTTGATTTCTCATTTATAGACACGTAAAGAGCTTTTAGGGACAACACGCAACATGTCTTATTGCCTCCAATAATTACATTCTTGCTGTCTGAAAATTAGAGTAAATGAGAACCTAACTGAGGACTGACATCAAAATATGATGATGATCAATTTATTTTTTTTCTGCAAATTCAGCCACAAAAGGCGACTGTAGCTCGGGTAAAGATAACCCTGGCCTAATGTTTATCTCCATTTGGACAGTTACCCACAAACCAACATGAGAACAGAGTGAGGCGTGTGAGGTGCTCTTGCCCACGGCTGTTCTTCATCTATTCGTGTTACTGTGTTGAGCAGGCCGCAGTGTTTAAATTCACACTACGGGAAGTTACTCACAGTATCCGCAGCGAGTCCCCCCCTCGAACACGAAGCCATTTGGCACAGCGCCGTATCGACGCAGCGCCGACAACTTCCAGTGTCCAATGACGACAGGAGGGACGCCTCTGGTGAGGACCAGCAGGTTGTTGCACAGGTGGAGGGAGGCGGCGCCGCTTTCCAGTTTGGTACCTGGCTCGACACTGACACCGAACCTGTGGACTGAAGCAGAGAACGACACAAGAGAGGAGAGAGGAAGTTCGGTTTTCTCGTACTCTCAGTCAGAACGGCTTTGTTGAAGAGTCGCTGCTCACACAATGCATCAATCCCACGGCAAATGTGGCGGAACATGAAAACAAACAGCGCGTCACTCACACACGCGCGAG
This sequence comes from Sparus aurata, assembly GCF_900880675.1. Taxonomy (NCBI): domain Eukaryota; kingdom Metazoa; phylum Chordata; class Actinopteri; order Spariformes; family Sparidae; genus Sparus; species Sparus aurata. The sequence continues at coordinate 30,718,503 of NC_044187.1, read as the reverse complement.
CACATGAACACACATGTACAGTTTAACCGATGGCTGTGGGATCGAGGACTAAGCAGTTCTTTAAGCTCCGCTGGGTGCAATTTGTCATCACTCAGTGGGTGCAGATGGCACCTTATCACTGCCAAGGTCTGTGGCTGCCTCTCACAGCCAACATTATATAGTGTGCATACTATATACACAGTATGTGCCCATAGAACACCATGAGTGGAATTATATAATCATCATCAATATAAAAGTATTTGCAGGTTTTTTTTTTGCACTGGTGTACTTAGAGATTTGGGGCCAGTATCTGACCTCCATAACAAGTCTTATTTCAGATTAGTGGAAAAAAACAGTCAAAAAAAAAAAAAAAAATCACAATCCTGATGTTTATCTTCGTTCAGATTACTTCTGTTGATTACCGTTGTATGTGGGTGGCATGCGTTTCATTTGACATCTCAGAGTTCAAATTTGAGCTTGATGACTTTGACGTAGAGATGTATTAATAGATTTCCCTCCACGGCTCAGACTGGAACAAACTGGAGGACAGCAGGGAGCCAAAAAGTCTAAGACGTTGCCGAGGATGACAGCATGCATTGTGTTTGCGTCCACGGAGGTCAAGAAAGTGTTAAACTGTGTCAATGATGTGATACCAGTGGCTGCGCTGAGGGCAAGAAATCAGTATAGTCAGATGGTGGGTGTATTCAAAATGTTCTCAGCGACAAAAGGCCTAACTGCAAAACCCGTGTTTCTGTATTTAAATCAAAAGATTCCCACCTTGGATATTTGTTAAATCTTGAGTGTGCTTTCTATTCAAAGCTGCTGTTATAAAGACGGAAAGCGTTCTCTTAGCAGTATCTCTATTCATATCGAGAAAGTGTTTTGTGGTTTGAGGGGGAGATAAAATGGCGTGACATTCTCAAGGTGACGGAGGAACGCAATGCTTGTGGATTATACGATTAAGATGTAAATCTTATGCAGGTGATGCAGGAAGAAGAAATATACTTTAGGTACTGACAGGACTGCCGAATGGTGCCCAAATTCATGTCAATTCAGCTCACAGCCTGGCTCTGAAGCACTGTTTAAATGAGCCTAAAGTTATTTCAATATGTTATCAAAATTCATAGTGGTATAGGTACATTTCTGCATGACAAAAAAAAAAGTTTGGACAGAGTGGGTAAAAAAGTTTTTTGTGAGGGTTGTGGGATAGAATTCTTAGGTGAACTGCTGCATACTTATAATTGAGTTTATAGCAATAAATAAAATGCTTGGTTATAGTAATTCTGAGGGTCGTCTGGCTGTAGTTGTGTCATCAGAGCAGGATTTTGTACTTTTCTTGCAATCGCTAAACCGGCGCTGATCTTCAGTTACATTATCTCCTAAAATCTAACCTTCAGGACACATTAGACTGAGATTATTAAGTTTCATAGTCCACAAAACATTTCTGGAGCTTCACAGCAAAACAGCACTGAAGTAGAAGGGGAAAAACACCAACAAAATAAAAACCAACACAAAATGGCTCAATACAGCTCGCCGTGTGTTATCTATGTCTCAAGAAGCCCCAGACCTCAAATTGATTTGAAAAAACGTTATCTACACCGTCAATGCACAGTAAAGTGCTAACGCTTTTAGCTTAGCATTTACTGCAAAGAGTTTGGAGTGTCTTCTATTTGCACACTGTTCTATAATCAATAGATGCATAAACTACAGGACTTCTCCCGTCATACTAGTCAGCTTAAGATCTTAATGTAGGAGGGTGATTCAGTGAGGAATAAAAGCTCTTATTACGTGTCACCACAAGTCCCAAGACTGGTTGATCTCGGGTCATGAAGGTAATGGAGTATCTGAATTCATCCTAAGGCTTTATTAAGCAATATTTTAGATACTAATACCAATTCTATCCCCTCTTTAGATAAAAAAAATAACTCCCTATAAGAGTACTGCTGATCCACAAAAAACACCCCACTCCTCAGCTTTGATATTCAAACCACTCGCTGAATTCTTTGATGTGTGTTAACCAACTGCAGATCATTTTCCCCCATCAGCACATTTCTCCTTCACACGGCACGTCCTCGAACAAGGACTGCAGCATTTGCGCGAGGCCAAACCACTGACCTTCTCCCAGGCTGTAGCGGACGCGGGCATCCCAGGCCAGCAGGGCGTCTCGGCTGTTGAAGCCCAGGACCAGCGTGTGCGCCAGACAGAGGATGGAGAGTGTGTAGGATACCCCGTCATAGCCGGGCCCCGGCTCCACGCCACAGATCCCCTGAGGGAGCAGAGTTGATCTGTCTATCACTGATAGTTCCTTTTATGCTCGAGTCTTTTTTATTATCACAAAGGAAAGGCAAAATATTACTGTGACAGCGTCCTATCAGCCTAAATCAAACGTTTTGTCTTCCCTGATTGAGGTCAGCTGGATTTGTCTGTTTTTGAAAACTTGAGAGCAAAACACAAAACTCAAACATCAGCGAGGCTCATTAATGCTGCACCAGACCTTGTGACTCTGGCTCCCTTTGGTCTGGTGCAGCACTGAGAGTCGATCACATGGCTCCTCGGAATGAGTCCATACAGATAAAAGATGATGATGATATCCTGGATCACACATGCGGTCAACCCCAGACAGGTTTTGTGTTCCTCTTTTCCGTTTTTCTGTGTCTTGCACTTTGCTGACCAATGCCCTAACCGTAGGGACATGTGAGTGCAGTCTAATGACAGCAGTAGACAGCCTGGCTGGTTCTGTGATGCAACACCCCTAAAGAGCTGTAATAAAGCTGCCACCAGTGCGGTTCACTTGCACTCGAGATGAGACACAGAGAGCTTTTGGTCTCCTGCAGCTGAACCTACCTCCAGTGTCACGCTGAGCCTCTCCTTGTGCCCGCTGCCCTTCTCCTTCCCTTTCTTCTTCTCCTTATACACCTGCAGAGACAGACAGTCTGATGCAGACACACGGGGCGACAGGGTTAAAAGTCAAATTGGTGTGATTAAAAAGCAGAATTCAGCTGAACAACAACAGTCACTCTTCTCTGATAATATCTGTTGTGCGCCTGCGTGTGTTTCTGGCACAGCTGTCATAGCAAACCGTGAGACAAAGCAGTGATAGGCTGGCACAGCTGATGATGAAAGTCCAGACACAGGCTTGGACACATTCAGAGTAGCCAACATTATTCCCGTCACTTTACCCAGTTTCCTCAAGTATGCAGCAGTGGAGCGCAGCTTAAGCCGCATGTTTGTGTGTTCTGCTGAGAGGCACAGTGTCTGCCCTCACAGCAGCTCAGTGAAGCTCACTGAAGAAGGGTCGCTTTGTTTCTCAGTCAATCTCACAGAGAGAAAACCTCCGTCAGTTATACTGTCTTTTTTAGCCAAAAGGCTTTTAAATAATGAACCTTAAATCCACCATGCAACATAACCCTCCTTTAAGATTTAACATCCTGACTCTGAATGTGTCGGGGACAGGCAGCGCTAATGTTTTCCCAGCGCACTTTCAAGCTGGTTTCGATCCCAATGACGCAAATTCGATCAGTTGAGCCGCTGCGCTGCGTGACATTTTCACGTGCTGACGACGCGGACGTGTTGCGTTTTTACGCGCTCCCGTGGTGGCGCACGGCCAAGCGGCCACTTGACAAGTTGTGATTAGTTTAAGTGCCGAAAATGATGCGATTAGTGCCGAATGAGCCGATCATTTCTCTGTCCACGTGAAAATGTGCACATTCTGAGTGGAGGCGGCAGAAGCTGAGAACCGCACAAGCGGCGTGCCACATACCTGCGACCGGGGAGGGCTTCCGAAGAACGACCCACCGAGTCTTCCACTGTGGACAAGTTTGTAAAGAACCGGTCAATAACAAAGAATATCCCTGCAGTTTGTCCTGAAGTGTGGAAATACATGTCAAAGCCAAGAAAATCGGAGGAATATTGAAAAAAAAATCACCTTTTTTCCATCTCTAAACTTGACTTGTCCCTCCGCGACAACTGTATCCGTCATCTTCTGTCATGGTTCCGTAGCAGCTGTGTGTGTGTGTGTGTGTGTGTGTGTGTGTGCGCGCGCGCGCGCGCGCGTGTGTTTGTGTGTGTGCGCACCTCTCTCCCCCAGTCAGAGAGAGGGAGAGGGAGAGAGGGGGGGGGGGGTCATATTTCAAAATAGCCTTCAGATCCGAGGCCCCGGCGGCAGACTGCACTCTCTCCCGGACACACGGACCACCTTGCCGGGCGGAGACAGCGGCCTCCCCCCGCCGGCTCCTGCCAACTTGCTGCAGTTGTCATCCTGCGTCAGGTGCTGATTGTTTACAGTGGAGCTAACTCGATTAAAAGCGCATAACTCGCGCGCCTTTCACTTAAGTCGCGAGTCTGGCTCTTTGCCGGGTGTCAGACAGGGATTCACGTTGCCTTAGTGCTGATCATTGGAGCCTCGGCTCTGTCTGTGGAAAGCCAGTTTAATCCTGAAAAGCTGCCCGGAGAATAATGCCAATTAAGAGATGCAACATGAGCAGAATGGAATGAACGATTATACGAGATTACTTGTCAAGAAAATACTTTATTGTGTGAGCATGATGTGTCTGGCTGCTTTTTTTCCCCCCCTGATTTGTCTCACAGTGATGTTGCTCAACTCTGCAACGAGCCACTTTGTTGTTTTGGGGGGGTTAAATTTCTTCCAGGGCCTCTGTACGTTCCAGAGGATTTATTCCTGGGTGGACAGGTTACATCAGTGGCCGGACTGGTCTGATAGAGTGCAGGGACACAGAATGACAAACACTTATCTTTCACTCACCAGCTGGCCAAAAAGTTGCAGACAGCTGACTTACTCTAATGGTGTTTCAGGCGGTATTCAGATAAATAACTGTAACTAACTTCAAACACTTATTATTTTGCCTACTTTTTTTTTTAAAGGAGCACTCCACAGATTTTACAAATCTATCTGCCCTATGATGACTGTTACTCAGCATGTGAAAACAGCTGTATCATTTCATCTTTGGTGCTGGTGGAGCTCATTCAGTCTGGGAAAGCCCAACGATGATGAGATGCTCACTGGTGTTGTGGTTTCGCAGTCGTCTGTTTTTTGGGGGTGTGTTTTTTTGCTCATGGGAAGGCTCCAATCTGTGTGAAATGAGCCAGACATAATAGCAGACAGGAGCTGGTGGAATTCTCTAAATGCCAAGGAAAGATGCTTCACTGCTTCCTATCTTATCACTTTTAGCAGAGGGTGTGCTGGACCATTAATTATGAAGGGGGGAAAAAGAGAGCTAATATTGTTAGATGTTTTGAACTTTCAACATCGTGTTAAACCCAAAGGCACACTCTCTACGTGATGTGCTGCAGTTGTAAAATGATTAAAGGGAAGTTCTAGACGCGCTCTAAGCAGTCCGTCTTCGGAACACAAGGTTTGCCACAGCAGACCCACAACATCCACCTTGAGTCTGATTGTCTTAGCACCTCTGTTGTCTTTTCCAAAGTCCCTGACAATCAATTCTTCTTCAAGGCTGTCCATTACCCCATTAAGATTTTTAACCAAGGTAAGGAAACGTGTTTAGGAAGGGTCTTATGAAAGATGCTTTGAAGTTGCATCATGGGAAATGTAGGATCCAGCATTTTCATCCCTTGAACAACAGTGAATAATTCAGCTTCTGCTTCAAGTTCTTACCTGTTCACAAGTGCCACAATATCACGGAGGATCTCTGATAAAAACGCTGGCGTGGCCCTTTAAATTTCACATTTACTTATATTGTTAATGATAACTGTTAGACATTTTCATCTGAGCATTCGTCATGTTAAGCTGTAAAAATACATGTTATTGAATAAACAGCACAACATTTCCTTCTAACATGTACAAAGTGGCATCAATACTCAGGTGAAGCACAAGTCCCCCAAATTGCACTTGGGTACAGTACATGCGTGAATGTACTGTGACAGTACACAGTGAAGACTGAGAGTGAGTATGCAGTGTGGAATTGGGGCACAGTGTTTGATTAATCTCAGCCTGCCACATTGTAATAGCATCTCTCCGTGGAGAGTCTGGGAGCAGCTGCACGCTTGTTGACACCGGGCCCTTCGTCTCGACTTGGAACCCAGACAATGTTTCAGCTGCTGCAGAGACCATCGCTGCGGTCAGAGTCACACGGACGCCATCAGCAGGCCAGACAGCGCCAGTCAACTGAGCATCGGGCCCCTCAAACAAACGTTGCTTTCAATTTACTCCGGTCTATCTGCCCTTTGCCCCCACTCTGCTCCGGCTGCCTCTTGGCTTTGACCATGGAGGGCAAGTCGGAATTCTGGTACACTGCCGACCTCATCCTGCTGCCACGGCAACGCAGCTCCAAGGCCACACCCTCCCACTTCCTGTCCAGATCTGAACCCTGAGAACTCCGGAGGTCTCTGGACCCTCTTCGGGTTGGCCTGCTGTCGTCCGGGTCAGTGGTGACCCCGATCTTGTCCAAATCCAAGGCTCGTTTTGGGGTCGGGTGGTTGGAGCGGGATGAAGGTGACTTGGATTTGCGACGTGAGCGAAGAGGAGGCCGTGGTGGAGGAGGAGGAGCAGGAGGAGGAGGAGCGGAGGGAAGGACTGGGTTGGAAGAAGTTGTTCTTCTGCCGGGCATTTTGAAACCTCCTCCTCCCTTTTCCCTCCCTCTCCATCTGTCTCTGTCCTTACCTGAGGAGGAAGAGGCGGCTTTACAAAGACAGGCGACACAAGCGAGAGAATAAAAGAGGAGACAAAAGAAATGACAAAGCACTCACCATCACTGCAAAAAAAAAAAATCCACATGCAAGGACACTCAGAGAAAACACAAAATAACAGCAAAATGTTCTGCAATTGTTGGCGAAAGTCTGTGATGCAGTGACAAATCAAAGCAAAAAAAAAAAAGTACAAGAATACTGATTATGAGCTGGAGCCAGGAGATATCTTCATCCCTCGGTGCGTTTGTGTGAAGGTGTGAGTGAGAAATTTAGGGAAGATTGATTCATTGAAGTCTCTCAAATTCTTTCAGACACGAACACTCTCGACAGCCATGGCCAGCATATACAGTAGCCAAGTGTTCCAACACCATGGATACAGCAACACACACACACACACACACACACGCACACACACACACACACACAGATACGCACAGCAGGAAACTAAGTGGATGTGACAGATATTCCCATGCTGGCTCTTGGCTATGACATCATGGGAAACAGGGATAGCTGGTACCAAGAAAGTGTGTGTGTGTGTGTGTGTGTGTGTGTGTGTGTGTGTGTGTGTGTGTGTGTGTGTGTGTAAAGAGACCTTTTCTCTCCACATCTTAATACAGACTGCTGCCATCTACTGGCTGAGAGAAAGAGAAACGCATTCTGTCTCCCCTCTTCTGATTGGCCCCCTGGTTTCTCACACAGCTGTGTTATCCTTAATAACTGCGTGACTTTGACCTCAGGCTGCATCTGCCGTCTCGTTTTTCTTTCGAGATTCAATCGTCTTGTTTTGTAGACGTATGACAGGTGTAATTAAGGGCAAAGGTGGACTCCCAGCCATCGTTGTGCGATCGGTATCACCTGGGCTCTTCCTGCCGTGAGACAAGTCAAACTGGCTGCTGTGACACTTATCTCAAACAAAGACGTAATAGGAGGAATAATGGAAGATGGAGATTAAGATCTGCCCCTTATTTCCTGGTGCGGACATTGTGTTTGTGTGGCTGCATCATTTGTAATGTCACTCTGCCACCACAAGGTTGACATGTGTGGTTTCTGGGTGAATTATCTGAACAATACTGGATGGACTGCCGAGAAATTAGATTCAGACATTCGCGTTCCCCTCAGGAAGAACTATGAAATTGAAACTGAAGTGCCCTTTGGCTGCTGTGACACACACATTTCCCTGTTTGCGGGACTAATAAAAAAATTCTGATTCTGAAAACTTTGGTCGTCCCTTAACATTTATATACCCGCCAGCTTCGGTGCCAGGCGAATTTAGAACGTTCTAAAAAGGATAAAGGAACACTCTAAAAGGTTCAAGTTTGTTTGTTTTTTCATTCAAGACAGTACACAAAAGTTGTAGTCTCTTTTATGCTCCATTGTCTGCAGTGGATACCTCTCTTTTGTCAGACAGCAGCAGGGTGAACATACCGAGGATAAAAATGCTAAGTGCTGCTGCTGGACTGTACTCATCTGCAAGTAAAATGACTTGTTTCAAGATTAGCTTCACTGGAGAAAATGAAATAAGGAACGTCTCACTCTGTGGTCTCCAGGTGTTTCCACTTGCTGCCTGATCAGACTCGATTTCCTCAGGACTGTGTGAGTGCGCCTGATTGGGATCTCTCTTAAGACAAATTAAATCGTTAACCATTTTTACTGGAAACACCTGTGTGGGTGTGCAGAGCCTTTAATTGTGCAACTGTTGACTACTCAAACATAGTAGAGCTACAGGACAAAATATTTAAGTAGAAGTACTGATTTTAAAATGTAATGATGCAATTACATGTGAATGTTTAAAAGCCAGTTCCTAATTCAATAACTAGCATGCATTACCTTTAACCCTGAATATAATACAGTGCAACCCAGTTTGCTTTTGCTCGGCGACGTATACGCTTTCCCTCCCCGTGTCCACCATCTTTTAGTTCCTTCTCTCTCCAGCAGAGGGGGCTGGTTGAGATGGGAAGATAAATTGTGCTGATGCTCTAATTATTTTGTTGGCCAGCGGGGAGGGGAAATGGCCCCGGCAAGAGCCAGTGAATTGGAACACCGAGCCAAAACTGTATTCATGTAACAGCTTCTGCGAGCGAGGTTTTCCCATGCAATTACAGCAACAATAAGGTAACTCACTGGGTCCTGCAGCATGGAAACGACAGTCACACCCAGAGACTAGTTTATTTTAAGGAAAACTCAGCACTTGACATTCTAATCATGGGTAGCTATGGTCACCATAAAGCACTACTTTGATCCTCTTCTGAAAAATGTACCATATACTACAAAAGGAGAAAACTCCACTGTCCTCAGATACAGATCCTTGTCTTTGTCCTTTTCGATCTATGTTTTCGACATTGTCCTGAGAGGGCCTTCTGGTGAACCCTTAAAAAAATGAATAGACAGACACAGACTCATACATCACAGCCAGACATGGAAGATTTTAGTGTGCCTGCAAAAGGCAAAGATATTTCATCTCGCTCTCTGTTTTGCTAAATCATATGGACCAGATAAATACAGATGCTTTTGTTGTCACATGTCAGTCCCTGAGGAAAGACACAGGCAATTATTCTAATGAAAACTGCTACAGCATAACATCATGTGATGCAAAAGAGACACAGAAATGTAGATGCTCTGTGGCTCTATGCGAGCACGAGAATTTATGTGGAAAGTGGAAATGAGTAACTGTGTGTGTGTGTGTGTGCTCTAGGATGAGGAGGAAACAGAACCTAGTCTTGTTTGTGGACTACCAAAGAGCCCAGCATGACAAAGATTTCCTAATAAGGCATTGAGCAGAGGGGAACCCATGCATAGCTAATAGCCCAGTACCCCCAAAAGCCTTTGTACCCCAAAACAAAAGCCTTGTCCTGCAGACACACACACACACACAAACACACACACACACACGGAGAAGAGGCAACAGAGAGAGGAGAGGAATATCAAGTAAGATAAATAGGAGAGAGGTTTTACAGATGGAGTGAGTTGGTCACAGGTCAAAAACAGCGAAAACATGACGCATTTTCTAAGATGGTATTGAAAAAGGATATACCTATCATAGCTGTTGATCAATTTAAGCATAAGAAACATAAATCTGATAATCTGAGATTGTGCCAGTTATGGTTATCACTCGTGGTGAAAAAGAACCCAGATCGTTAAGTAAAAACAATATAAAAATACTCCGTTCCAAGAAAAAGTCGAGAATTGAATATCCTTCCCAGGTGAAGTACAGAAATATATCAGCCAATGTACTATTAGAAAGTAAAATAATTCATTATGCCACAGAAAAACGTATTATACGACACCGATCCCAAAAAGGTTGAGATGCCGTGCAACACAAAAAAAACAATGTGATAATTCGCTAAGCAACAAAAGGACGGGGAAAGTTGTGGAAAGTCTCTTAAGTCTCCAACAACACTTGTTTGGAACATCCTACAGGTAACAGTGGCAGGCTATACACTAAACAAAAATTCAATCCATGTTAATGAGCACTACTTCCTTGCCAATATAATCCATCTACCTGACAGGTGTGTGACATCAAGATGCTTATGAGGCAGCACGATTACTGCACAGGTGGACTTTCGCCTCTCCAAAATGAAATGTGGCTTTTTTTTTAAATCACAGAAAACAATGCCAAAGATGTTGCATGTTTTGAGGGAGCGTGCAGTTTGGCAGGCTGACTGCAGAAATGTCCACCAGAACACACTTGCATTTTATTGTTGTCAATTTGAAAGCTCTGTGGTACCGCGACAAGACCCTGACACTCAATGTTCTGTCATCTGTCTGCCACCTTCACCTCATGTTGCAGAAAATATCTGTAACCCGTGATTTCAGTGCCTAGTAAATGTCTTTTTTTCAGACTGCACATCTTAGGCTACCCTTTTGCTGTGTTGTGTTGTTTTGTAATCCAAAGCAAACCTGTGCAATAATCCTGCTGTTAAATCAGCATCTTTATATGCCACACATGTCAGGTGGATGGATTAGATGAAATAAAAGATAAATTCAGATTAAATAACATTTGTGCCCAAAATCTGAGAAGTAATTCTTGTGTGCATACAAAAAGTATTAAGTCTGTTACATCAACCTGTGAAAAATGGGAGAAATAAACAAAAGCGTATTTATATTTTTTGTCGGAAGGGGCATCCTTGACATGCTCAGTTGTTTACAAGCGAGGATGGGGCGAGGCTCACCACTTTGTGAAATGCATGACTGTATAAAAGGATATTAATGCATGGGCTCAGGAATACTTTTGTCAAACTGCTGTCAGTAACAACAAGTATGTTAAAAATGTCTTTGGCTAATGTGCACACATTTACTGAAGTAGGATGAAGGGTATTCCATGGTGACATTCTGTATTCTTGTATTCAAGGTTTGAAGATGCGTATCAGATCAAGAAACTACATTCAACACTGATCTCAGCTCAGGTCCTGCTAAGGACCATAATTTAAGACACACACAGAACAAAGTAAGGGCAATAAGAAAAAGAGGCAAAAGAAAAGAGGCTGCTCACATGAGGCCCTGCAGACAGAGTTCAACCTTTAAAACATTTATTTGATCTATTTACAGACAGTACAGTCAACTGAACAGAACAGAGAAGAATTGATTTCTATTGTGATACAACTGAAGAAACAGCATGGCTGCGTTGCATTTCGACAATGACTACAGCAATACGGTGCTCTCACGAGGTTGACTATATACAAATTAATACTTTTAACTGATAGATCGTAAAAATGAAAAGGAGGTGGGATAAATTAATAGCACGGGATGAAGTAAAGTAAAACCTTTAAATAGTGAGATTGACTTGATAGAACCAGTTTTTTTCCAGCTGAATCACTGCGCGGACAGACGGTTGAAGATGCTGTTTATTTGCCGAGACGGTGGGAAGAATAAAAAAAAAACAAAAAAAAACACAGATGCTGCTGTTTGATGTAGTGCAACGCATGAAATGAAAAACCGCTCATGGACAGTCAGTGCACAGGTCTCTGAATCATTTGGTCGGAGAGCGTGGTTACATGTGTACGCGCTCTCTCTATAGCCTTGTCTTCATGAATGACACGAGAAATGCCTGAGGTGAAAGGACGGCGGAGGGAGCACAGAATGCACTGTGCTCTGAGTCGATGAGGAACAGCCGAGCGAATGCGTGTGTTCATGGCATTGCCGTATGCGTTTGTATTTATGGGGTCAGGGGCGACGTGTCAGCACGCGGTGTGCTCAAAAGCATGTAATAAAGCTGAAAATAATACACGGTCCAGTTAGAAGTGCAGAAATGTAGCTTCAAGAGCACTGTGGGTTTTGGAACAGCTGGTGATTGTTAGCCAACTGTTTTGTGAACGCATGGCAACCACCTAAACGCATGAAATGAACACTGTGAAAAGGTTGAAGTACAAAATAAAAAAGGGGGGGAAAAGAGAGATGTTTAAAGATGTGTAAAGTCTTGTTTGTAATTGGCTAAAGTGCATTGTTAGATTCTGTACACTGGGGGGGTGGGGGGGTGGAGGAGGGAGTTTGGCACTGGTCATCACCAAATCATCCTGCGCTCGTCCTCTAGTTCCAGAAAGAAATCCACAGCAAGTCGGCTCAAAGGTTCACACAGATACACACCACGCAGGGAAATTCCAAGGACAGTTTCTGTCTGAGCCTGATGCATCCATTTCTCCTCTCTTCGTGCGTCTGACCTACTTTATTATTTTACATGAATGACTCGCACTAGATGCTGGGTGCAGGGGAGTGCATACTGTACATCACTATATCATCTACTATATCCTTTGTTTGACTAAATTAACACTTACATCTACTGCACGTGATGCATCTCGGCTCAGTTTTTTTTTTTTTTTTTTACTGTATTTTACTCCTGAATGTGGAATAAAACGTTCTGCAATTCTAATTGGAGAGTAGAAAGTGGTTTTCTGGAATTGAGGGAGGAGATCTGGATGCATTCTGGGCCACAGACCAAAGGCCGACCAACAAGGACTTTATCAGGCCTCCGGGTCCCGCTTGCAGTCAGGTGAAGGAAGAAGGGACAGTTCAAAAGTTCAAGGGTTCACACGGGGAAGGTACCTGAGCTAGGCCGACCGTCCTGTGCTTGTTGTTGGGGTCGGGGCTGGCGTTTGCACTGCAGGGCTGAGGGAGTGACGTAGTTGAGGCTGGGGCTGTTAATGTCCCCCTCACCCACAAGAGTCAGATCAGAGAGGGTGTCCTCCTCCAGCATCTGGACCGATTCTCCCCTGTCCTGGAGGAGACAACGCTGGCCACCCTGGGACAGATGGATGGGGGAGATGGTGCCAGGAAACGGAGGGGGCGGTCTGGTTTTCCTCCCCCCTCCACTCTCAGTGCCCAGTGCAGAGTCCAAGCTCTGGGACTGATGGCTCGCGTTGAGTAAGTGGGCGCTGCCTCCTCCCCCTCCCCTGTCACTGATGTTCGCCTTATTGCCCCTGCGACCGCTGCTAGGGAAGCTGCCGTTGTTGGGGTTACGGGAATTTGGGGTGGAGCAGCTGGGCTCGGGGTCGTAGGAAGGAGGCACAGCCTGGTTGGTTTCCACTGGCGACAGGCGCAGAAAGTCCGGGAGCTGCAGGTCGCTTTTGTTTAGCAGGCCTCGCTGGTCGTCTGCTCGGTTGCTCTGAGCTTTGGATATGAGGTCGAAGAACTCTGAAGGTGCACACACACACACACACACACACACACACACACACACACACAGTAGCACACATAAACACACGTATATACACATGTGCACACACACACACACACACACACACAAAATGAATAATCGTCCAAAATGACATGAGACACATTCACTGTAATTCAGAAAACGTGCAGCAGAGGGTGTATTAATCAGTTAGACAAGTCAAAGCTACATACAGTGTGAGCAGAGGCTGACTGTGCTACATGTAGCTAGCTAGCTTTGAAAGCATTTGGTGCTGCTTCTGCAATACTGCAGACAGGCATAAGGGTTAGTGTGTTCAGGCAACAAAGCTACAGAAACAACAGAGAGAGGGAGTGAGAGAGAGAGAGAGAGAGAGGGAAAGAGAGGGAGGTCGTTCAGTCTTTACCTTCAGCTTCGTCTATATTAATCTTTTTCTGCTTTCTTTTCTCCGGAGCCTTATGGAGAGAGACAGAGTGGTTGGGTAAGGGCTGGCTGCTTGTGTCAGGGCTGGGCCCAGCCTTGCCGTTTTCCCCATGGGGGTGGGCTGAACCAGCTTTCCCTGACGGCCTGTCCTCCCCCTGGGGGCCACAAGGAGAGCGGAGCGGGGCATTAGAGCCCTCATGACGGTGCAAGTACGGGGCAGAGGTGATGGGAACACGTGGGGACTACAGCTACTGATGGAAAGGAGGGTGGAACAATTTGATGGGGGGGGGGGCACAAATTGCAATGATGATGATGATGAATGCTAGGCTGGGCGACAAAATCAAATATTACAATTTTTTTGACCAAATACCCTGATATTGATATTGCGACAATGTTGTAGGGAGGACTATTGGAGCTTCCATAAAATATTAACACTATGGTATTTTTTTTATCAATAATCATGTGTTTATAATGCTTTATTAGGTATTGGCAATTATCAGAACAAGTAAATCAGATTCAGAAAATTGCATCAGTTTACTGAAATCTGAATGATATCCAAAATTAAAGACGGTAATGATGTTATATCGATATAATGCCCAGCCCTAACATGCACTAAAAATAATTCTAGAAAGATATATATACGGTTGATAATTCTAATTAAAAGATAAGTGGGATGTTCCATTCAGACAACCAACACTGTTTGTACTAAACATTACTAACATGTAGAGTAACACACACCACAACACCAGAAGGAGAAACTTTCTAGTACTACTTAAAGCCACAATACCGCACATGAAGTGGGAAAATGACAGATTCCTCAGAAAGCAATCAATTTCCAATTTAATCCTCAATAATAGACAAGAAAATCCAGAAAGCAATCTAAAGTGCTACTGCCACCACCAACTCAGTCCTTTCCCGGTGCACAGAGGGAGTTATAGAAGTTGTGAGACCCAGCAAACTCTCCGCTAGGCTACGATAGCCCAGCCACTGGTTTTGTTTTGGAAGAAAGAGAACCAGCAAACCAGAGAGAGAAGTCGATGATGCATTCGGCCAACAGGCAGACCACAATAGTGGGACACTAGGAGCCTCAAGAGTGTGACGGGGCTCTCGGCCACACTGCAACAGTGCACATATATAGAGTAGCCTGAACGCTGCAGGAGACATAGATCAGACACCTGCGCACATTTTTAACACATTGCAAACAGACATGGGTGATTGAAGACGAGCGAGAGAGACACTTAGTAGCGTGACATCATCAAACAGGAAGTTGAGACATTCGGTGGGTTATGGAACATTCCAGAGCAAAAGAAAAATGAGAAATAAAAAGCTGGAAGAGGTCTTACTGTTGTTGATTGGTTTCTGCTTGTCGACGGGACTACTACCTTCTGTTTGTCTGCTGAAAGGAGCACATGTAGAGATACAGACGCATAAATGATAATAATTAAGAAGCAATATATGGGTTTTTCTTCAGAGTGCGTGTTCCTAACCTTTTCCAGGAGTGTTTTCTGCTAAATCTAATACCACTCGCAGCCCATCCAGGTTGGATATAGGAAGACCTAGATCTAATGGCTCCACCTCCCCGCTCTGCATCACACAGACACACACATGTGAAATTAGTTCATCATCACACACACTGCTCGTCTGTCCATCTAAAGGAGGCCTGAATGAAGGGAAGACCTACTATGCGTGCCACCAACTCAGAGAGGTGCAGGCCGTATTTGGCCACCACAGGCCTGAGGACTTCAGTCACTGGCTTGGTGGGCTTTGCTTTTAGGCCCACCGAACGGTTAATAGGCACCAAGTCAAGTCTGGAAAATGAGAGAAAAGAATTAGGATTTTGTAGCAACCGCATCATTTCAAGACCAGGATTAACTTTGACTTCTTGCTGCGTTTTACTGTACCTGAACAGAGTGCGTTTTTCTAGTCGAAGATCCCGAGAAGACAATGTCATACAGTCCTGGTCCAAAACAAGTGGCTGAGAGAGTGAAAGACAGAGGAGAGAAGTCATCATGAACGATGCCCTGCTAGAAAGATGCCCAAATGTCACTGAATGTTGAAATGAAAACAGCGTTTTCATAAAGCTTTGACAGTTTCTGCCCGCTGAACCCCAGATTGATATGAAATGCGTGATTATGGAAAATTGGAATCATCGTTTATCAAAGCGGCATCCACCTTTTTGGGAGGCTGCGTTCGGAACTATGCAAGAAGTTGAAAATCAAACATTTCACACATATTGTGACCCGACACTGAAACAAAAGTTATGAAACCAAAACAATTAAAGACGAGAAACTGCCAAGTCTGTGGGTTCATGGCTACATCTTTCACATAACACAGTCCTTTTGCCGATTATTTATATTAAATATTGATCAGTGCTTCTTTAAATTCATTTGTAAGGCTTTATTGGGTAACAACCTAGTCTGCCATCACAGAGTACTTTACAAATGCAGACTAGTCCGGTCCCTCTCCATTCATCACTTACTTCCAGAAAGGCCATCAAAATGTGTAACGCAGTGCTGAGTGACACATGCAAGTTGAGGTAGTTTTTAAAAAAAATGACAACCTGGTCTCAAAAGATCTCATATTACAACTAATAGTACACTAAATTGTGTCCCTGATAATATTTAAGGTGACAAACAGGCACAACAACAGTTTGTTTATTCAAGTTTGACAGTTTGATCTGAGTTTTGTGAGCCTGTTGCTGCGCTTGACGAACTTTCAGACTTGATGGATAACAAATCAGAACTGTGAAATGTTTGACATGTGACCGTCAGTCATCAATCAAATCCGCCCCATCTTAGAAAAAAACGGTTGTGATTGTCCCGATACTGACCGTATTTGATGTAAATCTGTCTAAAATGGGAGACCCATCTGCCAGAGCTAATGACCTCTGTAGATCTGTCCGGTTCCCAAACTACTAACAACCAACCCAGCCTTAATTAAGTTTGATATTTTGTATAAGAGCTTTGAAGCCCAAATTCAAAAAGGTATTTAGAACAGCATCACATCAGTTTGTATTCTACTGTACCTTCTCCCCTCCGACCAGGAAGAGGTCTATAGCTGCCAGGTTGATGCAGAGCTTCTCACAGAGCCCCAGCAGCAGGTCCCTAATGGACACACCCGCTCTCAGTGGCACAGAGCAACATGAGCCATCCGGCAAACTTATGTTACACTGCCTCAAGGGGGCGCTGCTCCCTCCGCGCTCTGCTGACACTGATACTGCTCCACGGGAAACATCACCCTGAAGGAAGAAAAAAGAGACAGGGAGGGGAAGAGGAGACAGTGAAGGGAGAGTTTAACAAATAAGACAGACAATCGCAATGGAGGAAGAGAGGAGAAAAAACAGACAGTGTTTTTGTGTCTTTTAAAGCTGCAAACTGAGAGGGAGAGGGTGAAGATAAAGCTGCTCTATGATGAAATGAATGTCCATGTGCCCATTACGTTCATGTTTAAACTCATCATGTGATGATGTTTCCTCTCAGACTGACCTCATTCCTCCCCGAAGTCCCAAGCTCCAGACTGGCTCCTGAAGACAGAGAACCCTGCGACTCACGGCGACCATTGCTGCCTGAGAAATCTGAAAACATTAAATTTGTCAGCAGTGTCTGGAATATAGGAAATTATTCCGAGGATGAGCAACATGAAAAATTCTGTTTAAACTGAATTCCACAATTACTCCCAAAGGCGAAGCAGTTAAAAAAAAAAAAAAAAGTACAAGAACTTTAAAGAATCATTGTTTAACAATCAGTGTTACTGAAATAGCAATTTTATTATTCAGGAAGAATCTTTTTCTGGTTAAGTTTTCAACACAAGGAAAATTGTCAAAACTACTGACTGTAGTTGAAGTCGGTCAGCTCTCGTTTCTTCGGGCCTTTGCCGAAGCTCCTGTTGCGCGACCAGGAGAAAAACATGCCTTTCTTCCGGTCTCCCGAATCATCACGACTGTCCTCATTTAAAGATCTGCCAGACTTGCTCTTTTTGTCCTCCTATAAGACACAAGCAAGATAAATGCAACATCATTGGAGAACCCACACAGAAATGTATTATCAGATCTACTAGATGGCAATAGCCAGAATCATTGCAGCTCTTGAATAATTAGGATTTCAAGGGTCTAAGTATAAGAACAAGCAACTCTTTAATTCTTCTCCAATCAAAACTAATAGACCATTTTCATTCTGCCAGGTTTAACTGTGACTGTGTGCTCTGACACCAATACTGTGAGATCAGTGATCAGACAAAGCTACACGGATGTGTTTGTGTTTACCTTCTTGGGTGTGGAGAAGTTGGAGCGGTCAGAGCCAGTGGTGCTGTGTTTAGAGGTGGGACTGCTGGGGATATGGTAGGGGTCAGGCAGGGGCCTCCCCTCCACCTCTGCCAGCATACACTCCTGGTAGAGCAGGGACTTGAGGAACCGTGTGTAGCTGTCGAACTTCATCAGGTTGAAGATCTAAAAAGGGGGGGAAAGGCAGGAAAGTAGTAATCAGTGGAGTGACAGACAATGCAGGGGGGATGAACAAGCAGAAAGCAGGTAGGAAAAAAGAAATAAAAAGGAAAGGAAAAAAAACACCTTTGGAAAGATAGAAGATGAAAGGAGGAAGGAAGAAAATAACTTATTTGGAAGGATTTAGAATGGCCACATACAGTATATCAAAGGGAAAGACTGAAAAAAAACAGCAAGTTCAAGCAGAGGCAGAAGTTGAAAGCGCATGAGAGAAAGGTCAAATTTAAAGAAAAAAAGGTCTGATTTCCCACTAACAGCCCCCTTGAGGTTTTCCATGTTAACGGATGACTACCAGCATACAAATGATTTTATTTCCTCGAAGCCCCTAAAATCTAACATTTATCCACAGAATGGATAAAGGTCATAAAAATCTAATATGTCTGTCCTTTGGGGAGCAGGAATGTGCTCCGTGAGTTTTATAGGAATCTGCAGCTTAGATTCAGATTTTTTGTTTTTTTGAGTAAAGCTAGTGGGCCAAAATATAAGGCAGTGATTGAGGGAATGCCAGTTTGGATGTATAAGTGTAATGCAAGTTTGATTCCACATTAACTCTGGGACAAAATCTAAATTGAATGGCCCCACAAAAGGCTTTAAAGTGTGTGTGTGTGTTTGTGTGTGTGTGTGTGCGCTTGTGTGCGTCTCTTTCGGAGAACAAGTGCGCATGTTTGATGTGTAAAAACATGGAAGGTGATAGCGAGGATATCCTTCTTGCCTTGTGACTCTTATCAGACTTTGAAGATCTGAGCTCAGCTTTTGAAATCAATGGAGCTGTTCAGCAACTCTCCGCCCCTTCACGACATGTTCATCTAAGAAGCCATTCACATCTATAATGCTCAGCAGCAGGCAAAGATGAATAGTTGACCCTATGTTGTGTGAGCACCCAGCACTGAAATACTAGTCTATTTTTAATAGGGGCCTGATTAGGGGTGGGACGATACGGGTAACTCACGATTCGATACTGTGACGATATTTGGCCCAGGATAATGATAATATCACGATACACGATATCTAATATTCGATATATTGCAAGAAATTTCATCAACGATATATCACGATGTGACTGAAAAAGAAAAACGTCATATATGCATCTATTGCATTTATTTTATTTTATTTTCTATAAATTTAATATGCCTTGATGTGTCCAGGTTGACCCAAAGCACTATTATGTTCCCACTTACCAGGTACTGGATGGGTGAACATAACTGCACATAATTGGTTGCATACTGAAACGTGCCCAATATTTTAATTTTTATGTTATTCTTATCTTGTTTAGCTATTGTTAAACTAAAACGGGCCCAAGTTTACATAAAACAAGTTGCTACTGACTTTTCAGTATCAGAAAGAACTGTCCTGGTTTACATAAGACATGTTTTTAATGTTCATGCACTTTAATGTGTCCAGGCAGCTCAGGGTTCTCTCCAGACGGTGGAACCGCTATACTTATTTTCAATGTTAGCTGCTTCATAGCGGGTGTTAGTGGGCTGCCGCGGTCTTCTCGTTAAAAAAAGCGCCCCCCGGCTGACGGTGACGAGCGTCCGTTCGTCCGTCCGTCCCCCGGCTGACGGCGAGGAGTCGGGGGACGGACGGACGAACGCCCCCCCGCTGACGTCGATAACGACCGCACCAGTGTTCTCCCGTCATCTGTCTCGTAGTTCGTATTTTCCGCCATTCTTGCATGTGTTCTTCTTCTGTTATTAACTCGTCTTCTTCACCGGCCGCTGCTTACGCCTACTTTACCCTCATTTACGGGATTAGCGCCCCCACAAACAGGACAGGAGAGATTAAGTACTGACGGCGACAACGGGGTAAATCCATAATGTGTGTTGTGTGTTGTAATTAAATATCGATATTTGCCGTCAGTATATTGATTATTTATTGCGACAGAGAGCACAACAATATATTGCAATATCGATTTTTTTTTCCACCTCTAGGCCTGATGTGATTCAGTTTTATGTAAAATAACTAATGAGTCCTTCAAAGGAAGCCTCCGTTCACATCCCCCTCATGACGAAGATCATAAGTCAGTGTCAGCTAAATACAGCTTCTGAGGCAGATGCCTCCTGTGAGACAACAGTAGCTGCCTATCTCATTAAGATTTCAAGAAATGGGTGGTGTTTTGGTGTCTACCGTACCTGCAGCTGCTGCTCCTTGAACATGTCAGGCCGAGGGGCGTTGAGTATGTCGTCAGCGAGCTGAGCTTGACTGTCTATGTTGACCGGTGTTGTGGCTTTACTGGACAGGAAGCTGTTGTAGATCTCCCTGGCTTGCTGAGAAAGCTGGAAGAGAAGGGAGAGTAGAATGAGTGGCGGCAGGGGGAGGAAGGAAGGAGGGTGGAGGAGAGGTCGAGGTTTCGATAAAAAGACAGTGATTAGACAGAAAGAGAGCGGTGAAAGAGCGGAGAAAGAGATCAGAAATGAAGAGAGCTTATTAACACATACAGTTGTCCCCGTAAATGGATGCATGTGTGTGATCAAAAAGAGTCAGCTACCTGTTTCTTGTCATTTTCAGGGACCTGACTGAAGACATCACAGGCCTGCCAGAACCGGATATTCTCCTCACTGAACTCTTTCTTAAGGAACTCCTGAGGCACAAGAATTAAATGTGGGTCAAAAATTAGGACACATCTGGCAACCTAAGTCAAGAGACAAACATCTCTTCGTAATAAAAGAGGCAATTTTTGAGATTTTATTTTGTTTGACATTTTAAAAAATATTTGCCACTTCTATGACCACTATAACTCTGTGTTTGTCAATTATGTCAATTATCGATATATAGAAATACTAGAGTACCGTAAAAGCACCTTAAAATTGTTCTCCAGTGAACTTGTAGTTCATTGCATTTCATCACTGCTTGTGACTTTTCTCTACAGAAAGGCCAACAGAATAATGATTTTTTACGTAATTTTCGAGTATATAAAGCCATTTCTGAGGCAGTGTGAGATATGGTCAACACTGGTTGGCACAAGACAACAATAAACCCTCCTGCTGTTTTACCTTCGACACTTTCTATTTAAAAAAGTTTCCTGAAAGTCCTTTTGACAGTTCAAAGAAAGCACAGCCTGTTATCTGTTATGTGAATGCTGGTGGCAAACACCAGTCATGTGCTGCTCTAGTACCGAGAAGTAGCGGACTCCCACGGGGTCCTGCAGCAGTCTCTCGAAGCCTACAGCCCAGCTGGCCACTCTCCTCTCTGTGTGGCGCCGGTGGCTCTGAACGCTGGGCAGGCTGGCATTACTGTTGAGACTGTTGTCGCTGCTGCAGCCCTGCAGCTCCACGCTGTTGAGTTCTGCTCACACACACACACACACAAACACACACATCAAATAGTTGTTGTGACTTCAGTCCGGCTGAGGATCTATAGGTACCTCCCAATCTGATTTGATTCAGGGTTGAATGAATATAGCGTATGTATTTTCCCCTTCTGCTTGCTTGCCCTGTTTGTTGCTTTGTTTTTCTCTGTCTGCATGCTTCACCTGAAGGCAGCACTATCAGTGACATGCTGTACACCTGGGCCCCGTGTGTCCCAGGTGTGCCCCATGGGGATAATAAGGACAGAGCAGCACTCAGTCCAGTGAGACCTCCTCTACCATCAAGTGTCCCTGCAAGTGCTATGTTCAGCACACCTTCACTCATACAGTCCCTACAATACTGATCATACAGGTTAATCTACCCATTTGTTTTTCAAATCATTGCCGTAGAAAAAAGTACTTTAAATATACACTGGATACACAAAATAGGAAATATACACAAAACCCCATATGCAATTATAAAACTGTGGTTCAATAAAGTGTTCAGCGTTCCACTTTCAAGCATTACATCAGGCAAAACTTGTGTGAAACAAAAACTAGTTTAGTTGTTGTCAGCAGCTGTAGGTATCCCTGCCGCTCCACACTGATGAAAGTGTGTTAACAACCCACAGAGTTCATGTGTCAGAGCCTATTTAGTTTAATCTCAAACAACTCCCAACAGTATTAAACTGTTTTCCTAACAAATTGAACAATCACTTAAAAGTAAGTCTTACCCTTCAAGCACTAATTTCACATTTTAATTAAAGGGTTTTGTGGATGAATGCTTCATCGTTCTATAGAGGGTCCGCAGAGAATCCATAGAGTGGATTTAAGAATCGATCACTTTCCCCACCACTAGAGCTCTTTGTTCCTAATGTTTAGAAAGACCAGCAGAGTAAAGGCACAGAGAGAAGCGGAGAATAACCAGAAGAATGGAGCCTCAGGCCCAATGAACTGGAAGCGGGAGGCTCAGTTGAGATAAAACAGAATACAAAAACAGCCAGAGGGAAGGCATCACCGGTCAGGTGGCCAACACGACGCAGATTCTGTAAATAGACTCAAAGAGCAGTATGCTGCCCAAAGCTAAAGTCCTTGGCTATTAATGGTTTGCTCCAGTGTCATTTCCGTTTTTTGCACATTTTCACACAGTTTCATAATTTAATGACAATTGTCTTACTGGAGGATGTTATCTGTTTTCCAAACTGTTCAGCTCATTTACCCTCACTCAGTTTCAAACTGCATTGCAAACAAAAATGTTAACAGTGTTGTGGGTGTAACGTGTGACAAAGTAATGCATTAATGTAATCACATTACATTTGTCGTCAATGCAGTAGTGCCAGTACACAGTGGTATAAGGAGAACCGGGGCTAGCTGGTTAGCATTCTAGCTTCAGTAGACATCTCTGCAACAAAATACATAGACAGCAGAGATAATAGTGTTGACGTTATCTCAAAGATGACAGAACATCAACACTGTCGTTTCTTCACACTCTGTTGATAATGTTTGTGGAGTGATGCAAATGTAAGATAACGAGTACTGTAACAAATAACGTTAATATATGGAGTGAGTAAGTAAAGTAATGCAGTACTATATTGAGTAATGAACCAAACACTGGTCATGAGTGGTGAATCTGTTACTGTGCAGGAGAAGCAAACATCAGTTCATCCTTTCTTCTATGCACTTATCCTGTTTACTGTCACAAGGACTGGAGCCTTTTACAACACGCATCTTATATACTGCAGATGACAAGTCTATCACGAGAGACAAGGCCAACACTACAAAGGTGCATCACAACAGTAATATTCATTGTGTGGGCTGACGGTCATGTTATTGAAAGTGTGTTTATTTAATAGGAAATGATCTTTCTAGTTTTTTACAACTCATCCAAGACACTAACGATTCAAATTCTTGCTAGTATAGAAAGGTTGAGGTTGATATTCACAGTTAGAGATGTATGTTCCTGCCACCTTCATTACTGGAATGAAATGGAAATATTCAAGGAGTTACATTTTGAATTGGAAAAGGCCTCATGCTTCTGCTTACCAAGACGGATGTTGCGATATTTGAATCTAAACTTGATGACAACTGTGATGATGTTTATCCTTTTTTTCTGTTAAACTCTTAAATTATAGTAAATGATTTGTTTGGCGCTTTTCCAGTCATGAATATTTAATGTTTTATAATATTTAAGATATACAGACAATTTTTCGGATGTTTTAAGTAGGATTACAATTATTTAGTAAATGTTGATATCTACAGTTCAAAAAGAGCACATTTGGCTAAACATACAAGAGGAGTTCTTAGCTGAAATTCAGTTCAAAGGAACAACACTTAACCATCAAGCCTTTTGAGCACAACAGCTGTCCTAACACACCTGCACACCCTGCAGTTGGGAGTTACAAAACCCTCTATTTAATAAAACCATGTGATCTTATGATCGGCTGACTCTTATTGAACTCTTTAAAAGAAATTCAGTGACTATATTAAACTCAAGTTAAACTGATATTCAACGTCAGAGCCTCCACAGTCAGTTTGTGAGATTTACTGCTCCCCAGTGCACTAAAATCTACATTTGGTCGAGCAGTTACCTGTGTAGAGTTGGTACGAGCCTGTGTGGTGCCAGCGGGGGAAGTAGCGAATCCTGAGGGGTGTCCAAGCCCCTCCATCCATTCTCACCCTATCAGGGCCCCTCGCAAACTCAAACACACCAAGCCGAACACACAGTCCAAGAGGGGGCACATACACACACTCATATCTGACAACATCACAGAAAGGAAGCGAGAGCGAGAGAGAGGGATAAAAGGAAGAAGAGAGAAAGAGAGAGGCTGTTGGTTGTGAGCAACCTGGCTGACAACCATAGAGACCACAGAGAGTCAGGTCACATCACACACATGCACCTGCCTGGACGTTCTCTCTCTCTCTCACACACACACACACACCCGCACACACACACACACACACCCACACACACACACACACACACACACCTCTATTGGCTTCCAGGTAGGTAAGTGATACAAGCAAACACAGGCCTTGAGATGATAAATTATTCACAGCTGAGGGTGGTGGGGGCTGATACATGTGCACACAGACACACACAAGCACACACTCATAAACTGCAGTATTGATGAGGAGCTTGTTAAAGGAAGGCCACTGCTGAGACTAATGAGGCCTGTAGCCCCCAAACAGCTATACGCTCAAACGGACAGAAGCAAAGAACAAGACAGATATCTGTTAGCCTCTCCCCGACTTGACTTTTGTGAAGGATCATAAAATAAATATCTGTGAGATAGGATCACATTAGGCACAATTCAAATACTCTTGCTCTTAAGGAACACTTTTTATTCAATGAATAAATCAACACTGAATAAAATAGGTAAAACTTTAAATAGTTGATTCCATTGGTGTCCATGTGTCTATGAGGCAGAACAACATAGCACATAACATAAAAATGTAGCATGTGGTTTCATTACTTAATGAAAGTAGCTATACCACAGTGTAAAAATTATTTCAAGGAAACTACCTGCATTCAGTACTTAAGTAAAAGTACAAAAGTATCATTACCCAAAAAGTAAAAACAGTCACGATGTGGAATGGCCCATTTCAAAATAAGGTAATGATTACATTACATGATTAAAATGAGTGACATGTTATTGTGTAAGCATCTCTCATTGTAGCCAGTGAATGAGGAGCTAATTTCAACTACAATCTAATGTATAAGCTGCTTGACATCTTTGCATTAACAATCTTGTTAATAATAACTAGAGCTAAATGAGTAAATATTGTTGAGTAAAAAGTAGAGTATTTCCATCTGAAATGGCGAGGAGTAGAAATATAAGGAAGCATGAAATGGAAATATTCAAGTAAAATACTTCAAAATAAATGTTCCAAGTCAAACATTAAACAGTTAAGGAATGTGATGAACACTGAAGTTGTGAGTGGGCTTTAAGTAGAGTTGTACACATTAAGCTGCTTTCAATAAATCAGTCCAATCAATACTAAACTATCCAAAGTGTAACTGATTATGCTGCACAGCTTTTTGCCTGCATTCTTCAATATCAATATCATCACATATTATGTCCACCCCCAATCCAGGCTCTCGCAAAATAACTCATAATCTCTAGTATTTTGACAGTAAAATCATAGTCATACCAGGCACTGGCAGGTAAGTCTTTGTAAGAATTACAACTTTACTGGCGTTGATTTTAATTCTTTGATTATTAAAGCTAAGACCCTCGTCCATCGTATTGTGTTGGATTTGTGTGTCTCACTCTCAAGCACATCAGAGCTGCTTTCGCATAAAATTGTTAGATGAGCAGGGTCCCTTTACATGCTAAGATAACAGTGCGCTTACATGACACTCGAGAAAACCGAATCATGTACCCTTAACTGAGTTAATGAGTTCCTAGACTCTTGTACTCAGTGTGCAGTATGATAAAACTGCCAGACCACTGTCCCTTTTCTCTAACATATATTTACGTTATCTAAGAATGACAATAACAAAGCAGCAAAGGATTTATGGAACTGCTCGTCTTTAATCCCCATAATGGAGTTAAAAACCAGGGCCCGTATTCACAAAGACTTTTATCTTAACGTTAGGAGTACTCCTAAATCGGACTAAAAGTTTTTATGTAGGAGTCGTTTCTTAAAAGTAATTCACAAAGCCGCTGAGACCTACTTTTTGTTATGAAAACAGTGAACTCCTAAACTAGAAGTAACTCTCTGTTGCTATGGATGATGTCATTTTATAAGGACGCACTTAGAAGCGGTGACAACGGTGATTGGTTGTTGAGTGACAGGGCAGCCCATTGAAAAGTCCTTTAGGCTACGCAATGCATGAAGTGAAAATTAGGAAGTTGCCTACAAGCCCATGACAAAGCCTATGAAAAGATATTGGATAAAGAAATGTATTTATGAGGAGAATTAAGTGACACCCCCCCCCCAAAATAAAAACGCTTCGGACAAAAATGACAAATTAGAAGATTGCGATGAAAAACGTGAATTGCCAATAAGAGAGGCATTTGCTTGAAAAGCTGCGTCAAACCACTCTCCATTAAAATTTGGGAATCGTGTGTTGATCCGGGCCATTTCACAACAATGTCCAGTATATTGTAACATGCGTCAAAGACAATTTGTGTATTGATGCGCCACACGAAACACAGATATAGTGGGGTAATTTCTAAATCACTTGAGGTCCCAAGGTTATACTAGTCCTGTGCGAAGAGCTGCATTTTCCCCGTAGCCAAATATCGGAGTGTTGCCAAACATTTTAACTCAGCGTTATTGGATTGTTTCAGTTGGTTGGGAACATTATTACATCCCTCACCAACTCAACCACAACTTCAATCCCTTCGCAGTCCATCCAACATCGTTTTAATAATTCCCTGTCATTTAGCGTCCAAAACATTCGGTTGTGACCAGGTCTTAGCGAGTTAGGAGTCCTCTGGAATACTTCTAAGGTCTCCCAGATTTAGGTGCTACTTTTAGGCTTAAAATGTTTTGTGAATAACTCTTATTTTCAAAAATTAGGAGTCCTAAAGTTACGACTGACACGCCCGTTATGGGATGGAGGAATTGCTCCTAAATTCGCCTGTTAGGAGCTACTTTTAGCCTTAAGATTCTTTGTGAATACGGGCCCAGTAAATACAGAGTGACACCTCAAGCTTGCTGCCTTTGGGCTTCATTTCATTTACTATACTCTTAATTTACACTTCTACTACTGACTACTTACCATGCTCCCTAAATCACATTCACATAAATGTGAGCAGGGTGAGCACGCTCTACAGTTTACACACTAACAACTTATCCTCTCACCCAGTGACATGCGGTGTGAATAAGTGGCCATAAACACTTGGAGCCAGTTCGAAACCCGTCTGCAATGGATCCTATGCCCGCTTGTCCTGTTTCTCACCTCCTCTTCCTCCCTTTATCTCCCGTCTGCCACAGATTGTCTTTCATGTGCATTTGCAAGGTGTTAAAGCACCATTAGAAGTCTCCTAAATGGGAGACCTTTCGTTATTGTTGGCACGTGCTAATTACGCAAAGGACGCCAACAGTTTACATCAAAAACAACCCAATATGACACAGTCCAATTAAAAATCAATGCCTGAAAGGTTTGAACCACTAATTTAATCTACATACCCAGCAAAACACAAGATAATAAAGACATTTTGTCTACTTATCAGTTGCATCAATTGATGTTTGCATACAATCACTGCTATTTCATACAATCGCTAGTATAAATAAGCGGAGTAAATGCAGAACCACGCAGTTAACCTTTTACTATGTGGTCTGAACCACACTGCTGTGTGTCCATCCATGATTTGCCACCGCTAGCTCTTGTGTAGCCTTGATGTTTACAAATCTATGTCAGGATTAGAGCCTGTAAAACCTCAGCAGAGCAGAGGCAGAGGTGGGGCAGGAGTTGAGCAGGTCAAACCAGACTGTCTGTTGTTTGTGTGAATGTAGTGAAAGCATCCATCAATGAGGGGTACACTACATGAACATGGCCAGATGAGGACAACAATGTAAACCAATCATTTCATCCCATTAAATGCTTCTAAAACTGAAGGATAAGGGAAACCAAGTAAAGCGTGGTCAAGGGTATAAAGTCAGGAAATAGGAATATAAGTCATATCTATAAAACAATATTGAGAATGTCAGATGTTGTAAGGACAAATCTACTCACCTCCATCGGAGACTGCAGCAGACTGTAAAGGAAGACAGAAAAACATGGATTAGGATTTCCCTCATCACACAGATGACACAACCGCAATAACACAGCACACTAGAGCCAAGAGGCAGCTGCCCAGACACGCACTTTAGGCCACATGGAGACACAGACACAAACTGACTGTTTTCTCACAGGACCTGACCCGTTGTCACACACACTTTCACATCACAGTCAGGTTAGCGCCCACACTCATTGTCTTGTCTGTGGGTTGAATCATCTGTGAACTGGCTCTGCTGGCTCTGCAAGAAAACCTCCTCACAGGGGTGGGGCTTACTGCGTGTGAAGAGGTGAAGAGAGGAACTTTTTGAGGCCTACCTGCCCCCAATTTCACAGGGAAGTGATTGCAATGTTTCTGCGAATCTTATTTAATCACAAACAGAGATATTTATACAGACACGTATTCAAACCAGTCAAGATAGGGAAATGAGACACTCAGAACTCACTAACGTAGACACAACATAGCACACACACACACACACACTACACACACAATGCAGTGATTTTTATCCCAGACATGCTGAGCTGGGATGAGATCATTCGACACAGACATCAGTAATGTAGCTAACTCTGGAACACAGTTGAAACACTCTGTGACTCAGAAAGCGCAAAAAGAAAGCAGCAGACAAAGCAGAGGCAGGGGGAGAGGGAGAGAAAGAAAAGAGGGACGGGGTAGAGATGAGAAAGGGGGGCTGATCAGCAATTAAAGACAGAGTTGTTTGTCAAAGACAGAATACAAAACTAACATCAGCCATGCTGTGAATCTGTCTCAGGGTTTAACCGGACCACTTATGTTGCTCAAGACAGGCGTTATGCTCACTACTCACATATGATAGGCAGAGAGACTAGGCGAGGGGTATTTTCTTTGTTTCATTTGCACTTTGAATGATCTCATTGTTACTCAGCACAGACACATGGGAGACTGCTGGATGACTTGATGTTTCTATGGGGTTATCGTATGGTCATCAGTTAGAAATGATTCAACTTCCTTTTAAAGGAAACACATAGTTTCTCTATCAGTTTGGTACGTTGAATGACACTTAATACAGTCACTGATTATCACTGCAATGCGACGGGCTCTTACCAGCCATTTAATAAGAGTTTGTGTGTGCTTTGTTGTTGCAAACTCTTAACAGAAAAAAAGATAGATGAAGATATTTTATTCAAACCAAACACTGAGCTGCATTTGCACAGGTGCTCATGATGATGTGTCCACACCCTGTCGTTACCCACAGGGTGAAATCAGACAGAGGTGTCATGGCAACTGCCTTCAATTCACTATACTGTAGTAGATAGAGCCAGTCTATCTGCAGAGTCTGAACCTGTGAACCTAAGAAACATGTTTGCTTTCAGCTTTCTGCAGTAACCTGATTAATAAAATGCAATATATATACAATGACCAGTTTACACGCAGCGATATGGTAAAACATTAGAGAAACCCTGGTAAGAGGGGAAAAGCTCATTTCTCGACCGTGTGTATACATAAATATCTTCAATATCTCATCAAAACGAAACCAAATCAAGACGGCTTTCCCCTCATTAAGATTACATATTATATGCATGTATGCAATTAAACTGCTGTACACAAGATGTCTCCTATGTCATTGTAAAGGTCATTTTCATTGTATGTGGCTTCATTTTTTTTATATCACACTTGCGTGTGTTTAATACTGGATCAGGATCAACCCAACCTCAGCACAAATGGTGACAATGCAACATTTCTGCAAACCATGAAGTGTTGTAACTTCGTATTTTTTATGTTGCAACTTGAGATTTCTTTAGACTTAGTTTTCTATTTTATGTTGTGACAGACACTGTGTTTATGGTTTGGTTAAGTTTAGGCACAATAACCACTTGGTTAGGGTTGGAAAAGACCATATCTGAGCTTAAAATACCTGTTTTGGTCACAACAAACACAGCTAGAGATGTCCCAACTTATCATCTAAAATATATGGTTTCTCTCGACACCGACGTGGCTGTAAATTGTCGAGAGGTCTCCTTAAACATGTTGAAACAAAGCCTCAAACTGCTGTGACTGGCATGCCAGCCTTTTCCTGCATGCAACTCCAACACCTTCCCCTCCACCCCCCAATATGAAAGTCATACTGGCCATACCGACTGGCCTGCCTGAACTGGCTTCCAAACTATTTGTGATGACACAAATCATGCCCGTAGGCCTGCCTCTTAAAATCGGAGATCCACGAACACAAAGACAATGGATATTTCCGCAACAGATGTGATAATAGCCGTCTACTGTCAAACTCTGCACATACATCATTCTTCACAGTGAAGCTCAAACATAATAAATGTTAAATTTTGAGTGAGAGTTGAAAGCATTTCTAAAGAGAAGATCATTACTTGTGGGAGTACATCTTTGTGTTACACACAATGACATGACTAGAACTGAAACTGGCAGACATGTAAAAATAGAAGCTTCATGTAGGTTTAAATAATCAGTTTCCACAGCTGCAGAGTAGGCTGTACAATCCGATACATTCACAATGTCAAACTGCGAGGGAAAAACGGAACTACCTTCAGACCAAAAGCTTGTTACTCAATGTACAGTAAAAGCCGACTCAGATTCTCCATCACAACCTGGTTTCTTCCAGTGACTTGTTCTTTTAGTGCACATTCACAAAGTGACTCTTCACTCGTATATACACTGTGGTTAAGCAAATCCTGTAGTGTCCTGACTCAGATTCAATGTACATCTTAAACTAATCAAATCTAATGAAGTTGACCCTCCCTATGCAGCATATGTGCTGCTTTGATTCATGTGCGTCTTGGCCATTTCCTCACTCGAGCCCGGCTGTCCTGACCAGATGGCACAGCAAACGTAATCACCAGGATTAGCTATTTCAGACTGTCCCTGGAAGAGCAGAGGTTGGCACCGGCGCGTGAAAAGAGATTTGATGTGACTTTATAGCAGCTGATTGTGGTCGAAGCGCCGCAGAGGACAAGAGAAGATGACAGAGGCAGAAACCTCACCAGTGGAAACTGGTTACCTGATACGTACGTCCGTCAGAGCCCCACACATTTCACATGTCACACATCTCAGCAGCGTGTATTCCTTCTCTGATGTGCCTGTGTGCTTTACATGTGTGTTATATAGCCTTTGTATGCATGTGGTTGACATCTGTTGGAGATGTTTTTGGATGTAGAGTGTGTTATTTTGCATTCGTGAATGTATGTGTGTGTTCACCCCCTCCCCATCCCTATTCGGCTCTGGCGTGATCACTTCCAGACGTACTCTGCAGTGGAGTGGTTTGGCCCCTGGTCGAGGCCCCAAGTCCCCTCTCCCTTTCCCTCTCTTTGCTTCCCTCTAACCCATTTTCAATCTCCCTCCTTCTGTTTGTTCTTCTCCCCCCATGCAGTCATCCAACTCTTTCTTCTGCTGTCCCTCATTACCAAGTTTCACTCCCTCCCTCCTTCAACCCTTCCTCAGTCATTCCAGCAGTGTTCCCCCTCCTCTCCTGGCAGATCCTGGTCATTCCTGACAACCCACAGGGAATGACTGGGGTTTTCCAGACTTTCCCTCCACAAGCTTGTCTCCCAAGGCCCCTGTCCACATTGAAGCATGCAGCTGGAAAATGTCTAGATGATAGAAAATTATAATATCCAAAATATCCTGCACAGTATGTTACAAAGAAGTCCTGCCACTTTATACACCCAAGTGTGATACTTTCCACTCCAATTTAGTAACCTCACTGTAGCTGAAAGTGGGAGATTTTCTGATATATTAAAGCCCCAATATTGTCAGCGGTTATTGTCCACAGTTTGATGACACATACTAATGAGGCTTTTATGTCGTCATCAGACATTATATGCACTGATAAGATCAGCAGAGACAAAATGTGACACATTAGCACATGACTGATAGCTGTGATTAAGGTTGGTAGAAAAAAAGAGTTCTGAGTAAAACCTCAGAATGTGTGTGTGGTTACAACATTTTGTCTTAAAAGTCAAACAGAGCTCTAGCTAATGGCTTTTTCTTATCAGTTAATATCTCAGCACATTATTTGTTTGGCACCCAAACCGTCAGTTATGATGGTGCATGACAGCCATTTCTAGGAGGAATATCTTTATTACACTTCGGTGTATAGGATTGGCCAAACTGGCATTGAATTTTAGGGCAAAATAAAAGAAGCAGACCTAAGAATGTGGATTAAAGAAAATCCTGCACTTACGATCAAGTTTTCAGCAATCGAGTGGGATTGGAGTTAGGTCCGCTATAAGAAACAACTGGAAAGGTGTAATGATGTCACAGTACTCACTGCCTCACTAGGAGGTGTACTTCAGTCATTTATTTGACTTTGTTGCTCTGACGCGGATAAACATGCTGAGCTGGGATGTTTTTTCTGATTTAGGTGTTCAGTTGTTACTGCAGTGGTCTGCCATTTCAGGTTGGCCCAGCAAAATTCATAAAGTTATGGTGTTCCACTCCATGTAGTCTGGCTGTTTATAATGACATTTGCACCACTACATACAGTCTGAAGTTGGAGCACTGAAGCTGCACCCCCACCGCAGCACAGAGCTGTGTTTGAAGATTCTATGCTTTATACTTTGATGTATACTCATCACATACTCCGATATTGTATTTGTATGGCTAATACTGATCATCATATACAGTATATTGGTGGGTATTCATAATTGTTTTTACAATAAACCCATAACAGAAACCAATATTTGGATAAGGATCCCTTTTTTTCAATCTTTATTTTGTTTTGTCATTAATCAAGGACATCAAGGACATATAAATACTTTTAAAAAGTAGTAAAAATACTTATTTTTCAGAAATTAGGTATTAATACGGTATGTACTGTCTGTACATACGGTGGAAGGCAAATGATTACAGAACAATACTGAATTAAAAATCAGGGCAATTTATCAATCTATAAAATAGCAAAAAAAAAATGCTCATTAGAATTTCCTAAAGCCCAAGGTGACACCTTCAAAATGTTATTTCTGTCCAACTAATGGTCAAAAACCTCAAGAGATAATATTTTCAACTATATACATGCAGCAAATCCTCCCATTTGAGTAGCTGGAACCATGAACATTTTGCTTGATAAATGACTGAAACGGGTTTATCATCAATTGATACATGTTATGTCTATTGATGTATCAATTGATCATTCATCAGCACTTACGGGTAAATATTCAGCAATTGAAAATCAGTAAATCTATCAAATTAATTGTCAATTTACTTAACAGTTATTTCACTGTTAAGAAACGATTAAATGGTTTATAAACCATTTATTTAGACAACTGTTTATTATAAAGTTGCTACTGATGTTTAGAACCCTTTGTAAATGCTTAATAAATACTGTGTCGTTCATCTATAAACTTTATTTGAACGGCCATTATAAAGTTGAAACTAATGTTTATAAACCCTAAACAACTGCCAACAAATGGTTTGCAAAGCACGTCATTGTTTTTTTAATCATGATAATAATGATGGTTGGTAAAAGGTGTTACCGTCAAACCATTTCAGACGCCCCATTTGTAACTCGTGCAGTTGCTTCATTTTCGAGCTTCAGTTAGTCTGTGGGTGCTGGCGCATCTTGAATTACATCTTTTATCTCAGAATAATACAATCAAGTCTGTGAAGAACTTCATTAGAACTTTTTCTGTCTTCTGAGAAATCCTGTGCTGTGACCAGTGAAACAGTGGAAGTGTTGTGGACTGTTATACAATGAACACAAACCACTTTCACACCCACTTTAACAGAAGATAAGATGGCTGAATCACATGTCGTCACACACTGTGTGAATAAATCTTATAGCCTCATTTTTCATGCTTAGTTCATCACTGCTGCTGCTACATGTGGATCTCTCCACTAAAACAACAAGACAGAGGTGTCAGTGGGGCCTAGGTGTCGTGCTGAATTATGACTGTGTTGATCAGTAGTGACCTGTTGGATTCTGTGCAGTTTAAAAACAGGATTTTTTTTTTTTTGCTAACAGGTCACAACATGTTTGCACAACCTACATCATTCTCCTTTCAGCTCCCTGAACATAAAATGTCACCTTGTAGCCACATGCCTGGCCTGTTAATGGTGTGTTTATGTGTGTCTGTACAGAGTGGTTGGTCACAGTGAGTACAGGTCCCAAATGCTTTATTAGCTGTGACAAGTGGGAGAGGGGTGGCTTACATCATCTGTTATGAAGCCTGGACGTCGGGTTCAAAATATGGCAAAACACAGGGTGCAATTTACAGCCGCTTGTCCTCACCATTATCATAATATTAATACTTTAAAGGCCATAAAAAAGTCTCCTTTACGATCTCAAGTTTCCAAGATGTTCCCTCACTGTTTTTGTGCGTCTAGGCAGACGACATTTCCCGGAAAATGACACTCTGTTTCATGAGATGAGACACAGAGCAGCCAGTAACACTTCAACAGAGTGAATAAAAAGTGTCTATCTGTGGTAGAAACCGTCAGGGATAACATATGCACTCACATGCACAAAGACAAGACTGTTTGTACCACAGGAACCTTATTCCTGGCTCCATCACTGCAGCTGTAACTGCCACCTTTGGTAAGGAATGAGCTTCGCATCTGATGTGTGTAGGTGAAGGATGACTATGAAGTGAAATATGGAGGGACACTGAACATTCCTTCCAAGTGTGCCTGTGAACACTGGCATGACTAGAGACAGACCACACCTATAACTGAACAACTAGCACACACATGCTATCCTTTAAAGGTGACTTAGAATTCACAACACAGATTAGTGCACGCACGCAAACACCGACACGCACGCGCTTCCAGCTGAGGAGGAAGCTGTTGCGCCAGGAGTCTCAATGTGTGCGTGCCTGGGTGTTTACTTTTGAATATGAGGTGAATAGTGGCTGCCATTGAGAAGAGTGGAGTCACCCTGCCAGGATTGGCAACCATGAAACCGCTTAGCGTTAGCTTAACTTGGAGAGGATGGGATGAGGAGAACAAGCTGATTAAGTTAAACGATCCAAAATTGAGGCACATGAGGCTACGCAAGGCGAGAGCATGGGTGACGAACCTGCATGCCACCCTTAGATGAAGACAGATCGGATCACTTCCTGACAAAAAAAAAGGGAGGATTTTCAGGAAGATTTTTCAAAACATAACTGACTAAAATCAAGGAATAAACAAACATGCAACGATCAACAAACTCTGTGTCAATGGACCCTGTGTGTCCACAGTCTCACCGTTCCCAGAGACATTTAAAAACTTCATTTCTTTCCAGAGTGAAACCCTCTGTGACCGTCCTTGGAATTCTGGGATAAAGGCCCTAAATCCCTGCAGTGTATTCAGGAATCAATATCCACTCTCTATGAAAGGAAGGAATGCAGATAATGTTTGTTTCCGTACAATAGAGCCACACAGGAGATGTGACTCAGAGGCTGAGCCGGTGATAAATGTTTGCTTTAGTTGGCTCCTTGCCTTCAACGCACACAGACACGGGGAGGGAGAACAAGATGTAAACACAATACAAATCTGATCAAATACCTCTGTTTGCACACACTCACATCTGCCAGACGACGCGCCAAATTAAGTGAAATTCCACAATAAAAGGGAAGAGCCTTGTCAGATCACCTCTCCATTGTCTCACAGCCGTTTGTTTTTTTTTTCTCACTTTCTCGAACACAAAACGCACACACCAGACAAGCTTTGAGTTTAAATGTATAAACCATATGACTCACAGAGGCAAGAAAAAAAAAAGAGGTCTGTTCTCTCTTTGCCTCCATTTGTCTCATGGCTTCTGTCTCTACCTCTGTTTCTCTTCCTCTCTCTCTCTCTACATCTCTCACTCTGACCCAAAACACATCTGGCTTTGAGAGGAAGGGAAACAGCCCAGAGCTGTCTCAAACTCCTGTTAGTCTTCCATTTTTTCATTTTCCTTCTGTCTCACCTTTACACACACTTTCCCAGTCTGCCACCGCCACCGTGTCCTTTCTTTCAGGGAGACTTGTTCGCTATAACTTTTCGGACAGTTTCTTTCCTCTCGCCCTCTCCGCTTCTTTTATTTTGTCTTCATTAATCTCCACTTGTCTTACATGTTCCCCTCCCATCTCTGTATTTTCCCTCTCTCGGATGGTCTGAAGGTAATGGATTCCTCTCTCTCTCTGTGTACTTTGCTATAGGTAATAGTCCTCTCTTTCCTCCATCTGACCCTGTCGTATTCGTTTGCAGTGAGTCCAACAACACTGGTATGCACTGTCACCTGCAATGAATTGCGTGCTCACTACGCGTAACTTCTCTGTCCCTGTGCCATTTCATCCTCTGATATTTTTTTTTGTCAGTAACTGCACAGAGGGAAAGCCGGGTAGGAAATTAATGTCAGAAAAAATTGCTGCTGAATTTTTGATGTGGCTGCTAACTTTTTCCACTTGTGGCACTTTGGCAGCATCACAGCCAGACTCAATCAGAAAATGTTGGAATATTTCAAACCCTGTGTTAGTTAGACATACGTACATGAGTAAGTAAGTCTCTCCTGCTTAGGAAAAAAAAAAAAAAAAAGTCCAGCAGGTTATGCACTCTCACTCTCTTGCAAGTGTGTGTGTGTGTGGCTACTACTCACTGTATTGAAGTTCCAGACCCGCTTGAAGGAGAGCCTCTTCCTCAGGCTCATTCTGCTCTCCTCTCACACAGGAGGAAACCCCACTGACTGCTCGCTCTACATATCTGGACCACGCAAAACGCACATGAAAACAGTCGCGTTCGCATGTGCTCTCGCTGACAGAGCTATTTAAGGCAGGAAATTCACGCAGCCCGCTGACTTGCACGGAGCCATGCCTCAGCACATCTGTCACGCACACACCCCGAAAGAATGATGTGCTAAAGTTGCGTTCGGTAAATTAACTCTTCTCTCTGACTGTATCATATACCTCTCCCTCCCTTTCTCACACACACTCCTCCACACACTTAGCTGACAGACTGAGTAGGAAGTTCCATTCTCTCGCAGACGCACACACACACACACACACACACACACACACACACTGTTTCCATAGTGACACGCCCCCATTGGGCATCAGTCATAGGGAAGGAGGAAGGAACAAAGGTGAGTCTGCCAATCAGGCTTCAGCACAGCCTTTACCTCTCCACCCACCTCCTACTCCTCCCCGTTCAAATCACAGTTAGAGAGGTTTAGGTTTGATCTAATGTTTTCCAATGATTTATGAAATAAATTGTCGTCCTTGCTATGTGTACTATAAGCAAAGAAGGAGGATAAAAAGAGAAACGAGGAGGAAGAAGAGAGGGTTTAATCTACAGTGTCAGTTTTGAAAACATCAATGAAATGTCTGCAGGTTTGTTAAAAGGTCAACTGAAGCTAACAAAAGGCACTTCACAGGACAGACCTGCGTACTTCAGCACACACACACACACACACACACACACACACACACACACACACACACACAAAGGCTGCAATTGAATTTGTCTGTATGGCCTTGAGCCTACACCTAGCTCCCCCTAATTTCCTGTTTTGGCAAAGAAGACTAAGTGTTTCTGTTACACCTTCTCCCATACAGTACCTCCACAGTCGGTATTTTTGATGCCACTGTCTATGACTCTGATGAGGTCACGGGTAGAAACACAGTGACAAGAAAACACATCCAGTAAAAATGTCTGTTTGATCTGGTCTGGGGCCAGCAGATAGCAGATAGCATTTGTATGTTTGTGTTTGTGTTGAACTGCATTTACCGACAGCGGTTACACAAACTGTTCCCAAGCCGTATAATAATACAATTTACCCATGATCCTTTATATCACGCGTTTCACAAAGTGGTGAACCTCCCACCATCGTTGCTTGTGTTCATCTGAGCTTTTTGAGGATGCTGCTTTCACACCAAATCACCTGCTACCATAGAACCTGTTATCTGTTGTTCTGTCTCCATCATGAAGCTTTCTTACTGAGATATGCAGTGTTCAAGTCAAGTGGTTTATAATGCGACACCACGTCCAGTTATTTAAGGTTAGCTTATGATCTTGTAAAACTACACATTTTGGCCGGCATACAACAACTTCCCCCAAAATATGATCGCTGAATTAATTCTACATTAGTTTTGTTTTTATATAAATTCAACATTTAACATTTACAAGTTGGCAACGCAGCATTTTAAGAATCAACTGATCAGTGTTCATAACACTGTTGTATGTGTGCCATACTCCTCACATACCGTGGCAAACTGTGATCACTTCCACTTGTCTTTATTCTCTGAGCTGGACTTGCAATGAATGTTTTTCAATTGCGAATAAACAGTGTGTTGAAGTTTTATTCCAGAAGAAGCAAAAACATCATAGAACCTCTCAAAACACGAGACAACCAGTAAACTTTCAGACCTATGTGAGCTACTGTACGTCCCCTACCATTTTCTCTCAGTATTTCTAATGAAAAGTGTCACTTTGAAAACAAAACATGACATTTTCCCTGGCCTCTTTTCAGCCCCACAAGCACCATTCGAGGCCATAGACCTCAAATGCAGTGCCATATTGTTGTTAAAGTTAATGTTAACCTTTCACGTCGCAGTATCATAGCAACATCGGTCCCCCCCACCACTAACACCACACCACACGCACGCACGCACGCACGCACGCACGCACGCACGCACACACACACACACACAGTGAGTCGGACAGCGCTGCCAAAGCCCTAATTACCAGGGCTTCTAATGCTGAGGAGGCCGCCCAGTGGAGCCTTCAGTTTTAACACATTAAGGTTTGCCTGGTTGAACCAATTCTAATCAAATGTACCTCGAGAGCTACATTATTCGGGTTCTTAATTCTAGAACAGCTCACTGGTCTACTGTACACATCTTTGACAGGGCAGGAAGAACAATGAGTGGTGTATGAGTAACCTGGGCTCAAGTTCAGCCCAAAACACATCAGTCGACAGAGGGGGTAGAGAGAGGTACCGGGCGCCAGCACAGGATGAGAGGGATGTGACAAAGTTTAAGTTGGCTAAATCCACATCCTGCAGAGAAGAGGAAGAGAGCAGAGGAGGAGAAAAGGGGAAGAAAAAAGAGGAGAGGAGATTTCTCATATCTCGCTCCACTCTTTAGCCCTCATTCCTGTGATCTAGCCAAGCAGCTCTGTTTCCTTTGTGTGTGTGTGTGTGTGCGTGTACATAAGATCACGGCCTTTTCTAGGGTAGTTCAACATAAAAGGGAAATGTTCTCTTCTGCAGATATCAGATGACAGTATTACAACAGGACTACGCACAGAATCACACACACACACACACACACACACGTACGACACATGTTAAAAGTTAACACTGAGCAATTCTGGTGTGCATTTCTCTACCGCCATTTTAAGCAAACCAGCCACGATTTACATGGTTAAAATGTATTTTTCTGACTGTTTTTCCGTCATTGCAGATGCCATTTGTCTGTGTTGGAAACATGTTGACACACTAAATAAGTGGTATCATAAGCTGTGACTCTTTTCCAGACTGTTAATATATAAAATAACTATACTCGGGGAATCAGCCGGGGTTCCCTCCAATGTCTCACTGGGACGAGATATAAGGGGTTAAATCACAGAGGTATAAACACATCTCCCTCATGCTTGCCTTGCTCCACTGGTTCCCTGTTAGATTTCAAATTGATTCTAAAATGTTCTCACTTTTTTTTGCTCACTTTTAAGGCATTAAATGTCATTGCCCCTATGTACATTTCTGATTTATTGATCTTCTATGTTCCCTCTGGAGTAGACGGCTGAGATCTGCGGATGGAGCCCTGCTGGTTATTCTCCTGTCACAATTAGTATAAGAGGATGATTAGGTTTTTTTGCTACAAGGGGCCCTAAACTATGGAACTCTCCTAATGAACTGAGACACGCTTTAAGAGTCCCTAGCCTCTTATAAAATCTCATCTTGCTCTTTTAATACACGCTTGTATTTATACTGTTTTTATTTCAGTGTAATCGATCTTCATTTTGTTCCTATTTTAGGTGCCTTGTCTGGCTTTGTTTCTTGTTAAGCACTTTGAAGCTTTGTTAAGAAATGTGCTACATTAGTGAAGTTTATTATTACTATCATCTTACCATAAAGAAATAAATCTCTCTCTGTCTGTCTGTCTGTCTGTCTGTCTGTCTATCTTTCTGTCTATCCTTCACATATCTCGAGAACCATTGATATTATCTATGTCCTACTTTGCAAGTGTACTGCTGAGGACTGCTGAAGTAGGAGCAATGTCGAGTGTTAAGTTGTTTCGCACACAGCACTTTTCATATACTTTTAATAAACAAGCAAACAACAAGCCACTCATCTGACAGTGTAGCAGGGCCCCTTTGATATACTGTAAGCATTGTCGCATCACTGCAGGGCAGGGCTTCGGGGCTCTGACTGACTGAGGGAAGCAAAGGCACGCACGCAGAACAAGAGCTCTTGAGTTGCGTCATCTCCACTTACTCCAATCGACCATATCTTATTATTTTTTTTAAAGCAATGGTGAACCGTGGAGCCTGTCAAAAGCTCCCACAACTTAGCTGAAAATACTAGCAGCCCAGTACTGTAAATCAATCAGTCAATAAATCACGTATTAACTACTAACTGACAAACACCGCACTTTTGTCTCTGTATTCATAAATTCCAATTTTTTTAATTGCATTTTGAACTGCCGTTGTCGCGCAGAACAAAAAACAGATGTGGAGGCTGTGAAACTAGCCAATAGGAACACAGAGACATGTGACTGGCATGTTTATTTGGGCTAAACTAATTGTTATATTAATTGAGTATAAAAAATGTTTAGAATTATCAATACCTTAATTGTTAGATAA
Source organism: Sparus aurata (assembly GCF_900880675.1). Taxonomy (NCBI): domain Eukaryota; kingdom Metazoa; phylum Chordata; class Actinopteri; order Spariformes; family Sparidae; genus Sparus; species Sparus aurata. The sequence goes on along the minus strand of NC_044187.1, from coordinate 30,677,536 downwards.
ATGAATTAATTAATTAATTAATGAGTAAAAGAATATTGGTGCAACCCTAGACTCGGTTATACCCGGAACATTGCTCGCCACAGACTAATACAACCACAGATAACAGGCTTAGCTAACTGGCTATGAACAGTCAGCAAAATTCCCCCAAATTCACATTTCTATGATCTCATTGTATCAACATATTGTCCAACCTATGTACGTGACACATTTTTAAGTCTTTTTTTAACTTTTGCAAATCATTATCACAATGTGGAACAATCCAAAAGTTCAGATGTTTGGAAAGAGTGAGCTGAACACAAGGTCTTCAATGAAGTATATGAGAGAACACAGGAGGAATCAACAGGTGGTTTACCTTAAAGGTTTAACCAACGATTAAAACGAAAAATAAATACATGAAACTGAGGGGCTTGTATCAACTCACTCTCAACCCAGCTCTGTCGAAAGAACCATATTTTCCGTACAGAAAATAGTTTATCATCTCTCTGTTTCTCTGCCTTAAACGCAACCACTGTGATTTAACAAAACTCAACACTGCCCTCTGCTTACAGGATGGAGGTAAGGCACTGAATAGAGCAAAGGAGGAGAAAACTTCTGATTTCCTTTTCCATTTCTGCTACAGACCCACGAATCATCATGAGATGGTTGACCAGTAATGGGTTAGATGATCTGAGTTAGTAATGATCCATACTGTGCGTTAGCATAAATAGCTTTTTGTTCCTTTCTTATTTGATAAGACAGGGTAAGAGTGGCAAGGAATGGGGGAAAGAGAGGCTTGCAGACATGCAGCAAAGGGCCCCAGCTTGCGCGCGCACACACACGCACACACACACACACACCTGTAATCTTATTCAAAAGATCAACATATAAAACCTTTAACTCAAGCAGTGAACATCTGGCCTCTCTGTGTATGCTGTCTCATGTATGCTCATTTATAAAACTGGCGACTGTCAGATCATCATCAAAGATGACACATGCTGCTGTTTGATATTCAACTGAAGATGACTTGCATGTGTTAAAGCGGTGATTTACAGGGGTTGCACCGGCCACAAACTGCAAAATTATGCAAAGAAGGAAAGAGGAGAAATCTTGAAAATCATGATGACTCATTCCAAACAGGAAAACTGCAGCAGTAAAGAGGAACAGTGGTCAGAAGCAGACCTTCACCCACAGACTGAGTGAAAAACACTTCACAGGATGTCTGCTTAACAGCTGCTGCAAACTACAGCCTCAGACTGGTACGTTTTTTTCTCCCATTTTGTCTCCACTTTTTAAGTTGATACACAGTGCTGCAACTCACATGACATAGCTTGATTGTGCTGATGTGGTAAACTGTACCCATCTGACACTCGACGGAGATAAAAAGGAGCGCTTGTGTTTGTTTAAAATCAGAGTTACGTCTGATATGACTCCTGGCCTCCTGAGGTGTTTTCGTGTACAGGAGCAGCGTTGATCCTGTCCCATCATCTGATTTTCCTTCCCCAACGTTCTCTGCTCCCAGGGTATATCACGAGGAGCACACACAGTGAGAATACACACACACACAAACAGAGGAGTAAATGTGTCTGCAGGTTCTTATCTTTGGGTGTGCTTATTCAGTATGTGAATGAGTGTTTTTTATGTGTGTGTATGTGTGTGTGTGTGTCTGTGTGTGTGTGTGTGTCTGTGTTAGGTCAAAGGGCTCGCAGGCTGCTCTTTTCTCACTGCTGTGTTTAGTGAAATAATGTCCTGTGCTGCTTTCCACAAGAGTGTTAAAAAACCTGCAGAATTGCATACGCTCACACACCAATCCACACACCACTACTGACCTATTAGAGGAAGTGCTGCAACTAATGATTATTTTCACCATCACTTAATTTGTTGATTAATTCCTTGATTAATCAATTACTTTTTTGTTCTGTAACATTTCAGGAGAGGGCTGTTAATGTCCATGAGTGTTTCCCAAAGCCGAAGAAGAAGCTTCCTAAAATGTCTCCTTTTGTCCACAACCCAAAAATATTCAGTTTACTGTCATAGTAGAGTAAAGAAACCAGAAAATGTTCATAGCAGAAATGCTGAAATAAGAGAATTATGACTCTTTTTACTTAAAAATTACAAATTCCATTAATCAATTGTCAAAATAGTTGGCAAGTGACTTTACATTTGACAACTAATTAATTTAAGTATTTTTACAATGTAATTGAACATACACCGACACACATTTAAAAAGAAAACTGCATTAACACATCGGACGAACATCTTCATCACAATAATACTCCCTGAAACCCATGGAACAAAAACAAAAAACACTTTTATAACCAAAGAATCAACAGGTTTCCCTTTAACTCAACACAGCTAAAAAAAGACCCTGTTGATTGGCCCGCACGTGTCACATGATCTGTCATTCCAGAGATAGGCCTTGCAAAAAAGTTTCAGGACATTTCATTCATCCTAACCCAAAATAAATATGTACTGGATGACCAGCATGACTTGACAGCTCTGCAGGAACAGCAACAAAAAAAGAGAGCCCTGGCATTAACCAGGAGACTTTGATGAGATTTTGTTTGACATATAAAGCTTGAAAATGTTTCAAATTTAAGATGACAATACATCTATCTGTAGAATTTGTTTGGCTGAAAGAATCATCCGCTCGAGCACTGTAGGTCTAAAACAGTCACGATTGTGTAACGTTGCCTGCATGCTATATGTGACAGAAGCAAGGGAGTCATCAGGGGGATCATATATAGGCTGCATCAATATAGGGAGAGCAAACACACACACGCAGACACACAAATTCTCACGGTCACACACATGCACCCACGCACACACACACACAGCTCGTTAACTCACAGGATCAGCAGCCGTTTCAGAATCCACGCTCAAAGTTTGCTGCTCCATGAAGGAAGAGACAAGTAATCCTCAGCACTGCATGTGAGACCTTCCCTCAGCACACATTGTCATCAGCTGTTGAATGTGTGTGTGTGTGTGTGGGTGTGTGTGTGTGTGTGTGTGTGGGTGTGTGTGCCTGCGTGCGTGCAGAGAGACGAAGCGGCAAAGCTTGACGGCTTTCAAATGTCCAAACCGCTACAGAATGTCGCTGTCGCTAGATTCCCCCTTCCCTCTCGCCCTCTCTCCCTCATCCCCCCTCCTCCTCCCTCTGTATCGCCTCTCCCTGGCCCAGCCTCTCCGTTTCCCCCCTCCTCTTTTTCTGCTTTTCCACCCACCGTCGGATCATTTCTATTCCACCCACACTGCTGTGGGCTGAGACATACACACACAAACACACACACACACACACACACACACACTTGGACGAATGCGGAGGCACGGCTGCAGAGGGAGACCCCTTGCCATTAAGGAACACACACCCACACATAAAATCAGCGCCGAGTTGAATACGTTACCCTCAGACCTCCTATGTCATCTGCTTAGTATGCCCCGTGCATGTCCGGAGCACAGAGAGGAAACTGACATTCATGATGGGAGGGGGCAAAAGCAGAGCAGACAGGAAGACAGAGAAACAGATATTTGTGGAAAACCGGGAGATCCTCCAGTTGACAGCGGGGATTGATATTTGTAGCGATAATAAGGCTGTTTATGACTGAACTAAGAAGAAGCTGCATTCCTCAACATGCCTTGACACACAGTGGAGGTACTCTCCCCCCCACCACCACACACACACACACACCTCCTGCCAGTCCCCCACATGGCCCAGGGGTAAGGACAGCGGGTGAAGCACCACCTCACTCACACTCAGCACTGATAAATAACCAAGAGCGCATTATAAAGACTGGAGGCCACCACATTAAAAATCAGCCCACAGGAACACAATGTTTTGAACAACAGAGCTAATCACAGTGTCACGTTGAAACAGCTTCAGGAAGTGTTTTGAAGTACTCTCAAAGGCTATCCAGGACCTGTTTTTAAATAAGAATAATGTACTGTAACCGGCAGCTCTGCACAACGACAGATTGAGAGTTCATTCCTGTGTCTTTTTCAGCACGAGATTTACAGTATTTTTCTAGTTTGGTAGAATATATTTGTGTTTTGTCTTCAGGGTAACTCCGCCTATTTTACACATTGTACAGTATGTATTTACAGGTGCAACTGCATACATGAATAAAGCAATATAAAGACTTTCGGGTCAAGAGGAAGCTGAATGTAATCTGATAAATTGCTTTTAGTGATGTCACTTAGTGGCTTAGTTGCATTTTGGGTAATGTAGGTGCCAGGTTTTGAAAACGGAAAAGAATTTGAGGGATGAAAAGTGCGAAATCTATGGTTCTGCTGTATTGATTTGAATTATTTGTTTTAAATAGTCCATAATGAGTCCCACAGTGTTATAGGAGTGCAATGCTAACCTCCATTACCCACAATGCAACTTAGCCACTGAGTGACATATCTGGAGAAAATGTATCAGATTCCATACAGCTTCCTCTGCTGCCACAAAAGGCCTTATACTTCTTTGTTCACATATGCAGTAGAACTCCTCAAGACCTGTAAAAACAGGACTAGAGCTAGACTACTAGAGCTCAACCAATTTTAGACGTTAAGTTTAGTAAATGTATCATGGTTTGAGCTACTCACACTGTAGAAACAGCAAGATAATGCCTGTGAGGAAGCGTTTTAAGTCTCATGAAACCATGAGAATGTCATTAGGGTTATGTCGGTTTGAGATCAAGACTTCAAACATTTGACAATAAACATGTGGTGGGCCTGACAAAAGATGTTATTGAGTTACATGCTACCAATTGTAGGATCCAGTGTTTTAGAACCATGACTAATAGCCAGACTTAAACTGTACATATCGCTGCCTCTGCTGCTTCAATTTGACCATTCTTTGATTATTCTTTCTCTTATATGTCCCCACACTTGATGAAAGTGCAATACTAAATTGGAAGTGAGCCACTCTGAAGGTCAAGTATGTAGGAATTAGTGGCATTTGGCAGTGGGGTTACATTTTGCAGTGAACATAATATACCTTGTCATACTAAGCATTTAAAAGAAAAACGACGAGGGACAATTAAAATGTTAAAAACACAAAAGGCCCCAGCTAGAGCCTGTGTTTGGTTTTGTCCAATCTAGGCTACTGTAGAAACATGACAGACTTTGTGGAAGAGGGCTTGTTGCCTCTGTAGATATAATAGGCTCATTCTAGGGTAACGAAACACGGTTCGTATTTTCAGGTGATTAAGCTTTCTTTTTTTTTTAATATAAATATTATATTACATTTCTTCCAATAATTCTCCCTGAATCCTACACACTGGACCTTTATTACATAAAATTATATTTATCCATCACCACTGCCTGGTCCTTGACTTATGAATAAGTATTCTTTTCAGAAATAAAATTTAAAAAACAAGGCCAACGTTTCAAGAACATATGTCCTAAAACAATACTCATATACCAAAGGACATAAATACATGTTTTTTGGTTGCTTTACAACTGCCTCTGTTCATACTGAAAGAATGAGAGATCACCTCCTAATACAATAATGTAAGTCACGGGGGATACAGTTCCTTATTCTGTGCAAAAAGTGCATTCCAAGGGTCTTTTTAGTACTTTTTGTCACTGTGTCTCCCCGGTAGCTAAGAAAGAAAATATTATGTCAAAACAGAAAGGAGAAACTTTGAACTTAAATTTCAATGACATTGGAGAAAGACTTTAGATCAACCTAGACATCTGAATCCACATACTGTATCAGCATTGGATGAGCTTTAGAATACATTTTTGCACAGTATTACAGTGTGCAATTGTCTTAGGAAAGGATCAGTTAATAGCAGATATAAAACCATTACTATACTATACTATATAATTATTAATATAATAATATGGTGAGTTTGAGGATAACTGATCATAAATACTAATGGTGACACTAGATCACATGGAGGTTTTTTGGGAGACTGGCTGATCCTTAACTTGAACCAAAAGTGTTCCAACAGTACAAATACTGCTTTAAGGTGACTTAACCTCAGAGCTACAGTCAGGTGCATGTCTTGGGGTTACGGCCCTGATACGTGTTTGTGTGCGAGATCAGTTGGAAGTTCCCATCCTTCCCAAAATCAGACTACATTTGTCTCATTGGAGAAGTAGCCAAAATAAGACTTCTAAATCAATTACATTTGGAAAATCATGTGCAAATGGTTAGGCAAAAACAGGCATATACGCATAAAAACATCAAACAAAAGTTCAGTTCTACATAGTTGGTGACAATGATGGATTCGGTAACTGCCTGGCTTTGATGTGTAAAAATGATGCAAACTGAGATAACCCCAAGTGTTATGTAATAGTATACCCAGCAAAAAAATAAAAAACAAACAAAATATCTGCAATCACGAGTTACTGCACAGTTGGCTGAAGAGCCAAGTAAATCTGTAGATCCAGCGTGGAAAGGATTTCCTAACTTTCTTCATTTTGCAGCACTTTTTCCTTTCATGCCTATCACTATTAAGAATAAGAATTTACAGTTTAAAAGATTCAGATTAGATTGATTTGGCAACACCTATGGTCAGACGTTGGCATGGGACCAAATGACAATGTCATATCACGGTTATCCTGGCCAAAATAATTGTGATACACAATATAATGCAGATAATCATCAAAACAGCATCAAACTCTTAAAATTATACTACAGACTGGAATCACTTTACCTAGCAACTTGTTAAAAGAAAAACATTTTTTATTTTGGAATAACTGGAAAGATGCCATAATTCAAAATAAATCCGAAAAAAACAATAAACAACAGTACGTTATCAAGCTATACAGCTTTTTCAAGTTATACATGTAAGGATATTCATAATTATACCAATCCTGGCAATTCACAACGGTCAACCTGAGCGTTTCTATCAAGATGTGCTTTTGTATTCTGCATTTCGAGTAGTAAGTAGATAATTTCCGGTAAATCCCATGTACGCAGGTACAAAGTTGGGATACCATGTGAGTCCTCCGCCAGCATCAAACTCTACTGTACGTATAGAGAGGTACATAGTGCAAATACTTCAACTTTAACTTTTTGTCGACCTAATGCGAACTACAAAATACTTAAATAAAAATCCCAGCACATGCTCACTGGAAGAATCATTTTGTTCTTCAGCATTTATATCCCTCTGCTGCAGTCAAAAATTATCTGAATTTTAATCGTGTTTACCAACAAATCTTTCAAAATGTGTCAAATAAGATTAAAACTGACCAAGGCACCAAAATCCCTCTTTTACTTGTTTTAAAAATAGCAGAAGGCTACTTAAACAGTGGAAGCTCACATGAAGCTGTTTGTAAATGACATCAAAGTCCCCACAAAATCATTCTTAACAAAGTCATTCTTAACAAATCATTCAAAGTCAAGTCTTCTAGAATTCAATTTATTTTTAAAAGGTTTAACAACTTGGCTACAACCAGAGTTAAGAAAAACTGTTGCTTTGTTAGAATTTGATGCCAAGACTAAAATATATACAGAGAACACAGCCTGCCCTGGTAAAACATCTCTGTTGTGCTGCAGAGCTGTCGGTGGACGTGTCTCTCCCACCAACACTTGAGCTCTACTGGAGTGAAACTGCGTCTTCCTCCACCTATCATTATGTTGCAGCTCATGGAGGAAACAGCAGCAATCAGCATGGCAATCGGCCTGTTGTGTGCATGGTTAGTATGTAGTTATATCTGAGCATTCGACCTCTGAAGGCTTGTTTGTGTCCATTCATTTGTCAGTCGCACTTTAATAGACGGCTAACACAGATACGACCACTCACAGTCAGCTTATTGTTCAAATTTTAACCTTGGAAGACCCCTTGTTTGTGTCCTGCATGTGGGGCTGCTTTTTCCAGCTTGTTCATGGTTGTCTCCAAAATAGCTCTCTGTGGTTTCAAACATTAATGCTTTCAAACAAAGTTGTTTGTTTTTTTTAAACAGTGTCTCTTAGCCTGCATGTCTATGCGACTAAATGGAAAATGATATGGCAGAAAAGTTCATCAGACAGCTGACAGCAAGACAGACACAGCTGGAGGAGTGCAGAGCCCGACAGCCTGACTTCCTTCCCCTCATTGCTGTCATAAGACATTGTCTGTTTGTTTGTTTTGTTGTTTGCGTGTGTGTGCGAGTGTGTAATGGGTAAGCTTGACAATCAGACCCATCACAAGATAAGCTGCAAGACATTTTCACACACTGTAAGCATACAGTACTATGCACAAACAAACACTCTTACATGCACTTTAACTGCAGCATTAAGTCTGAAAGCTGCTGGAGGAGCTCGGATGGCACAGCTATCAAGATAGCAGAGAGCTCTGTGTGTGTGTTTGTGTGTGTGTGTGTGTGTGTGTGTGTGCGTGTGTGTTTGTGTGTAATCATGGTGCAAAAATGCTTCTGTGCACTGGTGTTTGTGTGTTATTGACTTGCATTTAGGGTTGTGTGTGCACATGCTTGGCTCTTCATTTATATGTGTGTGTGTGTGTGTGTGTGTGTGTGTGTGTGTGTGTAGGTGTGTGTGTGTGTGTGTGTGTGTGTGTATCAGCGCTCCGTGTGTTTGTGTGTGTGTGTCTATATACTGTATGTGCTTTTGTGTCGAGGCCTCACTAACGAGGGGAATGTCAGCTTGTTGCTCATCAGAGCTCATTAGAAGTGCAGGCTAACACTTCGAACCCCATTACCCCCCACCACCATCACCACACGAACACAAACATACACACCAATCTCTCTCTTCTCCCCCCCTCTCACAACACAAAGCCCTCTCTGTTTGTGGACATTACTGCATGTGCAGCAAGAGAAAAAGGCCTAACGACCGGAAGAAAAAGGTAGAATAGAGGGGGATGGTGGGTCGGGGGGAGGGCGATGGGGAGCGAAGAACAGAGAAACCCTGGCATGGGATGGTCTGGCAAAGAGAGAGAAAGCGCTACCCCTGTTTGAAACACTCAGAATGAAGGGCAATTCAAATGCACTGCTCCCGATGATATTAAAATCACCTGATGACAAAACTTTTTTCCCTCATAATAATCATATAAATACAATGATATAATAATATTAATAATAATCATATAATATGTTTAAGGTGAAACCAAACAGCAATGGATTTGTGGTTAGGAAGGGGATTTGACAGAACGATATAAAGGTTTTTTCACATAAAAATCAGTTAAGAAAAAAACATCTCAAGTTTGATTCCAGTCCCAGTCTCTCGCTCCCCATACTTCCTGCCTGGCTGTACTGCACCGCCCAGTAAAGGAAAAATGCCAAAAATGTGTATTGAAAAAATGTTCTAGTGAAGCAACAGTGTGGAATCTGCTTATCTGCTCCCTGGGTGCCTCAGCAGCCACTAAACAACGGAAACATTTAGCTTCTTCTGATCGCTATCTCAGGACCAAAACTACTGTTACAAGTGTTCACAAACAGCAGGACTCTGCTTTGGACTCACACACACATGCATACATTGAGGCAGGCAGTCCATGATGAGGATAACGCTTTGTATTTACTACTTTAGTTTACCTTAAATGTACAATGCAATTTTATACTTAGATACCTGTGTTTTTTCACTCAAAGATAAAAAGCAGCTGCCGCAGACTTTCTCTTTGGAAATGCTGTAAAGTAGAACTAAATAGGCATATTGTTCTTCAAAACTCATGGCTCTCAAATGACTGGATGCATCGGGTCATTTCTTGCAGCTAAAAATGAGTGCAGAAGTAGAATTCTTGCAGCTGTGTATTGATACTGCGCTCAATCAGCAGAATACGCAATACCTCTGCAGCTAAAGGTACGGCTGTATACAGTACATCAAGCAGTAACCGAAGTGATGAGCCTGAATCCATAAATACCAGCCTGTGAATGTGTATGACCACTTTCCATAAAATGGCTCTGTCCTTCACTGTGTGTATGTTGCCACGGTGATTCGCGTGAAGGGCTTGATGTGTCATGTGAGGATGTATGATGCGCATGAGCTGCTATTATTAGAGATGGATGGTGCATGTGCGGATCAAATGTGACAAATAACACAGTGGTCAGAACGAGCTGGAGCGCTGCAGTAAAATCTGATACTTGCTGGGTGTGTGTGTGTGTGTGTGTGTGCACAGGTGTACGCCCCTACCTCAAGGTCATCCAAAGAGCGGGCCAGGCTGAGACGTTTGGAGCGTCCAAAGGAGCGTCTGGCTGACGAGCGCTGGGGGAGAGGAGGGAAGCCCATGGTCAGACCACGGAACCGGCCCCCCTGAGGACAGAAGATACACAAAGTTTACCGCACATGCTAGTTTTAATACAGTTCATACAGATACAGGTGAGGGTGGCAGTAGCCTAAAAGTGATGATGCTGGGTCTAATCAACCGAGCAGGTGAGAAACCATTTCCTTTAACAGTTACTACCGAGCACTTCATTCCAACCTCAGGGACCACCAGCAAAAGACTCATAGGAAGCTCCCAGGAGTAAATGTGTGAAAGTGAATAAGTCTGAATAATTCCAGTGAAAATAATGACATAGCACTGATGGATGCTGGAGCTTTCCTTGGTGGTCTGAGAAGCTTAAATATAGATCAACAAATCTAGTCTTGGGTCTCTGTCGGGCCAACGTATTATATCATGTGTCATCCCTCTCCTCATACTCTCTGTCAGTCTTAACTGGCCATCATTTTCAGGAAAATAAAGACATGAATATAGAAATTAGAGCATGACCAAAATATAAGCCAATATTAGCTGGTGGTAGATACAGTAGAGTCCGAAACCAAGACCACCGAGATCGCTAATCCAAAAAAACTATGTAACACCATTTTTTTTCAATACAAATGATAACATAAGCTTCAAAGTTTGAGTGAAAAATTATATCTTGTTGGAAAAAAATGTACATGAATTGGCTGTGTCCAAAGACTCCAACATTCCTACTACCATGTTTCACTGTGGGGTTTGAAGCACTACTGTACCATGTCAGTCTCTGTTACTGCCATAAATCTCTAACTTGAATTCATCAGTAAATAAAAAATGTTTTTCCGGTCATCATCACGCTTTCTATCTTTCAGGGAACTAAGCTTGATGTATTTTCCTTCTGATTGTGCGGTCATGTCGGGTCTGCATGATCGCACTTTGGTTACAACTGATCCCGTATCCGAGAGGTGTTTGGGAGTGACATGCACTGCCCCCTTAGAAATCCTAAGCCTACCTATGAATGGACACAGAGAAAGCTCCTCTTTGCTTAGACTCGCTTTGTCTTCTGACACCTGTCACTTCTTTTCTGAATCCTCAGATTTTCTAATTATTCCAAGTTTACATAAAAATAGTCAGTATCTCAGACTGCTGGACCTCACTGTATATCTGTACAAAATACTTAATATGTGTTTAAAGTCCATGTAAAGCAGAAATAAATTTGTGTTATGAGTTTGTCAGTTTGTGAGCTTGTGCGCAATTTGTTGGCAATTTATAAAAAACAAGCATCCATCACTAACGCAAACAATGTTGGTTAATTGTTATGTCGAAGATGTCATGCATCCACCTGTCAATATTCTTTAATAATAATGAAGTGCAATGTCCATAATGCATAGTGCAATGTACCGCGCATTTCTGCAGTCTTTGGAATTCAATTTGGTTATAACCTTACATATTAAATTGTGCTAAACTGAGAACTGTTTTCTGGGTCTTTTCTTACTTTTAGACTAGTTGATTAACTTTAGTTTAACTAAACTTCTGTTTAAGTGTCAGAGAAATTACTCAACTAGTTTGAGGTCTTTCAATTCATTGAATTCAGTACCAGAGTTTTATTTTCAGACTGTGAAATATCACTATCCAAAGCTACATGATCAAAATAAGGATACAGTCCAAACAGGTTTTGATAAATAGCCCATAAATAATATCTATTCTATCTACCATCTTTAACACCCTATGAATGGTGCCTGCGAGTGTGAGTTTGGTGGATGTCACAGAAGTTTGAATATATATGTATCGATTTAATAAAAGACACAACATAACATAGACAGTAATGCATGGAAGCCTACATGAAGAGATTTGTGCAGCTTTGCCAGAAGCTTACACGTGTGTGTCCATGTAAGACGGGTTTCTTTTTTTCCACTTAAATGTTAAATTCCACATGTTAGACACAGGCATGTATGGTCCTGTGATTCTGCCCGCAGTGACAGATAGTACTCCAGTCAACCCCTCAACCTCAGCCATTGCACAGAAACACACAAATGGAATAAACACTTTACGTGAAGAAGTATATGTTGTTCTCTTGCAATGTAGAGCCTGACCAATATATCAATTAGCTTATATCATCAATCGATGTCGGCCTATCGCAGATTAATCATATCGGTGTACATGTTGTCCAATATGTGACAACATGAAAACGTTTATTAGAGATTATAATGCAGAATAAGATGCTTGGGGTAATTTACATTGATCAAATCCCTAGTGAAGTTTACTGCTTAAATGCACTGGTGTCGTTTTAGATGATACATTTTATTGTTAATATTCTGCCTCCATTACATATCTTTGTCATAAGCGTTGATTTGCATGACATGGTACAGGTGTTTTTTATTACCATATTTAGTTTACACCGAATAATAATAGTATATACAAAGAACATTTTAGATGGCATGACAATTTTGCATTAAATACAGCAGTACAAACCCAGTCACTGGAATGAACTTTAAATTGGCCAGCTGTTACATGAAGCCATAAACTGCTGCCTAAAATTGAGCACACAAGCTACTTAGTCATCGGGTGATCAAGATTTATTGTCCAAAACCATCTGACAGTGATTTAACCCCACTAAGTAGTGCTGTAAACCAAAGAGGAAAGAAAGCTTAGTCTTACACTGCCTGAACAAGTTTACAATTTGCCTTTTTAAATACTGCTGTCCTTTTGAGAACAACAGAAATATTCTGCTCCGCTCCCTACGCTCACAGATGGCATTTTTCGGATGTCCTCAAACTGCGGGAGAGAGCGCATAACAAGTGATACTAATGAGTGATTAATCAATGCTGACAGGCTCCAGAGGCCAAACTGTGACACATGTTGAATGTGACTGGCTGATTAGGAGGAGGTCTTGTCCGCATTTCATCAGGAGATGACCAGTGGTGTTGCCTGGATACTGCCTCAACCATGCGTCTGTATGTGTGTGTGTGTGTGTGTGTGTGTGTGTGTGCGTCAGATAACACAAATTGAACACTCGATTACGTGGATAAAAACATTCCCACATGACCCCTGTTTAACCTGGTCATTTTAAAAAGGAATTTGTGATGGCAGTGAAGCTGAAAGTAAACTAAAAGATTTGGACTCAAAAGGAAATGATGAAGTGTTGATCGGACTCTGTGGTGCTGCAGTTGTTTTGGGTGTGGCTGAGCTTTTTCAGAGAAACACTAACACCCCCCCCCCCCCCCCCCCCCCCCCCACACACACACACACACACACACACACACACACACACACACACACACACACACACACACACACACACACTACGCAAACTACGCAAACTATCAACGTCACAGAAAAGAAGGCAGATGAAGTCATCATAATCGAATAGTTCTCTTTGATTCTACAACTCATGGAAAATCATAACAATCACTTTATCACATCTCAAGGGTCAAGAATTCGTCACGTAAGGAGACCAATCTTGTCTGCGTTCTGTGGACAGCGAACGTAGGGTACCAAAATGGATTTCTAGGTCTTTTTTAATGAAATTTATGTTTCCCATGGATATTCATGAGCATGTAGGAGGCTTATGGAAGTGTAAATAGTGAAATAGTGCCACCATGTGGCAAACACTAAAAATTAATTAAGGAAAATGCATAATAAACTCTATCACCTATATACTGGGTAACAACTCAGTTCTAAAACTTACACAGTATACTTATAATAAAGAATGACTTATGAGAGACAGAAGAACTTCTACATCGATACAGCGAGGCTTCATTCATCACAGCAGGATCGGAATTTATTTTGCCTACCAGTAATGATGGCTTACCATGACACCCACAGCCTTACAAGCTGAGTGTCTCCAGTCAGAGGTCATTGTTCAGAGGGGTTAACATCCACCTTCCTGTCACCATCAGCCTCTACCCTGCCACTGGCCTTGTAAACACTTCCTCTGATTGTTCCCTGGGGGTCCCTGGGAGCCTGTCTGCTGCAAGTTTTGATGGGGGAAGCCCCGACACTCCTTTAATATTAAGGAAACAAGAGTATAGCCCCAGTAGCTTTCTAATATGTAAATGTAGACAGGGGCAACGCAACTGTTTCCTACATGGTTTTAGGATTCTGTATAAGTAATTCACAATAGCGCTGTAGAGACATTAATGCAGAAGGAATCCTGTCAGGCTGGATTTTTGGATCTTTCAGCTTTTGTCTAAATATCTTCCTTTCTATTGGCTGGGGAAAAAAACAGTCAGTGAATAATGTGTTGTATCCCAACACAAAAGCATATGTATTCTCACAAAGTAATGCAGCCAATGAATTCAAGTGTAGCGTCATCTTAATTAGTTAAGGACAATTTTCATCTAACTGTTTCTCACATTTCTTATGTAACCATATTTAAATCGTCATAATATCCATATGTGTGCAAAGATGCCTTAACTGAAACAAAAAAAAACCTTTACACTTTCTTCTTTAAAATAAGTCTAAAGCCTGCTCTGCTTGCATTGAGTCTCATTACGTTGGGAAACAGGTGGTTTTCAGGTGAAGGCAGATGCCTGGCTGGTGCATAATACATGATCTGATACTGGAGCAGTGGGGATAAATAACTTATCAATCCACTTGTACCAAGTCTGGGGAGAGAGCCAACTTGAGTGTTGTCAATGTTTGGTTTGGTTGAAGAAACTACCTCGCAACTTTCAGAACCACTGGAAAGTTTTACATCTGAGTGAGAAAGTAACTTTGTTCAAGGACCGAATAGGTTAAGTGCTGGGTCTCTCGTAAGGGAGAGCGTGAGAATGCGATGGAGAGCGGAGGGATGAGCACAGATGGATTTATAGCCTCAATAAACTGTAGTCTTGGACACACTCTGGTCAGAGTAAATTTCCACAGCAGGGGTGTGTTATGGGGGATGCTACCTGCTGCCCGCGCTTCTCATCTCATGGTCAGTTTTAACACAACTCTTCCAAAAGCCCACAAACTAGCAGAAAGCAGCACTGTAGTAAGACAGATCTATGAGGTTGAATTCTGAATAGAAATGGATAAAATACTTTCAGAGATGTATAAAAAAAATCAAGGGTTATTCTAATTAAAATACATTTATAACTTTATCAAAAACGCACCTTTTTCTCTCCCTCCTTCGCATTCCCTCGTTTCTTCTCTCTTTCACTCCTTTCTGCTCCAGCTCGATCCCTGTCTCCAAACAGTTTCTTGGCCCACTCGTCTTTCTGAACAGCCAGCCGGTGGGTGTGTGAGTGGGGATGTGAAGGAGGAGGAGGCTGGCTCCCTCCAGGTGGTGGCAGGTGGTCTCCGGGGGCCAGCGGGGCCCGGTAGCGGTCGGCAGGGATCTTATTCATGGGTGGGGGCAGGGTGCTGCAGTTAGCTGATGACCATCCGTCGGTGGATTCAGCGTATGACTCTTGGTCGCTGCTCAGGCCCTGGATGTGGCTGTGGTGGTGCTGCTGACGCCAGTCTCTCAGCACATGGACTGGCAGCCACCGCTGCTGCTCCACCCCTACTGCTACTCCTCCACCCCCTCGCTTTTCTCCTCCCCCCACAGCTCCTCCCCGCTTCCCTGGTGAGTAGTGGTGTGGGTGGACCCCTCGAGAGTGCCTGCCAGGGACGTCAGGGTGAGCCAAGGGGAGAGGGTGAGGGAGGTCAGCCAGGTGTGGATCGTGACGGTAGTGGCCATTCCTCAGAGCTGGAGGAGGAGGAGGAGGTGGGTGGGAGGCCGCGGCTCCTAGGATGGGGCTCCAGGCCTGCTGGGACGAAGGTGGGCTGTCCCAGTGGCGTGGCCCAGAGGTGTGGTTGTGGTTAGGAGGACCCCCGAGGTCGACTAGAAGCACCCTGTTGCTTTTCTCTTCTGGCAGAAAGTTGCCGATCCCACTGTCACTGTTACTGCTGGTGCTGTGGTTCTGCTGGGCGTCATTGTCTGGATCGTGGAAGGCCCGGGCCCTGACCCCTTCAATGTTGTCCCCCATGTCCCGGTAGAGGACAGAGACAAACTGGAGGAGAGGCTGAGAACTGGGCGGGAATTCCAGGCAGCCTCCTGTGTCTGGGTCCGGGGTACACTCAAAGCCAAACCTCCGAGCTACACCTAAATGTACCTGAAGAAACAACAGTCATCATGAGACTATGTCAGTCGACGGGGAGACAACAATAAAACTGAATAGGAAATTATTTGAATTGCTGCTATCTGTTTCAGATGAAAAAAAAAAGTTAAATAAAAGGTAGCTAGTTTGCATAATTTACATTAGATTTAAACAACTTTAGACCATCTGTTAAAATAATCAGTATTAATTAAAGCTTTAACTAGCATCCCGGCTAAGTATCAGGTATTTCCTTATTCAAAGCATAATTTGGGGATTTCAGACCATATTTATTTATTTGTGTCATCAACGGTTTTGTGTCGAGACAAAATTGAACACAATCACATTTGAAAAGTATGGCATAATTTGTTCAACATTTTTCATATTCTTCCATCAAAGTCACTGAGAAAAAAAGAATAGAAACCACAATATTGTTTTGGCAGTGGTACTCAAAAAGAAAGATAAACAATTCCCGGAACAATTTTCCACCATTTCCACCCCTGAGGACGATCTTGTGAGGTTGAAACCAGTCTGGATTTTAAATGAATAAGGCTGAATAAATAAAGGCTTTTCTTTTATTTCTATTTTCATTATAACCTTCTTTTTCTATTTCTATCCATCTACATGTATTCTTTATTTTATACTATTACTTTTTTATTACTTAATATCATTATTTGGGTTTTTCTTTTTCTTCTTCTTGCCCTGCCTGAAGAACTTCTGTGATCAGTTTTTTTATCTTAAAGAGTGCCTGGCAGTCAGTGACTGATCGTGTGACTGCTGCATTTGGAGTTGTGCTGGGATTACCAGCTCTTATTGCAAAATAGTGTAAAAAGAAAATAAAACCCAGTTCTTAATAATAGTGGATTTAATGTTGTGATGAACTGAACAGTGTTATCTCCCTTTCATTGTGATTTGTAACACCTCATTTCATCTCTTCACTTTCTCTTTATTCATACCTGGTGATGACACAGTTCTGGATCCACTATGAACACGTGACAGGAAGTCCTTAAACCGCCCTCTTCATCTCGTCCGTTGCTGAAGTGACAGTCGTCGAGGTCGTCAGTCGCCTGCATTGTGACTAGACCGAAGAATCGGCGGTCGTCGGGACAACAGGCACTGAAAGCTAGTTTTTCTGCAGGATAGGTTGCCAGGACCTGACCTCTGTCACTGCACAGCCGCACACTGTCATGCATGACCTGGTAGGACATGGCAATGAGACAGTAACAGTTAGCAGGTATCATTAATAACAACATGACACACTTTCCATGTCAATACACTGTGTGTATACAGTGAAAATAAAGTAACCAATCTGATAATTTTTTCCTGGTTTTAGCAGTTTGAAGTGTAAATGCAGTATGATCAATTCTTGATTTATCTCGGGGTTGTACTCAACAATATAAAGTTCTCAAGGCTGTCATGATTAAGGTGCTGATAGTTTTTTTTTTACTAAATCCAAAGATTAAAAATGTGTTATCAAAAGATGGTTCACAAATCATTCAATCACACCTTCATGAGGACCAGTGAATGGATCTTTTGCTCAGCCCGGAGGCGCCTCATGCTGCATCTGATGGCTTGAAGGCTGTCATTCTCTATGCTCGTCCCTATGGAGGCCAGCTCGATGGAGCCCAGATAGCCAACAATCATGCCCACATTGAGGATGCCCTCACTAGGCTCTAGGACCAAGTCACCCCCATCTCCCACATCCAAGTCTTGCTCTTCATGGTGGTGAAGGTGGAGATGACGAAAGTCGGAGTCTAGAAAGACCGAGTCGTCATTCAGAACTTGGGCCATCTCCTCCTCAGAGAGCAGGTTGGGGTTGCTCTGAGAACGGGAGGCGTTTCGATATGGCGGGAACTCCGGATCAGACAGCGGACGTGGCTTAGATGATGAGCTGACCCCAGGCCTGTCCTTGTCTGAGCTGCTGGAGGAGTGGCTGGAGTTCTCAAAGATCATGTTAAAGATCCCTCCAGACTGCAGCTCTGCCACAACTTTCTCCGCCCTGTTGATGCCAAGCTGCTTAGAATCCAGTTTGGGTTTGTACCAGCCCCCACGGGCTCCACCTCCTGACCTGCTGTTATTGTTGTTGTTAACACTGTTGTCATAGAAACCATCCAACTCGTCATCACTAGAGCACGAGTCCAGGTAAGATGCTGCCATTGTGTTGCTGCTGTGGTGACGACTTCCAGCTGTGCGCTGGTGGTGATGGTGCCGCCGGGGACGCTCTCCCTCAGCGATGACCAGCTTCAAGACGCCAGAGCAGCGTCCAATCAGCTTGACCACATCCTCATGGGATGCCTTCGAGACGTTGATGTCATTAACGGACAGGATGTAGTCTCCTGAGCGCAAACCCACATAGTCCGCAGGGCTCCCTTTCAGGATGCAGCTGAGGACACATGGACTTTGACCTGACAGCGTAAAGCCGTACCCCGTTCGTCCTCTCGCCACTTCCACGGCTCGGATACGACCCTGCTGGTTCGAAGAGGAGGATGGAGGAGGCGGGTTCAGCCCACTCCCACCACATTGGCGTCTTTTGGATGATGAGTCCCCTTGCCTGAACATTGTGCCAGGGAACTTCCTCTTGTCCATTGATCATGCACGTGTCAATCAGTCACCATAGTTCTGCTCAAGCAGCAACACGGGGCACATCCAACTTCAAACCAAGATGCTGTCGAGCTTCTACGAAAATGTGAACAGCAGTCCTAAATGCAGCAGAGGGGTGAAAGTGTGGCTTCAGTTGTGGCACGGCCTTGCTACTGTAGCATTCCCATCCTGGTGTTACTCCCTCTCCCAATTCACAAGCCCAGCTACCTGCAGAACAACAGAACACAACCAAGTCAGTCACTTGAACCTCTTTTGCATGCTTTTGCTCTCTCTAACTGAGCCTCTGTCATACATTTATCCATCAAACATGCTGTCTGCCTGGTCTATAATAAAGTTATTTTTTAAAAGCTATGGATATTATAATAACTTCACATATTACCATATTGACAGTTCATAGCGCACGTTAAGGGGAAGGGACTTTACACACAGCCAGACCTGTGCAGGGTGGAGTCTGTACAGCACCGTCCAATGGGGAGTGTGTTACAAACCAGAAGCGTTTTCACACCTGACAGGCATGCAGGTAAACCTAGACTGACCCAGCCTACAACAACTTCATGGTAACTTCAAGTCGAGATTTTAATTGGCTTATCGCTGAGTACCAACGCAGACTGCTGCTTTCGTTTGTCTAAAACAACTCCATTCTCACAAAAAGTGAAACAAGCGGAGGAAGATGTTAACATTAGCTGAAGTTAGCTGACGCGTTAACAGTATCCGTTAGCTCAGTTAGCCGTACATGCTAGTAAAGCTATACATTCGCGCTGCTCACAGTGGTCGCAGTTGTAAGACAAAAACAACCATGTGTGTGTCACTTTACACTCAGAAGGGCATGCTTTTTTCGGTCAATTCTGAAGAGTTAGCCACGACAAAAAAAAAAAGTTTCTTGCCGTTACTTTGCTGTTCAAAAGTGCATCCACCCATGCTCAAACTCTAGTCCCGCCCCCCGAGTTCCACTTCTTTGGAATGTCGGTCTGTATCTATGGCAACGGCGGTGTACACAGACTTTTATATCCTGTCATTGGTTTTCCCAGTTGTCAGTCAGAGGGCGAACAGTTATGCGGACAAATTGACAAAAGTTAGTTTGAGAAATCACAAATAAAAGTAAGAACAGTAGCTCATTCCACAGGTGTCAGAACTCTGTCACAACAGGGCCCGTTCGAGTCCGCTGGTACAATGATTAGGAGTGTTATTGGAAGCAGCGTGCGCGTATCGATGTGTCTTTTACTAACACGCAGCTAGTCAAGCAAACGACAACAGCTGGCCACAATACGTCTGAGTTGTAAAGCACGGACAGCGAACTAAAAGGTGGATGCAGGTCCTTTTTTTTTTTTCTTTTTTTTTTTTATGTTCCGACAAAGATGTTTGATCTAGCGGGTGCAATCGGCGTGGCATTGGAAAAATGACTTACTTGTCCGTGTCCGACGGTGATGCTGCTCGGGCTGTATCCATAGTTTGGTAGCTAAGGATAGTAAGGTAAACTCAGGGACGATGGGTAAACAAAAGAAAAGGCTGCACCATCTGGCGAAGTAGCCTTAAGAGGAGGAGGACTGGAGGAGAGGGAGGTGTGCTTAGAGCGGGACGCGGAGGGGGTGGACGGGGGGGAAACTTCAAAACTGTCTGAATAAGGCAAGAAAAGACATTATAGAGCTTTTATGAAGTTCATTAACTTGTTGAAAAAAAACAAAAAAACATTAACCCTTATTAAAGTGTATCTGGGACGGAAGTTTATGTAGGCTGCTTGACCAGTGCATTTTATTTTATTTTATTTTTTGTAATGGTCCTTTAACTACAGCTCACACTACTGCACACTTTGACAAGCATCAACATCACGTTAACACTGCAAAATGAAACAGTTGTTCCTTCTTGCCATTGAATTAAAGCAAAAAAAAAAAAAAAAGTCTACTTAAATGAGAAATGTGCATGTCTCTGTCGAATCAGCATTGTGCAAAGAATCAATAAAGTATTGACATTTTTATAGCTGAAAACATACCTGTAAAAACAATGTCTGTAAAAAGAAGAAAGAACCCGGTTACAGCAAAGAACAGCAGAATTTATTTGCAAGTAGGATTTCACATACAAGTACAATTTGCTTTGGTGTATTGGTGCGTTACAATAAGCGCAGCATGACAAAATATGCAAAACAACGTACGCAGGAGTGTGCAAAAGTTCACAGTAGTAAGTTAAAAAAATATATTTGCAATGCGCAGAATAGAGTCCAACACAAACCTGATGGTTTAACAGTTAATTATAAGCTTTTATAAAGTTCTTGTAATTGTGGAATATAGATATGAAACATATCTGTAAAAAGTTCTAAAACATTACTAATTGAAATAAAACTTTAAAAAAATTAGATCAGCTTTATGTGATGGTTAGTTTTATTAAGTGCTGTGCTTAGTGTAAATCATACATCATACAATCAGACATGATAAGCCCTTCCTAATGTTCAGCCAAATAAAGTGTTGGCCACGTGCAGTTGCTTAATACCTGTGCCATCATGATTTCAGCTCAGCGCTTCATGAACCATATGGCAGCTGTCTGCTAATCTTGTTAATACCTTTTAATCATGAACCTCCTATCTTAATGGCTGCTGTAAAATGGGCAACATATGCTTTCATACTGCAGAGGTCTATAAAAGGGAATTACAGCCGGGCTGGAAAAAGGAAATTGTACAAAATTTGATAACTGGATCATGGAAGAGCTCAGTTAGAGGTCTGACAACATTATTCAAATGCAGTTTTCAATAAAAGACCTGTACATAAGCAACTGTTGGTAAAACTGTGTTTTCTCTCTGGGGTTTCTGCCCAGCTAAGCTTGACCATTTGTTGCCCATCAGGCTAGTCGGAGTTGGCAGGCGACAGGTTTTTCTTTCTGACGGAGCGAGTGTTGCAGATCATGGTTGGATCTTCACACACACACACAGTCAGTGAATTCTGTGTGTGCCAAACAGTCATGTTTGTAATATCAAAACACAAAGCACCTTCTGCTGGTTTGCCATTTTTTTTAGGAAGTCATACAATTCTCAAACATCACACAAGATAACATCTTTAAATAATTTATTCATTTCTACAACAGACCATATGCAGTGATTCATCTCTTTAAAGTATTAAAATCAACAGAAATACACAGACTCCTTAAGATATTTTTTTCACAGGCTATTGGAAAAAAAAAAGAAAAAGTGAAGGAGGCTCCAGGATTCTGGTGAGGATCCAGACTGATGAAACTGAAGGGGAATCACATCATTCATGGTCAGTTCTTCTTCTGCTAACACCTTCAGAGAATCATTGTATAAATCTCACTTGTGTCACCAAACTGTATTTTTCTGGAAAGGGGAAAGAGGTATTCTTTTAAAGCCAAGCACCAACATGCTAATAGAAAAGACAGTCGTCAATAGGGGCATGTAAAGAACTTGGCAGGGCTGAGGTTTAACGATAGTAAATCCCAGCTTTTTTAACTGAGTTGTAGATTCTACAAGTGGAAGAAAAATAGTCTTAAAGAGAAGCGTGTTAAATCAGTTGAACATGACCTTTGTCGAGACCTCCACACCCACCTCCCAAAAAACACAAAAGATTTCTGGGTAATCGTATTACCACCCCCTGCAGGGGTCGTCAGTCAGTCTTTTGCTCATCCAAAGCCTAAAGGACAAGATGAAAAGAACATGCCCTCTATCCGGTTTGAATAACTGCCTTTAACTTTATAAGTAGTGAAGAAAGATAGATTTGTCATCCTCCATTTGTTTCCTCACCACGAAAATCCAAAGTGACTTTAATGAGACTGTTGATCGTCTGATTTAAAATTTAAAAAAAAAAAGATTCATTTTATCCACTTCAGGGAGGCCTCTCATTGGAATTTAAATAACAGCTACAGAGGACTCAGTCATTTATTGTGTGAATACATTAACATGATGAAAAGGAAGCCAGTCACATTGCTTTTAAGGTTGGAAAGTGGTAAGATACTTAACATACCAATCACTGATGTTTTACTTTTATGTACTGTAGGACTCATTGCATATTAAAAAAAAAAAAAGCGCCTAACATCATGAGGAACTTCAAGTTTTTAAGTGCTAGGTGTATTTAATATTCTGCACAATGACAATGAATGGTGAAATATTTACCAATCTTTAAACAGAGACAAAACAATATTTAAAGCTCAACAAAAACAGAGACCTCCTGGCGTCACATTAGGCTACACGTCCTCGTCTGTTGATTTGTCAAAGCTGCTGTTGGTCACTAAGGTCACAAGGCTCCCTTTGGATTGTGTTGCATCTCTTCCACACAACAGTCATGGCAACCATTCCCTGGGAAATACAGTATTAAGGACTATGCAAGAAAATAGCAGTAATGCTAAGCATGCTTTCAAGCTTTCAGTGTACAGGACATACATATATTCAGTCTTTATCTAAGGCAAGTGTATGTACAGAGTAACAACAGCCAGCACGCTCCCAGGCAACTCAAGGTCAAATCTTCAATAAAATACTATAAGCTCAGAGCTTTCTGCATTCTGCTGATTCACAGACTTTTCCTTTTCTCATCATGTGTGCGAGTTTGTGTTAAGACAGACAAAAGAAAATGACATCACATTATCTTACCGTCTATTCCGAGATCTCTCATCTTTACACAGTTCTTATTTTTATCATGCACCATGGCTTTTCATATTACTTTACAATGACTTTTTACAAGATACGAAGGTAACTCCATTTAAAGGTGACTGCAAATCACTTCCAGTCTTATTACAACAATAGTCACATCTTACATCCTGAGAATTAAAAAAAGTACAAGAAATGGACAGGTGGAATAATTCAGGTGCACTGGGGAGCATACAAAGACTTGAATGCAGTTTAAAAAAAAAAAAAAAAAAAAAAAAAAAAACACTAGACAAATATAAGCAATGATAAAAATCATAAGAGGAAATGCTTTCCTCCCTGCTACTGGTTAAAAAAAAAGACAAAATCACTGCAATTTTGGTATTTTTCTTGCTTAAGTGTTAGTATATGGACCCTTACACAGTTACAACTATGCTTCAGTTTGAAATGGGATATTTTTAAATACTTCCAAGTATATACCCGTTCAGTTCTTTGTCCCCCTCATTACAACATCAGAAGAGGCCACTGCACAGACAAATATTGTAGCAACTTGCTGAAATAGGTGCAAACAAGTTGTCCTTCCTGCAGCGACAATTGCATCATCCATCCCCTGCTTCTCATAGTCATTGGAAAGAAAAACAAAACACTATGGCTATTAGTGATCATTCATACACATACAATATTTAACATGTGTCAGAATGACCACAAGTAATTTAAATATATATATATTAAAAAAAAAAAAAAAATTCTTCAAAGATACTAAGTATTGACAACATTACGCAGGCATTTCTGACCCGTGTGTCAGCCCATTGTCAGTGTCCTAACCAGACCTAAGCACTCTTCAACAAAACACACTGAAAAATAGACGCATTGAAACTTTAAATATAGTAAATACTTTGCATTTTCTAATTTTTTTTTCTCTATCTACTTTACTGACATCACAATACTCAAGCAAGTCCTCACAGGAAAATATAAATCCAATTTTGTGTTTGATTAATGTTATTTTATGTTTTTAAATCAAGGTGCTGGGTAGAAGGAAGTGTTCAAGGTGCCGTCATTCGTCTCCAGGAGTGGTCTGTTGGGGGAGGGGTTGTGTGGTTGTAGGCAGAACCACACAGTTTAAGGGTTTTGCAGCCAGAGTCCTTCATATAGGTGCCCTCCTCAGACAATCCTTTTTCATCTAACATACATCCTAAAACTTAGTCAGATCTCCCCTTGGTATTTTATGTTCACTCCACTGAATTTATCGTGGTGACTTCAGTAGTTCTACTCATTTACCCACGGGGGAAAGGACGAGGCTACAGTAGATTTTTTCTAATGACACATTCTGTGCTTCCCCTCCATCACAACTCAAGGGGGAGGTGTACATGGAGATCTAATTTCTCGCCCTACCACATTTCCTCTCTCTAATCCACTTTTCTCCCCATGCTTCAGTCCCCCCCTGGGCCTCTCCGTGCCTTCTTGTCCATCTCAGTCTACTGCCCTCAGAGTGACGTGTCCTGGTGGATTGACTGCAGGCAGCCCAGCAGCTGATAATAAGGGCTGCCTGGCGAGGCCACGGTCTCAAAGACTGACTGGAAAGCCCTGCGGTCCAGTTCCTCGTCAATCTGGTGCCGGTAGAAATCCATAGCCACCAGGCAGAACAGGTTGACATCCACCACCTCGCTGGAACCCATTCGGCTGATCACGTGTGGCAGTCTGGTAGAGAGCAGGGGTTAAGGACAAGATACCACAATGTTTGGTATAACATACATTATTAGGTACAAACAACCCAATCACAGTCCTGTTCATGTGGCTTTTATCATGCAAGGATACAATGCTGAGATCCACTGGGAGGTGGAAGCAGAGACAAAGAAACAGGAGAGGCTCCACATGGCCATGGCCACTGGTGTCCTCTGAGTAAAGTTGGACAAGGACAGCAGAACCCAATCTCGCACCATAGAAGACTGGCCTGTGGCATGGAGTGTCTGGAAAACCTGGAGGCGTGTGCAGAGAAGAGGGACAAGCAGGAAAAGGTGAGAAATCAGACTGTCAGAGAAACTCAGCCTTTTTCCCCCTTTTGGAAATTGGAATCAAAAAAATTGATTGTAACTACTATCCTGGAAAATGTAACATCTTTTAAATTAGCACCCAATATTGGCATTTCAGGCTAGAAAGGCTGCAGATTCTCAGTTGGCATTTTACCTCAAAACAGTTAACCAGCTTTGCAAGACTTAAGCATGATGCAGTGATTTGCAAAACCTGCCTATGGATAACATTTCAGTATAAGCATGGCTGAACTATGCTGCTTCACATTTTCTTCTACTCCAAATTCCAATGGAGTTAATGTCAGTTTTTTTAACATCCATGTATAACAGGAACCCACCGTTTGTGCTCCAGCTTGATGTTGCCTTGACAACTTATTGTCTGGTTGTAAAACAAATGAGCTGGCTGGGGTGGTAAAAACAGAGGGGACCAAGCAACTTTACTGAGACTGGACTTCATTGAAATTCTGTAATGCTCCCTGTGCGAAGCAAACTGCAAGTATGGGTACGAAAGAAAAAAAATGCTTTTGAGTATTGCAACTCTTCTATGGTCAAACAACTCAATTACATATTAAAGAATGAAACATAAGACCCAATTTGGTATTGTGAGCCTAATGTAACCAAGTTTTCAATCCCATTATTTGGTATAAAATGCATTCAAATGGTTGAGTGATTTTCTTTCTCATTTGCATGGATTTGTGCTGCTGCTGACCTTGTAGACGACAGTGGCCATGAATTGAGGGTAAGGCTGCTGATTGGACAGGAACTCTCCGATGACCTTGTTCATGACGTCCTGTGGTGGGAAGAAGTCATCCAGAAACTGCGGCAGTATCCTAGCGACCACCCGGGCTTCGCTAGGTAAACCTTTCCGGATCCTGCAAACAAGAAACCCCGGAAGAGCAAATGACGAGGGGAAATAAGACAATTGCTACAACTGTATGTCAAAAAGCAGCCACCATCCAATCAGCTTGGAAACTACAAACCCATGGAGGTCAAAGATGAAGAAAGCTGCAAATTTAAGAGTTAAAATCTGTTTTGTTGTTTTTTTTTTTTAAATCATACAACTATATAAACCCTTGCATAATGGATGGCATGTGTGTGCGTACCTGTCAAAGAGCACAGAGACCCTCTCCATGGCAACAATGATCGACTCGCTGTCTGGGGCCTGAGGGTCAGAGTGGGCAGGGCGACTGGCAGGGCTGGCTTTCTCCTTGCCTGAGGAGAAACCAACATGACCCGCCGTGACGCCCACCGCCTCTGCTACGGCAGAGCCAGAGTCAACCTGACCTCTAACCCCTGTCACGTCTGAACCCGACGCAAGCACCGCTGAGAGGACGAGAGGGGGGTTGGACCAGTGGGGGAGAGGTTAGAGTGGGAGTGGGGACACCAATATCACAATTTTGTTGACCTCAAAACTGAAAATTGGTGAATTTCTTGGAGCTAATAAGCAGGTTTTCTGTAAGTGACTGGTGCTTAACGCATCAGATTTGTCTTGGGTACATAACATACTAGATTAACCTCTCCTGTGACCTGAATCTGCTCCAGCTTGCTTTGCTGTGCAGCACATTAAAAAAAGGGAAGTATGCAGGAAGTTAGGAGTCGGAGCTGGTGTTTATCTACAGGGGTTGCTGGCTAGCTCTTGGCAACAAATTATCCAGTCACCATATGGACGAGAGCATGCCAAGAGTCGCTATAGTTAGTAGGGGCCGACGTAGGGATTAGAGGTAGGGTATATCAGAGGTATGCATACAATATATGTATCACATGCAGGAAGCAAGCATGAAAGGGTTGGTTAGTTTAAAAAAAAAAAAAAAAAAAAAAAAGTCAAGCCGGTCGTATTAGTCACCATAATAAAAGGTTCACAGTAAGTAGGCGTTCGAGGCAGTGGGTGTTATGACAGCCAATATGTGAACTTGGCCATTGTACACAGTTTGAATAACAAAGTATTTTCAGTTGCCTCTGTACACTGAAAGGGTAATAACGTTTTAAAGAAAGTACAGTAACTACTGTATTTTCTTTAAACAGTGATGATAAAGATTGAGACTGCAGAGATTTTTATGACACTGTCCATACATTGCTTAATATAAATAATATGCTGTATGTGCACAGCTGTGAGCTGCATGCAAGAGTGACATGCACGATCAGGTGGAAGTGAGTCAGTTACTTATGGGCTACAATTTGTAACAAGTTGATTTAGTAATCAACTGCGGCAATCCTAAAAACAATAGTCTCATCCAAAAATGTGAAAATGCTCATAACAATTTCTCTTTTGTCCAATTCAATTTAAGAAGCTGAAACCAGCAAATTGACATTTTTGCTTGGAAAATTAGCTCTAAACTAATGCGACACCACCTAAGACAGCAGAACGTATCCCACTTTAATATTGAATCAGTGCCATTTACAATAGCAAGTGCAAATCACTTGTGGCAGAGGTGGACGGGTTATGTTGCAGCAGGGACAATGTCACATTTTAGTGTACATACTACCAGGAAGGAAGGGGATCAGAGCACAGGAAAGAAATGGACACAACCTTGCCACGGCACTATGGCATTGTAAAGTAAAAAAAGAAAAAGAAAGAAAAATGGTGCAGGTCTGCAAGCTTAACCAATATCAGTGCAGCATCTGCTTCTGCGAGGACAACGGACGATAATATAGCCCACTACTTTTTTGAATGTCCATGCAGGCGAGTTAGCCACCTCACTCAATCCCATGATGAGTTTGCAGAGAGAAAGTCAAACAGCACTAATGAAAGAAGCAGTCCTAATACAGTCCATGCTAATGATTTAGCCAGAATGCATCATTACATTTGTAGTGGATTTTAAGTGCAACAGTCTTTTTAGTGCCTATCTTACCAGTATACATGCAGGTGAGCATGAGGCCGAGGGCAGCCATGGCTCTGTGTGGCGACGGCATGTTGACTCTGTCCACGCTGAGTTTGACCAGCGCTTCTCCGTCCACACGGGACAACTGCTCCGACAGCAGGAGACGCTCCAGACCGCGCAGCACGCAGTGATAGATGACGGAGGGAGTGGAGTCCTCGCTGGCAGACACCATCACACCGCACAACTGACAGACGGGGACAGGGGCATAAATTATGCCAGGATGCATTATAGATGAGATGAATAGCTAAGACCAACACACCAACTCTTTGAATACATGAAGTTAAAAAAAGAAAATCACTAAGTGCTGATTCAATAAAATTTAAATTTGTTACTTAAAAACATAATTTCACAGCGTTTTCTGTTTTTAGATCAGAATCAGTCATGTATTGGAATGTTTTATTTCTACACTCAGACTGTTTACCTGTATAATTCCGGCCATAAACTCAGCGCCTACATCCAGAGGGTAGTTCTCCATCATGTAGAAGGCCACCGCGCACATTACCAACACATGCTGCTGGTTATGCAGGTTAACACAGCTGCAGGATACAAAGACAGGAGACATACACAGTAAGTGGAACTAAATCAACATTGAAATAAAAACAGAAAGGCCAGCACGCATTTGTTAAAATGTAAAGGGCAGCACCTAGTGGCCAAGTCTTGCACTGCACACTTGAAACCCAACACACTACAACACTGCTCTCACACCACAAGACATTTTGACCCCAACTTGACATTTTAATGTGATCCCTGATTTATTATACTGATTAACAAGATTTTTCACTTAGGGGAAGGATGTGTCACCATTGCACAAACAACTGATATTGACATCATGTATTTATCTTGTAATACTGCGACAATTTAATCCCCAACATGTGGTTTACAGTATGTATTAAAAGAGGGCATAAACCTAGCACAGAATGGATTTATCTGAGCCATCAAGGGTAAATTAAGAAATTTGAATGCAGTCAATCTACAGGAATATCAATAACATGAAGCTCATTTAATAACTCCCGTTTCATTATTATAATGCTGTGTGTCCAGTGCCTCCCACACTTTCTCCTCATTGGATACTCCTTTTCTTGTCTAAGCCTGTCATTTCCAAGGGGCCATAACTACAATTGATCCACTTTTGGCAAAAGAGAAACATCAAAAACATGTTTGAGAACAGTGTTAGCATTTTAGTAAGCCTGTGATGAGGTGTAAAACAGCGCTAAACTGTTTTAACTGGAGGGCCTTAAGGGCAAGAGGACAGATTGCTGATTGTTTGTTGCTGACTTAGGGGTTTTAGCCCTCATCAGCTCATTAAATGTTGAAATAAGGTCAATGTGTTTGTTTTGGAGAAAAGAGAATCCAAAAGATACTCACTGAGCGATAGCCCTGAGGTTGGACAGCAGGTACTCAGAGACAGTGGGGATGAGCTGTTTGGCTGTGTCATCCAGCAGGTCACACTCCAACACATAAAGCACTCCATGCAGAGCCCCCATTCGGCTAGGCAGATGGGTACTGCGTAGGGTTGTCTCCAACAGACGGCACACAGGCTCCGCTATCGCCTTATCCTAGAGATAAACAGAGTTTTCATAAACTGTAGAACATCAGAGATTTGTAATACACCACTACATCCAATTACATTGTTCCACCCTCACAGCCATGCTCACCATGCCCAGGACAGCAGCAGCCTTGCAAATGGCAGGCACCAGGTACTGATTGAGGATCTCATCCTCTGGCGGATGGAGCTTCTGCAGTTCCATCAGGGTGGAGAACATCATGTCAAACTGGTTCCTCTCTGTGAACAGATCCGACACTGCCAGCAGCTACAGAGAAGAAGAGGAGGACGACAGTGGAGAGGTTAAGGAAAACTAGATTCCTGTTTTCAAGAACTTCCGATTTATTCTGTAATCCTTTAAAAGCGAGTATGTGCAACGCAGCTCACCGATCGGACCACTTCACTGATGAGGATGGTTGGGGTCCTCCTGTTACTCGGGGAGCCAGGGATGAGCCACTGGCTGTAAAGCTCCAGGAGAAACTGGGAACAGGAGTGAATGTCAACACCTGCACGATGCTTCCTGAAAAAGACACAAAGACAGTGTTTGTATTAAAACAAGAATGCACAACATGACCTGTGTTGAGACTGAAGAAATGTGTGAGAGCACATAACTGCATTTTTTTGTGGCTGACCTAGAGTTGATGGGGGATATCGGTGGGGACGTGGGGGCTGGAGTATCTGCTTCATCCTCTTCATCCTCACCCCACTCTTCCTCTCTCAGTGGGGTGATGTTGTTTCCTAGCCACACTGAGTGGATGGACACCTGACGAAAGAAATGCATTTGAGTGTGTGCGCTACTGAAAATCTTAACATTCAGAATTCAAAACACAGATTCCTCAAGTGTCATGTTATCCGCCTCATCCTCCTTCCATGCTTCCCTCACCTGCCCCAGTTTGTAGTCCATGTTGCCCATCTCCCTCTCTGTGTTGATCTGAAGCAGCAGCTTCTCATGGCTGATTAGGGTGCCTGCTGAAACAAATGAAACGAGAAATGAGAGTGGAAGTGCAGTCATTGGAGAGACAGAGACAATTTCTGAATGCTGATTGTGTTACCAGCTGAGGCTGCAGACAGCGACGGCACAGGGTCCCAGGCGTGGTACGGATGGTGTGTATGAACATTGTCTCTCTTTGAAACAAGAGCCTGAATCTCTCTCTCCACTTCTCCCCTGATCACTGCCAGTTTCCTTCCGAACCTGGGAACACACAGACCAAAATAAATAATCCAAATATCATTGCATGCTTATTTTGGACAGTACTACAGTGGGAAAGGAAAATGGCTGCATAGCTACCGTGTTTCCAGGGCTTTGAGGCTCTTGTTGCGGGGCTGCTGTTCCAGACAGCTGACTGCAGGGTTGCCAGCAGTGGGCAGGGTCATGGCACTCAGCACCAGGCTGGTGATGGCCTGCACTGCTAACACATTCAACTGGGTCCGCTCCAAGTCCTCCTATAGATGAAAGGACACATTGAGGAAGATGAGACAGACAGACTGGGAACAGAGGGCTGTAGAACTGTTTCCCACAGTTAATTCCTATGTGGCTCTGCATCTGCATTTCTCTCTGAACAGACAGAAATTCTTGCACATCTCTCTCTGACGTAAACAACTGTGTGAGTGTTTATACAGGCCTGTATGAATGACCAGTTCTGTAGTCGAATCAGCACTTAACTAGCAGTACGTTAACAGATGTGAACAAAAGTGTATATAGTGCATATACCTCTTGCTGCGTCTCCTCTTCCTGGTCCATAGTGATGGGTTGGGTGACCAGCACCCCCAGCAGAGTGGCCCAGGTCTCCTCAAACTGTGTCCTGCTGCTCCAGCCTAAACAAAACAAAAACAATCAGATGACAGATAAGAGGATGATCCAATGAATCAGAATGAGATAAAGGGAAAGCCCATGTCTTGACTGTACCCAGTGTGTTGATGCGGTAGAGGAACTCTCTAAAGACATCCTTTTCCTGCAGGAAGTCCACAGGAATCTCAGGCAGCGTTGTGCCGTACTCTCCTCCTGGCTGAGGGGACCAGCCCAGTTTCCAAACCTACACACACATAATTTTAATAGATCAATATATTCATCTATGAAAAACTCGATGCTTAATATGTTTTACACACTGACCAGTGGAGGTACTCTGGTGTAGCTGTTGACCAGTGGCAGTCGAGACAGACTGATAACGATGTTGCGCAAGGTTGGTGTGAGGAAAGCGGGGAATGCACTGTTTCTATGGTGACCCAGGGCGAGGACACTCTGCAGGCCTTCCACCAGCTCTGCCATGATCTCACATGCTTGCCACTCGAACATGTCTGCAACACAGAAGGAATTCCATCATATATCCCCTAATGCTTTCCATCAGAGATCTATTCATGAGAAAGCCACCATTGGACATCAAATAGGGAGATTTAACACCAAAATAACACAAAATACATAAAAGCATCCAGCCGTTTTACTGAAACTTTGAGCACTCACGGTCGGCATGCGAGTCCACTTGGTCTCCTTCAGCGTCTCTCTCTGCCTTCGTCTTTTTCTTCTCTGGATGCAGAAGCTGGTCACCAGGACTCACAGCCACTTGGAAGACAAAGGTTTGACCAGTGTTAAAATGACACTCAAACGTTCAGTCCAAAAGGCACTAGTGTCATGTGACCATACTAAATCATGGTCCTTGTGACCTCCTCACCTGCAACAATGATGAGACGTAGGCAGCAGATGAGGGAGCAGGTGTGTGTGATGTACTCATGCGTGGACAGTTTGTTCCAGACGCAGGGCTGCTGCAGGGAAAGACATAGGCAGGACAGCGCCCACTGCAGGTCCACACTCAGGGGCAAGCGGTCCTGAAGGAGACACCACACGACCACCTGGGCCAAGAAAGACATACAAGGGTGAAAGATGAATGTGAAGAAAAATCCCTTATACAAGATTCAATTTTGAAAGTGTTTTTAAAATGCGTGCAAAGTGTGTTTTTTTTTTACCTCAGCGGCAGTGCAGGTGAAAGTAGTGATGAGGTGCTCCTTGTCAGAGGGGATGTGTAGTGAGGAAGGCAGCTGGCTCACAATCAGCAGGTACTGAGACAGAGCTCTACAGAGCGACAAAACCCTGGGGTAGAAACTTGGCTCACCTGAAAAAACAGACAGCCAACACATAAATACTGCAGAGGGAGAACAATTCTCCTGCATTAACCTCCTCAAAGTTAAAGCTTTATAGAATAAGTCAAGCTCAAAGTCACTTCAAGTTGTACAACAGGTCAAAATTTGAGACTCAGATAGTGCAAGACATCACAAAACTGACTCCTGTATTTCATGACTCACCATATACGTCAGCAATTTGGTCCCAGTAGGGCTGTCGCTGGGAGGGCGGCAAGAAGGACTGGTGTGGGACAGGAAGTGACCCAGTGACCCCTGCCAGCTGCTCTAAGGTCACCTGTAAGGCCGTCTCCAACAGGAGTGACCCCTGACCCCGTGCCAACCGCTGCACCCCCATACTC
The DNA here is from genome assembly GCF_900880675.1 of Sparus aurata. Classification (NCBI taxonomy): domain Eukaryota; kingdom Metazoa; phylum Chordata; class Actinopteri; order Spariformes; family Sparidae; genus Sparus; species Sparus aurata. The sequence goes on along the minus strand of NC_044187.1, from coordinate 30,644,296 downwards.
AGGCATGGACACAGCAGACTTAGGTTGAAGTCCTACAGAAGAAACATAAAAGGTTCAGATGCAATATGCTGTATGTTTTAATTGATCCATGTTTGAGAATGTTTATCTCTGAGGTCTGATGTGTGAGCACTGCAGCCTGTGTCACCTTGCAGCTCATGATGTTCAAGAGGTCAGCGGGAGGTAGTTTGGTAAGGAGTTCTGTTGTCTCCAACAGGGAAACATCTCCACGAAGACAACACTGAGACTTCACCAGGGCCACGTACCACTCCTATGAACAAAATGTAATTATGTACATATTAAATGTGTCCTTAATTTGCAGGATCAAAACAGATGTGTAATACCAGACTAATTCTATAATCCCCCCACCTTATCTGCCATGACAAGTTCAGGGGCAGGTGGTGGATCTCCATCCAAGGGATGTGATGTCACAGGAGGTGTGGGGCTGCTGGTGTCAGCAACAGTGGCTCTGAACCTGTCCAGCAGGGAGTAGAACCTCTGATGCCTGTAATGACAAACGGAAAGATACCAAACATTTATTGAATGTGACAACCACCTGTCCTGCTAATGGATACTTCAACCCTTGCAGAGATGGCCCCCTGATAACACAGGACAACAAATTATCTTAGTCCAGAGATACCACATTTGTAAACAATCCATATGTAAACATGAAGGACTAATTACATGGGAGTAGATTATGCATCATTTTGGCAGTCAGTTAAATCCTGCATGTACTTTGTTGGCAATGTCTTGTTTTCTTGTAATATAAGTTCAGTTTAAATTTGTCTTTGGCATCTTGTTTTTTGCTTTGTTAAGTATTGTTGGTTTCGATCCAATTATGATACCTGAATTTGGATATATGCCAATACTACGTAATCCAATATAAGTGTTTCATACAATGAATTGTACAGCTTATTAAAACAGGGATTATTCTAAATCATAAGTTTTTCTTGACTTTTCAAAACAAAATGTAGTCAAAGTGACTGAATTGTTATTATTGAAATAATAGTGCACTAGCAATTTGGTAATTAAATCAAAATTTAGGTAATAAACTAGTGCAAACAAATGAGCAAAATCACAATCCACACAAGTAGAACAAACAAGGTCAAATTTGGAATTGGCTCCAAAATCTGCCACATTGTCACTGATTCGTGATCTTTTGAGTCACAGACTGATATCAGTATCAGGTGCATCCCTAGTTACTACTTTACAATCACAAGTACAATGTCTAACAGAATGCCAAAACATTTACTGAAGTTTGCTGCAATGCAGAGAGTGTTACCTCTGAGCAAGGCCACTGGTCTGGAGGTATTCCTGGATCCTGTCCAGCTCCTCCACAGGCAGCTGAGCTACACTGTTCTGCAGGGTGGAGGGACAAAACACATGATCAACTTGAGGGAAATCACAAGTAAGCTTCATGAAAAGGACAACAGGTTCACAACTTCCTGTTTTGTTTGTTTTTGTACCCTTGTGTCTTACAATTGTCACAAACATTGATTTTGTTGCCCTGTGTGAAAGGGATAAGAGTTTCAAAGAAAAAGACAACCTTAGCTTACGAATATGTATCAAGGATATTCATACGTCTTGTAAAAGCAGATTATCTGTATGAATCTAAGCTATACCTGCAGGGTCTCTGCCAACAGCATCTCCACCCTGCGACATGCTAGTGTGTCCACCATGCGAGCCAGTACCCTGAAGGGTGTACTGAGCAGCTTGTCTACATACAACATCAGCAGGGAGCCGGACTGACTCAGGTGGATGCCTTCCAAACACTGCAGAGTCTTCTTCAGCATGGTAGGCTGCAAAGGACGACAAGATTCAGTTAGTAAGTTAGAAAAGTCATGACAGAGTGAGAGGAGGACGTGAAGAGGATGGGCATTGAAAGGGGAAGAGAGGGAAAAAAAAGGAAAAAGTTGAAATCACATCGGTTACAACAAACTAGGCCCAAATAAGACAAGTCTATATTACTCTGATTACTAAAAAAAAAACTTTTTTTAAACATTACAGAATAGAAAAGCAGAACATTAACACATGGTAGAGTAGGAGGAAGTTATTATGTCAAGCACTTTGGTCTATATTGGTTCTTTTTAAATGTACTTTGTGTTTCCATCACCCCTCATTGCTCATTTTATTCATAAACAGGTGTAATCTCACAGTAGTGAGGTTGTCACAGCGGGACTGGATGGCCTGGATGAAGAGACCGCTGGCGGCTGAGTTACGGTGCACAGCGCTGATGAAATCCTGCACTGGAGGCTCGTGGGAAAGGTTGATGAGGTCACGCACATGGTTGACAATCAGCCAGGTCAGATGCTCCGAGTCATGGAGGTTCTGGCACTGTGGACATGAGAAAAATATAAAATTACATCCATAATTTCTTAATCATTACCCATTTTTGATCAATTCCAACAGTGTTAAAATATTAACTATTTGGCATTGTACAACATGCTTCAGAGTCTCACCACATAATCACAGAAGAGGATGAGGGCTCCCCTGCGGACAATCTCTCTGTTGACCATGGCTAACCGAGCCTCAGGCTTGTCTTCTTCTCCTTCCCCTGAGGAGTGAGGGCTCAGCAGCTTTGTGCAGGAGAGGCTTTGTCTCCTGAGAGAGGGATGGAGAAAAGGTTGATTTTCAACCATTGTTGCTCTACAGACTGATTGTACAAATGATTCATCTTTCAAATGAAGAAAAAAAGAAAAATTGCACATTTTGTTGTATACAATTTCAATAAAAAGTTCTTCGAGTGGAATGACGTCAGATAAAGGACATCGTTCTGATTTGCCCCCCACAACGGACACAAGTTCGTTGTGTAAATCTACACAAACGAACTTGACATTCTTAGACTATCTATTCTTACCTGGGTGTCTGGTGCACCTCAGTCCACCAGGAGTAGTTGGTGTAATTAATAATGAGGAGGACCTGGCACCACAGCAGCACCAGAGAGGGGTGGGTGGTGATCAGGCACTGCACCATGCTGTTCAGACCCTCTAAGGGGTAAAACAGGCCAGATTCTGTTCCAGTCTGTCCACCTCCACTCTCACCCTTCAGTAGACGGCTGGCTGCGGCTGTGATCCTACGAAACATTCCTGAAACAGAAAGGAAAACCAAAAGCTAAAAATGCAACTGGTAAAGTGTATTGAAAGAATTTCAGCCTAAAGCTTATGCACTGCACACTAGTTCTTTCAACTTTGAGAAACAAATGACTATTGTAACAATTTAAGCTCACCACTTTTGAAGACATGTATGAGACACATGAGCAGTGTGCCCAGCTGCTGACAGTAAAAGGTGTGCTGCTGCTCTGTAATGTCCACCTTAACCTGCCTGGTGGAAATGTCATCCAGCAATACTCCTACTAGCTGGAGGAGGAACCTTGAACAAGGCGAAATGTACCGTTATTGAGAAGGAAAAAGCAAATCTATTCATCCATCCATCCCCAAGTGGCAACATTGCTCAACCCTTTTATCAATCGCATTCTAAAATCGATGCGCTTCACTAACCTGGCAAAGGTTTCCTCAGGCAGGGCTTTTTGTGCCTCACCATTAGGCTCCTGGTTACCGAGCATGTCAGCAGTGGGCGGGTCATTTGAGGAGGGGCTCTGCTGATGTAGGCGGCGGATTGTGTGGCAGGAGAGAAGATGCGGGGAAAGGGAGAGTTCATGGACCCGAGACAGGACAATATCCTCAGTGGACTGGGAGACGAGTACCCTGAGCACCGCCAGGATACCGGACACCCACAGCTGGACTGTAGCTACTGATGCCTGAAGAAGAAGCACAAGTTTGATGTCAAGTCAAGAAATCTATATATTGCAATCACTTGTCAAAAATAGGCGCTAACGTGCAGCAGCAAAGCAAGTCAAAAATCTGTCCAGGATCTTTTAGGTTCTCTGAAGGCTTCAACAAGTCAAATTTATAAAACCTTTATGGATACAATTTAAGACTCGTCTTAACTTTTCTGTTTTTTTTTTAAATGAGGAGACACCACATTTGCACACACACACAAAACTAGCTGGTTGTGCTTCAGTAGATCTGCGGTTATAAGTTTCTTTTTATACAGTTTTTCCCCCCCCAAAACATTTAAAAAGCCCAAAGTTAACAGAACCTCACAACCTATAATGTTCACTTTATAACCCAATCCATTATAGACCAGTCACATTTTTTTTTAGGTCTCTTAAGACTGTAAGGACCTACAGAAACCCTGATCTTTGCACATGTTGAGATATCAGATGAGATGTCTCACCATGGTGACCGGGGTGGTGAACATGCTCTTGAGCAGCATGTCGACAGGTCGAAGAGAGGAGGGAGCCACAGTCTCAAACAGAGTGTTCAACACTCCCAAAGCCTCTGGAGAGTCCAGGTGCATCTATGAGGACACAACATAAAAGTGTGTGTAGTTTGTCAGTGTGTGACATGTTTGATCTTACTTAACATTGCAGTGATTTGAATTTTCAGCTAATTACAAACAATACACCTGCATGCATTTTCCTACCTGCTGCTTGGCAATCATGGGAAGAATGACATCAGCAATCTGTCTGGACAATCTCTTCCACTTGTCCTCATTCTCTTTGTGACACTGCTGCAGTACAAGGATGAACATCTCCAACACCTGCAGCACACATGTAGAAGCAAATGTCAGGCAGAAAACAGACCGACTGGAATACTTTTACATTTGCATGTTGTGACTTTTTGAATCCATTGATGACTACCTGATGGTATTGCACAAGTCTGAGCAGCATGGAAACAACCACTTCTTTCTGTGTGTCCAGTTCTTTGCCTGCATCTGCTTTGTTTGAGCCTCTCAACACAAACAGGTCATGAACTATTGGCTGCAGGGCTGGGATGGCTGCAGAGGAAGGAGGAGAGTCAAATATAATTACTTCAGACTCAATTTCAATCTCCAGAATTACCAGAAGCAGAAGAACAGACATGGATATAATCAGTGTCCCCTCCCAAAGACAAACACTAGGAAACAAGCATGCTGGGTCCTACAGCTACGGTAAGGATGAGCTTTTGAAGTCATGCGTTAGGTTGAAGGAAAATTCCTGAATTTAACGGAGAGAAAACTTAAGTGAAACATGTACAAGTGGTAGTGTGTATTGCTCGTGCTCCTCTCACCATGTGTGACGGCCTTCCTTCCGCTCGCCATTATGCCGTCACACAGCTGGATGATCTTGGGAATGCTGATTATCTGCTTGGAGTGGTAACGCTCATAAGACAACAGCACCAGGAAGAAGAATATGTTGGGAATGATGGCCTCCGAATCTCTGTGGAAGTACACAGGCCGATCACTTATGTAGCCAACACAAGTTATGCACTACAGAAAGGCCTGAGACGTAACATGTTGAAGAAAACTTACCTGAACTGTCCTACTTCAATGTACTCAAACTGTTTCAGGACAAATCCAATGAACACCTGAAACACAATATATTTTTTGATTGAGCCAAATTTCAGAAGATAGGCTCAGCAAAAGCTTGTACGTAAAGTTTTGTTTTACTTGATCTGAGTCCAGTAGGCAGTAGTTGACTCTGAGCTGCACAAGCTGGGCGAGCAGGTCCAGGACTTGTCTCTGCAGTGCCACAGAGGTGCTGGTGGTGTACTGCTTTAAAGCTTTGATCACCAGCGGCTCAAACAGACGAATGTGGTTGTGGATGGCATTCTGGAGAAGCAAAGATGAGACCACTGCTTTTAGTACAGCAGCACCTCATTCAAGCAAATAAACTAAAATCTAAGTCTATGAAAAACAGTACATTTCTCAAACAACAATTTTTTTAACTCAAGAAAGCAGCAGAGTAATTGAAGCCAACCTTGTCTCCCCTGTTGCGTGTTGCATTTGCAATGTTGGACCTCAGCTGGTTCGAAGCTTTTTGCATTACATCAAACCATCTAGATGTGGAAAGTGAAGACAGGTTATGTAATGTTACAGGTTTATTTCTGTGTACAATGTTCATCCACAGAAATGTCAGTGTCTACCTGCTGTGGCTACAACTCACCCAGAAGTGTCCTGCTCCTGTTCAGCCTGCACCATGTTACGCAGACTAGCATCGGCGAGAGCCTGAGTGAAGTGAGTGTACGGTGCCATGAAGCAGTAGTGGTAGAGGCCGGGTCGCAGGCTGGATGAGCCGAGACGGAGTGCCTTGCCCTGGGAACGGCTAGGTCCGCTCAGGACACCCTCGTACTGGGAGGCCAGGTTGGTACCAAACAGGGTCTTCAACAGCTACAGAAAGAAGAAGTCTTCAGTCACTAAAGTTAGGAGTCCATGTTTGTTTACATTTACAGTATTTTTGAATAGTCTGCAAAGAGTCAAGGTGTCTTGTAGGATATTTTGCATTTCCAGGATGCTAATGTTAGTCTTTTAGAAAAACTAAATGCCGCCAATTTGTTTCCAGGAGGCATTTCCGTATTAAATGAATTCAGTGCAGATCATATTCACCGTTACGCAATGCAGAGGATGGCATCATCCTTTGTTTTGCGGTGCTGATTCTATCCAGCTTCTATTACAGTTTGAGAATCTGGCACATGCAAGATTCTATAATACAGCTAGCCTATTTCTGACGGTGTGTATAAAGATGTATGGGACCATCGCACAGGGAGCCCGATGCCTTTACAGGCCCTGTCGGCAGGAACCAGTCTCGCTCTGTGTGGAGTCGCACCTGTTGCAGCACACTGCTCAGTGCTGGAACCATTAAGACTGCCACACACACACAAAAATAAATCCGACAAAAGTTATATATAATGAGACACACAAACACAGGTTACTGACCTGTTGTACACAAACAGTAGCCATGGTTGGTTCTCTGGAGAAGCAGGACTTCAGGTAGCCCAAGATTTCCTCCACACACTGTCAAAAAAATAAAATCATTTATTCTATCGACTAACTAACAATGTAAAGAATGGTTATACAGTGATTTATATGAACGTGACAAAACGCAATTTGTGTCGAGCCAGGAAAATTATCAAGAACCTAGTCTTTACCTTGCTAATGTCATGTAGTGTGGCCAGCTCCAGGAGCTGAGACAGAACATCTAAAGTTGAACGCAGGAAACCTCCAAACTTCTCCTGGCTACTGTGGAGGTCCAATGTCACCTAGGAGATCAACACAATTAATAACCCCAACCACTGCCAACTATCATTTAGGCTTATAAAACTTTCACTCAAGTTTCGACAGGAAGTTGTTTGAACTATATGGATGTTCTGACCTTGTAGTTGGCATGCGTAGCTTTGAGGACATCGTAGAGCTTGAGGTAGGGTGGCAGGTGGTAGAAGCTGCCAAGGGTGGTCGATTTGTTTATGGCTGTTGACCCTGTGCTGTCTGCTGGTCTGCCTGCTCCCAAAAAGAAGTCTGATCTCATTAGATATCCTCAGAGAGATGATATACACACACACTGTACATACCTGTGCTAAAGCATGGTCAGTTTTGTACACACCTGTGTTGACCTCATTGCCTTTCTTTGGGCTCATAGGGGCAACACTGGGCTCAGCAGCGTCCTTCTCCTTGCCTTTTCTCCGGATAGGACTGAGGGAGGGGGTGTTGCTCAGGGAGGGGAGGGTGGCCTAAATTGTAAGGAACAAGTACAAAAAGTGAACTTAGCCAAAATTTTACTGTCACTCATTTTTTAATTGTAATAACAAATTATGAGCTGACCAAACTAAACACCACAAAGACTGAATAGTGACCTTAACCGCTGGCCCAGGGGGTGTATCATCTAGCACATGGGCACAGATGTTGAGGACCTTCAGTAGGTGAGAGAAGAGCTGCTCCACCATGGCCACTAAAGTGCGCTCTGACAGTCCTGCCCAGGGTTCCTCCATTTTATTTGTGCTTCCACTGGTGTTCGCGTTGCTGCTGCCTTCTTCCTCTCCGGCCCAGGGGTTCCGCATACATTTAGGAGCCACAGCTGGGAACAAGATTAAGAAACTGGTTACTGAATAATCGTTTGAGTGAATGGTTGGAATGTTGGAAAATGAACAGCATGCTGAGGTAACATTTATATAATTTTACCCACCACTAAGCAGATTGCCGGAAAGCAAAAGTGCATCCTGGTGTGCAGAGAGGTCCAGTGGAAACCAGGCGGAAGAGAGTAAGGAGAGGACCATGTTGGCCATTCCCACTGTCAGAGTCCTCCGCTCAGTTTCTGGTGCAGATGAGGAAGTGGTCGAAGAGGCTGCAGTGCTGCTGGGCTGTGACATACTGCAGAACAGAGGGAAAAGGACAGAAGATGATGAAGGTTGTGTGTCTGAAGATAAAGAATTTAAATGAAGAGCGAGAACACTTGATGTCTAGCATGAAATTCTGTGGCAGATTATGCACCTAGGATGACATCAAGTGTCCAGGTAAAGGATTAATTCACAAAAGACATAGTACACACACCTGAGAGTCCTGCCCCTGCTGCGGTTGAGACTCGAGCGGGAAGAAAAGTTGCTGCTTGAGCTAATGTAGCCACAGTGCCAGCCTGTGCTCCAAGTGCAAACTGGAAAATTTAAAGCCAGGAGGCACAAAGCCTCACAGCAGCCAAACTGCAGAGAAAAAGAAAAGCATTTAAAGCACATTTTTAAAAAATGTAATTAAAAAAAACTTAATACGCTAAAGAGTTATGCAGGTCTGATAGCTCACAGTCAGGGCTCTGGAGGTAGAGGAGGTGAAAGCATGGGAGACGGCAGTAACGACTCGGGACAAATTATTCTCCAATGTGACATCAGCCACAGTGTTGGACAAGTTGAAGCCTCTGTACGTCCTGGCAGACAGAAAAGAATAAAACTGATTTTGTAAGGAGCTTGAACTTTAAAATAAAAAAGTAGTTTTGATCAGATGGAAAAGAAATCTTGGTAGCAAGGCTAAGACAGCCAGCACCAGAGCTCTGATACAGAAGTCTGTACAATACAACATACGGTAGGTAGGTGAGAGTTGAGCATTGATCTTCAGTACTATTTCTTAGCAAAAGAATGCAACAGAGCAAATGGGATGCAACATCAAAAGAGTGTGTCTGTACCTTGTGATTGTGCTGACTGTGAACTGGGAGGGGGGCTGTGTCTCATGCATCAGCAGCTGCAAGTACACTGAGCTCTGGTCCCGGGCAATAGCCACTACTGGGTCCACTTGACCCTGGTCACAGTCAAAGAACAACCTTGAAACCAGCCTGTGAGAGAGGTATGGGGAGAGGTTAGAATTCCATGAGAGGGGAGATATTAGAGAGTAGACAGTAGTGAATGAAAATACAGTTTTAATACATTTCACTGAAATCGAATCAGTGTGCCTTTCTACCATAAAGTTAAGTATATACACAAGATGTGACAATGGCAACAGTGTATGGGAGAAGAGAAGGTGTACCTGCTGACTGCAGAGGCTGCCACATGCCGGACTCTGGGGTCATCATCTCCCAACAGCTGGATGACCACATCATTCAGGACTCGTTCCTGCAGCCGCAGTCGCTAGGTAGATGATTTTGAAAGATTTAGAGCCAACAGTCTCAGCAACTCCAGTTGAGAACAAAGACTGACATTGCCACAGCATGGAGAACTTACCCCAGTGTAGTGATGATCCCCTTTGTGCAAAGCCTCCGTTTTCCTCTCCAGAAAATTAACTAACCTACGAGTAGAAAAGAGTGAATCTCTTTATTTGCAATCACAGGTAATTCATCAAGTTAAGTTGCATTTATGTCTACAGCTGCACCTAGATAAAAAAAAATTGAAATAAAAATTGCTCCAGTAAAAAGAAGCCAAAAAAGTGAAAAGGGATCCTACCGGAAGTCCATCTCAGCCAGGGTCTCCAAGAGCTCAGTACGGACAAGCCAATAGGAGGAGTCCCTTAGAGCAAGCAGGTCTATCATCAACTGCAGGCCAAGCTCACTCAGGGTGCTGCTGCAAACTGTCATGATGCAGTGCTGAAACACACATAAAGTCAGACTCAAACCCACATGGAGCGCGGATTACTGATACGCTCCTACAAATCCATCTTACCCTCACTGCAGAGCAGGCCATCTTGCAGGTGACGGAGGATTCATCTTTCAGAGTTTTACGGAGCAAAGGCACCAAGTCCACCAGGGACAGAGGATTACCTGCAGAGCAGCAGGACAGACAGATTAGACAACCACTAAATACTATCAAAGCTTTCTACAAGTCAGCACTGGGACAAGCAACTGTACACCAACCTGTTGCACTCTGCACACTGGCCAGCCAGGTGTGTATGTTGTAACGTGTTTTAGTGAGTGCTGCCTGTATGATGGCTCCACAGAGGATGGCTGTGGCCCCTCTAATCTGGGGGTCCCCATGCTCAATGAGGCCCAGAATGTCACTGATATACTGCTGCTCTGCATGGGGACAAACAAAGACAGGAGGTTAGAAGTTGTCAAGTAATGCATTTTGGAACTGACTGATAATTCATCTGCAACACTTGTCAAAAGTATTCTGACACAACAGTATTGAAAGTACAGGTGAAGAAATTCTTGATGGCCGGATTCCGTTTAGCCAATTCAGTTTCAGTGTTATGGTATAGTTGATGCTGGATCACTGTCCAGCATCAACTATACCTGTCTGGTACTGGCTTATTGGGAATCTTGAATAGAACACAGCCCTCGTTAATGTTGTTAGTAACACCTGTGCCTTTCCTACCACAACAAACTGAGTTACAAACTGCTGCTGTGGAAAAAGGCTTAATGTTCTTATTTGAAACAAGTGAAGCTGCACCCAAATTAATTAATGTTGACGACCACAGATAGACAAAAACATTCACAATGAGCATAAGTGTTATTAAAGTCATTTTTACCTGCAATGATTCCCGGGCACAAAACTTTAAAATACTGCTACTACTGTGTAGTACTTTTCTGATGCTGGAGAGATGATCCATTACTCAACAGCTACAGTCTGTCAGCCCTCAGGCTTTTACTTTCAGTATTATCATCTATAATGTCATATCATGACAACTTGACAATACAATGATTCACATTTAAATGTAAGTCACCATGTGATATCTCACAGATCCTTTGTATACCCACACAGGTGTTTTCACTTATTCCCTAATTGGGCCATTTCTCAGGATAACCATCTCCCTCTCCTCTTAGTTTACTGATGATCCAGTCAACTGATGTCCAATGAATCTCATTATGGCTCCGACCACCTTTAACCTGAGCAGAAGTTTAATAAGCACACCAAGCACCTGTGTAGGCATGAAGGGTTGATGGTTTATCCCCTTTGAAACTGTTTTTGTTGCTTCAGAACAGTGTTTTTAAAACCTGGTCCTGGTGGCCCCCTGCCCTGCATGTTTTCAATGTTTCCCTGCCCCTACACACCTGATTCAAATGAAAGGGTCGTTATCAGGCCTAAGCAAAGCTTGATGACAAGCTTATCATTTGAATCAGGTGTGTTGGAGTGCTGTTCTATTACGCTTCTTATACAACCAACTCAACTCAGTGGCATGAAGTGAGTGATGATTATTGCAATATTAGTTTTTTTAATTAGCCCGTACTTAAGATAAGCCCTTTTTAAGTACTGACCTCTTTACGCATCATCTAAATAGGATTGTGTTTTATCTTAAATTATTGTAAAAACTTGTAAATCCAATGACAAGAATTGGGAGGTCCGAGGTAAGCTGGTATGGAATGACCCCCATTTCTTTCATGTCCCTACCTTCTACTGGAATGCCGTCCAGCGGTTCCAGGTAGAGGGAATTAAAGAAAGCTTCAGGATGCAGCGCTGCTGCCGCCCCGACACAGCTGACCGCCAGAGCCTTCACACTCACTCGCACCTCTTTGTCAGGGATCAGACCTGGATAAAAAAATTGCACATGAAAGATTGATATACTCACACATTGATGTCAGCTACAACAAGCAAGACACCAGATAAAGAATCAAAAATATAGGTTATGTGTCTAAATCTTGAAAAAAAAAAAAAAAGTAACAAGATAATGATAACAAAGAACAAGGTTTTTGTTCATTGTAGTGTCAGTAAATTAATAACCATGGAGTTACCCTTACTGAACTTTGAGTTAATTTATCTACAACTTCTTTATAGACATTTCTTGCATGGATCAAACCAACCAATAAACATCTGTAACTTTTGAAATATGGAAAATTGGCATCTCAGGCACTGGTCTTGTGTTTAGTTAAGACTACATCATCCTATCTGTAGGCAGGTAGGAAAACATGTTTTTAACCAGATCTTTGGTATATTGTGATCATTTGGTAACACTCACCATGCTTTTGTCCTGTCAGCAGGAAGGACGCAGCAAGAAGCCGTACACAGTGCACCAGCGGCTCTGCCCCCTGGTCTGTGTAGTGTCCAATTGGACCCTTTATCCGTGATGGCTAAAAAGCAGGCAGTTGATTTAGACACAGAAACATGCTATATGTTGCTCCCTTTAGCTTCAGGTCCAAAATACCAGCATGGCCGTGTTGGCATGCAAGTGTCTTTACCTTGTTATCAGGTTCGGGTTCAGCAGGTTCGTCCTTTGGTATGAAGCGGTCCACACTGCTGTCTGAACCCTGCCGGTTGTGACCTCGGCCTTCGAAGAGATGAGGCTTGCTCAGAGCTGCACACAGAAACAATGAGCTTGTTCAAAGTTTTGCATCAATACACAGAGCACATTCTCCAGTCCAAACCAGTGTTTTTCTATGCTTGCGTGTGTGCACAAACATACCCAGTGCTGACTGCAGGAATGGTTCTGGGGGTTCTTCTTGGGAGGGAGGTGCTGCTCCTTCATCTTCCTCATCCTGTAGTGTTCCGATCTGCATACCAGAGTACTGGCTCTCACTGCCATCCAGCACCTTATGCACAGAAACGCGGAGCAAACATCTCAAGAGGGGAACAAAACGGACTGTGCAGAAACACAAACAATCTGCATGCAAAGAATACCTGAAGAGTCCCCACTTATTCATTTTTGAGTTGGATTTGCTGGATTGAGGACAAACAGTGAGCATAACAACCACGACTAAAACTGCAAGTCAAACAAACATTCCCCTTTGAGCTCTACCCATCTTGCATGCTTGGGTCTACGCAATTCACAGCAAATCAACTACACACATACACAAGAAAAAGCACAGGCTTGAGAACTCAACAACTGTGGATGCCATGATCCACCTGGGGAAGAGCAAGCTTTTGATCCAAATCACTCAACTTTGAAGTCATTTTTTCACTGGTTATCCATATTAGATACACACAACATTTTGTAAAGAACTAGTTTCCTCCCAACAGAACTATTAAACAAAGAAACAAATAATGATTTCTCCAGGTTTGGCCCCAGCTGGAACAAAAGCCTGTCAAATTCCCTTTTCAAAAGGTAGACGGAACCACATCTGAAGGTACAGATCTCCTTCATGCTTCTACTTTGAACTCTTCACTTCAAGCCATCAACAAGGGGTGTTGGGGTTGCTTGTTGTTACAAAGGTCTTTCAAAAACATCTTATTTTTGAGGGAATCACTGGAAAAGGGGAAAAGGGGAAAAGGGGAAGGAGCATCATGTACTTTCAATGACAACAAGAGGGGGAAAGTAGCAAAAAGCAGGGCAAATTCTGTGCATTCTGGGTTGTGACGAACAAGCGAACGAAAGGAGAAAGAATGAGGAAAGCCAAACGTTTCCAGACGAGCAAGCCCCTCCCCCGATCTGTTCAAAGTCTCCAATTGGCTGACCTTTTCACTAGTGCTAGAGGAGGAGGTGGCATAGAAAGAGGAAGAAGAGGAGAAAGAGAAAGAAGAGGACGAAGAAGAAGCGGTGTAGTCGCTGTCTGTTGCATCAGGACCCTCAGTGGGAGTTGGCGAGGGTGGGGGGAGCTCAATCACCCGCGGCAATGGAGTGTGCGACTGTGATGAAGTGAGGAGAAGGATGAAGGAGAGGGGGCGAGACCATAGAGGTAGAACTATTAGAATGGACGGACTCAAACCAAAAGGTCTCTGGAGTTGGGCAGGATAACATGAGCTGCCTCCCAAAAACCAAAATGATTCAACAACGTGTGTGATATCACATCTGAATTTCAATGAGCAAATAGTACACTATGTATGCACCACGCCATCAACGAATTTCCATATGTTAAGTCTTGTAGATTCCTAGTCATAATTGTGTCTATACACTTTATAATCATTAAGGCTTTTGTGTTTGCAGACTGGAAGATTGTTTTGAGCAGCTGTAGAGATAAGGTACTACCTCCCAGACCAACCAAGGTCACATTCTGTTCCTCCAGCATCCAAACCTTCATAGGAGAGACACACTGGCGCCACCATAGACCAAACTCCATATTCTCCCATTAAATGCAACATGACTTAGGTAAGCACATTTCCACAGAGTATTCCGTAGCAGGTCAGACAGTCACAGACCGGGAAGTGTGATTCAGAACTGGCATTATTGCATTGTGTTACCACATGTACTGTTGAGCTATGCTCTCCTCGATCAAACTTGACTATATCCTGAATCACCTTTCTCACCTGGGCTTATCAGATTAACTGACTTTCATCAACACATGCAAGATGTGAAAACTGGTCGTATCAGTACTTTTTACTCCATTAATTACTGTCTGAATTAATATATTGAATAGCAAACATCAATTGCCACAAGTTACCAAATCTTTTGGATCACACCGTACACTGGGCCTGTAGTGAACAGCCATATCAAGAAGGGCAAACTTTCTCTGTGAATGTTTATGCTTGCATATAATATTCATCGATGTACAAGTTCTGATAGGAGTACCATATTTTTTATTTCATATTATACCCAAAAAGGACTGTCAATCTTTTTTTAAATCACTGTACTGTCATAAAATGTTGATTTTCATATTGTACAACATAAGTTTAAGTTAATGGCTGTCTATCAATTAGGAGAGAAAGATGAAAGCATTATAATATGATTTGGGAAATGGTTTATGGCATGCTTGTTGAAAAACTCTACACCACATTGTCCTCTCAGAAGTCATGACCAAGTTACTCAAGATAACCCACAGACCTCATTGTGAGCACTTTCATGTAGGAGCTATTTTCTTTCTGCCGCACTACACCCGCCAACTGTATCCATGCGCAGATATGGTTAGCTACCTGACAAAGTTAACAAAGCTACCTAACGAAACAGCTCAGCCAAGTAGAACACATTCATGCAACTTCCCACGCTGACACAAGCACGAGCCTCTCATTCATGAGTGGATGCACTTCCATCTGCATGGTGATTTCGATGGTGGGTGTAGTTCAGAAGAAATACAATAGTTCCTATGAAACTGCTAAAAACAAGGTCTGCTGGTTATCTTGAGTATCTGGGTCATAAAAGAGACGTTGCTGTTGAGTTTTTCCAAGTGTGTTTGTCATGCAGTTTTGAGCACCACATAGCAAATGCCATCTAGTTCCATTATATCCCAGAGAAGGCAGACATCTCTGCGACCGATATATCCAAAAGACAACACTCACCAAAGTAAGTATTTTGGATTTTGAGGGGACCTGTCCCTTTCAAAGTGTAGCATCATTCACAAACCAAGAATTATGCCATTAGGGACGTTAGGGTTCATAGTTAATTAAAGCATTACGTAGTAATTAAGTCTTTCAGTGTCTAGGGAGGCACACTGTTCTCTATATTTCACACCAACACACATACACATAGTAAAGTACTGTATGTTCAAGCTCTCCAACCAAATTAAACTTCACTCTCATGCCCACACACACTGACCAGTTCTGCTACGTCCGAAGGGGTGACAGCTGAGTCTGGTCCCTCCGTGGTTGTCTGGGAGGAGTCACTCGGTGGAAACGATCGATCATTAGTGCTGAGCAGAGTCCCGCCTTCTCCTAAGGGCCCTCCCTCCGGTGTGGCGTTCTCAGGCGTGGTGTAGTCAGCCGTTTCTGGAGTAATGTTGGCCCCTCCACTGGAGCTCCGACTCAGCATTTCCTCCTCGTTGTCGTTGGGTGACTCAGGAGTGTCTGATGCAGATGTCCCGCCTCCACCACCGCCCTGTTCTGAGGAGGCGCTGAGGTCCACAGAGTCGCCGGGTTGCAGGGTGTGCTGGGAGGAACGGGGCTGCTCGGTGATGATATCCACCTGGGCCGCAGTGGAGCCATCCGCACCAACCACAGACGCTGATGAAAAGCAGACTCTTTTTTACTGCTGAATCAGGTTTTCGCCATGTAGTTTTAAGTATCATTGCAAATCTGCCACACATTACAATCTGCCTTCTGGTGAGTGCATCTCACCTGTGAAAGCACCAGTAGTGACATCTGTCCTTTCAGCATCATCCTCTAAACCATCTTCCTCCCCAGAAAGCATTTTACCTGGAAACAACAGTTTCTTGTCAACAACCATCAGCACCAACACTAACTCAAGAGGGGGAGAGAGACTTAAACCTGGGTGGTGCAAATTCAACTCTAACTGAGTGCATAAAAGACAACAGGCTCTTTTCTTTAATATGTATATTAAATACTAAATACTGTCCATTCTTAATGATATATTATACATTTAGAAGATAATCAATCACCAAGAGTGACTCAGTCAGAGGTAAATTTGCCCAAACCCTGACAACATCAGTAAGAGGGTAGAGGTGAGCAGAGGAGATAAATAGACAAGTCACCTCTCTGTTTCCTGAGAAGGAGTGGACTGCAGGAAGACCCTCCCCCCGCTGCAAATGGCAGGAAAAAGGAAGTAGAAACAGGAGGTGAGGCGGAGGAAAGCCGCAAAAGCTCAGAAAGACTCGTAGGAAACAACAATAATTTAAACACAGAGAATGAGTTAGCAAGCAAAGAAAAAGGCCACAAACACAGACCAAAGCAGAAACTAGAGCAGAGCAACCACAATTTGGTCGACTAATAACCTGGCAAAGTCGGTCAGTAAGGGTTAATGAGTTAAAAAGCTGCCTGAAGTACATAGACTGGCATCCTAAGTGCCAAGTGAATATTTACAGCACTTTAGAGCTCACATTTGATGGTGCAAAAGGGATGTTTACCAATGAGCTCGAGGATGCTACTGGAGCGTGCACGGCTCTCAGTGTCCTGGCGAAATACGGCGGCGTGTTGAATGCTGCCGGCAGTGATGAGCATGTGCAGGAGCTCCGGAGGGGGAGTCCTGAACATCTGCTGCAGGAGCTCCAGAGCTGCTGTGACCACATTGTGATCCCAATGCTGAGTGTAGTGTAGGGTCAGCTCATACACCTTCAGACACACACATAAGAACTATTTAGCGCAAGATCTTAAATTATCCTACAAAACACCCATGAAAAATCACGTTCTTCTCTCCACCTGTAGCAGTTGCTCAGGTGTTGGCTGTACATCAGCCTCCTTCCTCATGACTCCAAAGCTTCCTTTGAGGCTGGTGGTGTTGACTTGCTGCTGCAGCAGAGGCATCAGGTAGCGGAGGGTTAATAGCACCCCCAGAATTAGGTGGCTGGGGTGCTCCTCATCCACTGGAACAAGCAGACCTAAAGGAAGTATAGATGTCAGGGTGTGCGTTTCTTTGTTCAGGGTGCTGGAGCAAAAGGCAGTTCGATATCAAACTAGCATTTTAACCATTACGTTTAATGCTAGTTAAAAAATAAGAAGGTAAGAAGGTGCACATCCAGTATGTGTGGGTCTTTGTGTGTCCTACCCAGCAGCACATTAAGGAGCCAGGTGTAGAAGTAGCTGGTGCGTCTTGAGTGTTGGCAAACGCTGACCGCTGAGCTGGCTGCTGTCCGTCTGATGGTGGGAGAGCTGGACTTCAGGTTGGCCACAAATGACTTCAGTAGCACCTGGGACCAAAACAGTTGGACTAAGATGAAAGCAAACTCATACAAGTGGTGTCCTGTGCAGATTACTGACAGTGCTGAAAAGGAGCAGGCTTCGATAATGACATGCTTATGGAACCAAGACAGGAAATACAAACTTTCAGCTTGTTTTATTAATGACTTCCAGGTAAACTAACTCAAACTTAGGAGAAGAAACACCAGGTTCCCCAAGACAAAAGAGCAAACCAACTATTTGAATACAAAAATGATCTGAGCCCAATTTAACATACTCAACAATTTCAATGCTCCTGCCCTGTATTGATACCTTAATCTCGCCGTCGTTGGCAAAGTGTCCCAAAGCGGCCATGATTTTGGGCATTGCAGCAGCCAGCGTCTCCTGTACGGTCTCCTCCTGTCGCTTGGTTATTCTGGCGAGGCATGGTAACAGGTTGACCAGGTAAGGTCTTGACCACAAGAGGTGGAGGGAGATATAAGAATGGAAACAGAACAAATAAGTGCAATGCAATGTTAAGAAGCAGCCATATGTGGATAACTTTAACTGCTTCTTCAGTTTACAGTGCACCAGAATTTCCGGGCTTTAGTTTGTATACCTGCATTTCTGTGGTCTGATGAGGTGGGCAAGCTCAGCAAACCGCCACAAAGCTGCCCTCAGACTCCGAGAGGCACCGTTCTACAGAGACACACACACACACACATATTAACATCACCATTTCTACTAACATAAGACACCATCAATACAGAACTGTACTGTATATGTAATTACCTTTTTAATTTCTTTGTATAGCTCCAGCTGAAGTCTGGGCAGGTTGGAGTCCATCAGCGCCTGAAAATAATACAAATGATACAAATTTACTTATAATCTTGGATTTTTTTTGGTGATAACACGTCTTGCCACATCAAGCAAACCCTCTATGCTATGCTCCATCTATGCTCATTACTCTGTAAATGTACCATATGCTCATTGTGTACCAACTGACAATTAACTAATGATCAACTCTTTGGCCCATCATTTAACCCAAAAAAAAGGACAACATGAATAGCCTGGCTGGACGAATACAGGGTCCTACTCACTTTGATGATTTTGTTCAGGCACTCGTCCGCTACCATCCGGACATCTGATTCGCTGTCGTCACTGCAGAGCAGGAACATCTCCATGGCGATGCCAAGCAGTTTCTGAAACTCTGGAGATGTTCTATTCCCAGGACCATAGAGAAGAAAATGAGGCAAATGTCATTACACACATAAATATCTAACCAACTTATCTTTATTATTATTCTTATCATTATTATTATTATTATTGTTTGGAAATATTCTAAATCACATTATTCTGAATTGTTTGGACATGAAACACTGAAGGGAACATGCCCATAAAACTGACATTTTTCTATTAGGCTGTATTACACGCTTTCCACAGGCTATCCTGAAATCCTGCATTTGCCTCTCGCTCTCTCACGCACACACAATCACACACACACAGAGATTAGTCCTGGAGTGGCTACGCAGATTTAATGAAATTGTATGAGACTTTATGGATTTATAATAGCTAGTCGTGGAACAGAATAAATATACCAGATGAGGCTATTCTAGCAAAATATGCACAATTCAAATCATAAACTATTAAAATAAGGCATCTGTTCTGTTCAGCATAGGCAATACCAAAATTAATAACTAATCAGAATTGGGAATATTGTATGCCTTCTCAATGCAACCCACATCAAACTTTATTAACCACTGGTCATTTTATCATACACTTTAGTAAATGTGAAGTTACCAGCAAGGCCTACCTTAGAGACTGAGCCACAATGTTTTCACATATTGTCAGGCAGTGGGTGACCCTGTCCTTCTTTGTAGTAGCCTGTTCCTTTTTCCTGTGAAAGAAGAAAGATGATGATTAAAAGAGGGGACAGATGGCAAGAAGCAGCACAATTAAAAGGAAAGAGATGGCGAGACAATTGTGTTCAGAGACTGAGGTAGCACCTCAGTTGAATTCAACTGCCTGATTTCATTCTATCGCTAAACAGGAATCTTAATTACGTTAAATCTCTTAATAGCCAAACAACACAATGGATGGAAGACTTAACATTAGTGCGACCACATAAAACACTGCAACACTGGTCACACTGTAGATATCACTGAAAGACTAAAAGAAGAAAGAGAGCCTCATGGGGACATGAAAAGATTGACAGTGGAGACTTTAAGACCAGATACATTTTCTTGATCAAAAGGGGAAAAAAGTCCATTTCAAGTGTCATGGCACTTCTATGGAGACTCACGTCGATATCTCTGCATCTTTATGAATTACCTCAGGGGGACTGCATAAATATTCCATAATTTACTCCATCAGTGATTACATTTGCAAAACATATGTAATCACCATTATGCCACCATAACAAGCTGAGGATGTAGAGTTGAAAGATCAATACTTGTTATGTAGCTTACTCAAACTATGTCGTTTTTGCAAATAAGTAGCAATGTTCTCTATGGCTACATACTTCTTGTCTTACTTACTTTCTTGCTACATAAATCTTGTGACCTCCTTGTATGAACCTTCTTAACACTACCAACATTATGAAAGCATAACAGCACAACCTTTTAACATGGCACACTCCTCAGAAATAAAATCATCCCGTGTTCATAACACGATGCATGCCCGTTAGGATTTTATCCAACTTTCACATGACTTTCTGTAGATACCAAGCGTGATAACTCTATCAGAGCAAAGCAGGTGTAGTTTTTGGAGCCAGGCACCTCAGCTGCTTTCCAAGAGCATTCTGGGAGAGAGCTGGCTTTCCCCTAAGCTACTTTAAGTCCTTGTTGGCTCACCAAATTTGAACATAGAGTTTCAACTTCTACTCTTTCAAAGGTTTCAGTGGTTTCATAGACCAGAAGTTGATACTCATTCGATACAATAAAAACATCAAAACATTAAAACGATTAATGACATTTCATTTTTAACATAAGAGTACCCTGCATTACAATATAAAGACCTTAGAAGTTGGTTATACTGTATGTTAATCAGAAGAAAACAATCCATTACAGAGTATAATGCTGACAACAGGTGAAAACAGACATTTCTGGGGACTTTGAAACATCTGAACACCATAATAACTTTAGAACTTGACTGATATTTTTTCAAATGATTGACCGGGCAGAATAATACATTTGAAAAGAGGGCACTGTCATGGGTGAGGGTGTTTCTTTAGTACAAAGCTTGGTTCCTTGAGCGGGGGCACATGAAAACGAGGCTTGTATGTAGAGCCCCAGTCGTAACAGCACCTCTTGCTCTATTGATCAGGATAGGGTGCGAAGGACAGGTGTAAATTACGTCATTCCAGGAGGCTACTACATTAATGCACCTGGTCATCAGCAAAAGGAGTTATGTCTACTTGTCTGTGCAAATAACTACATATTGTTATGCTTAATGGTGACCTGGCTTTCCACTAAGAGTTGCTCTTTCAAGATCATCTTTCTTTTTCTCTCTGAACCCCTTAATTGATCCCTGACCCTTTTAGCAGGTGCGTGGGCTTCAATTTGCGGTTGCCTTGAACGTCAGCCATCCTTCAGCTTGACTGCCCCTAAAAAATATTCCTGGCTGACACTCAAATGTGGATGATGTCAGGCGAACAAACATCGCCGAGCATTAGTGCAATGTCGTAATAAATGTATAATAACGGAGAAGTTTAAATATCGTAGCTTAGACCCTCGTAGCTCGCATGTTAGCGTTACTAGCTTCAAGCCAGCTATTAAACCTTGGTCACCTTAACGGGCACAAACGTTAGCTGGCTAGCTTAGCTACCTGTTTAGCTCAGCGGCTGTTAGCCTGCCATGCAATCTACGTTAGACAGATATCTACTCACTGCCTCTGGACAAGCTCCTCGGCGGTCGGTGGTCC
The DNA here is from genome assembly GCF_900880675.1 of Sparus aurata. Classification (NCBI taxonomy): domain Eukaryota; kingdom Metazoa; phylum Chordata; class Actinopteri; order Spariformes; family Sparidae; genus Sparus; species Sparus aurata. Next base: position 30,622,742 of record NC_044187.1, on the reverse strand, counting down.
CTGTTGCTGCTGGAATGACTTCAGAGACTCAAAGGCCTTCATCAGTTTCTCCATGGTGGCCATTTTAGCAATCAACAGTAAGCAAGCTAGCTTTGCTAGCTAATATTTACTATAGGAGCTAACTAGCTAACACAGTGGGGACAAGTTAGCGCACGGAGAGAGCAAGCGGTGCGTAGTGCGACGAGAGTGCTAACACTGCTCGCGACAACTACCACCGGCTCTCCGCCTTCTTTTCGTGCAAGATATCTCCTAGTCTTTCACAATGCTATTCCTAAATGAAGAAATTGTCTGTTGATAATAAGCCATCTTTGATGCAGCGTTGCGTTCCCCCGACAAATCAAACCAGGAAGTGGCATATGTGAGCGCTTGACAGAAAGGGCAGGGGTGCAAAGTCAGTGGCCAATCAGATGGCGGGTTCATGTTGAGTGACACGTGAAAGATCCAATGAGTGGCTGCGGCTTTTTTTCTTTTGTTGTTGTTGTTGCTGTCACGGGACCTCTGAAATCCAGATTGTGAAAACATATTTGAGCAACACCAATGCTGTAGCTGAGCCTTTTTTCCATGCGCCACGGAAGATGAAGGGGAGGCGTGACAGTGAGGAGGATAGGAGAGCTTCCTGTGAGTCAGATCAAGAAGAAAAACACGTGGATGGAGATCTAAGTTAACGGGTTCTCGCCCTGACATGCACAAATACACTGTAGTTTATAATATTCATCATCTTTGATTCGGTGGGAGAGGCAGAGAATGAATGGGGGTGGGAGGAAATCTATAACTTTTTTGTAATATATTCCTTCATGGTGGGTGCAGGAGGTAGTAGAGAGCTTTAATGGAGTCCTACCTGCAGCAAATATCCTCTAATGCCACCAGTGCATATTTGTAGTATGGCTTGGTCATGTTATAGATCTTAGCAGCATGACACCATTTTTCTATGTTTATTTTCCAGGGTGTATTTCCTCCCTACTATGCCCATTTATTTCTAACAAACAAAATGAATCTGACGCAAATAATTCAAGACACAAGTATTTTTATACAAATGGCAGTGTATTATTTCATAATTACAAATGTCAGATATGGTACAACAACCAGTGATACAACTTGTACAAGAATTAACAATGACTGCAGTGGTTGAACGACATGACTGTACAGATACAAAAAAGAAGAAAAATCAAGAAGTCCCAGGCACCGTTTGAATACCAATAATGCATTTGTCATTCCTCCCTTCCTTGAAAATATCACCTATCTGACATATCTGGACTGAGGAGCGTGAAACCCCGGAGAACCTCCAGTCAATTATTCCCAAACTAGACTCAAGTGACATCAAGGAGCCGAGGATCTCTCACTTCTAAACGTTGCTGGTGAGCGCCGTCCCTCTTTTCAGGGGAGGACTCACCATCACCGCCTTGGAGGAAGGCAGGAGAGAAGGAATGCTTGTCGTGTATTCAGACGGGGCCAACTCAGCTGGTCACCTTGCCATTTATAAAGTTGTCCTCAGATACCAGTGAGATATGTTGGCACTAGAAGGTCATCATTTACATATACAAGGAACCTGAAGTATTACAAACCGATACATGCTTGAGTAATAAAACATATGTATTTCTTTTTAAAACAGGCATTACAATGCACTTAGTGCGGACATTCAAAACTGTTGAGCTGTTTAAAGTTCCTTTATGTGAAGGAATTTCTCTCAGAATGGACGGAATGATAAAGAGGTTGAAAAAAGGCGGGATGTCACAACTTAAGTTGGTAATTGGCACATACGATAAAGGCTGACAGTCTTTCTTCAGTAAATTGTTTGGATAACAAAACAAGTTGGATTTACTTGATGTTGCTTTTGGTATCATTGGCAAAAAAGTTAAAGACACTTCCTATAGTCATTGTCAAAACACACCATAGTGCAATGAAACTAAACAGAAATTTCTTTACTGCTATATGGATGGTATGAGAGTAAAGTTCAAACAATGACAGAGGCATGGGTGGCAAACACAGTTTAGTTTCCCTGTGAGAGTGAGTGAATGTGTGTTAGAGCTTAGAGTTACATGTTAGAAATACATCATTTACAAGGTTTTTTTTTTAGGCTAAAGAGCTAAAAGGCTAAAATCTACATAGGCAAGAGAAATCAGCTTCAAAATGTGCCTGAGAGCAACAAAAAAAAAACAACAAAAAAAACAAAAAACAAAGACACTCAGAAACTCAAGTGACGACAAGCCAGCAACAGCAAGATGCACACGTTTGATTCCTGATTTTTGATAATGGAATGTGCAACAGGGGACAACATTTTTTAAACAAGCCTCCTCTCCAAGAGAGGGTTAGTTAACGAGATGGGGAATTATATCAATGCGTACCATTTCAAATGTCTCAAATAGGTTTGAAATTCAGTTGACATTCAAGTCCTGACGTGATCTAGAACTACTGTATTGTTGTACTTAAATGCATTAGGTTGAACAAAAGCTGCATTTGCATACAGTGTAATATATACGCACACACAGACAAAGCTAACATGTCCAGATTGGGTATTCACAGCATTAAAACAGGTGTTGGGGAGTAAACAGCAACTGCCTCAAAAGCAAAATGGCTTCAAATGCCTCTGAAAATGCTCATGAGAACAAACAAACATTGAACATGATGAGTTCTGATGAGAACACGTAACAGAAGATGTATTTGTTCATGATCGGTTAACTTGGAAGGAAACACTTTTACGATGAAACAAAAAGTGCACAACAACTGTCGTTCTGAAAATGGTCGAGTGTACAATGTACACAGACTGTACACCGATGATGGGAACTCTGCAGGCGGGAATTTTAACCACAATTCCTCACATTTTTCCCCGTCTACGCACACACAAGCAACTGTCTCAAGTCAGAGTTAAAGGTGGGCGCTGATACGACTAAGAAATGTTATTTTCATCTAGTGCAAACAGCTAAAGCCACACGATCTAAACTGAAGGTCTACTAGCAGAATGTGTGGCCGTCAGGCACCGCGCTATCTATGATCAACAGGCACAGAGGCCAAAGCAGGCTGTATCTTGACTCAGCACCGAGGCTAATAGCTGCTGACAGCTGAATCAATGGAAGTTAGCTCGATGCAACAGCAATTTGTTATCTAGATGAAGCCCTTGTCAGCTGCTGGTCAGATCTCCGATACAGTCTCATCATCATCATCAGTCTCTATGTTCCAAATAATTCTCCAGTCAACCTGTTCTAGGCTTTCTGGTATACTAAAAAAAACATGGGTGGTAATTCATTTTGGTATTTAAAAGGAAAGGATTTTAGCTCCGCACATGATATATAATAACTGGACACATCAGGGAAAAATAAAACAAAAAAAAGCCAGGTAGTAGAACAAAAAAAAAGCAGGAAAAGGAGATGAGAAATAGAGATAAATCACCAAAATTTGCCTGAGTGAATAATGTAACAGACTTACCAGCTGTGTTCCCGTTGGAAACGCAGTCTGGCATTTTAAATTAATGTACTGAGCCTTTCGTAGCTGATGAGAGATTTTTGGAGAGCTCTAGGAATGATAATTATCAGGCCTTTTTTTTTTTTTTTTAATGGGGAAAAAGCCTCTAATATTTCCATCATATTCTAAAAGATTCTTATTGTTGCACATGCTGACTAAAAGATTGTCAGAAACAAATCATGCCATCTCTGCTAGGATCAAGTTGGTACAGGCGCCAAGAATGCCGTTCACTTCACATGCCATCTAGTCAGGGGCTCAGGTAAGGACCTGGATTATCACTTCCAAAACCAACTTCAGTCAAAAGGGGGCAGGTGGAGATCTGGGAGACAAATGGGAAGGCTTTAGCAGCATGGCATCAACATAGCAAAATTAGACTGGATTTATTTTCCCCCCATGTTACTTGGATCTACGCGTTTTGTTCAGATCTACCAGAGCCTTGAGGGGTGCAGAGGCTAAGGGCTAATTTGGACCGGTTGGATCTGATGTGCTAACAACACGTCACATTGGCCAAATCAATGACAAACATAGAGCACATATAAAAACAAAAAAGGCCTTATGCTACATTGAGAAAAATAAAAAGACTACTGGTACTGTGCTTCTTAAAAAAACTCCCCAAGACACATTATCCAAACTCATTCCAAAAGAAAAATATACAGGAAATAAAAATGTAATGTATGCATTCAAGTGGTACTTTTATGGCTTTTTGTACAATACAACCTTTAGTGAAAATATACATCTAGACATAAATTCAAGTACAAATGTACAAAATCTTTAAACTCATACTTTTTTCTTTAATTATAATACACTTTTAATACAGCTCATAAATACAGGTCAACATTCACTGAGTTCCTAAGATTTGCGCTCGGTTGGAGTTTGTGGTGAAGTTCAGCGGCAAGGGCGGGGAGGAGGAGGCAGGTGGAGGGAGTGGTTTAAAGTCGTGAGGGCTCTTCGATCTCGTCGTCACTGTAACCGCTCTTAAAACAGACCTAGGGAGGACCAGAAAATGAGGATATATCACTGACATTAGCAACTTCCATCACTACACCAGCTCACATGTGCAGGAGGATGTCACATTCTGCTAGAACCCCGACCTTCAAAGTTTTAAAAAAAAAACCCAAAAAAGGTTTCGTAGAAAACAGCACTCTGTAGTGAAATTGGTTATTGCACTTTCAATCATTTTTTTATAAGCATGACTCTACTCATAATTATATTAAACATTCTTGAGACAGTAATAATGTTGTATTTGCTTCTTTACTGTGGGGAGATTTATGCTTCATCTTTGATTCATGTTCCATGTTCCTTTTTCATTCACCCCATTTTCTAGATTTTCTGACGACTTACATCTGTGGTAAAATACATATTTTTATACTCAAAACATCCCATTGTATCAGACATAACTGTGCCAAAAATAATCCAAATTTGTTTTCACGTTTCTACGAAAGGATGACTCACGAGAGTAAAATAAACACACACAAAAAAACATGTTTCAAAACATGTCACCTCTCTGTATGTAGACTTGGCCTCCGATATAACCTGGCTGAGCAAATATAAAACATTACCTTAAAAACATGCAGAGGCAGGGATGAGCTGAATACTTGTTCAGTTGTTGAATTTGAGTCAACTCCTGGCAAATCTTATCTGCATTTTGCAAGTTAGACAATCCCTTTCTTTTAATAGGAAAACTAAAGTCTAACTACAAGAAATGCAGCAGACAAACAGCAGGCTTTTGCAAAGTGAGGGGGAAATGTCCACCACTGCCCCCATTGGCAGTTCAGACAAGTATAGAACAAAATTAAAGGTCCTTTGTTATAAAGAACAGGTGAAAGATAGTGGAAATAGTCTGTTAGTTGAGTAGATCCTGTACCAAATAAAAGATGATTGACAAACTGACAAACATTTACTGATGTGTCACTTTATCTCTCCATACACCAGCTCAAGAAAAGATTCTTCATGTTATAACTTCCGAGTAGCAGAGCAACAAATACAGCAAACAATATGAAAAGGGATTAACAAGGGACTAAATTTTTCAACCCCAGAGGAAAGGAGAAGGGAGGCCTTATTCCAACCAACTTAAACTAGGAATGGCATAACTGGAAACAACAAATCTCACGGGAGTGAAGTTTTCACACGTTGCGTTTGGACAAGGCCTGGGAAGAAAAAAAGGAAGGAAGGAAGGAAGCGAGGAAGTACCTTAGCCCCCACCCCCTCGGACAGTTGGCGGAGCACTAGCACTTGCCTCTCTTCTGAACAGGCGGTAGAAGAAGCCTCTCTTTGGTGGAGGGTTCGGCCGGTTCACGTCCAGGTCCGAGCACAGCGTCCCGTCAGTCTCATAGACGTTGATTTCTTTGAAGCACTCCATCTCAATCATCTGCAAAGGATGAGAGGTCCACTTATTAGTTCTAATAACACTCTCTTCTTTAGGGGTGTAGATTTACAAAAGGCCTCCGGGTCAGCATCAAGGTGGGTGCCATTTATTTAAAACACAAACCACTCCTCAGAGAGCAGACAATAGTATATCCACATTTACAACATGATAAATCCCTTTGCATTATACTAAAAGGAGGTGTTCTCCATTAATAGAGGCATTTCTATGTCACCAGTGGTGAACTGCGTTGTTTCTGCCGGTTGTGGGACTAAACAATGACATCATCTCAGCAGACTGAGCATGCAGTACCTCGTTCTGCCACGGGATGGAGACACTGCCTGTGACAAACTTGTGGTAGAAGTCATCGTCTGTGGGGTCAAGGTTCACCCCTTTGACTGTAGAGAACTGCTCGATGTCCAGGACGTCTTTACAGTACACGGCCCGAGGCTGAGAGTGAGAGAAAGAAGAACAGAGACAAAAGTCTGTTTATTTTGGGAGAAAGTAGGAATACTAAAGCTGAAATACTTGACATGGAAATCTTCAGACGCCTGAGGACTCTTGTTGCTTGATTTCCTCAGCGAGGCCCTACTGACCTGAATAACCCCAAATAGAAAAGCAGATAACACTATCTGCATTCAGCTATTGATTTAACCTCGCGGGTCAGTCACTCTGCCTCACTCGCGCTATTTATGACACTGAAAATGTCACGATTCTCTCTGTGAACAGCTTTGTTTAATCGTACAGGGAAACAATCTATGAGCGCAGCAAACAATAAAAGCTTACAGTGTATTTATCCAGGCTAGGTAGTGGTTTGTGTTATAGTCCATAGTTACACATATTCAAACCTGACAGTTTCTAATGTGACATTTACTGTCCACCATTAAAGCAACACTAGACGTATTAGTAATGATTACCATAAAAACACGACAACTCTGCTTTAGTTGTCATAAATAGCAACGACTCCATTTCATCGGCCAGTTCGGAATTTCGAACGATGACACTGAAATCACACGCCGGCTCATACCAGATTAACTCGCTTATACTGGAAGTGTTTGTTTACTTGTGACAATGGTATTTCCTGTATGCCGATTTGCTGCTCGCCAGGATCAGGCTACAAGCTGTGAACAGAGCCTGTATGTCCCATTCGACTTTGTGTGTGTGTGTGTGTGTGTGTGTGTGCTGTTCTTACATCTGGGCTGAAGGGAGGGTCCAGCATGTTGGCCTCCAGTCGTTTGAAGTTGATGTTTCTGAAGATAGGGTGCTGCTTGACCTCAATGGCCCCTCGACCCTGGCAACCCAGTCGCTCCTTGGGGTCCTTGGCCAGGAGCTGACAGGCAGCAGGAGGAAGAGGAAAAGGATGAGAAAGAGAGGAGATTTAAACACTGCGTTAGACCAAATGATTTCGGCAGGTGAATTATAGCTTTATATGTTTCGAATGCTCTATCAAAGGTGGAGAGGAGGGGGCTCCACCACTGACAGCGTTATGACTAATCCCTCTAGTTCAATGTATACAAAGCACACACATGGATGTAGTTTACATTTAATCCTCTTGCCTTTATGTATATGACCCTGTGTAATCTAATAAAGACAGATACATATCCATACACTGAGGGGTTAATGCAACACCATCATGGACAGAATTAGAGAGCTCTGTTGCTGTCTCTATGAGAGCTCCTGTATAATATTACCACCACACCACCTACAGTGCAGCAGGCTTATGAAGTGGATGAGTGCTGTTTAGTGGTTTGGCTACTAGCGGACGCTCTCACTGGCCCTGTTGTCACCCGAAAGCTGGTGGCTTTCACAATCAACAAAGCAATGGCTTCTTGCCTTTTGTTTCACCACATCTCCCACTCTCACTTCATTTCCCTATGTTTCTCTCTTCCTTTCACAACTCCTGCCGAATTTACACACAGGGTTCAAAGCGGACTCTCACTTTCTGCTCTTGACAACTCAGATCACTTGTCTATTTCGGGCTGTGGTAATAGCCATCTCTTTCTGTTTCCCTCCCTCCTTCCTTATTATCTTTCTCTCATTTTGAACCCTTTCTTTCTCCCATCCCCCCCACTCCTCCTCTCCCTGGGGAGAATCCGCTGAACCTCGGGTCAGAATGTTCCACCACATCACACACAAAAAAAAAAAAAAAGGTCCCTAACCCGTCCAGTCTGGTCCTGTCCCCTTTTGGACAGAGGCCGAGCAGCTCGGTGACTCAGGCAAATGAGCATATTTCAAGCCAAGTTAGCGAACCGATCTCCTTAAAAGTGCAATACATGAGAATTGGCCACCTTGAGGTCACACTCCCAACAAATAGGGAAATCAGTTCACCAGTGTAACCGCTAACTCTATTCTGTTTATACATCCATGATAGCAAATACCAGGGGAGCGTTAGTGTTTACGGTGCTAGCTTAAGACTGCTGGGAGAAAGGCCCGAGGCCAACTAGTTAGCGTGCCAACTTCAGTAGATATCTCGACAAAACAATATATAGACGCCTGTGACATAATGAAAACTATTGTTTTCCTTTCATTCTGTTGATAATGTTGGTTATTTTTTTAACATACATACTGCACCATTAATCCTGCACTTACAAATATTTTTATGTTAACAATGGGTTAAAAAATTAATCCTTTAAAAGGAGTCGCTAACAGTAACAACTTCACAGTTTGATCAGCCAGCTCTGCACGTCCCCACAGAGCAATGCAGTGTCTTTCAGCTGTTTGTTTTGGTTTTATGAAGCAAAAATGTACTGTGTGGATTCACTGTCATTGCACTAATGATTTTTGTTTTCAGCAACAACATGCAGCTGTTTTCCACAAAAAGCCTCTGATAAATCCACAGTATTTCACCTGTCCAGCACCAAATAACAGATATAACAAGGTTAGCAACTAGCTGGCGGATATAGCAGAGCACTTTGCTGATAAATAGACCAATAACAGAGAAAGGGGAAGGTATAATTGGAATTGCATTCATAAAGTCACAAATATTCCAACTCCAAATAAATGCAAAACATATATACTGCTGTATAAATATCTTAGACTGCCACTCAACCAGTGCGTACTGGGATTAACTTCTCAATACAGTATTATAATCTAATCTTGAAAAGTAGCTGCTGAAGGCCTCTCAATCCACCATCCCATAAATCTGATCCATCCATGTCCTCATTTGCCAATAACCTCAAAGAACCTTGTTAATTTTCTCTTTTTTATATCCACCTTTTCTCTCCTCTTCCACCCTTTCTCCTAAAGGCTAAAAGGCCAAAAGCCACAGCCACCTGTCACCTTCATCTATTGGCTCTCACCTGTCTGCAGATATCCTTCGCCTCCTCTGAGAATTTATCAGAGTATTCCTCCTGATCCTCTCGCACTCTTCGGTCCACCTCCTCCCGCTTGACGCGCTCCTTGCGCTTGCGGAAAGGCGACTGGCCCTGTATCATCTCAAAGATCAGGCAGCCGAGCCCCCACCAGTCCGGGCTGACAGTGTAGCTCTCGTTCTGGATCACCTCCGGAGCTGAGGATGGAGAAAGTAGAGGTCAGGTTCAGAGGAGTTACAACTTGAATCAAGTGAATCAGAGACATTTAGTGAAGTTTATACGGAGGTGTAGAGAGCTGGAAATTGTACAGAGAAGGAAAAGGAATGGTTGCAAAGTAGAAGAGGAGTGCACAAACTCTTACCCATGTATCCAACAGTGCCCACTCGCCCTCGTATCGTCTCTCCTTCAGGGATTTGAACAGCAAGACCCAGGTCTGAAATTCGGATGTGTCCTAAACAAGAACCATGGATGAATTACCTGACTGAGATCATGCAGAATGTACACATTTAGAAAAACGAACGGTTAATATGCTTTTTGCACATTACAAAATGGACTTGTTACAAACTGCCTGTTTTTCTCCGTGGTATGGGTTACATCAAAAGAACGGTGGAAAACAAGTCATATTCTCCGGCCAAAAAGTGTGCCCACATATTAGCCCACTCTGACTTGAATAAAAAAATAATAAGAAAGAAAAAAATGTGAACATACCACGATCATCCAGGAGGATGTTTTCAGGTTTCAAATCCCTGGGAGAAAAAAAATAATACATTATAGAGCCATTCTGTTGATACTGTGCTTGTAAGAAAGTTGAATATTTGAGTCAAAAAATATAACAATAAAATGTAAAATATTTGTATCATCTATTGGCTTTTATTTCCTCCGTGTTTTCTGTTCTTGAGCTTTGACAATATTCGCATGAATTACTTTTTTGATTATTTATCGCCAACCTTCTTTCAAGCTAACTCACTGTCTTACTCAGCTTAAAGAGGGTAACATCCAAAACAGATTATTTATCACAAAAGCTTTACATGGAACTATACTAACCAACGGAAAGCTCAAACACAATTGTGACTCTACTGTAACACATGCAGCGATCAAGGAACACTGTGTTTATATGACTACATGGGCCATGTGTATGTGGGTGCATCAGTGTTTATGTTAGCATTTCTCTAAGGCTTAATTAAGTGTGACAGGTATACGGCACCTCAGTGAAACCCGCACAACATCATCTAGAACTTTTCTACTTGTACTTGTTCCAATTTTACATGACTGCAAACACTCCTATGGAACATAACACCAGAGCTGGGATAAATAATTAGGCATACAGTTAGTAAATACATCTGAGAACTTAGGAGAGACAGAGACAAAAAACAAATGGTCAAAATCGAAGGAGCAGAAGCTGAGAAATCTGGACTTGTAGCTTAAAATTCTCGAATTTCCCATGATGCAACTGGGAAGCATCTTTCATTCATTAGACCCTAAAAAACACAACTTCACAACTCGTGTTTGTAACACAGGCTTTCTGTTAATAAAACGTCACATCCCAAGCCTAATCTTTTTTTCCACCTAAAGCCTTATAGGCAAGCCTAATCGGAGATAACCCTGATGACACCACTACGACATCATCAAGGTTGATTTAAAGAGCTCCCTTCAAAGCCACAAAAAGACATCAGACAACTTTTTTTACTGGTGGCGTGTGCGATGACAAGTGAGCTGAATTTCAAGTGAGAGTGTCCCTTTAAAAAAAATTTCAAAAATAAGTAAAAAAAAAACAACAACACTAAAACACAGGTGACTGTGTCTTATATTAAGAGTATTGAGATATTTTTGCCTAGAAATTGGACAAATATTGTTAAGACTCTAGTTTTTGCAGTGAGGGACATTAAGCCAGTTGCAGCCAAATTCTCTTGTACAACAACAAGCTTACATAATGTGGTTCAGGGATGTAAAGCTCACAATAATAGTCTTCAGGGACAAAGATCCTCAAAATACCCCTGAAAGTTTTTCTTAAAGCCTCTATGCTTAGGACTGTCCTAAAATGTAATGTCATGTGATGTAAAATGTAATTTTTTTTTTTTTATGACAATGGCATTTTTTTCTACGTTCCATCTCCTTCATTGTGTCCAACCCTCGTGTGACCTAACCTGTAGACTATCCTCTCACGGTGCAGGTCCTCAAGGCCACAGCAAATCTCAGCAGCGTAGAAGATGGCCCTCTGCTCGTCGAAGCCTGAGTTGCCCATGTTGTAGATGTGGAACTTTAAGTCACCGCCATTCATTATGGTCAACACCAGGCACAGCGCATCCTTGGTCTCATAGGCATATGCTAGACTAACCTGGAGAGGGAGGCAAATTTGGGGAAGTGGTAACGAGGGAGGTGAGGGACCGGTCAAGGAGTTGGTGAAGAGGTGGGCATGGGGGGAGGAGGAGGAAGAGGGAAGAGGAGCGGTAAGAGACAGGATGGCTAGAAGAACATGATTGTTTCACATGGTTTGTTCGGTGCCCCAAATAATCATCCATTATCCCCGATGGAATGTCAGGAATGTATACAAAGAGAAACAAAAGAGAGATATATCACAGACATGGAAAACCCAAAGCTTCTTCTCCACTCCAGACTCCATTGCTTCATGTCCCTTCCCTCTAATCCCACCATCCATCTCTCTTTTCTCCCATTATTCCCACCAGCCTCCCCTCCGCTCTCACCCCTGGTGGGTCAGTGACACGCAGGGTATAGTGCGTGTGCATGTGCCGTTGTGTACAAGCAGGATGTTACTGCCATCAGGAGGAATCCCATCTGCTCTGGACTATGTAGTCAGAGACAGACCACAAGAGGGGATGGGAAAAATCTTATGGGCCAAGTGGACACACAAACACACACACACACACACACACACACAGACACACGTATATATACACATACTGTACTTGAACAAATATGCACTACAAGCCAGGGCAAACAGTCTTATGCACACATCCAAAATCAGGTTTTTTCATCAGCAATGGACAAATCTTGGTTGGCATAACAAAACAACGCCTCTCACACCGGGCTCTCTGTCGGTATCTTATTTAAAATGTATAAAACATTGTTGAAAATATATATCCAAAATCCTCCCAACAACGAAAGAAGCTCAAAGTATTGTGCAATCAAATTCCCACAAATGAGTGACATCTATGAGAACGCAAAAAGTCACCGACATTAAAAAAAACTGAGGGCAGTTAGTTGACAGGAAATGACTCAAATGAGGTGAATCATAACATCACCACATCTGCTTTGCCTCCCATTGGAGTTTAGTCCGCTCAGGTAACGGACTGGAGAGTCAGTGGAAGTTGGTGCTTATTTGAACTTTTATCAGATATTTAAATCTCATTACACTCTTTATTTATGGAATTCTACGATCCCATGATTAACCTTTAAAAGGGTGAAATGTGTTAGAATTTGGCCACCTCTCAAATGAATATTCAAAACAAATAGAGGGCAGCACATCACAATACGCATCAACTGCTGCACATTGTTGCTGCCATTTACTAGTTGGCTCAGAGATCCAGACAGAGAGCTCAAGCACCGGAGGAGTTTTGGTGTTTACACTGCTAGCACAGGATATGTGGTCATTGACTGGCTGGGGCTAGCTGGTTAGCGTGCTAAACATGACTTACATACACAGGTGTTCAACTGTTATTCTTTGTCTGCGGGTGATTTTAGTTGCGGATGTTTTTAAACAAACTTCTTACATATTGCACCTTTTATTTGTATTAACAGAAAATTTAATGATGAGTCGATTAATTGTTGTAGCTCTACTTTCTCTACTGTTTGAATCCTTTATATTTAAACATTTCAAATGATAGGCAGCCAAATCTGCATCAGAGCGAGGTAGCTCTACCTCTGTCTCACCTGCTAGAACAGGGTCATCCTGGCCTGTGTCTCACACATATACACACACCCACACACTGAATCTGTGGATGGGTTATTGGTTAAAACATACAGTGAGCTAGCAGTATGTATTGACTAATAGTATGATGCATTGATCAAAAAAAAGGTAAAGAAGAATAGCGAGAGAGAGAAATGAGGGGTTTGAGAGAGCACTTGACTCTTCTCCTTGCTACTGCTGTTTGGTCAGTGTTGCTAAGCAACAGAGCTGCTCTCGTAGGTAGAGAGGCACATGAAGAGTCATCAGTTCTGCCTGCAGCACAGAGAACACACACACACACACACACACACACACACAATCATGTGCCAATCCCAGGTGACACGAGCTGCGAGTCTGAGGTTCTGGAACAAGCCCACTCCAGCCTCTGTGTGTGTGTGTGTGGTGTGTTGTGTGTGTGTGTGTGTGTGTGTGTGTGTGTGTGTGTGTGTGTGTGTGTGCGTTCATATGTGTGCATGCATGCCCATACACATGCTCCTGCCGTGACTCACCCAAAAACAAGGACGCGCAATATAGCTCACTCTGCATCAGAAACCGACTAATCCAACACGTAGTACAACTCAAACACAACCATTAGCTTCAAACGGAGAACAAGAGGATCTGCTCTCTTACAGTCAGGCTCACTGTACTGCAGATCAATATCAAAGCTCTGTACCGTTTAACAGTAGAACATCGTGTTCTACAGTATGTACACATATACAAAGTACACACTGCACACAGACCAGAAATTAACATGCTCTTCCCTCCTGCCGTCCTCGCCACACTCCAAGAATGTTAAATGAGCACTTGCTGTAATTTTCTTGTCTTTGGAACAATCATTTTTTTCAAAGGAGCAAAACCATGAGCCAAAGCTAAGTTTTCTTTTCCTGCCCGAGCACCTGAGATGTTTTTTGAGCGTACAGTTGGATGAAATGGAAAGAGAAGCACACTTCACTAGTTTTCCAGCTGCGTTTGACTCCTGATGTTAACATGTGTCGCCCAGCAGGATAAAAAACAGAACACATGAACATGCAGGTTCATAATTTAAAATCAGTAAACTTACATGTTTCTTATCTTTCTATATTGTATTCAAACAAAGAATACATCTATAAAGGTAATAATACATCTAATACGGTCAATAGTCCTTATTTCAAGTGTAGTTAAAGCACTGCTATCATAGAAATTGTTGAACTTCTTGAACTCGTGCTATGATGTATCATCTTACATGTTAATGGACTGTCAACTGTACATTTCTGCCCTCAGTACTATGGAAGAAATGAAAAGCTAGGTGACTCCCTAAAAAGCGCTCAAGCTTGGCATTACAGCGCCAGCCAAAAAAACACCGCTTACTCATGACTATGACTCGATTTATGAAAATCCTCCATAGGAAAATCAGCCAAGAGCAACGCCACCATTAAGAGCTTGAAGCATGGTGGTACAGTGGCAGGGTAATGATTTTTTTTTTTTGTGACTAGCACACATGCTCTGAGCAGGACACTGTACTACTCTCTTCTACATGCTGTTGCCATATTATATAGCTTGAATTGAGACACAAAATTCAATGCAAGAGGCGAGACAAAACAAGACCTAAAGGAATGAGTGATTATCTTTGAAAGGTTTTGAGGTACTGATGATTTTTTGGTGTCTAGCCAAAGCACCGTGCATTATTTTACCAATACTGCACTATAATAATTACCAGACGACCAGGGAGAGCAGTTTTAATAGTGTTACCGCATGATCGTACGTGTGATGGTTAATGAATTTCTTTGGAAACCATTTTCATCATGCTGTACAGAGTGGTGCTTCTCAGAATTATCTCTGAAATCTGACACTTCCTCAAATGTCTTGCTCACGTCACTGCCCTGACATGTACTTCTCAGTTGATTACAGATGTGCTTAAGTCTAATTAGTGTCTAAACATTAGATTTGGCCTCAAATGAACCCCAGTCAAGTAAAGGAATCTTACTTTACTCTTACTCACTTAAAGGAATCTACATGAGCTGTGACTTAGATTGACAATTAAAAGTTATTTATGCATCACAGTATTCAGGCTACAGCAAAAAGATACAAACAGGCTAGTCAAATCAAACAGGGTTTTTTTTTTTTTTTTTTTTAACCGAAGTAGGCACAGAGGCACATGTGTGTGGGGGGGTTGTGTGCTATTTTTCCTTCCAACCTATGACACGCACCTGTCAAAAAGTACACCAATATCACAAACAATCTGTATATTTGAGTCAAAAACACATCAAAACATTGTATGACAGCAAAACACATTTCAAAATACATTCACAGATAATTAAAGGCTAACAGCAAGCTCCAAATGAAATCAAATTTGGCATGTTTGCACGGCAAACTAGATTTACTAACAAAATGAATTTGGATTGTCCAAATGTCACGTGCAACCGCTTAATACTATCATGTGACATGTTTTTTTCTATCCCCTTTGTTGCTTTATCCCATCACCTTTCTTTCCACTGCGACTTACAAGCTCGTCCACCTGGGGCGGACGTCATTAAACAAACAGAACTCGAGTCACAGCAACTGTCTTTACCAGCTGATCGACAGCCTTTGCAAACACGCCATTCAATTTCTTTTGCAGGATCCTGGAGCCACAACAAACAATGCTCTCTCGCACACAGGACATACACCACACTCACACACACACACGCACATACACACACACACACACACGCACACGCACACACACACAAAACAGGTACATTTCTCTTGAAAGGTTGAATAAGAAAAGGTAGTACTTACTACAAAACTACTGTTAACTTTTTCTAAAATGCGTTTTTCGTTTAGTGCCATTGCTTCACCTTTTCTTTTCTTCACTCGTTTCTTTTCCAGCTTTTTACAGGCATACATCTTACCGGTGGCACGTACTTGGCAGGCACAAACCTGGAAAACAAGCAGCGAGGAAACATGATCACACACACATGCACGTAAAACACACACCTTTAAAAAGTACATCTAATGGTAGTTAATGTGTCACACCACAGATTTCTCCACCCAACATTACAGGAGTGGGGACATAAACAGCGCAGCATTAACTGACTGTTAAAGGCTCCTCTGTAGCAGCTTAAATCATTAACGCTAACTTCTCATTTCCAAAGTTGCAATGTAAAGGAACATAATGCTGGGTCAGTATCCATCATAAAAAAAAGTTTATTAAACACAACACCACACTACACTGTCAGTTATTTCTACTTTACATCTGGACTGCAGTGACACTCACCTCGCCAAATCCACCTTTTCCTAGTACTCTATAATGTCTGAAGGTATTTTTGGTTACTGGTTGCCTGCAGGGATGGAAAGAAGAAAGACAAAGACAGAAATGATAAGAGAGGGAGACAAAAAGAGACATTAAATAGCTGCTATGCCATTCTCTCTGACCATGTGATGTTGCAGACAGAGTAATGCCCTAATATATTATTAATCCACCCTGATGACTGCTGTTCCCACCCTGCTTTAGTTACCCAGTCATTATGCAAAGGATCATCAATTATTTATCACTCGCACACAAGCCCTGGTTGGCGGCACCACCTTTGGGTTTTGGTGCACCTTCCGTACTTCTGGTCTGTATATACTGTGTACAGAAATATTTGTTTTCACTTTGTGCTTTTGCTGGGTTTTCCCCACATTATACGGCTTGGGCGCAGCACCCAATCTATTTTGGGCACCTCCTTAGCCTGAATGCAATACATCAGTGTATCAGTGTTTAGAGCATAAAAGCTTAAACGACATTAACCAGGTTTGTAACACTTTATAATGACCATCATCAACAAATGGTACATTTATTGTTAATCACACCTTAGTTGATAGTTTAACAAATAATGTCACTTGTTTCTGCCCTATGTAACTTCAGTGAGAGGGCAGGATCACAGTGTTTCAGACATTAACTTCAACATACAAGTTTTGAAAACATGACGTAAGGAGTTTTGTTTGTAGTCAGCACCTACGTTACATCTGACAAATTGTTAGAGACCTGGGATTTAGATTTATTACAGTGATAGAAACTGTGGGAGTGCCACATTGCACAAAATGGCAGTTTCTACATAATGTTGCTTAATTGTAAATGTACTATTTATTAATGATGATTATCACAAGTGTTACCCCCTGAGATAATGGTTGTAGTGGTCCCAGTGTACTTCTTTAGCAAGTTTTGTATTTAATCTTATTTACTATCTGCTCAAGCTTTCTTTTCAACCATTTTGTACACATATGTGGTCAGACAGTCAGATTTTTCTATTGAAAAATAAGTAAGTTTTGCCACATACATGCACCTAAATCCTTCACACACTTAGAGAAAACGCTGCATGAGTATTTTTTTTTCTTTCATTGTCAACATTTTTTCTGCCATTTATTAACACTGGGTTATCCTGATCCTGATATTCATTATTAATTAACTTAATTATATGCAGTTTTTCTTCTGTAGAGATAATGATCCATCCTATAAAAAAAATTAAAACGTGCTATCCAAGAAGTGGAATGAATGATGCAATCTAAACAGAGAATGTATTGTATATAAGATCGCAGTCGTCATTTCTATGCAAGACAAAGATATGGTTTGCATGTCTGCTTCACTTAGTGTGTAATCTGCAGTAACTACACACCTCTCCAACCATTTCCACTGCAGGAAGCGTGAGAAGTACATGGACTCCTGGTAGGAGGAAAATGGAGCTCCACTCAGATAATCACGAACTATTCTGTAGGGAGGGAGGGAGAAATAGGGTTGATGATCATTTAATAACAAGATAATAAAGATATAACAATGCAGAAAAAAACACAAGTGTATGCAAGAGTTCTTGCCAAATCGTTCAGACAAACGCACAGCTGGCCTGCATTCCCAAGAGAATGCTTTTTAACCTTCACAATGACTACACACGCGCACACACAGACACGCGTGCGCACACAGACACACACACAGACAAACAGACAGACAGACAGACAGACACACACACACACACACACACACATCCTCTGTATTTGACTAACCCCTGAATCACACATGTGTGTATGTTTGTGTGGGTCTGTGTGTTTGTGTGTGTGTGTTTATGCATTGCCGGCTGCGTTGCAGTTCAAAGCCGTTCTCAGTGGAAAGACTGAAAAAGCTGATACACCACCGTGAAAAATGAAAAATGCCTTTGAACAGAGACATTCCACTCAATGCGACCAGGAAACAGGGGGATTTTGGGGAAACCGTGTTTTTACTGAGCAAGAGAATGAGCGGAACTTCTAACCTCACCTCACACATGAAATTCACGTGCAAGTCTCTCTGACTCTCAATGATTATGTCATAATTATGCAGAGCATAGTGCCAGACAATCATTGAAAAACCTGCTGTAAGCTGAAGTACTGAGAGAACCGGCATCCTTGATGACACAAAAATACAGTTCTTTGAGGAAAGGAAGGGGTTGTGAAAGGTCACAGGCTCACCGTCTCCTGACCATACATCAACAGTCACTCCTCTGAGAGTTGTAAGAACATGACTCTTTGACATGACCCTGCCAGCCTCTCTCATATTAGTGTCCTTTTTCACTGCTTCGACTACAGATGTTGTTTGACTTAAACAAAATGTCCTCTTTCACGCGGTCGTACCAAACAGACATGGAATGAACTGTACTGAGGCAGGTCTACAGGTACTTCAAGGGCTTTGGCAAAAAAATAATACAGGTTAGCAAAAATGGTGTGTCTATTATAGCGCCTTGAAAATCTACTGTTGTTGCTGTCAGTGTTGTTGACAGACAACATATTCAAAAGGAATGTCAGAGGAAAATACAAGTTGGATCCAAGTCGGATCCACCACTGTGGTGTGACAACCACAGTGGTCGATCCGACACTTTATGGTCTGGATACTGGCCCTTTTTTTGGTATTTTCTATGCCAGAAAAATACTTCACACATCCTTTTCATGAGCCAGGTGAAAAGAAAAGGGACGATTCGGTGACGAAATAAGTGAATGAGCAAATTTCAGTGATTACAGAAATGTCTAGTTAAGAGGAAACGTATGGTATAAAGATTCAAAACACTAAAATCATAATAACTTTAATATAACATAATAACTTTTTGTGACAGATATACAGCCTTCAATAGTTAAGTGAATTCTTAAAAAAACTAGATATCTGGCCAAACTATGATTGAATATTGGTGTAGAAGAACAAAACTAAATCAGTCTGGAATTTTGTTCAATATATAGTAAGTGTACATGTAAATGTGAACACTTCAACTGAACCATGGCTGACAAGAACTGTTACTACTTTCTCTCCTGCTGACCAGTGTGATCAAACTCTCCTCTGCCAGCCTACAACACATGACTGCAAACCAAAGTTACAGCACACATCCCTCCTCCACCACCCAAATGTTGAAGAGATGCTCATATTTGGCCAGTAGATTTTCCTTGACCATATTTTGAAATTACTTCATCACTAAGGAGGATGAGGAAAGCTGCCTGTGGTTTGCAGCAGCCCTGGGGTGGCTGTTCTTGGCAAAAGGCTCGAAAGTAGCGAGTTTCCACGAGGGGAGCACCCTCGGCTGTGTAAAAGAAAACGGAATTATGTCATCGTGAGACCAAATTGCCTTGTACATGAGCTGAACGTCCATCTATCATTCACAGAGAAAGTGCAGTGTCGTAACTATCTTATTAGTCCGTTCTCCGCAGATTCCTGAGCTCACAGGGGTCTGTACCAGGGGCGGTTCTAGGGGGGGGGCCAACAGGGGCCAGTGCCCCCGTAACTCTGAGTCTGGACCCCCCTGTGGCCCTCCTGACAGTGAGTCTGCATTAATAATACAATGACAGATTTCTTGCTATGATTTTGTTCTGAAGGGAAAGGCAGAAATAAAGTGTCTCAGCAGTTTACTACCCAATCAAAATTGCTGAAATTGTAAACACTGACCCCCCTATTAAAACTGGTCTAGAACCGCCACTGGTCTGTACTAAAAGCATGTACATCAAAACTCAAAAGTGGTGATGTGCCCTGTAAACTCCACACATGCCATGCCATGTTTTCAATACAGCACGTAGTTTCCTGAGTATTAAAGGGATAGTTCGGGTTTTTTGAAGTGGGGTCATATAAAGTACATATCTATAGTCGATCTGTTCCCTACAGCGAAATTTAACCACCTAAAACAAGGCTCACCTAAAAAAATCTATTACAGTTCAAGTGTACGTTGTATAGAGAAAATTCACAGCGCTTTACATCGCCGTCAGACTGTCCTTTCTTTTGGCACTACATGTTCTCAACCGTAGAACCTCCGTATCCCTACGCAGTTGCGCTAATGCTTAGGGATACAGAGGTTCTATGGTTGAGAAAATGGAGTGCCAAAAGAAAGGCCGGTCTGACGGCGATGTAAAGCGGTGTGAATTTTCTCTATACATCGTACATTTGAACTGTTTTTTTAGGTGAGCCTTGTTTTAGGTGGTTAAATTTCGCTTTTTCTCTGGACCCCGTTCACTGCAGTACAAAGCTGAGCATCTGGGCTGGAGCGGCTCTCTACTTCTCCAAACTAAGGCTGCGCTGATCGTGATTACGGTAGGAAACAGATCGACTATAGATATGTACTTTATATGACCCCACTTCAAAAAACATGAACTATGCCATTAAGTTCTGTTTCAAAGCTTCCATTAAAACCATTGCCTAAATGACTTAAAGTAGTAGTAAAGTAAGTTCCTCGAAAATTTAAATGCAGTCATTAGCTACTTGCAGATGAAAAGTCGCATGAAGTTTCGTAGCCCACAAAACAATTCTGGAGCTTCACAGCAAAACGGCTTTGCATTTGTAGATGGTGACTTGTTTTACAATGTAAAAAAAAAAAGAAATATGACTCTATACAGCTTGTGTGGTGCAATTAAAGTTTCTGGAAGCCACAAAATCAAAATAATATGAGAATATGTTTTTTACACCCTTTGAAAGCTGAAATCTTCAGCTGCTATGCCAAAAGCATTAGCGCACACCCCAACTGAAACATTTGCACAAGCTCGACAGCATGTTCAGGCTGTAAATATTGTCTTTTGAAATCAATTTGGAATCTTGAGGTTTCCAGGGACTCGGAGAACGTTGGACAGGCTGTTACCAGCCTCTTTATTGAGTTTCCCATCTTCTGCAGTTGCTTAGCAGAATGCTACAATGCTGTTTTGCTGTGAAGCTCTGGAAATAATTTGTGGACTACAAATCTTCACCTGACTTCCCACCGAGCATGAGAGTGAGTAGATAATGGCAGAATTTTCTTTTTTTGGGAGGACTAATCCTTTAAGTTCTTTTCAGCTCAGGCTCCCGTCCATGTTCACTTATCAGATCAACTGGCTTCACGTAGTCGTACGAGACAAAAGTGGCCCGGGACACTTTAAGAAAGGGGCTCCAGAAAGGCAGGAGCCTAGCCGTGCCTGGCTTGGAGTCGAGCCTCAGACAGACACCACTGGGAGTAGAAATAAACACAGCTACAATATGGCTTTTGTTACATGAAGGGAGAGGGAGAAGAAAAGAAAAAGGAGAGAAAGATCAGCACACAGGCCGTTGTCAAGCCGGCTGAAAAACAAAACCCAATGATACACACGCATTGAAGGCCATGCTTTACTCTTGGTATGACATAACCCGTATGTTCCACTGCAGCACAAGAAAATCCATGAGTGATCTAATGCATTTCTGCTAGTGGGTGTGTGGCTCTGCCAAAAGTCACGTTTCCACGTGCAGTACCATGCTTTCCTACAGGCTCTCCCTCCGAGAAGAAAAACTGAATAAGCCCCAGGGTCAGAATTACATATCGGAATAAGAAAATTAAAGAAAATAAAAATTCCACAAGGGAATATAAATAATAATGATAGTGGAAGAAGTGATGACCCAACTTGAACAGGAATCCCATTCAAAAACATCTGAAGCGCTGTTGCTGCTTTCAGTAACACAAACACGTGCCTGTGTTGTTCTGTGTTTGTACACTTTGCTCTCCTTAACACTTTCTTTCCACTCCTCTGCACTTTTCCTTTTGCTCTCCTTTGATTACTCTCTTTTCTAACTTATTTCTGCCAGCCTATCACTTTCCTTCGCAGTCTGTTTTCAGTCCAGTCGACAACTTTGAATGGAGTGGATGCTGCTCTTCCCACAGCACAAAGTGTGCAGCTTCAGTGCTATAATTCAGTGGCGTCTCACTTTCTCACACTATTTCTCTGCCCTCTTCGGTGGCCCTTTGACTACTCGGAGGTGTTAAAATAGAGATACTAGGGTAGAAGGGAAGGAAACAGAGCCAACAGACCATGACCTGAGATGCCAAAGAGAGAAGACAGGTGTGTGTGTGTGTGTGTCTGTGTGTGTGCATGCGTTTGTGTGTGTTCATCTTAACCTCAACCACTGATGTCTTCCAGTTTCAGTCACATACAAGCCACCACTTTGCCCACCTCAAAATCCCCCCACCAGATTGTTTGCTTTCCTTTTCACACACACACACACACACACACACACACACACACACACACACACACACAAACCTCTTACCATCTTTCCAAACTGCTTATTTTATCACCTTCCAAACTCTGAAGCAAATCGTAGTAACACACAAGCAACAAAGAAGAGAATAAGACAAAACGAACAGACTGATGTCACACCAACATTACCATGTTTCACTAATCTATCCATGCCTGGGAAAAAAATTCATCACGCCGTCATCATCTGTTCTCCACAGCCAGTGTGACCAGCTTCTGAACCATATGTGATTATTGATTTTATAAATCCAACAGGTCTGGAACAGCTCTCTACATGTGTTTTGTCAAAACAGGAGCCCAGGCTGAGAACACAGTTGAGTATTTTCCCATCCATGATTCCCACTTCTCCTGAGTTCCTTCTAGCAGATTCCGGTATTCCCCCGAGGGAAGGCTCAAGTGAATCAGAGGGTGGACGCAGCGTTTCCAACCCAATCGGTCTTCCTGTGTGGCTAATATATGGGACTTCACAGCAACTCAACTCCTGGCTGAACTGAGGAAACATAGGCCTGTTTTACTGAAGTCAACCGGCTTGTAGAGGGATGGACTGTACTGTACTATAAACCATATTTATGCGTTATGCAGAGACCTATTGTGCTTTTTCCTTTTTCTCCCTTTCCTTCAGTGTGTTATATATGTTCTTGTGCATGTAAAAGGTCTTGAGAGTTACAAAGACCAAAGTTTATGACAACGGGAGCTCCTCTCTCCCACAGAAAACACTGCTCCTGAAGTTCCTGAAGCGCCTTATTGGTAGTCCCACCTTTAATATTTGACATCACATATGTCACCTTGTCACACATTTGCATAATCTATGCCTATATTCACGGTAGAAGTTAATCTAACTGCAAAGTGAAAAAAACACAGAGACTACCAGAAACACAAGTGAGCAGTGCTGGCTCAGGTTTGTGTGAGCTGACCAATCAGAGCAGGGTTTTCGGGAAGGGGGCCTTTAAAAGAAAGAAGCTAAAAACAGAGCATCTCAGGCAGCAGGATGAATACGGGACTGCGGCACTAGACAGTATAAGAAAACTGTTGATTGCTGAAAATCAGCATAATATGTCCTTTGACAAAATAAAATGTGTTGTGTTGCAGATGACCTTGTTTTAATGTAATTTGCATAGAATCTTGTAAACTGAGAGGATCTACAACAACCTATTATACTAAACCAGAACTTCAGCCAACAGATCAGCACACAGTTCAGTTCAGTTCAGCCATCAATAATATAACTGCTAATAATGTACTTAATCAACACAAAACACATAGAGTTAAACCCAAATGAGACAGGAAATCTGGAAATAAAATACAATATAATGCACTGGCACATATACGACTAAGTATTATTTTTATCATAACCAAGGCAAATTTGACAACTTATGATATATATTCTAAAATATATCATTCAGCAGAAACTGTGACTGACTTAAATTATTTGGCTATTACAAAGTTACGCTGAGGTGTGTGAATTCGGGTAATAGTCCCTGGTCTGTTTGCTTCTCCTGGCTCTCAGAGCAGGAAGCAGAAACACCTGCAAGAGTGTGTGTGTGTGTGTGTGTGTGGGTGTGTGTGTGTGTGTGTGTGTGTGCGTGCGTGCATGTACGGGGAACACTGAGGTGGCTGTTGTTTTCATGCCAGCCATCCGGATGCTCTCTCTGCCCACTGCTCTTTTTCATTCGCCTCCACTGTGAGTGTGTTTGCAAGTCTGCATGTGTGTCTATGTGTGTGTAATACTGCGCCCAGGTGCCAGCTGCCTCATCATCACTAGTGACAGAGTGCACTGGTCCGCACAGTGTACAAACACGCATGCAAACACAAGCTTTCTGAAGGAACAGGATTCTATTGGTGCCACCGCATTTTGACGGCCAGACTCGATTAATTAATAAAAACAAATGCACACAGTCCGTACACTTCAAACAAACAAGCACTTCATTAATAGACTGATCACAGCGAAGAGCTGCATTTCAGATCATCATCACAAAGAATATGAAGAGGACCAGATAACCCAGACTTACTTGGTGCAGTCATTGAAGAGCTCCTTACACGGACTCTGCTCCAGCCTCTCCCGACACCCAGCCACCACATCCTGGGGTACGTCTGGCAGATGGGCAGCCGACTTGAGGGTCACAGAAAGATAGACAGAGGGTGAGATAAGCAGACAGTCAGGGACATAAACAAAGTGGATGATGTTGTAATATGACTACAGTAATTGCCTAAGAAACGGTACAAAAAGTTATCATATAACCGGCTCTTCTATTGCTGTGTGTGAACGTGTACAGTCTGGCTAGTGGGGCATAACTTCATGGCTGTGGTCACACCTCACCTGTTGGGTCCAGGTTCAAAGAAACTGCAGTTTGTTTTTACAGTTTGGTCCCGTTCATGTAGCGTGGGGACAGTGTTATAGTGCACCACGTTTAAAAAATAAATATGTTGTGGTGTAGTTGTGGTGAGAAGACAACAACGGAATACAATAATATCTATACAGTTAAAAACTCAACTTTACACTGTACATCCACAAAATCCATTTCTTCATATTCGCTCTTAAGAACAACCCATTTCCTTCACTGCATTTTGAGGTGTGCGCCACGATTATTTGATGAGAATTTAAGTCTAGTAAATCTCGACCAATACTGCTAATTAACCAACCAAGACAACCAAAACAGTGATGTTACTACTGCTTGATGCTGCTACAGATGGAGATAAACCACACAAGCCACTTGTACCTATCTTTGGATAACCACATTTTGGATTAAGTATAAAGTTGATACAGTTTAGCACATATCATACATGCGGCATCATTGCTAAACAAGTCATTAATAAATGCAGTTGCATTGATTGGCAGCATACAACCGTGATTCCCAATAAAAGTTTGTTTTTCTGAATATTTAAGGACAAACAATAACTTTTTTAATGTCTTGACTGTCTGCTGTTCCCAACTGATTATAGGGAAAATCATCAAATCATGGCGTTTTATTTTCATTTATGTTCTACACAGCGTCCCAACTTTTGGGTGACAACAATACAGAGATCAAAAATACAACAGTGTTTCAAAATGGCAGTTGTAATGTAATAAAATCAGTCTGTTCAATTAGATGAACTGGAAAATGTAGTACAAGACGTACGTCTGCCAATGTGAGCAAATAGTATCTTAATCTAATATCACAATAATTTCTTGTGTCCACATTGGCCTGCTCTGTTATTAAGTCAGTGTCTTACCCCATTATTAAAGTATGTGTCTAAAACATTCAGTCCACAGTCCCTCCTCTTCTCGTCAGGAGCGAGCTGGTACATGGCCTGTCAGAGAAGAACAGAAGTGTGAACAACCGCAGCAGCGTAGGAAGCCATACTCATTCAGCCATCTTTAATATCTCTCCAAATAAGGGCAGAGAGAGAAACGGGTCCCAGACTGCAGAGAGGAGGGTTGAGAAGTGTAGGGGAGATACAGAGAAAGGGGTAGAGGGGTTAATGATGAACAAGAGTGAGGATGAAATTAAAGTAGAAAGGTAGGGCAAGTGAGGGACGGCATGCAAATAGAGTTTTACTGGTGCCACAACATCTCATCTTGAAGGCAGCAAACCAACATTCATGTTCTTCTTCTTCACGTTTGGTCCGTTACATCTGTCACCAACAAGGCCTCAGATTTACCCCTTCGCACCATCACAGATTGTGTTGTTAGTCAAATATGGCTGTAAGCAGGGAGAAGGTCTGGAGTTTGGCTGGTTCGAGCCGTGTGTTTTGTTTGAAAACATGCTCGGCAGAAAGGAATGGAACGGAGCCGTGTGACTACACATTACAGCCGAGGCATAAAGTCTTCAGTGGGACTAGCTGCACATGTTGCGCACTAAAATGCTGCTTCGCTTCATTGCTTGTATTTCTGTCAGTAAGTGTGAGTATGTGTCAATCCAAGTGCTTGTACCTGAGCGCCTGTTGGGCTTACCTTTAAAAGAAATAATGTAGGGTCTTATCAAAGAACCAGCATGATTCCCCCGTTTTTCTTTCTCACATACCTCCAGGGGCCAAGACACAAGCTCAGGCCTGTGTTTGCCTGCTCACCCAGGGGACCTGCCTCTGACGTGGGCTTGACCTCATGGAGGAGTGCACGGAGTAGGGGAGGGGTCTGCTCTGACAGCCTGTCTAAGTCGCTAATCACCCTCGACGCCCACCCTATGCTCCTGCCAAGAGATGGCAAAGGACCAAGTACTGACTTTCCTTTCCTACTCAGTGCTCTGCGTGGCCTGATTCAGACCAGTCGTATGGGAAAAATCCCAGAGAGTCAAATCAGATAAGAGAGACTGAGACAGCAGGACAGACAGTGAAAAGAAGGTTTACTATAGAACATCAGACAATAAGCAGAGTGAAGTTCCATTCAAAGTCTTACCACAGCATCCATAAACTCGATGCAGCGCTTCAGCTCTGGCCTGGTGTCACAGTACTGACGGAATAACAGCCGACCAATGGGCTGCTTCTCACATAGACTGGTGTAGTCCCTCTCTGAGCGCACAAGGGGGGAGGAGACAAGGGGGGACACAGATGGAGAAAGGTCATTAACAGAAAAAATACACCACAGTACACAAAAATATACTATAACAGTGGTGTCAAACAGTCACGGGATGAGTCTTAAAGTCCTCTAAGAAATAATAAAAAGTCTGAGAAGAAATAACAAAAACGATTCTTCTACATATATAATATTTATGTTTGGTGATTCTATGTGCTATATCGTAGGCAACTGAACTTGTTTCAGTTTCTTGAAGACTTTTCATCTCTCACCCAAGAGGCTTGGGTGAAAACTCCTTGCTCAGAGTGACCAAATTAACCATGGATCATTTTCAATGTCAGTGTTTGCTGGCGCGCAGGTGGTCGAGTGGTTAGAGCGCATGCCATAAACGCAGCTGACCCCGGTTTGAATCCGGCCGGAGGTCCTTTGCTGCATGTCACATCCCCCTCTCTCTCCCATATTTCATATCTGTCTACTGCTTAATAAAGGTGTCTACGCCAAAAAAATCTTTAAAAAAAAAAAAAAAAATGTCAGTGTTTGCAGTTATTTTGTTAGTTTAGCCTAGCTCACTAGCTTAACCTACTTGTATATGGAAGCAGTAGCTGCTTTATTCAGCGATACAAATATACACAAAACACATCAGAATGATTATTAATCATTTTAAAAGTTCGTGTCCTAAAAACTGTAATACTGCTTTCAAAAAAAATATGAGCTACAGTCCTCAACCTCTACTAGCCAATGTCAGCCTCTATCACTGTATTTTCCAGGAGTTTTTTTTTTTTTTTTTTTTAAGCTGAAAAGTTTGATTTGATATCCTTATTTCAAGCTAAATTAATACTTACATTTGTGTAACTTGTTGTTCAAAACACACAAAAAAAACTAGAATTTTTCCTGCAACAACCTATCATTAGCTTTTCCCATAGCTTTTAGCCGCAGTTGTGAAGGCTAACAAAATAGGTTGTTTAATCATTGCAAAACAGACAAGGGCTAAACTTTTACTATCCATGACAATGAAAGATAGTCTTGTAACTGAAAATGTATGCATTAATGGTCATAATAATACTGATGACCTAGACAGTTAAAGAAGCTAATGCAAGCAGATTAGAAGCAACCCAAACCTTGCTCATAATCTCGTATGTATAGACTACAACATCATAAAAACACAACACATTGCATGTCTCTGTCTGCTCAATGACTGTTAGCTGTGTGTGTATATATGTCTCCTGTGCAGCTGGCCCCCGACTATTAGGACTAATGGCGTCCATTTGAGTCATATTTCCTCTGGTACCAAATGAGGAAGAAGACCCAGGACGTTTTCCATCACTGGTTGACAGCACGGACACACACATACACAAGATAAACATACAAACAAAAATAGGCCACACACATTCATGTACACATGCACACTATGAATAGAGGAGAAGGAGGACGAGGAGGAGGAGGAGGAGGAGGGATGCATGGGATGAACATTTCTGAGTGGTGACAGCTACAGGACAACCTCCAACAGTAAATCAAATCTTCACAACAGCCCTCCCAGCTGCACTGTTTATTACACAGCATTCCCCTCCGCTCTGCAGCCCGGCGCTCCTCATTCAAACTCACCACTTATACGACCGCAAAAACAAAGTTATCACTTTGGTGAGCAAACAGTAGAGTGTAGGGATATGATATTTTTATTGCTTCCCTTTCCACTGTGTGACTGCTGGGTTTTAAATCGGAAGAACAAAAGCCCTTTCAGAAAATCTCACGGAGCGATCTATAACTGTGTTGCGCTGTTGCACTAGCCTTCAGACATTGCCTTTCATCTTTGATCACCAAGTTTGTAGACGCCTGCTTTAGCGTTTCCCTATCAGCTGTGTTCAGCAGTGAGCTGGAGCTGGGAAAGCCCCTCACAAAGGCGATGTTAAGGTGTCCGTACAGCAAAAATGGTAATTTGCTCCTTTAGTCTGATTCACCTGGCCAGGTGAGGACAATGCCATTCGTGTTGTGTATGATCAAATAACTGCGCCACAATGACTACTTTTTCCGTCACATGCAAACAAATGTGTTGGCTGGACAGGTTATCGACACTCTGTTCAATAAAGAAGCTTCTTGTGAGTACACGTGACTTCTGTTTATGAGCTGGTTTGTTTGCAAATGGGCAGCGTGAACCTAAACAAACCAAATGCAACAAAGTCAATTTTTCCACTGTGGTTCCGTAGAAAATGAACTCAGTTTTGCTCTCTTAGTTGAATCATTGGCGGCTGCTCATCAGCAACCAAAAAGCTAGAGATTACAGATTCTTTATTTTAGTCAACATTTTTTTTCTCATAGGAATTTGGCTTATCACCTACATATCATTACACCAACAGGTTTAAATACATTGGGATACAATGAGCCTCCAGATAAGGTTTCATTGTCTTGCTCGAGAACAGGTTTTGCTGCAGTTTTATTCTAATTCCTCATGTTTCCTGCGACTTCAGAGGCCATTATGATCCGAACCTCTGCTGAATCAGAGCACAAAATGCTCACGCTCTGAGGTGACCCACACCACTTTGCGTAACTAAAATCACACGGAAACTATTGAGCAATGTCCTTGATTTCAATGTGTTTAAGTAAATGAACTATTGAGCAACGTATGTGACAACAAAATGATCCATGTGTCTTCGGTTGGCAACAAGCATAATCCAAAATAAGAAAAGCGATGTTTTTTTTTTTATAAAATGAGGATAGCATGTTTTATAATATAAATTAATGTAATTGAACCCTTTCTGTTCTGTTTGGCCACCGGTTTTAGACACACAACAAATAGGTGTTTACAAAGGGATATAGGAGTGTCTCTGTACTCTGGACATACAAAAAACACAATCTGCTGCAATTTTTGTCCACTGTGGTGCGAGGCCTCTACTTGGTTTTTAAATGGAGGGGAGTTGTCTCAGCAGTTTGGTCCATACTGTGCTATTTTCTGTTATAATCTGTTTACAATTTAACGGTACGCAGAGAACTGGGACTTGGAAACAATCCTCACCCAGGGACACACAAATTATTTTAGTATCTATGTTTTCGCAACGTAATGCTAAACACGTCAATTTTCTCAAAACACAGCATACTACTGCAGAAGCAATCTGTGCCAAACTACTGAGAGAAATTGGTAAAATTAAGATAAATGCGCACTTTAAAAAAAAACAAAAAAAAAAACAGCAGAATCTTATAGCATCTGAATGAATTCTTTAGTCCTGAGATGCTTGTCATTTTTGCAGCCTTAGTGAGTTGGAGAAAAACAACATTAACTACAGTAAAGTCCAAATGTCAAGATAGAAGAATGCTTAACCACATGTGTGTCTTTGCACATTCCTTCTCTTTATCTTGCCTATTTCTTGGATAAAGTTTACAGATTGATGGTTTTATGTTCACAGTCCACATTTGGGAACAGAATCCTGAGTTTTGCAGCTGAGCAAAGACCTGAAAAAAAAGAAAAAAAAAGAGTTTCTTTGGCCTGGCTCTGGGTCAGTGTGCGAGAGCATGTATGTGTGTCCAAGCCGATTCCAGGCTCTAAATCATTTGAATATGAGAGCGTCTGCCAGCATTCCACCAATGAAAAATTTCCTCTTTGCGTAAGAGAAGCCTCTCCTGTGTCCTGAAGGAAAACAACTGTGAAAGTAAGACGACAGAGAGAGAGAGAAACAGAGAGAAGGAGTAAGAACGTCCATGACAGCAAGGTGTCACTGAAAAATGGGACAGGAAAATAAAAGGGTTGAAGCTAGAGCTTTGAGGCTTGAACTAGCCTGGACTTGTAACTGTCTGTGCCAGTGAAGTAAGCTGCAATTACAACTTAATTAAAACTCCAATTTAGGCAGACACTGAGTGAGTTAGCGAGACAGTGAATGGTGCACAAGTGTAAGTATGTGCAATGCAGAGCCCACAATGATCCAATGTAACGGGTGCACATGTTCTGTATGTATTTGATGGATATCAGAGAAGAGAAAAAGGGAAGGGGAGATAGAGGGAGAGGAATAGAGAGGGAGAGTGGCCTAAGGCTGGCAGACAAAGTGGCTGCAGCCCACATAATGTAATCTGTGCTTCCTAGAAGTACTGCACACTTGTCAAGGCTAAGGTCAAATGCCTGACATTATCAAGACACAACAAAGACACTGCTATCAGTCGCCATACTGTGTCCTTCCATCTGCTGCAGCTACACCGTGTGCGGGGCATGCATGTGCATCTCTTCAAGCATGTGTGTGTGTGTGTGTGTGTGCGTGTGCGTGTGCGTGTGCGTGTGTGCGACATGCCTACACGTCTGGGTGTTTAAGTAGGCAAAAGGGGATTATTTTAATCCACTGTTCTGTGTGATAGGGTAATTACGCAATAGCGTCTATGTAATAGTGACGTATCTAACCCTCAACAGTTGCTGAATGTACACACACACGCAGGCACATATACTGTGGCAAATTTTCAGAATCCTCTGCAAAGTTATAACTCAAATGACAATAAACATGCAAGACATGACGGATGCACTGCTTTTTCACACTTAAAGGGATATTCCGGTGTAAGTTTAATCCATGGTCTAACACACCGTGAAACTGCGTTACACTCCCTCTCGAGAGATCAAGTTAGCAGACCGCTAATTTACGGAGTTTTATGAACCTCAGAAATGACCGCACGACAACAATACACTGCAGTAAATGGATCCAAATATAAACCGCCACCAAAAAGCCACAAATAATGCTCAGAACAGCACCAAACTTCAGCAACAGTACAAATAGGGTCTCAGCACATAGTCCGGGGCATTAAAACTCCACTAGCTTAGCTGGATTTCTACTGAAAAGCTGACTAAATTTACCACTCTTCTGCAGCAGCTTCCTGTTGACGGGAAGTCCCGACGACTCGATTACCGAGTGCAGTAGAGTTCCACGGCTCAAGGATGAAAATGCATGATTATGACTCCATGGAAAAGCAATCAAAGTTCATATGTGTCTTACCTGCCAGTTTATAATAGTTATTATCAAGAGCGGACAGGGAAAAGAACAAAATCGTCGTGTCGGGACTTCCCCGACCCGGAAGCTGATGGAGGAGAGTTGAACTCTGTTTTTAGCTTCACAATAGAAATCCAGCTAAGCTAGCGGAGGTTAGATCCCCCGGACTATGTGCTGAGACCCTATTAGTACTGTTGCTGAAGTTTGGTGCAGTTCTGAGCATTATTTGTTGCTTTTTGGTGGTGGTTTATATTTGGATCCATTTACTGCAGTGTATTGTTGTCTTGCGGTCGTTTCACAGTGATTTAGACCATGGATTAAATTTACACTGGAATATCCCTTTAAGGTGGCGTTGATGCGTTGTTTTAGGCAGGTAAGTGGTCACTGCTGACAACAGATGCATTCAAGTTTATGATAATTACAACTGTATTCAAGGATTTGTTATATGAAGACAAAACGACAAGGTACAAAATCGATGCCGAGTAAGAGATTTCACCTTAGGGAGTGCCGTGCATCTACATGTGTTTCACTCCTGACTTTTCTCTCACTCTCTCCTGTCCTCCCATTGTAAAAGCCTCTCTCTTTCTCCGTTTTTCACTTGCTCTTACCATAACTCTGCTGTGTTGCCACTCTTACATTGCTCTTAAGTGGTGGAAAGAGGGAGGGAGAGAGATACAGATAGTGGGAAGGGGAGGCATGGAGACAGAATAGAGGGAGGGAGAGTATGTGGGGGAGGGTAGCACTTAGCTGTGACGCACTATCTCACACACACACACACACACACACACACACACACACACACACACACACACACACACAGCTGTGGCATTCAGAGGACCAGGGACCAGGTTGGTGGGGGGGGGATAGTGTAGCCTAGGAGTAGTGTATTTGTCTGGGTCACAAACAGAGAACCCTGCCCCTGTTTCAAGTCAAACCTGGATGTGGAGAACAGGAAGGAAGCAGGAGTGAAGACGCTTTGATTTGGTATATGAGCGACAGCATTGTGAGACACACATGGAATGTTAAGAGAGACTTTGAGATTAAGAAATGGCTGTCCAAATGGATTCCCTGAGTCAGACACACACACACACACACACACACACACTTATAAACACACTGTTTCCTGTCCCCTGCCTGTAACTGCGGGTGGAGACGGGTAGAAACAGGAAGGAAGTCCAATCTGAACTTCCTCCCTCAGTCAGACCCACCCCAACGACACAGCATGGCATGTTATCTTTCTACCTCACTCACACACACTCCCAGTTTCTTACCGATAACGCGGCGTAGCTCCTCGCACTGGCTGATGTGGGGGAGTTTTAGCATCTCCTTCCATTTCTTACTGCGACCGTTCCTCTTCCCTCCTCCACCTGGGACACAGAGAGAGAGATTCATATAAGCCCATCAATCAAGTCATTGTTTTTGCGCTCGGAGTAGTTAAACCGCATCCAACAGTTGGCATTTTCAGCACATGAAGAGGAAGACATCCAGCAGAGTGGGTGCGCGCGCAAGTGGGTTGACCTTGCAGTGACCAGAGGCAGGGACAGCTGGTTCATCTCACCAGTCGCCTCTATGCATCATGACAGAGCATGTGGTGAGGAATGTTGACAGCTTCAAAGATCATGGGGCATACACACATCAAATCACACACACACAAACACACAAAGTTGGCTCTTTCCCTGAAGCACTGTCAAACATTAACCAAACAGAGTTTTAACATTTTATCAGTTATGTCACACACACACACACACACACACACACACACATACACACACACACACACCAAATGAGCCTGATGTGAGGGGTGAACAACCTCTAGGCACAACTGCGCTTTCAGAGGACTGGGATCACTCAATATATTTACTGAAATGCTCATCCCAACACCAGTGTGTGTGTGTGTGTGTGTGTGTGTGTGTGTGTGTGTGTGTGTGTGTGTGTGTGTGTGTGTGTCTGTGAGAGAGAGAAATAGTCTCAACAGGGGTGAACTGAGGCATTTTACTCCTTGAGGACAGACGGGGGTACTGAACATGGAGAAGTCAGTGGAGTGATCTGATGAGATGCTGCTTTGATTTGCTAAATAGGAGCTTTACACACACACACACACACACAGTTATATTTAAAGAGATGAGGAAAACATAGAAACTAGTGTCAATGTGCATTCGAGTTGGTGCCTCCATGATCAAAACTGAAGATCATCTTTTTTCTGGTAAGGACACAATAAACATTATCTGAAAGAAAAAGAGTGCTCGGAAGTTCAAACAACAAGGATCCAAAGCAGTCCTCTGTCGAAAAGGGTAAAAAGCCTTAATTTAGATTTCATACTGTAATTCCTAAAAACTCACTGTAAACTAACTTTAATTCCTTTGGGGGATTTATCTCTTTTTTTAACATAAGGCTCTGGTGGTTTTATAATCATTGAATCGCTTTTGACTAAGTAATTAATTCAAAAGATATTAATATTGAACTTTAACATTTAGTTGCTATCTGTGATTTGGCTGTTTTACTTTTTTTTTTTTTTAAACTCATTGATGCCATTTGGCATAAAGTGCTATATGTAAGAATATTTGTGAATGTTGCCATGCCATCCCTTTCCATTGCTTTTAAACTGATTTGCTGCACTGTTTACAGTGAATATTTCAAAACCACTCTATGAAGAATCTGAAAATATTTTTTACAATGTCAATGCAACATATTTCACTTTAAAAAAATAACACAAGGCATCCATTCTTTCTGGGTTTTTATCATTACCATTACGTATAAAATGTAAATTAAAAAGAAAAACAGTTAAGAATCCATTTAAAAAAGGTATATTGCAATACAGACAAGATTTTGAAGGTAGCTCCAAAAACACTGGTGGAAGCCTGTTACCAACCACTTTTTTCTAGCTTCCCTGTAGCGAGCTACCGCTAGCTACTTAGGGAGTCACCACAAGTAACGGAACCCAACTCAACTGGATTTGGCTGGGGCTAGCTGGTTAGCATGCCAACCAACTTCAGTGACTACGGCAACACTGTACATAGACACGACATATACACGTTTCTTCACAGTTCAATTTTGAACTACAGACTTACATACTGCTCCTTTAAAACAAACACAAAAAAACAGGAAGTAGACCTCTTCAGCATTGATAATTTTTATTTAGTTTGCGGAAAAATTAATGAGGGACTGGGGTTAAGGACAGAAAGCTGTTGCTGCAGGCAGGCATCTGGTTTCAGAGTCAGTAGATTTAAACCCTCATCCTTCATCCCATCACTTCAAGTCCATGTTTTAAATTACTGAGTAAATAAACTCAAGTGAACCATGTAGACTGTGATAGCTTGAGGATGACAGAGAGGGAAATCCTCTGCCCCCAAGTTCACGAGACACCGGCTGGCCCGGCAGTGACGTGCGACGGCTGCAACATTAACGCATACGTTGGGTCACTATGTTCAAACACCTGCAAAACACCAACACACACAAACACACTGTCTGTACGGTACAGTGTGTATGCTCTCACCTCTGCAAAAACATCCCCATTCCTCTTTGTCTGCAACACGTCACTTTCATTACACAATCATACTTTGTAGTCTTGTCCCGTTTACAATAACAACCAAAAACACACTTACAAGCCAGATAACAGCACTACAAGCTGTCATCATTTATTTGAACAAGCACTAATAACAGACACACACACACACACTCAAGACAGGGACACATCTCTTTACTTTGTCACGTAGCTTGAAAGGAGAGTTACAAGTTGATGTTTACCAAGCTAAGAACATCCCACAGCTCTCGGGTTGTAGATGTTGACAGGCATGTTGACAGACCTGTTGTGGAGCTGCAGGGCACACACAGATATGGACGCACAGGCCCATGCACAAAAATTTACTCTCTCTGTTGCAGGGAAAGGAAAAAATAAAAATAAAAGGAAGAGCAGGAAAGACTAATGTTGGAGTTAAAAGTTGGATAGGCTATCGTACACACTGTCTGATGAGAACCAGTTGCACCTGGCTGGTTATATTGCAGGAGAAATCCTTGCACACACACTCAAGCCAAAAACACAGGATGATTGATGAACACAGTCAAAGCAGCTCTACCAAAAGTAACAAATTGTCAGAGATTTACTTAATCCCTGTAAAACGCTGATATTGTTGGAGGGACATTTTAAGCGTTCAGACATGAAGCCCCAATAAAAAAAATCAAAATGACAATGCTTGTCTACTGTTCAAAAGGACACAAGGGTGAGAAATGTCAACTAATCTTACGAAAAGAGGGAAAAAGACAAAGAATGTGACATGAAAAGAAAGACAGGGATTTTAATAGCAAGCTACGGAAGAGCGTGCGCGTATGCACGTGCCTGTCAGAGCTGGCTGGGCCACCCCACCCTGTTTAATGTCACTCTGACGTCAAAGCCATGTGTGCAGGCCCTTAATGCAGACAGGATGGAGCAAGTATTTATTTAACTTTGGTTCTCCCCTCCGAGAGAACGGGGCCCTCCATAAACACCGACTTCAGAGCAGTTTCGCTCATTCATAGCCGAGCTGCGGCCAGCGCTGAGATCATCGCGCAGGATCTCGAGACAGGCCTGCGCATGTGCCACTGTGACGAGATTCAAAAGCAGGAACACGTTGAGAAAAACTTGAATCTCGAGACGTGTGTGCTCGACTCCAAGGACGCACATTCCTTTTCCTTTAAAAGATCTGAAGACAGTGGGGTCATCCTGGTCACACAGCAGTCCAAAACGTGTACCAGCGACTGGCCGACACAACCTCACATCATCCCCGTTTATCTATTTCCACATGCTTCCTGTCGCCTTTGCAGTGAACTATCTAACAAAAGCGAAATACCACAAAAAGTAATAGCCATAAAAGAAAGTGGCAGACAGCTCTGGCCACGAATTAATGGATGACCCACCACCACACTCGGCCCCTTTAAAACAACTGAAGCCAACTAAAGTTGTCGTCTTCCGCACTGTTAAAATCTAATAGTCTGTTATTTCTTTAAGGAGACACCTAATGCCAAGTGGCATCACTGCAACACATCTGATGGAGCATTTCTGTCTTATTACAACATATTGAAAAGCCCCCCGGTGATCACCATCCATCACTTTTTATCTAACTTGGAGCATGTCTTACAGCTGGGATCGTTACAGCAACAGCAATGTCACTTTGTGTCCGACATGAATTTTGGTATGTTTTCTTTCCTTTTCAAGTCTGACCGGTTTAACGCATCAAGGGGGAGTATGGAAAACAAAGAGAACCAGAGGGAGTGAACTGTTTTCACGCGGCGTTTGCTCGTCTCCGTCTGTCCGCGCATTAATGGATGTACACTCTCTTCTGTCCCCCTTTCCTCCCCTGTGATCGGTTGCAGATTTCACACGCTCTTAATGGGCATGAAGGCCAAATACTGTCTAACACGATCCCAAATATGCTCCTCTCCGTGTCCTCCCGATCCCCTCTCATCTCACGAAGGAGTCAGACTGGAGGTAACACAGTAGACTCCGGAAGTATCACCTCAGGACGAGATGATATCCCTGCCTCACCATTTAAGAGTTCCTGAAGCTTTCCTAAATTTAAACTCAAGCTGTAATTTTTTTTAAGAAGCCAGTTCAAATGGAGTTCACAACCTACTCTGCATCCAAAAGTTACAGTTGAAATACTGATAGAATTGACAGGAAACTTCTGTGTCACCAATGGATTAGTGACTCAATTGTTGATTTGCCTAAAAAAACATTTAAAAGATTTCTATCTGATGAATGTATTTGGAGAACAGATCATTCCAAACGGAAGCCAATATTAGCTCATTAAAGAAATACCAGCAAACAGATCGGTTTACAAGTCACAAGAATAAGCAACACAGAAACATCAAATGACCTGTATGTTTGAGGTAATTACATTACAGTTTACATAGTTTGAGAAAACAACTGCTAACTGTAAAATCTTTCACACATACATGGTAATGACTATAAAGATAATTCCTTATAAAAAATGCATACATTATGCAGTAATGTGACAGTGACATGTTCCGCTATGACATAGATTTTGCAAAACTAAATGTTTTAGCTTATTAAAAGTCATGTGCCTTTTGTGGGTGCGATAACGTACAGCTAGAGGGCTAACCGTGTTCTTATAGTACTGTAGTAACACCCAGTAACTACCGTTTTCCCTGCTAATGCTGGTGTGGGTAACAAAAATAAGAAGATAAAAACAAAGCACCCCATTTCTCTGCTGTCTGCTCTGAAAGAACCAACACAAATGTCTTCAACTGCTCCCACCATCCGAGGAAGTGAAGACACAGTGGATCTTCTTTATTTTGGATGAAAACATGCCCACAAAAACTGGAAAACTATTTTATGTTTGCATAATCATTTTATTTTGGATTGCTTTCCCGGCAAAAATAAAAAGCAGGACTAGCTTCAAAACTCGACCGCAAGGATGAAGCGTTACAGAGTTCAAACTTAGAACCTGTGAGTTTGGCCATTTTTTATGTTGCTTTAATGTTTACTTTGCAGGTTGGCCTGTTGAGCTTGACAGTAGCCCGATCGGCAGCCAATGTGGTTAGTGTCTATCATAACACCAAATTGTGTGGACCTAGTAGTAGGGTAGATCCCACCCCCATGTCAAACACAAAAAAACAAAAAGAACAATTTCAGTTGTAAATAAAAGCCCCAAAAAGATAAAAGTACAATTGAGTCGATTAACAAAAAATGTATATGCAAAAACTCTGTTAACCGAATAATTTCTTTTTGTTTTCGATTAATTTGTTGAATATTGTGACAATTCAATGGATAACTGTCTTGGTTTGAAAAATGTAAAGTCAAAAGTGTTGGAAAAAGTCACAATTTCCCACAAACACATTTTCCTAAAACCTTTTTAGATCTTAAAATGTCAACTGCGACAACTTCTTACACTTGAAAAGTGACTTAAAATTAAAGTTGCAGAGATATTTTCTAACTCAGCCAGAAAAGGTTCCAGCTTCACAATGTGAACATTTTCTTGTTCTCACACTTCTGCATGATGATAATAAAACGGAATGGCATCTGGACTAATGGTCAAACAATACAAAACATTTAAAAAGCCCCCATGATTATGATCATGATTGATGATTAACCAAATAATAGAGAGAAGGATCATTAGTTATAACCCTAAATTACTATGTAGCTACCTTCAAAATGAGACATTCAAATCTACTCTGTTTTAACTGAGAAAACAAAGTGTTGTATGGGGCACATAACACACATATATTGCACACATCATATAACGAATACATGAAACTATTATTTGCTTCGCAATCAATGAATACAGTCGAAAAATGAGAGAACTGATGAGAAGATAAAGAAAAACTTGGAAGAGGGAAACAGCATCACTGGCAACTTTCTCTGCTGTGATTCCCAGCTTTTTCAGATGTTACTGTGAAACACAGATCCGTGCGGCGCTGCTGTCTTCACAACCCGTCTTTATTTTGCATCGCCATATGGGAGAAGCCACTCGCCCATCTGATGAACACATGTCACATGCTGACACTCAGGATAACAGCCACAAGGCCAGAAAATCCAGCTCGTCTGCGACAGTGACAGACCGACGGCGGCAGCAAGCAGCCAGTATTTACATCTTCACACGATGTGTCTCTCGCAGTTTGGTTAGGGCCCTATAATCAGTACAAGAGGGTTTAACTCATTGAACGGACATCAAAAATGCAGAATGGGGGTCAAAGATCAGGGTCAGTTTGCACTTAAAAAATCCTCTGGGCTTAAAATGAAGAGAGAAGTTAAAGAAAAACGAGGAAGAACATGTCAACATCCAAACACGCTGTGAAGTAACTCCACTACATTTTGGCACCGAAAGAATTTTTCCTACCTTTCAAAACACTGATAACACCGTTTACCAAGATATTTTTGGCCACAGAAATCATACCCTAAATATTTGGTACCAGCTCACACCTCGTCAAATCTGACCCCCACCCTGCCGCAGTCGCGCAGGTGGAGGTTTGGATCGGACGGCCTTCGGTGAATTTCCAAAAAGCATGACTCAAATGGTAGGAAACGAGAGAGAGGGTCACGTTCAGTTTAGGCCCATTGTAACAAGAGCATGCACATGGGCACAATGGAGGCCTGGTCATGATAAATGAATGGCCTGTTGCTTTCCCAGTCACTTTCCAGTACAGTGTGTGATTGGCTGGAGTAGCCCCTGATAAGGAAAACATTAGCTGCGAGTATCTGTGTTCCCTATTCAAAGCAAAGGCCCAGTGTTTGCGTAAGGTAATCCGTCTGTATACTTGCACTGAAAGACACACATCAGCTGAGGGAGGGAGGAAAAAAAGAGAAACATGTGAACATCAGGCAGCACTCACCTCTATCACATGCCCCCTTCCCTTTTTCCTCCGACTCCAGCCTCTTCCTCCCCTCCCCCATATAAACAGTTTTCTTCTCTTGTTATGCCTTCATTAATTCTTTATGGCCAGACCTTCCTCTCCCCCTCCACATGGCCCTGAGAGAAGGCCTGGGTCACGTGTAAAAGTCTGAACAACATTACAGCATCAGAGTGAA
The DNA here is from genome assembly GCF_900880675.1 of Sparus aurata. NCBI lineage: Eukaryota > Metazoa > Chordata > Actinopteri > Spariformes > Sparidae > Sparus > Sparus aurata. The sequence goes on along the minus strand of NC_044187.1, from coordinate 30,582,282 downwards.
TTCCAGGACATGACAACAAACGAGCAAAGCAGCAAAAGAAAAAAAAAAAGGGGGGGGGGGGGTACACGAGGTAGAACATGCCATTATTCACATGAGCAGAGAGGAGACACGCACATGCACGCGCTGCACATGCGATTTCTCTCATTCCAGCAGCACGCTGTGGTGTTTTGCAAGACCTTTCCTTCCTCCTTCCCATCTCTCTGCATTCAAGATATTCCATTAAATCGAGCCGAGACGTGCTTGAAAACTGACCCTTGTTTTCACAGTGTCTTGGGGGAGAGGAGGGGAGGGAGGGAAGGACAGTGCAGGAACATGGTGAGACTAAACTTGAGACAGACGCGCAGAGTTCGAGTGCGCAAGAGGACAAACTGAAAGGTCAATCATCATATATGTTATCTCCAGCTGTCTTTCAGATGAAGGGCCCACTGGCTTATTTCACGGCCATGCTGAAAGAGCCGGAACACACAAAAAACTGCCTCTGAGCCCTTGGGTGTGGAACACGTTACTCCTTGAAGATTATCTCTGATAGGACAACACCTTGAAGGTATATTTGAAGGCAGGAATGATATAAAATGTAATCAAGGGCAGACACCAAAATGTTTTAAAAAGACAAACTGATAAATTGTGAAGGACCTTTGACATTTAATACACTTGCTCCAAGACTTTGCCAGACCTCTAAAATCTCTTTTTAGAAAAAAAAAACAACTTTATTTGAACCATAAGAACTTGTAAATACACCCGTACACATTGTTAAGATCAGACTGACAGCTGGGATCTCAACACCAGTTTAACATTTTATATGGCAGCTGGAACAACGTCCCTATGATGTTCACAAAGTACCTGAAAAGTGCCTCTTCATGCATAGTCAGCTTGCCAAGAAACTGTGCTAATGAACATCCCAGTAGCCACCCAGCTAAGTGTCGCTACTAGTGCCTGCGTACGCAACACACTGCGTCTCGTTCTCCGCACAACCCATTTGTGGGTGTAATAACTGTAAAATGGGTCCCACATCAAGGGACAGTCACAAAGCAATGTGTTTTATGAGGCTCAGCTGGAGGAAACACCCTAGAGTGATGACAACAAGTGTTAGCCCAGCTATGACCACAAAACTAATAAAGCTACACTGGCTAACGTCACAGGAAAACCCTCACAAGTCGTCTGAGAGGACCTGCTGCAGGCCTACAGTCTGAAGGGTGGTGGAGAGGGGGCAGAGAGAGGTAAGTGACACCAACAGCAGAGGTATATATCCAGGTACATCTGTAATGTTCTATGATGAAAAAGTCCAAATCAAAGCTTCTTGCTTGTAAGGTGGAAATGACTTACATAAACAGGATTAAAGTCTCTTCAGTGAGCACTGGACTGTCCACATTCCTTCCTTTTTATGAAGACAGGAGGAATGATGAAAGAATCACAGTAGACACAGATCTGGAGAAATCTGATTCCAGGAAGAGACACAAGAGGGAAGAGGCAAAATGCTCCCCATGAACAGCCACTCTGTACATTTGAATTTGAAAATGTGGGTTGAAATGAAATATGGGATGAACATATTGTAGGTTCTTGTCCCTGCTGCATAAGAGTTGGCCTTAAAGAGACACTCAGCTACACAACTTATGGATAACTCCATTGCATCTTGGCAAAGACGTACTATTTTTTTTAAACAAAGCTAGTATCTGGCAGTGATGGCTGTAAAACAATGGAACACCAGTTTATTTAGTTGAATAGTAAAACATTCTTACATTTTGATTTCATCTTACAACACTTTTGTTGCAATGGTGAACTTTTGTATAGTGCATGTTCTTTATTCACAAATGTAAAAAAAAAACTTAAAGTAATATCAACACTTGACTAGTACAGATACAATAAAGCTTAACTGTCTAAACTAAGGAACCATGCGCAGTCATCAGGTTTTGAGTTCCCCCTTGTATTAACTTTGAGCAGAGGCCAGGTTCTTCAATGACAGTAAACCACAATAGAGCAGAATGCATTGTAGACATCCAACATGTTGAGTTTTTAACAAGGGTTGCAACTTTATGAGTTTTTCCATTTCATAAAGTATCCTGGTTTAACAGTATCACAGTAAAACATTATTATGCCTGTTGTTATCAGTTACAGTAACCTTTAAAGGATCAAATATTATGTCCTGACAGACATGAATATTGATATAAACTTGAAAAATATTGGCTAGTTTTAATAGAACAGTGTGCCTTCAAATCTGTTCACCACTGAACCTTTCATTTTAACTAAGGGGTGCAAGATTTATCTGATATTGTAATGTTGGTGTTATTCCTGGATCATCATAATTAATGTTGCTCCAGGACCATCACTGCAACTGACCAAGGAGTGACAAAGTCCATATTAGGAGTAGGTTGTGACGGATGAATGGGTTAATCACAGGGCTTTCAACCGCAGGTGCAAGGTTAGTGTCCTGGGAGGAACTGACTTTTATATTGTTGACTTATTATTTTCAGTTTTGTTGTTTCGATTTCTGTTGCAGTGTGATTCGGTTTAAACAACTAAACTAGGTATACTTAATTAGGTTTTGGAAAAGATCCTGTATTATGTTATTATGTTCCTGTGTTGGGAAGGATAACTTCTTCCATTTGCTTATCTTTCTATGACACCAAAGAAATGTGATTGTTCAGTTGCAATGATGGACCTGGAGCAACATCCATTTTGATGTTAGGTGTAGGAACAACACCAACACAGCGATATCAGATCATGCGGGGTACAGCAACTCTCCTCAACTGCAGAAGCTCTTTCTGTCGTGCTCTGACCATGCATGCACCCACCACTGCTCTCTGCAGCCACTATATTTATAACTCACAGCTGAATGCAACAAGTAAACACTGGCTGTCAGAGGGCACTCTGGGAAATGTAGTCAACCTCAGATATCATAGTTCATTAATCGGTGTAACCAACTGACCTGATTTCACTGGTTTGTCCAATTTAAGAATTGCCACGGCGCTCTATGGTGGTAGACCCAGATCGTCCTCTTGACTATGTGGTACATTTTTACTCGAAACAAAGCAGTGTGAGAGCTAATGCTTTATAGCCTGATCAGAAAGAAAAATTACAACAGTTTCACAAAATAATTCTATTTCTATCAGTTATATGCCGACTTCTGATATCTAACGATGTCAGAGAATACAGGGGTGGATTTTTCTTGAAGAAAAAAGTACAACTTCAGCAATTGTTTACGGTTTGATGGTTAAGATTAGGGTTTGCATCTGTTGACTTTTCAGGTCTGATAGAGGAAAATATGTCACATATTAAGTGACCAGGAGCTATTCAGCACAGCCTACTCCCTAACTGAGATACATGTGCATATTCACCTACAAAAGAAATATCAGTTTGTATCAACTATTCCGTCCAGTTTTATACAAACCGTCATTTTATGTGAAACTGATCAAAAGGACTCTTCAGTTTGGTTATTAAAGAGCTCTGACACATACATGTAATGTTACAGCCGAAGAGTAAACATTATTTTTCTCCACAGACTTCACACCGCCATCTGCTCCACTATGATAGGGTGCTCTGCCAACTCAGGTGCTGCACAGTATTGTAAACAGTGCAGTCTGCGGGACAAACTACGATAACACTGTTTCTAAATTATCTCAAGTGCTTTTAACTGCATTATGTATGACAAGTTCTCTGTGACTATCAGCTAATGTATGCACCAATATATTCAGAGATAAATACTGCACTAGCTGCCAACGAAGGCCCTCCAGTATATCAGATCGTAAAACACTTGTACTTAAATACTGAATATGGGTTACCGTTAATGTGAAAAGAGTTTAGACTGTTAACAAAACTACTGATGAGATACTCCTAATATTATACTGTATAAGACCATGTGTTAAACTGTTGGATGCATCTTCACTATTTCAAAAACCATCTAAAATATTCTCAGACGAGATGTAGCAATGACTTCCTCTGAAAGTAGAAGACGTTCACCACATGAAACTGTCACCTCTCATAGTCTGAGCGGCCCTAAAGTAAAAGGCAAACAGGCAAAAATGCGTTGGATTTCCTTTCAACGCATTTGTGCCGAATGTATATATACACATTTTTACAGAGGCTGAGGCGGGAGCAGTGTCATCTCTACAACACCAAACCACTTCCCTTGACGTGTCATTTCAACTGTGGCAGACTGGACACACCCTGCTATAACACTTCTCACTCTGGCCACCCAGTTTCACATCAACAGGTGTATGAAAGTTGACTAAAATGCCAAATGTAACGAGCATCTTGTGACCACATTCAAACATACAAGTGTCAGATCTTATTGTTTTAAAGAGTCGATCCTGGGATGAAGAAAGCTCCATACTGGCAAATTAAACCCACATTTGTTTATGCGTCATGCTCAGAATCTGCTTGTCAATTCCCGTCTCAACAGTTGGGTCAGAGAGTTACATGGCAACTGATTTAATGTCTTGCTCAAGGATACATCAGCAGGGCAAACTCTTGCTGACTCAGTGGCTGCAGCTCATGCAGCTGGTGGACTGCCTCCCTGCACCCTGTATGCTGTGTGCATAAGCTTTGATGCCATGCAGCATGAAGCTGATCGAGGGGAATAAAAAGGCAGCTGACCTCTGATCCAACGTTTTTAAAAAGGTGGGGTTTGCTTCACAGCCCGTGACAATGCCAGTGTTGTGACATATTGAAACACTTTTGACAGCTGCAAACACCCACCCCCGGAAAGGCTAATTGAAATCAAATTAGTCTCCCTTGCACCTTAAAGGGATAAATTGGGAGCCATTAGCGTTTTAATCTTTGTTAATTGGGTGCTAATTAACACCTTGAATGGTATGGCAGGGAGAAATACAACAAAACAAACAAAATATACTGACTGTACACTCAACATGTTTGACGTGGTGAAGGAGTGTCCATACCATGTCTAAAATCCTTTTGAGGACTGCAATTTAAAAAATTTCTCATAAGATGCAATTAATTGTATAAGACCTATTTGCTCATACAAACTATGAGACCAAAGATCTGTTGTTTTTTTTTTAAACTTGATGAACAACTACAAATCATTACAGACTTATCAATTAGTTTTCTGCCAAATGACCCACTGGCAAATCAACAAATGTGCCACCAGTAGCCTATATCATGGACAACACGCCAGGCTCCTTTGGATGAAACACTGGCAGGTAGTGAGCCTGTAGATCCGATCAGTGTACAATAACCTCACGGGGTAACACTCACGGCAAAGCCAAGCACCATTTAACGGCAGGTAAAGGAAAGCCAGATGCCTCGTCAGGAACAACTGCTGCTACGAAATGGATTCACCGCTGCTGTGAATAATCCATTTCACAGCAGTGTTGGCGTTTAGTCTTGAACTGAAACGCAGTCCGAATATAATGCAAACCATCAGCAGCTAGGGAAGGCCACTGCATACGCACACTGAACCGCGACCCCCCCGAGCCATCCATACGCACGGAGAGCGACTTTGCTGTCGAATAAAATGGATCAACTTGCACAAGAACCTCCGAGGCCACAGGCCCTTTCTGCTGGTGTCCAATCCGATTGGACGAGAGAGAGAGAGAAAACACACAAGTGGAAATGGTTGAGCAGTAATAACACCTTTCTACCCTCCTCTGGTAGCTGATACAGTGTTGTACACCCACCCTGCGCCCACACACTGGCTACAAAGTAGCCTCTCTGCTCTGCCATCTCCTGGAAAACAGATGGATACTCGCCTCTTTGCCACCTCCAGGTGAGCAGCTGCGGGATCACCAGCCCACAGAGCAGCGTGCACACCCGGGGCTACAGCGCTTGGGCCGCCGGGGTACATGCTGGGCCTTCTTCCAGCCTCCCACTGCATCTAAACAGCTTCACTGTAATATTATTCCTCCCTCCTAGCAGCTCCTAATAAACAGTCAAACGGCAATGCAGTGACATATATCTGCGTCAAATTATACCACACGTTCGCTTTACATTCCTAATTGTTTTTTAAAACACACAGAAACCTACAGTGACAGGTAAGACGAGACTGTGCTGAGCCCCAGAGCCCCACTGCGCAGCTATATTTTGGTCCACACTCAACACCATGTAACGTGAATACCATTAAATATTCGTTATGTCACCGTAAATTGTAATTATCCACTAAACCACTGGCGCTCGGTGTGTGAAAAAATTTGCTCGACAGCCTCTAATGCAACGCTGCCGTCTGAAAGCCGCGATGCTGCAAACACTCCCTGCGTTGTTCATCTGGAGCCCGCTGCTCGGGCCTTATGTTAACCTGCCCGGTGAATGTGTGTGTTGTTAGTGTACAAACAGCTGATTTCAACGGAATATGTTCGGCGTTTGCCCGGAGACAAAGCGCTGCGCAAGGGATGGGAGACAAGAGAAGGCAGAAAATCCCAAGGAGGACAGCCGGCCGAGAGCTCAGGCTCGTTCATGACCGTGTCGTTGAGGTGGGAGAGACAGAAAAAAAAATACATTTTAATTCCTTCTCATTAAAAGACGAGAGAAAAAAAAAAAAAAAGACATTCCGCTTTACTTACCTTCCCTCGCCTTCAGGAGAACCGTGTTGGCCACGATATTTTCAATCTCCATTGTCAGAATGTGAGTCCCGAGCAGTCGCGATACATTTCACTCAGCGGAAAAAGACGGTTTTTCTGATCAAACGTGCCGACGACGGTCAGGCTGCTGCACGCGCACGGGGCGAACGCGGCACTGGCGCATAGTAGGTGTTTAATAGTGGTCGTCGTTCCTCTCCATTGCAAGACGGGCTTTTTCTTTTTTTTTTCGTCTCTCTCTCTCTCTCTCTCTCTCTCTCGCTCTCTCTCTTGTATCAAACCCTACCTACGGAGCTGTATGATTACGACGGGGCTTGTTAGCATTCACAGCCTGCCTCCCTTCCCTCTCTGCCTGCCTTCCTTCCTGCTTCGGCTCCCTCCTCCTCCTCCGCCTCCTCCTCGCCCCTCCTCTGCACAACGAAGCAGCGAGAGTAGGAGGGATCAATTTACAACCAGCGCAACCACACACACGTTCACACACAAGCGCCTTCATACGTACATGCATGTAATTTCCTCGTCTCGGTTTTCCTGAAATTACGGACGGTTACGCCATTTATTGTGTGGCAGTGTTGGATTAAAAAAAAAAAAAAAAAAAATGTGTGTGTGTGTGTGTTTCTACAAGTTTCCCCTTCAGGCGTGAGATTCTCCCCAACCACAGAAAAGAAATCCCACTGGAAACATCCAGAAGAGGAAAAATACATGTTTCCTTTAAATAGTCGTTCTCAAATTCCTCGATATCTACACATGAGTGGATGTGCTAATAAGTAAACTTTTCCTCTCCATGATTTCCTGCTTTACAGCTGTTTCATGTGCTGCTGGCTCATGCGCTGTGAGGAAACATGAATGCCATTTGCCACAGAGGCCTGACAGAGCTCTTATTGTGTGAACAATGGTGCGGCGGTTTCAAGTTGTTGCATTATGCCAGGTCGCACAGCCTGGAGAAAAGAGATAACACACTGGTTTTTCTTCTCTTCCCAGCCACGCTGTGACCCAGCATCCCGCCGGGCTTTCTAATCTGGCTTTTGGATCAGGTGGGCCCACAGCGCTTTGACTAGAGCCGTGTGTCAGTCTGCAAGGAGAGGCTTGGGTGCCAGCTGAGATGATGCAGTTGTTGTTACTTTAGGTGTAAAATTTGCTCTTGAAAAGGTTCAGAGATTAAACGTAGTGACCGAGAACGAAGGCATTTCACTTTTCACTTTGTTACGACGGTCATAAATGCATTATGAGCGAGGCCTGAGGGTGTCTTTGCACCAGGGAGCTGAAGAACTCTGAGGTCAAAGGTCAGCAACTTTCTGCTGATTTTATCAAAACAACACGTGTAGAGCTACTTAATCAAGGAAAACAATCAATATCTTATACATGCTTGCTGTGGGATACGTGTTCTGTAAGATGAAATTCAAATCAAACTGATGATGAAGACTTTGTGAACAGGTGTGTGTGTGTGTGTGTGTGTGTGTGTGTGTGTGTGTGTGTGTGTGTGTGTCCTCAGCCATGAAATTATTATCAATTAGCAATAATATATAATCATTATTGGCAGCACTCCTCAAACCACCATCAGTGATGGAATGTAACTAAGTACATCTACTTGAGTATTGAGCTTAAATACAATTTTGAGGTTCTTGAGGCAAATGTTATGCTTTTTACTCTTCAGTTATTTGATAAGTGCATTGACTCCATGCTGGTTCCATGCTGCATCAGCGCCAAATTTTGCATTTTGATTATCAATTGATAAATCTATATCTATGTTATCTACAGTATTGATTCTGATAATCAGAACAATGCTGAATATCAGATCCAATAGGCCTATCCGAATACGCAGGTAATCAGGTGACCCATCGTACCTACAAGTACCTACATATAAACATGTATAATTTAGTTTTAGTCCTGCTTTTGATACATGTGGCCATTCATTGCTTCATTTACTTAACTACATTTAATATCATATACTTGAAGACTTTTATTCAAGAACTGTTTGTTTGTACAGTTTAGACAAGCAGGTGCTATAACTGCGGCTATAAGTCCTCATTACATCTGTGGTAGTTTCCAAAGAAAGAGACAGACACCATATATCAACTTCACTGTAACTGTTTCACCACTTCAGTATAACACACCACAGTCTACGGTCTACCAGGACATGCGTTCTTCATTGTCATTGTGGGCTTGTTTGTCTGAAACAACAACAACAAAACCTACCCACATTGCCAAATTGGTCTGGCCCAGTGACAGGACACTTACAGTCGGCCCAAACACAGCGGCGAGTTACAGTCCACAGGTGGTCCAGGTCTGGTAGCCAGAGCACAGGCAACATTTGGCCTAGGACACGGCCATATCTCAGTCAACTGTCTGACTGTAGTTGGTGCCATTCAGGCAATATGTTGGACCAGAAAGACAGAACAGAGACATCAACTTTAAAACGGACAGCTCTGTAGATGTGTCACCGAACCAGCAGTTCATCCTTCCACTGAATGATCGACTAAAGGACAGCTGGTCTTCTGGTTCTGGCTACCAGACCTGGGTCACCTGTGGACTGTATTTCAGTGCCGAATTTGGGCCGAGTGAGTGTAACTATTCTGTGTGGACCGTCACTAGGCTGAACCAATTTTGCTACATGTGTAGGCATTATCATAGATGATCTGACAACTGTAGAGTCAATGCTGCCGCCTAGTGGTGATAATACATTAATACAAAAGAGCATGACAAATATCAGTCATACAGAATGCCTTTATGCTAAAATCTCTTTAAAAGTCCTTTGAATACTAGAATACTCTACATAAGAACAAACCTGAGGTGCTTGAGTTTTCTTTTAATGCCACTTCTAAACACAATATTAACAAGTAAAACTGAGGCAGGCAATTAATGATGATGATAATACTAATACTACTACTACTACTTCTAATAATAATACATTTTGTTTAACTTCAACTGACAAAAACAATCATTAACCAGCTGTTTCGGTAATGGTTTCCTTTAAAAAAAAAAATATATATATATATATATATTTCAATGATTTAAATTTATCTTCAATATTTCTGATCAGTTTGGACTAATGCTTGAAAAAAAAAAACAGGCATCATTAAGGTGTCACTTTGGGCTCTTGGTAATTGGGACAGCATTTCTCACAGTTCTTTTTTAATTTTAACCAAGAAAAATCAGAGAATAATCCCAAAATCAAAACATGATGAAAAACCTTGATGAACATAAAGCTACACAGCTGTTATTTGGACTTGGTTTCATAAAATCTTTTCGACAATCAACTTTACATTTATTTTATCTTTAGGTTAATCCAGGCCCATTGGTAAAATATGATCTAATTTTATTGACAGCTAAATATAGATATACAGTATGTATCTCTAGTTCCAGTAAAATCTAAATGCAGGTACAAATACAGATATTTTTATGACAGCAACATTAAAGATACAGATAGTAGCTTTGTGTCATGCCACCAGCTACAACAGTGATATGCTTACACAATAATACTTGAGTAATAATAACTCAGTTTTAGAAAATATATCATTAGATATACAGGATTAGTTTTACAGGCAGCATTTTTATTCATTGAGGTTTTAAAAAAAAAAAAAAAAAAAAAAAACTTGTACAACTTAAGCACATTTTCTTGTCATCTCACAAAATTCTCAAAAAAAAAAAAGAAGTAAAAACAGGTTGATATCGTTTCAGTTTCCACACCCACTAAAGAGCTGTATGGAAAGCAGTGCTAGATAACTGTTGTGATATTTACTGCGGGGTCAGATAAAAATGGACAAGATGAAGATAAACAATCTCTATGGGACACTTTGTCTCGAGAACGTCAGAGAAACAGATACATGCTTGATGAGAAACAAACAAATTGGAAGTACTTGGTCAACAACAGTCATAAACCATAAGTAACTTTAACTGAAACTGGGATTTCTAGTTTGCCTTTCTGTTGTGATGCAGGCTACATTTACGTCACCAGGTGGTGCTGGAGACATGAGAGTGTCAGTCGAAACTAAACCAGACCTTCACACTTACAATTCAGTTATGATGGTTGTGGAATTCCAGCATACTAACCACAGCAAATACCCCTAATATGCATATTAGTCATACTGACCTCTACTTCTGTATCTACAGGGGCTGTAATTCTCACACAGATTCAAAAAGAGGGTCTGTCCTACAGCTGTACACTAGTGACCCACAATACATAAATGTGTCAGTAATTATCTGGAGTTTATCCTCCTCAATTTCACAGGGGAATTCAATTTAATACTAATTCTTAGGATCAAAGTGTGTATTCTGAGACACTAAAATGGGTAATGTTTACACACAGCGTGTGTCATGGTCCATTAGGTTGTATTTCATAAAAAAATATTCCGCTAAGACACCCAATTTTATCATCAATTTAACAAGAGGCATTTCCATTTTCTCTACTTTAAGAGGAAATGTATTTTTTATTCCATCACATTTATCTGACACACAGGCTTAGTAACTTTTCAGATCATGATTTGATATGAAAAATGGTGATCAGTTTATAGAATACATATTTAACTGTCAGTGCACATAGTCTCTGTACATGTAGATTTAGAATGCAGCCAGGACTTTTAACTGAGATATTTCTTTTCAGCGTGCGATTACCTCCTATATTTAAAGGACCAGTAAGTAAGAATTGGCATCCTGTTGGGTTCATTCTCAAAACAAGTATGGAGCAGCTAATCACCTGAATAAATACTAACTGATGCCTACTTTAGCTACTGTTAGCTAGTTAGCTCAGCTTGCTGTGCAGATAGTGGTCAAGGCTGAGAGCTGAGACCAAGATGGGCTGGAGCGTGCGGGGTTGCATGCTAACTACAGATAAACGTTGTAACGTAAAAGCTATCATTTTTGTTTAAACTAGTAATTGTTGTTAAAAAAAAAATTGAGGGGCTTCAAAATATAGTCAAAAAGTGATATTGCGATTATTTTGACGGATAAAATTCATGATTATAATGGATGATTAAATTCTACATCACAATTTTCACTGAAAAACTAGTAAAATCATGATGATGTGGATTATCTCCTGGTCTCTGCCAAACAGATGGTTTTTTTTTATTACATCTGGAGAACAAGCTTTGTAGGCTATAGCATCTCTTCAGCACCATGAGATTTTAGTTGATAAAATATTTATAAAACAACTGTAGTCCTTGCAATGTGGATAGTGCACGTCGATTCTGATTATTTTGTGATGAATTGTGCAGCCCCAATCTTTTTTTTTTTTTCATGTTCGTTACCAAAGTTCTTACATATTGCACCTTTAATTAAAAGATGTCAATACCGGTACTTTTCCACCAACTGCCAGCAACATAGATCCTATAATAAGCACCATGGAGGGGCCTTTCTGCTAGATAAAAAAAAAACTTTTACTTTTAACATTCAGTATACATTTGTTGATAATACTCATACTTTTATCAAGTTGACTTTTAGTGAAAGACTATTACTTGTAGCAGAGCTGTGGTACTCATCTTCCGCCACTTGATGCTTGTGTCCCTTCACTTAATGTAGGCTACCTGACTTTTAAAGACTTGAGTGAAAAAAAGTCTGTTCATATTTCTTGTATTTTCTACCTGATTACCTTTGAGTCTCGTGTTTAATGGTCTGGGAGCTGCAGCTGAACCACTAAGGTGTCTTTAGTTAAACATTAACACTTTGTGTCTGTCCTGCTGAGACTGTGGTCAGCCCCTGAGCTGTCTGCTGTGTTGATGTCTGCTGTTTCCTGCCTCTGTGTGTGTTTTCACGTGACCTCTGGAGCCCGTGCGCCTCTGAGGCAGCGGCAGACACCGAAAGCTAAAGGAAACACCGCAGTTTTGAGCTCACGGTGGCTGCCAAGTTCTTTGAACACGTAGAGGGAGCTTCTGGTCATTTCGAGGATGTTTGCGCTCGGGGAGAAGATGGAGTTTCTGATGGGAAACCCCTTTTCAACGCCCGTCGGTCAGAGAATCGGTAAGTCGCCGCTGCTTTTTAAACTATTTATGCTAGGATTTGTTCGCCGTTTGATTTAATTTGACTTAATCTTATAGTAGTGGTCAGCAACACGTCGCTGCATTTCATAATCGCACTGCCAGGGATGTAAAACTACCTCACAGCACTGTTAATGTTGCTTCAATAATTCTAAAATGTTCAATATTGAACTCCAAATTTGACAGAAACATGAAAAGAAGTCGAGAGCCAATGCCGCGTCAGAGGCGGGACTTAGTCCCCGCTATCTTCCGTGTGATTGGCTGCTGCAAGTAAAGCGACAACTTATTTGGCGAATTAAGCAGGCAGTGACTGTATCCTCTCACTTCCTTAATCACCGATGTGTTGTTCGAGCTACGGTTTCACACCTTGTGCGTAATTGTTATTCGTGCTCGTCAGCAAGCCCGTGTCATCTTGCACAACTCATAAGGCAGCTGTGTTTCCTCACGATGGCTGCAGTTCACCACTCTTAATACTGTAAAGCCAACGCGTTGGAAGAACGCTTGAGGCCAGCTGCTGATGCCTGGAAAAAAGATGTGTAATAATCAGGACAGTCATAAGTAGTGAGAAAATGTCCCACACCCATCTCAGAGCCTTCCTTCCTCTTATCTCATCCACTCACTTTCTCGCCCATTAAATGTCAGAGAGGCTTCAGCTACTTCTGAGGCGGATGAGAACAGAAGCAGCTGACAGTCACATGAATTGGTGGGAGCTGGGGAAGGAGGGAGGGAGGGAGGGAAAGAAGGGGATTGAGAGAGGCAGTGGTGAGGGTTTGGTGAGCTGTGTATGTGGGGGGGTGTTGGTGGAAAGGAATGAAGGGGATTTAGAGACTTATGATGAGGAGGCCGTGAGTGCTGGAGTGAAAAGAAAGCTGGCTTTGATTGCTAAATAGTTTGGAGGGAAATGCATGTTTGAGCCAAAAACCCAGTTTTCTCAATAAGCGTAATGCTATAAACAATTCCAGAGTTTCTGTAGAAACACCGTCACCTGGAGGATACCACTTACTTCACACGAGAGATTTTGGGTATTAAATCTGCTCTGTATTAAAAGGTGAGGCCTTTTATGATAAAGGTGGTGGCAGGTTATTCCACCAGCCAATCACACGTGTTATCTGCTGACACCTTTGGCAGGTGAATCCAATCCAGACGCATCCACACTGTCCTCAAGAAGCAAATTCAATCATTAAATGGGAGCATTTTTGACACCCTGCCTTAAGCCTTTTAGTAACCGATCAACTCGACAGTTCCCTCAGCTCTTCGCCTCATTTAGCATCTTTTAGCTCATTGTTTTGATCACAGTCACTTATTTAATGTAGGTCATTTTTGGCTGCCCCAGAATATGCTGTTTTCTTGTGAACATGGTAAAGCATTTAGCAGCGAAACAGACAGCTATTCCTCCTAGGAGTGAGGCAAAGCCAGAGCCGGAAGAGTAAATAAAGACTTTACATTTTTCAGATGCTCCACGTCTGCTGGAGTTGTAAACGGGCAACGGTTTGTGAACGTGTTCACCACAACAGCTATATAAGATGGACCTGTGTGACTTTGTGCAGAAATGATATTGTCTCAGAAATGTATCTATTCCCATAACAGCTTTACTGTGTAACTGAAACTTCCCCTGCTTCCTCTTCCGTTGACAGAACGAGCGACCAGCGGCTCTCTGCAGTCGGAGGACTGGGGGCTCAACATGGAGATATGTGACATCATCAATGAGACGGATGAGGGGTAGGGTGTAATTAGTCAACCGTTTTATTTTTGTACTTCTTTTACTGTGTCACTTCCTCGTTTTTTTTGGTTTTATTTTATCATTTCCATGCAACCGGTTGCATGCGACTGAATGACGTACTTATCTTAGATATGCAGTGTGTGGTTTGTAAATCTTTGAGGAATGTCACTGCATACCTCAAATGCAGTTTGTAGTAGCAATATGTACACTCTTTGTAGTGACTCCCATGAGCCATAAATGAAATCTTGACTGAGCTACCTTCATTAATGCTTCTGCGCCTCTTTTCTTACAAAAAAGAAAAACATTTATTGCTTCTTGTCATGTTTTAATATCAAGATGGACAAACAAGCCAACTTATCATGTGATACAAATGTGTCTTTGTATTTCCAGGCCCAAAGATTCAGTCAAAGCTATTAAGAAGAGAATCGTAGGAAACAAGAACTTCAGAGAGATCATGTTGGCTCTCACTGTGAGTAATCATCAGTGGGTGATTGTATGTAAAAGTTGTTTTCATTCGTTCATGACCTGAGGATTGTTGGGTGTGAGAGTGTAATGTGAAGGCCAGAATGACCCTTGTCCCGATTGGCTGGTGGCCTAGAGGAGATGGTTTTTATTGTGTGTGCTTACGCAAGTAGCTAAACCAACATTTGTATGGAGACAGCATAAGGGAAAAATAAGCATTTTTTTTTTTTTTTGAGCACCTTGCGTCACAGACATTTAATCACATTTGCACCTTTTTCATGCTGTGGACCATTTGACTGCCTCACAGGTTCTCGAGGCCTGTGTGAAGAACTGCGGCCATCGCTTCCACGTTCTGGTGGCGTCGCAGGAGTTTGTTGAAGGAGTTTTGGTTCGTTCCATTCTGCCCAAAAACAACCCCCCCACTGCCCTTCATGACAGGGTGCTCAGCCTCATACAGGTATGTTATATTATATAATAATAGTAAACATCTTACAGATTTTACATTTATATACTGATATACCTGATTATAGATGTTATCAATTAATCTTCTGTTTATTCTCTAATGTAATTAATCAGTGAAGTCTATGCAAAAAGGCCACATTATATTTTACAAAAAACAAAGAGGATGTCCTCAAATTGCTTGTTTTGTCTGGACAGCACAGTTTGGCCTTTTTGCACTGCACTGAATTGTATTTTTATTTTATTGGGATTCTTTCTTTTTATGCTTATGTTACTGGGATTCTCATACAGGTTTATTGTGAGAGACTTCAGCGGTGTATTGACATCCTACAGCTTTTAAAGTTTACTCAAGTTGGACTCTATTATGGCTACAGACTCACTCAATAATGTTATCTTTAGACTTCTTCGTGATTTAAATACCTCGCAGGAACAATAACATTGGAGTCGGGCATGTGGCTCCTCTGGTCGTCTTGTTCTTTTCACATGTAATCTTTGTTTTGGCCCGTGCACTCCGATACAAAATCAGTCATTCTCATCGTGTGCCGTCATACCTTCTTTCTTCCACACGCAGTCATGGGCTGATGCGTTTCGTAGCTCTCCCTCTCTGTCGGGGGTGGTGTACGTATACGATGACCTGAGGAGACGAGGTCTGGAGTTCCCCATGACAGACCTGGATGCTCTGTCCCCCATCCACACTCCGAATAGGGTGAGACTGTCTACAAAGCGAAAATAACACGGCATATGAAATGCACGCGTTACTATCTTCCTCTGCGCTGTACTTCTGTGACAGATGTCACCGCTGTTTTTTTCATGCAGAGTATTCCAGAAAACGGGACTGCAGAGGCGACCCCCGTTGTCACTCCCACACAACAGTCACAACCACAGGCTCCCGCCAGTGTTCCCACTCAGAATACTTCGCCTACAGTCCCATCCAGTGAGGGACCAGCCTCCCTCTCTGCAGAACAGGTAACACTGCCTGAAAACACTTGACTGCATAGATCTGTTGAAAAAAAGCAAAGACTGAATGATATGGATGTTGCAAAGCTAGTGATAATTGTAGACTCCAGTGTCAAAAACCCTAATTACCATTCAGAGCTGATAAAAAACAATACAATACACAAATTTCATAGGTCTTTGATAGATTTAAAGCCAATTCAGAGTCGTTTACAGAGTCATTGAAATACTGTGAAGGTAATACTGTGACCTGTGACAACTGCACTGCAGGAGTTTGAGGCTATGTCTGCATCTTCATACAAAAGTACAGCAGTGTATCACAAACACTAAAATGTTAAGCCGTCAGCGACAAAGTTACTAAGAATAAACGTCGTTGTGTCACGCTTTTATCGACTGCTTTTGATTTTGTGACAAATGTGTCTCTAATCCAGGAACAGAAGCTACGTAGCGAGCTGGCGCTGGTGAAGGGAAATCTCACTGTGATGTCTGAATTGCTGAACGAGCTTACACCTGGACAGAGCCAGCGAGATGATACGGAGCTGCTGCAGGTGTGTGTGTGTGTGTGTAGACATGTATTACACATGCTGTGGGGTCATAAATCTGTTTATACAGTCACACTGTGGGGAGTTTCCTTTCTTCTTGGGGACACACACCCACAATAAAAAGTTCCCATTCCTTAAATCCTTACTTTCATGGTAAAAACATCGGGTAAGGTTAGTTTTAGGTTAATGTTCAGGTTAGGGTCAGGCAAGTAGTAGTTTGACTCGCTGGACGCAGACTGTCGGTATAAATGTCATTGGGTGCCTATTCCCAAGAATCTGTCTGCTGTCTGCGTGTACTATTTTCATCCCCATTGCTACATGAAACAACAACAGCGATCTCTAGGCTAGCAACCTACGCGCTGAAACTGGCAATTTACTCCAACATTAACCTGTAACTAACAGTAAACACACGTGCAGACCAAGAATCCCAGACACTGTTTTGCAGCGGCACAGTCACTGCATCCTGGGTCAAATGCCCAAGACGATTGTGATTGGTTTAAAGACATCCAAACAAGCCAGTGATTTTTTTTCCCCCTGTACCAGAATGAGTATTGGTGCAGCCCGACCTTTCTCCGGCGCTGACACCGTGCTGTGGAGAACGGTCTGGCTGTGCAAGATGAGGCGTGCAGTGGTTAGGGGTTAGGGTAAGCCTTCCGGGAATTGAATGTAACAGTGGAAATCATTGAATTTAAAGTATGATTCAAGTGGAAAAACAAAATGAAAAAAGGATCTAACTCATCGGCTTATTAGTATCAGGTGTTATTGTGTGTGGGTGTGTGCATTTTCCACATTGTCTTTTGTAATCATCCAAGTTGTTGCGCAAGCGTGTCATCACCCCATCATTGCTTACTTGTGAGACGTTGCACCACATCTGTCTGATTCCATCTTGTTTTTTGTGAGCGTTTTATTCAGATTTGGCAGTCTTATACGTGGCATGTCAAAAGTAGTGAAATGTATCATCAGTGACCTTCATGCCTCTGAGATGCCAGAAAGCAGTGGGAATGTTGGGTGATACGGAGATTTTATAATTAACTGAGACGGCTACATTTGTAAAAATATGTTGATTGATTTTGAAAGCTTGTTGTGTGCGCTGTGCATGTTCAGTGACGTTAGTTCATCTTACATGGATATAACATGTTACAGAAGAGGCAGAGATGTGTGCCTGTGTGTATCCTGTTAGTCGTCAAGGGGATTCTGTGAAATGAAGGAAACCAGTGATTGTTATAAAAGTAGATGATGCACCATAACAAGATTTCGGTATACCAAAAAGTTCAATTACATTTGATAACTTGATTACTGTTGGTTATGGTTGATTCTCCTTTCATCTGTGTCATTAGCGATGAGAATGAATTCATCTCTCTCTCCTCGTGTGTCCAAGCAGCAGCTGTACTCGGTGTGTAAGAACATGCAGACTCGAGTGGTGGAGCTCATCCCCCAGCTGATGGACGAAGGGTTCATTGAGGAGCTGCTCATGGTCAACGACGACCTCAACAATTCCTTCATTCGCTACGAGAGGTGCGCTGGAGCCCAGCTTTGTGCTCTGGATGATGTTCATAAGAAAATGTTCTTTTTCAGTGTGTTGTAATTAACATTCATTGTGCTGTAATTGCGTTTTAGGTTTGACAGACTGAACAAGGCACAAATGACAAATACACAGCAGGTAGGAACGATCTTGGGTACCGTAGCGGTCAGGAAACTGTGAGGTGTAAAGGTTATTTATCTTCGCTGATTATATATTCTTACTGCGGCAGAGTTCAAGCCTCATCGACCTCAACCCCGAGCCTTCAACACTCAGTAGACCTGCTGTCATCACAGCAACCAGCCAACCGGCAGTCAGCGCCCGGGCCAATCAACAGCCATCTCCCAACCACAGTGTGTGAACTTTGTATAACTTCTGCATCATGTGTGCACTGTGTTGAAACACCAAATCCACACGTATGACATGCTTGAAGTGGAAGTCTTTTTTTTTTTTTTTTTGATGATGATTTTTTTTTTATTTGTGGCAGAAAAAAGGATGTTGTGGGTTGGACAGCACATTGGCAGGAAATGATGAAAAAAAAAAACAAAGGGTATACAATAAGAAACATTACCAAGTGAGGAAATTCCCCAAACTGTTAATGCTCTGTCAGAACACTGGATGTGTTTTGAAGCCACAGGTTGCATGTGGAGATTAATGTGATGAATAATCTGCCAGTGAAAATAAGTAAGAAGGGATTTCCATAGATCACCAGTAATGACATTCTGGTATGAAAATAGAGGAGTAGTATTTGGTTGATGATTGTGGTTTTATATCTAATTTGTGATGCCACAAGAATTTAGATATCAAGATGAATGAACTTGTTTTTCATACAGTTTTTTATTCAGTTTTTCATTCAGTGAGTTAACCCTCTGTCTTGCAGAGGAGGAGGAGGAGTTTGACATGTTTGCTCAGACGAGAGGCAGCTCCCTGGCTGACCAAAGGAAAAGGTGAGTCGTTTTTGTGTGCAATAGAGGTGCCTCATCACTTGCGGGGACTTTATCCTGCTGTAGTAGCCTTGGGGCAAGCTGCAACTGGTTGAGATGAATTTGGTGAAATGAACTAACAATCCGAGTGGCGATCCTCATGTTACTTTTGTTACAGTTTCGTTTTTGCCTAACGTGCGTGAAACTCTGATGGTCAAATAAGTCAAGAACACACACACATGCAAAAAAAGGATCTTTAAGAGAGAGTATGTGTAAAACCCCATCAGGATAGTATTTGAACTTGGAGGATTTTCACAGGTGCAGAAACTCAAACTGTTGTTGTGAAGTACCTTTCTGCCATCTAGTGACTAATTTAAATTAAATAAAAATACTTTGATTTGACTGAATAACACACACACACACACACACACACACACACACACACACATACAAAAAAAAGGCATTTGTATCACATTTGATACCACGTAGGCCTTCTTTTAAAGACCAATTTCAAAATGTTTGACAGCTGTAAGGGCATAGAACCAGTTGTCTGTTGATCAATACAAATCTGATGATGATCTGGAGGATCGTGGCGCCCCTAGTTACAATACATCCCATTCCCAGTGTGAGGTATGAGGACCCAGGAGCTGTGGAGGGCCTTGCTGGAGCTCTGGATACGAGGTTGCAGGTCACAGGAGGGGTATGTCTATCACATATAACTATATAACTGATGCAAAATATGCCCTGTGACATTAGGATTTGTGTGCTAGTGTGTGTAAATATAGCTAAAACACTGACACCTTTTCCCGCTCTCGATTTATTTTCCCCCTCAGATGCCACCAGCGAAAAACCCTCTGCAGAACAATATTGACAAATTGTTATCTTGTGATATGGTAAGAGGACTCACGTCTCTCTACAAATGATGTTCTTTGAAGTAAAAACTATTTGATTAAGTGTTGTTTTTCGCTGTATTCGGAAATGTAGGAAGAGCAGTCTTCAGTTAGTGAGGGAGTGACCAGTGATGGTACGTTCTTCTCTCGTTGCTGCCGTTTTACTGTAAAAATAGTTGTCCATACTTCTTGGCGACCCCCTGTGTGTTTCTGACTCCTACCGCCACCTGTCTCTTTCAGAGTTCGATAAGTTCCTGGAAGACCGGGCGAAGGCGGCAGACCACAGCAGCGGGCCAGTTCGCAGCGCGCAACCCTCCGCGTCCAGACCGCCGGCTCAGTCTACCCGACAACAGGACAGATCACATGACCAGCTTTTTTCACTTTGAGTTTTTGGACAAACCAGAGAAATATGTCATCACGTCACATTAAAATGTGCCTACAATCTCTCACATGCTGTGCCAAGTCAGGTGTTCTCTGAAAGCACGCACACACACACACACACACACACACACACACACACACACACACACACACACGGGACCACCTGACACTACAGAGCTGCTGTCTAATCAACCCATTGCAAAACTGCTGTATGTCTTGGTTAATTCTGCTGTTTGTTATCTTTATGTAAGTATAAGCAACTTCCTGTGACCGTATTTATGAGCTGTATAACTATAATGTCGATATAAGCAAAAACTTAAATGAGAACAATGTTTACAGTTAGGTATAATGTTAGAAACATATTTGATATATCGCCTTCTTGTGCCTTCGACCCAAGGGAGTTGATTTTGTGTAGACGAGAATAAATGCTGCATTGTCCTACTAACGTGCTGCTTCCGTCCCCCTTTTTTCAAAAATGTTGTGCGCTGTGTCGTTATCTAAGCTGCCGTGACGCTACTCACCCTGAAGTCCATTTTATAACTGATCTGAAGTTCAGTCTTTCTATGGAAGTATGTTGTGTCTGAGGTCTCTGACACGGCTCCACCCAATCGAGGTCAAACGATACTTTACTCCTGTTTTATGTTTGCTGTAGAGCGACTTTTTCTTTTCATGCCAATATCTCCTTGACGACGGCTCAGTTTCTGTCGTAACTGGAATTTAGCACACAGAGGATTCCGGTAAAATTCTGGTGCTTCCAATAATCAACACACAAACTATAGCTTCTCAGAAATGTCCTGTGTGTTTGCATTGAAGTTCGCCAAAACATCAGGGCCCGAGCTCAGGTGTGCTCTGGCCATACTCGATAATATGCCTGCTGTTTGTGTGATAAGGCACTAATTTCACTATGTTATTGATTAAGAGCTCAAGGATGTCTGGAGCTGGGAACATTGAGTCCCTGAAGCACCCAGAGGAGAACTGAACAGTCGAGGAGGAGGACAAGAAGGACATTTTATCATTCTTCTCTTTTACCATCCACATCTGAGACCATGCTGAGACTGTACATTTCTGTGTCAGTCCTTCTCTACGGATCTGCGGCATTCGACTTCTCAACCCAGAATCAGCCTCCAAATGTGACCGCTGTCGAAGAGGAGGACACGGGCTGGGATTTACTTCAGCTAAGAGCCAATCTGCTGTCCTTCTCGCAGCCAATGCACCCATACACCCTGCTGACAGACCCTGAGGACTACCACTACATGCCCAAACCCAGGCATCGACGGCCTTCTCGCCTCCTGCGTCTCCTGGGATCCTCTTTTGACCCGTTTTGGATGTCCATAGAGCAGCCGTCTGAAGCCTCTAAGGGTCATGACGATGGTCAACCTTTGTTGCGTGGTGACACACTGCCTGCAAAAATACCCGAATACACCACAGCCAAAGAGAGGTTTAACCTGAGTGCCTCCCCAGAGCTGAGAGAGGCTGCTATGAACCATCGCCAGAAGCTGGAGAAAGAAGCTAAAGCTCTGGACCTCAGTTCTTTGCCCTCAAACGTTGCCAGTTTAGTCAGAGACTGGTTCGTGCGCTCGGCCACTTGCGGGCTAACCTACCAGTGGGTGGATGCGGGTCCTGTGCTCTGGCCACGTTGGCTGCGGCACACCGATTGTGAAAAATCAGACGGGGAGCGAAGTTGCTCCTTCCCTGGTGGGATGGAGTGTGTGCCAGCCGAGACAACTTACATTAACATTCTGATCTGGCTCTGCTTGGAAGTCGGAGACGGAGGCGAGGGGTCAAGGGGGAACAAAGCTGACAGGCCTGATGGCAGCACTGAGATGGGGACAGGCGAAGTCATAAAAGGTGCGCATGGAAGAAAGTGCCTTACCCTGTGGTCACGGCATGTGCATGTTCATGTAAATGAATGCTGAGATTGTCTGTCCTCGTCTACAGATGGGTTCCTACATTACGCTGTTACTGAGCTGATGTTCTGCATGAAATCAAAATTGTGTTGACTGATTTCACATACCTAATCACAGCTACCTGCATATAACTTGAATGCTACTGGCTGAATTAAATAAATGTTTATAGAACAACCCTTGAATTCTGTCATTATTTTACTAATTACACCTTTAAGGAAGGAGCTACAAAGTTAGGTGCCTATGCAGCGGTAAAGTAGGCTGCAGAATAGGCTGCTTATTTACTTTCTTCACACTGTGATGGTCCAGGGGTTAAAATGTAAACCTTTTAGTTTACCCTTTAAAGGCCTGCCTCTCTAAAAGACAAGTAAAAGTCCAGTGTCAGTGATAATGAACTGTCAGTTGGTACAGCTCATAGTTTCTGCTGTGGGTTGTGTTACATTCATGGACGTCGGAAATTCAAGGATCAGTGGCTTCAGTGCATCAGTTTTTTTTGCAACAGGGATGGTTTTCTTTTGTGTCTTTAATATTATCATTCAAGTAACCAAAGATGATACACCGCAAGCGTTTTATCAGCATCTATGGTGCTCATGACAGATGGGAGATCCTGGGTTTAATACACAGCAAGCTGGTTTAAATAAATCAATAGCTGCCTGTATCTGCTGCCTTTCTTGTATGACATGAATAAATCCACAGGTTGAAGTTAATTAATTCATGATGATTGACGTCCTATTAAAACAGTTTGAAATTCTTGTCTTGTGTGAGTTGTGTTTGGAATGAATTGTGTTTGTATTTCTGTGCTTATACTCTCATAGAATAACACATTTCACTTGCACGCACATTTTACATTTTTAACTCAGCTGCCCATTCTGATCCCAACCCTTGTACTTCTCTGTTTTTGTCAGCACAATATCCTCGCTGATAAAGCTATCGACTTTTTCCGAGGGGCTCTGAAGGCAGCAGTGTGGTTACATCCCACCTGAGCTTTGCGTTGCATTGTACACAGACAAGATGGCAGCTTCATTGGAAGACGAATTTGAAGATGCTCCTGATGTGGAGCCATTAGAACCGACACTGAAGAATATCATCGAGCAGAAGTCGTTGAAGTGGATATTTGTGGGTGGGAAGGGTGGTGTTGGTAAAACGACATGTAGGTAAGTTGAAGGGAAACGCTCATCAGCCCCGTGCTATTGGGTCAGCCTACGTCGCTAGCTAACAAAGCTAGCTTATATTAGCCACCAGCCATAAGTTGACGTGGGTCATTCTCAGTTATCTAATAAGATGTGTTTGCTCCGTGACGAGCTCATCTAATACACGTGTGCTTGTTAGCTTGAGACGTGCTAGCATTAAAATGTTTTTGCTCTGGCATTTTCTAAGTCAGTTAGGCTAAGCTAGTAGTCAATTTGCCGGGTAGTAGAATGCTGTCAAGCACTGTCACCAGCTAACGTTAGCCAACTGACACATGGATTCATGGTTTTCTCAAGTGTTGCAGGATGTCACCGACAGACTGCTGCTTCTCACACGTTTACCCCGATTAACACGACAACATTCTTCCGTTTGTTTATTCAATAGGTAAATGTTTGTTGGCTTGTAACTAAGCTAATCGACAAATACACCGGCTAGCTAGCGTTAGCTGTCAGATCTGCATGATGGATGATATCTCACATTTCTTGTAGCGGTCCTTGAAGCCATTGATTGTTGGTTAACATTACGATATCGAGGGGAATATACAATTCTGTAGATGTATAACCGTAAAGCATCATAGACACATTCGTCACATACAGCTGAAGCCATTGAAATGTGTCACTTAGCTTGCTCACGGCAGTTTACATAACGAAGCATTAAGATCAGGACCACAGAACATCCAGGACTCATCAGCAATACTTTCAGTGGCTCCCAGTCTGATGTCTTTCCTTGTCACACAAACTACAAATCAAACATCCTGTGCTGCACAATGTGGAAGAAGTGTTGTTGATATATTGTGCTGTTATCAAGCACATGAACACTCTGTCCTGGCTGTCGCCTCCTGCTGTACAAACCTCTCCTGTGTCTTTTGTCCAGCTGTAGTTTGGCTGTCCAGCTTGCTGCTGTCAGGGAGAGTGTCCTCATCATCTCCACCGATCCTGCTCACAATATCTCTGATGCCTTTGACCAGAAGTTCTCAAAGGTCCCTACTAAGGTCAAGGGCTATGACAACCTCTTTGCGATGGTAAGTCGTACTACATTAAGAAACAGGGCGCAACCCTGGGCAGTAGGACGCTAAAGGTGAAAGTATAAAGTTGAATGTCATAGCCAGTTTTTATGGAAAGAATAGTTTCAGATAACACCTTTAGCATTTAAACAGCCTTTTAAAATGTGTGGATTTAACTTGGAAACACAGCCACGTTTGTTAACAAAGTAAATGAGGTCACCATTTCCTCAGAGTCATGAGGATAGTTAGTTCCACATCTGAGTCTCAAGCACAAACCATCATTGTGCTTTCACAAAGTGAACTGCTGAAGGCCTTAAAAACATTTGCAGTTGGCCAGGCTCTCAGTTTGCAATGGGCTGATTAGTTGTGTTTGTGGGTTTGCAGGAGATTGACCCAAGCCTGGGTGTGGCAGAGCTGCCTGATGAGTTCTTCGAGGAGGACAACATGCTCAGCATGGGTAAGAAGATGATGCAGGAGGCCATGAGCGCTTTCCCTGGTATTGACGAGGCCATGAGCTATGCGGAGGTCATGAGGTAAGACAAAGTAGACTCAGATCACAGAAAAACTGTTCACAAAACTATTTCTGACCTTTCACAGCTGAGCTAATAATAGAGAAATGGTAGCCAGTGTTTGACTAACTCAGCACAACTTTCCCTCAGGTTAGTGAAAGGAATGAACTTCTCAGTGGTGGTCTTTGACACTGCCCCCACCGGTCACACACTGCGGCTGCTCAACTTTCCCACCATTGTGGAGCGTGGTCTGGGCCGCCTCATGCAGATAAAGAACCAGATCAGCCCTTTCATCTCTCAGGTGAGGAGGACCAAACAGATCCAGTCGCTCATTGATAGTCGTCCTCAAAAGCCCCACGAAGCTCATGTTGAAATTCAACTTGAAAGATAGATGCGTAGTAGAAAGACAGTAAAGCCAAGTGGCAAATAGCTCATATTTAACATTCAGAGTAATTTTTATTTAAGTATTGGAATAAACAATACATATTTTATGATTGAAGAAGTCTCACAGCCTGAGAAAAGAAGCTGCTCTGTTGGGGGTACAGCTGCAGATACTTCTGTATCTTTTGCCAGATGTCAGCAGGTTGAGCAGGCTGTGGCTGGGTAGGCTTAGTCTTTTAGTATTGTCTGGGCTCTGTGCAGACATCTCACCTCAGCGATATCACTGATGCTCCCTCGATGGGTGCTAATAATAGTCCGTGTGGTTTTAACCACCTGTTGCTATGCAGACTAATAAATTGTATTTTCATCGTCATGATGATAAGAACAAGCACAACAAACAAATCGCAACACAGTGCCTAAAATAAGAATTAATCATTATATGTCGTCACAATGACTTGATTTTAAAGGAATGAAAACAAAAGGGTTGTGGTTGTGGCCTCGGATTTAGATACAGTAGAATGGTCAGTACCATACATAAGCAATTGTACAAAGTGCGATCACCATCAGTTTCCATGTCAGTATACTGTCGACCTATGTATCTCCACAACCATCTCCCCAGCTGGCTATCAGCTGCCCTCAGGTTAATTGGTCTGCTGGTGACTGTGAGGAGAGAAGAGCTAATATGGGCACCTAAATACCTGTTAATTTATCGCAAGTAATATTTTCATTGCAATACTGATCAATCATACATTACAGATTTTCCTCATTGTCGTTCAGGCCTACCCATCGCGACCCGACTTATTCTGGGCCAGTTTTTGATGTTTCCAGTCAGGATGTTTTCTATTGCTCCTCTGTTAAAGTTCACAGAAACATATATTCTCTCCTTTTCCCTTTCCCTGTTTGTAGATGTGTAACATGCTCGGTCTGGGAGACATGAATGCGGACCAGCTGGCCTCTAAGCTCGAGGAGACCCTGCCGGTCATCCGCTCAGTCAGTGAGCAGTTCAAAGATCCTGTAAGTTGCAGTTATAAACCAAGCACATTACCCTTACCACATACTTTGTGCAGTGCTGGTTTATCAAAGGGCACTGAGTTTGTGTCTGTACCTACATGCAGAGGCTCTTAATGTGCTCCTCAGAGAGTTTGGGTACCATTTGTGATTGTTGACAGTGAAGATCACATTAAGCAGTTAATGAATGAATGAATAAATGAATTAATCAATTTATTCTGACTGAAGAGAATCAACATGGTTTGAAATTTCAGTTTTCAGTACACTGTATAATGTTTTTTTTTAATAACTACACTGTTGGAGTAGGATGCTTATGGCATTATGCAGCCATCCTATTCTCTATTGCATCTTGACCTCTGATGCCACTCCACTGCGCTGTATGTTCCAGTGATTTTACACTCGAATGAGTCCTATTTAAAGCTTTTTTATGTGTTGTAACTCTTCTTCCTTCCTCACATCCATCAGGAACAGACCACCTTCATCTGCGTGTGCATCGCCGAGTTCCTCTCCCTCTATGAGACGGAGCGGCTGATCCAGGAGCTGGCCAAGTGCCGCATCGACACACACAACATCATCGTCAACCAACTCGTTTTCCCCGAATCAGAGAGGCCGTGTAAAATGTGTGAAGCCCGCCATAAAATTCAGTCCAAGTATCTAGACCAGGTAAGAGATCGCGGTTTGTTTTTCGCGTTGTCACAATCCAGCTGCGTTGTTCGCGTCGTTTTCATGAATAATCTGTCTTCTCTGTACAGATGGAGGACCTGTATGAAGATTTCCACATAGTCAAGTTACCGCTGCTGCCCCATGAAGTACGAGGCGCCGACAAGGTCAACACGTTCTCTAAGCAACTTCTGGAACCGTACAAACCCCCAAATAAGTGAATCCCACCACGCAGGACCTCCTCTCTCCCTCCTACAGACCACACCCATACAGTCTGAACTCACCTTCTCTGAGCTCCCCCCCCAGCCAGCCTCAAACCCTGCAGTTACAGCCACTCAGTCCTCAGCCCGTCATCCAGTCAAAGCAGAGCACTGCTACAAGACACACGCCCTTACTGAAGGGGAGCTGATAAAATCACACACATACATGCATAACCTGCTTTATTGTTAGAGAGATAAGACGGTACACATCTGTCCCGCCTTACTCTCCGTTCACCTCCTCTTCCCTTCGTTTCCTCTGTGTGGCAGTTGTACTATTCCTAAGCAAAGCATTTAACTTTTTCTCTCCAAAAACCTCCTCCTCCTCCATCCTGCTCAATGTCCAGCCGCAGTTGTGAAAACAAAGTGTTCCCAGTGACGGTGCTATGTATTCCAGGATAAAACGGCTTTCAGATGGTTGATGTTTATGCCTTGTTAATTCTGTGTGGTTTGGTGGCTGTGTCCGTTCTCCAGTTTGACTTTGACTATGGTTTCACGCAAATTCATCTCTCACATCGGGAACTTACATCAAAATCTCTACAGATTCAGGGCGTGACGGGAGGGTAGTGAAACGAGACATACTTAAAAAAAAAAAAAAAAACGAAAAAAGTCCAACACGTCTGCGTTTTTTTTTTAGTCATTTTTTGGTTCTCGAACAAGGCCATCCTTACCACAATAAAGCAACCCAGAGCAGTCTGTAGTGTCCATCACCGTCTGTCCAATCATCAGACCTCACCTCACCACGCGATCCTGGTGTTAATGCAGTTACCTAATGTTACTGAGGAAGCTTTATATCCACATATGGCTGTGAGTGTTTGAACTAGACAGTCTTAACGGCCTGTGTTAAATATTTTAGGCCACTGTAGTTGCTTCAGGTGGTTGAAGACGGCACCAGGTTTATGAGATTCAAAGGCAAAATGTGTGACGTGATGAGCAGCCGAAAGAGTTTGTTATGATGCAGATGAACTCCCAGTACCAAGTTCCCATACAGTGCTCATAAAACTCATCCAACTCTCTTCAATCATTTTGTGTCCATCCTGTTTACTGAGAACTTTATGGGAACACTATTGAGATACATTAATAGCCTTATTTAGTGCATTGTTAATTAAAATATATTGAATGTTGCTTGATCAAATGTTGAACAAATGAATGGGGTTGTTTTAAAGTAATGAAATACTGGACTCTGATTGGCTATTCTGATGCTTCATTGTTTTCCAACAGATTTAGACGACAGGTTGACACTCAAGAGAAAGCATAATAACCCCCTCTCTGTCTCTCTGAATGCTTTTGAGTCTATAAGAATCTGTTTTCTATATAAATTATGTTGCGAGTGTAAATTAAAACAAACTTGCCTCAGACGAGAGACTTTTGTCATTCTTCTGATCTGTGTACTGTTTATTTACTGCTTCTGGTAATTGAAGCAGACTGAAGCAGAAGCGCATGGACATAAACCTACCAGACTTGCAGATTGCCTCTGACTGAGCACCAAGCACCAGTTAAGCTTCAACAGTTCAGGAGCAAAAAAACAGGACACAACTGTTCATTAAGACAGTTGTAAGTCTAATTTAACTATACATTTACCATTTATGAACGAAGGTTATAAAGTGTTTCAATTGTTGTTTTTCACTTACTCGAATCTTGGCTTTTATTGTGAAATGTTTAAGAATTTTACTCTTTGAAGTTCCAAGTTACCTTTCTTTAATAACAGATATGAAAGAGATTTTATATTTTATAATGTTGTTTTTTTTCATAAACATTATTTTTTAAGTATCTGACAACTGACAACTGTTAAATGTAGTGAATTAAACAGTAAAATAGTTCCCTCTGTAATGTAGTAAATAGCATAAAGTGGAAGTTGGAAGTCGCATCTAATGAAAATACGAGTCCCCTTTACGTAACTTTACGTAGTTACATTCCACCACTGCATGACATCATAGGCACAGTGAGTGTCACTGCTTGAACTTCCCACCAAGTCATTTAGTTTGTTGTTGCTGAGTCTTGAAAATGATCTCCTTTCAAAATAAAGTCCTGGTGAGAAATTATGTAGGCTACAAGTGGGATTATTTCGCCGCACTGGGATTATTTTTCTTGTTCGGAGAAGAAACTGGAATCTTAAATGATGAGTGACCAAATTACACAATACGCGTTTTCTGTACTGTATTTTTTGTATTGTAGGGGGAAAAAAAATATTTATGTTATTGTAAACCAGAATAATTATAAACCCGTAGCAGGGGAAATTGGTTGTTGTTTTCATATCACTTAACACGACAGTTTGCCATGCTCCACTTGCTCCTGTTTCATAAGTGTCCGCTGCACTGTACGGTCCTGTGCGCTCCTTGTGCCCCGGCGCTGCGGCCTGTCGCTTGTAGTCCATCACCGAGCTGCGCTCTCCCGGTCGGGGGCCGCGCTAACGAGCTCCTCCTCCTCGTTTTGGGGATTTACCCCGGGGCGCACTGACCACTGGACGCAACGTGGAGGCTCCGAGGATTACTGCCATGCAGCCGACCGATCCTCGAGTTAACCGAGCTGACGCCAGGGGACATCAGAGTTATGAGCGCAGCCCAGAGAGGACTATACTACACAGAGGTGAAAATATGAATTCACTTCTCCAGTGGTGCCAATTACGCACAGAGATGCGCTGAGCAATTGGCGCGTTCATCAAGAAAAAAAAAAACACTACAAAAGGTAAGGAGATATTCTCTGATATATATATATATATATATCTATAAAGAAAAACACATTAGAAATAATAAGTGTTTGTTTTGTTTCATTAGATAAAGGCAACGTGAATGAACCCTTTCTGTGAATTAAGAGAAGTTTAAAGTGAGCGGTCGAGTTGCTCAGATGTTTCGGGTAAACTTGTGACATGGGCACGTTCGTTCCCCCTGCAGGTGAAACATCACCCAGGTGCTTGTTTCCCTCACGCGGCTCTTTCACTGAGGACCTACAATCTGCCTGTCACCAATGACTGTCACCTACACAGCCAGAGTTGCCAACGCCCGTTTCTGTGGCTTCTCCAAGCTGCTGCTGGCCTGGAAAGGCAGCATCTACAAGGTGTTGTACAAAGAGTTCCTGGCTTTCTTTGCCATGTACACGGCCATCAGCATCACTTACAGGTGAGACGGAGAGGACAGCTTCAGGAGAGGGTTGGCCGGCTGACACAATCGTCCGGTGCTTTGAGTCACTCATTCTTGTGCATCACTTTCATCCCTTCAGATTTTTCCTGCATGATGACCAGAAGAGGTATTTTGAAAAGCTGGCAATTTACTGCAACCACTACGCCAGTCTCATCCCCATGTCCTTCGTGCTGGGTAAGCTTTACTGATGATCTCGTCAGCTTTTGGACAACAGAAAGAGGGGCAGAAACTGAGCTACAGTGTGTCCCAGACCTCTGTTATGTATGGTGTTTGCATCTTTTTGTTTTGGGACTCTAAATCGGTACAATTAGCTAAATCATTTGTTCTCAACCTGGGAGTTGGGACCCTCCCAAGGGAGCTGCGAGTTCAATTCCAGGGGTCGCCAGATGGTTTACATAACACTGGCTGTATCAGTGAAATGATTTGTCTTAAAATAGATTGTACTGAGTGTGTATCTCAGAATCAAAGTGGGTGTGCTCTTTTTTTCATTTTGGCCCTTACATAATTGTTATAAGTTAAAAGTCCCAGTGCTGGAGAGAGAGACAGAAGGGAGAGGGGGTTCTGAATGCCAACCGGATTTTCCTGGGGGCACCAACTTGTAAAGTTTGGGAACCACTGAACAAACATGACCATTACCGCATTGTAGATGTAGACATATCTACTGTATTGATTGTCTGACTCTGACACATTTTGGGCGAGTGATTGTGGAAAGGGTTCATGCCAGTACTGAAAAGTCATTTTTAGGAATATGCCTTTTAACAGGCGTCCTTTAAAAGAGATCTGACATTAACTTACCATTCTTCAAGACTATTTTATTCACTATGTAGGTGCTCTTCTCTTCTGATATACTTTTTTTCCTTTTCCTTCATGCATGTAAATCCACTAAAACAGTTGCTAATGCTGATATATTCAGTATGAGGTAAATCAAAATAATTCCACTGTATTGCAACGTACTATCCAGGCTCCAAGCAGACATTATGCAACGCACTTTTCTGTTTTACCAGGGGCCCCTGAGGTCACAGTTACGGTGACCTTATGCTCTCTTCCAGGTCTGATCTGTGTCTCCACACTAACCCCCCCCCCCCCCCCCCCCTGTGTCTCCTCCCCTCTAATCTGCCATTCCAGGTTTCTACGTGACCCTGGTGGTGAACCGGTGGTGGAGCCAGTACACCAGCATCCCGCTCCCTGACAGGCTCATGTGCGTCCTGTCCGGGGGCCTGCAGGGGAGCGACGAGCGAGGCCGCCTGCTGAGACGGACCATGATGCGCTACGCCAGTCTGTCAGCCCTGCTCATCCTGCGCTCCGTCAGCACGGCCGTGTTCAAACGTTTCCCAACCATGGACCATGTGGTGGAGGCCGGTGAGTGGGCACAAGAATCGTCCTCATTAAACAACTCCCACTATGAATCTGCAGAGAACCAGGGATGATATTGTACAGTTGCTCAAAGAGGAATGAATGAAACTTTTCTCGCGCTCCACTCAGGGAGTGTTGTAGATGGAGCGATGTGATCAGACAAACGTCATGAGTGTGCCTTGTTTCCTCTCCTGTACATTCTCTCCAGCAGTGAGAGCAGGAGAAATCACAAGGACAGGCACATCGTGAAATTCACTTGTGATAAAAAAAAAAAAAAAGAAGTTTATCATATGTTTGTTATAAGATCATGAGACGTTGGTGTAGCAATTCTCACAGCAGTGGCCTTTTTTCTTGACACATTAAATCAGTTCTCACTCACCAGCCTGTTAAAGTTCAAGCGAAATCATACAGAATATTGATCCCTCGTTCTGCCACATATTGCACTGGAAACAAAGGAATTGAATCTGTGACTGTTGGCCTTGCTGCTTGTGTAGGATTCATGTCGAGAGATGAACGGAAGAAGTTCGAGGGTCTCCACTCTCCTTATAACAAATACTGGATCCCCTGCGTTTGGTTCACCAACCTGGCGGCTGTGGCCCGCTGCGAGGGCCGGATCAAAGACGATCACACGCTCAAACTACTGCTGGAGGTGCAGCATTATACACACACACACGCACACACACACACACACACACACACACACACACACACACACACACACACACACACACATCATCATTACACAGGCCCACTGGTGATATGAGGTTTCAGTTCTAGTGTTTTGACAGAGATTCAGTTGGAGATGTATATCCACGCAGACGTAAATAAAGACGAGCCAGGATAAATGCTGCACAATGACCACAGCAAGTCTCTGTGTTCAAATCCAGTGATGGAATGTAACCAAGTACATTCACTCAAGTTATGGATTTAACGTGGCAAAAGTCACGTTTTCTGCTTCAGGGCATCATTATGAAGTAAAATGTTGATTGCACAATTTACTGGATACAGAATAATGAAACCATCAGTTCCCTATAAACCTCACTATCTCTGCACAGTTATGTCTGCCACGGTCACCCAGGAAATGAAAAGTTAGCAGGCGTTCCATTTCTATCATAGACTAAATTATTTAATTATTTAATAATGTATTTGTGACTCTGAGGAAAATCCGAAAGTTCCAGTTGTCTTTGCAGCGATGGCACCAGCAATAATATCGCTTGGAAACACTGGGTGTCTGTTGCCACTTTGAGTATAACTTTAAGGGCACTTGTACTTTACATGAGTTGTACTTCCATTACATTTATTTGATTGCATTTGTTACTACTTACTTTGCAGACTACACGTTGTATCAGAGCCAAAGAAGCGCATTTTTAAATGCATGTATTTTATCAGAAATTCGTTGAAACAAAAAAACAGCGATTCTGATAATTAAAAAATTCTTGATATTGAATCCCATGGCCAGCCAGTCGACCCATTGTATACACTATTCAGTATACACACTTGTCAGTATGTATTAATTTACTTTTACTTGTATTTTTGATACTTTGATACAATTATTGCCAGAAATGACTCCTGATACTTAAGTACAGTTAATGTCAGCTACTTAACACTTTTACTCACGAATCATACCCATCACAGGTGACTTTCACTTTTACCAAAGTAATGTTGATGATGATTATTACTGTTACCCGAGCAAGACTTTTGAGTAATGTTTCCAACACTGTCTGTATGTGAGCAGGAGCTGAATGGGTACAGAGGGAAGTGCAGCATGCTGTTTCATTATGACATGATCAGTGTTCCCCTGGTCTACACTCAGGTACGTGCTCTGCTGCTTTGAATGTTCTTGTTGCTTTGATATGAACTTCAGTGGAAATCTGTGGCTGTGCACCAATACACTCAAAATGTTTGGTTTTCTCCACCCAACATTAATATCAAACTGTTTCATGGTAAAGAGGGTGGAGCTGTCGGTTATTGCCTTTGAATTACTATTTTTTGTGACTATGCAGTGATAGGGATAATTGTTAATGACTTAAACTAAAAGGCGCAGTACGTAAAAACTGGCAACATGTCCAATTCACACTCAAAGCAAGCAGGGGGCAGCATATACAACCGGAGTAACCACTAACTGCTGCTAGTGGGAGGCTTGCCATTAGCTAGCTGGCTCATTTAGCAGTGTAGCCAGCAGTCAAGACGGTGAACTCCGAACACAAGGATCTGTGTTGGTGTTTACACCACAAGCAAAGGAGCTTTGGATCAGGACCTGCCGGGTGCTAGCTGCTTAGCATGCAAACTTCAGTATATATCTCTGCAACACAATACAAAGACGTCAAAATGTCCCTTCACATTGTCTTGATAATGTGAGTTAACTTTTGAATGCTTACGACTAAAAATCTTACTTACTGTACCTTTAAACACAGAAAGTGTTCTGAGTTGTTTATTGAAATACAAAATATCAATGTATGTCTACATAGACTACAGTTCCCATGAGCCTTAGCCTAAAATATAGTACAAATCAGAGCTAAAAAGTTACCTGATTCAAAGATTCAAATATCTTAAAGTCTGTTGAATTCTAAGCTCAGAAACAGACTTTTTGACATGTCACAGTAAGAAGAGAACAGGTGTGAATATTAAAATAATTATTGTTCTGATATTGTGCATGCTGGCTCACTTTCGTGGCTTCATGGGACACAGAGGAAAAAAAAAGGCCTGTGGAAGTTTCTTCCTTAATCTAGACAAAGTTTACTACACAGTTTTGCAGTCCCACAGTTTGAGTTTTCTTTATTGACAAATCATTATTTTTTTAATAGCAGAGGCTATTTGCATATCATGATAACAGAAAAAATGTCAAGCCCATCCAACTCACATTGTCTTTAAGAAAAAGCTGTTAACGTCATGGTCCTCCCCCCACCGTTCCTGTCCAACAGATCAACTTAATAAAGCTGAGTCTCACTTTGATAGACCTTTTATCACAGCAGGCATCAGACTTGTCCTAGCAGGAAAAGGCACAGGCGTAATTAATGACATAACGACAGTTCCTGTTTAATTGTCCCAGCAAGAGACAGCTTACACAGCCCCTCGGCCCTGATACTGGCACGCCTAAAAACAGCTCTTATTTATGTTATTAGTAGCACTTGTGTTTTTGTGAAGGACAAAACGTGAGAAAGACGTGTCGCTCGGGTTATCTTTAAGTGTTATAAATTAGACATTGAAACTTATCTGCAATGCATGATGGTTGTTCTGAGCTTGAAACAATGAGTCAATCACAACTAGATTAAGGGATATGGGACTGCGGTCACTGTGGGACTTCCTATTTTATCTGAGTTTATGGAAGAGATAAATACAAATATAGAATAGTTATTTCAGAGGAAGCATTGAAAGACGAGCACAACATGACCTCCATCCTTCCCGCAGGTGGTGACTTTGGCAGTTTACAGTTTTTTCCTCGTCTGTCTAATCGGTCGCCAGTTCCTGGACCCGACTCAAGGCTACCCAGGCCACGACCTCGACCTCTACGTGCCCATCTTCACCCTGCTGCAGTTCTTCTTTTATGCTGGGTGGCTGAAGGTCAGAGAGAGGGTCACATATTTAAAACTGTAACACAATATGAAGCTCAAACAATATCAGCGATTCGTGTAGTTAGCTTGTTATGTTTTCTGTTTCGTCCCGAAGGTTGCAGAGCAGCTGATCAACCCTTTCGGAGAAGATGATGACGACTTTGAAACCAACTGGCTGATTGATAGAAATTTCCAGGTTTTGTCTATGTTTAATTATTGTTTTTCTTAACTGTAAAGAATTCTGTCTGTATCAATATTTTAGGTTAGATTCATCACCAAAGACATTTACTGAAAATCCTGCTGTTTTGGCCGAGATTTCGCAATCCTATATGGGAATTTGGAGGCCGCGTTACAATGCTTTCCCATATTGTCTGCATTTGGCTCTGCAGGTGTCCATGATGGCGGTGGACGAGATGTATGGAGATCTGCCGATAATGGAGAGAGATCGCTACTGGAACGACTCCAACCCCAGACCCCCCTACACGGCAGCCACTCTCTTTGTCCTCCGCAAACCCTCCTTCCAAGGGTCCACTTTTGACATGGCGTGAGTGTCTGGGTTTTACTTTCTCATTCTACATGTGCTTGAATTATGACTGTGACACTTTCAGTTTGAATCCCCCCCACTGGGTGGGAAATTCTGGGTGAAAGAAAATGTGAAAATGTTCTGCCTGAATACAAGAAGTAGTGTGATGAAATAAAGGCTGAGAAACAGTAAAAATGTCCAAGTATGGTATGTTCAGAACAATATAATATATATTTCCCCAACATCTCTTGACAGGATCCCCAAAGAGGAGATGCACTTCCAGCCCCTGGAGGACATTGCTGAGAACCTGGAGGAGTCAGGCAGTCGTCACCCCAACATGGCCCTCTTCAACCGCCTACTCAATGCTGCCCCTTCACCAACTGGCCTAATGGGAGGGGCTCTTCGCCGCACCTCAGCACAACTCCAGAGGCTACGCCACTCCCCCAGCATTGACAGATGCACCAGCGACGATGAAGACGATGACAGTTGTAAAATAGGTAAAGGTGGGTCTCTGCCATCAGGGCTGGGGCAGGAAACACAGAGCACAGTGTGCAGTTTCAGGGAGGAGAAGAGCGCCAGAACACCTCTGCTGGAGATTGAGTTTGCGGCTGAGCAGGAGAGGCGAGGGGGGCAGCATGAGAATGACAAGAAGGAAGTGAGTGGAGTGGAGGGAAAGAGCCACGAAGAGTGGCAGATGAGTGAGGAAGGAGGGAAAGCAGAGAGACAGGATACCCAAGCTGTGTCTCTGCTTCCTCCTCCTCCCCAGTCCTCAAGGGACACGTCCAACCGACCGGCCTCCACCATCCCCACCGCCTCTTGTCATCCCTCTGCCTTCCTGTTCCACCCTGCTGCCCATTCCAGTCTGGAGCACTGCAGCTCCCAGCCAGCGATCAACCAGAACAGGGCTGTGCCCTCCATTCTCAAACCTCCCTATGGTGGAAACAAAATGTCCTTCCTCACTGTACCGTCTTGCGATGAACCTCAGCGGTTTCGCAGCGTGAGCATGGGATCAGAGCTCACCGGGTCTTAGGTGGATAACTGGGTGTGATGTTCCCATGAACTTTTGACTGTATGAAACCATAATGCTTGATTCAGTGCACGTTGTCGTGAATGAGATTAGTCATAGATGTGGAACTGTGCTTCCACTTTTACTTTGAATCTGCAGCACTTGGAGAATTATAAAAAAAAAAAAAGTACCAAAAACTAACAATCAGAGGAACTTGCCTGTCCATTGCCCCAAACCCATTTAGTCATCCTTACGACTGTCAATTCATTTTTCACAGTATATACATGTTTGTTCACATATTATTTACTGTTCATTTTTGTATATAGTGTGATGTCTCAGATAACCTTTAGGAATGTTTGCTAGTCACTGTTTAGCACCAATGTTAGCCAAAGCTAACTGTAAATATGAAGTTACTAACTTTAAGTGGAAATGGACGTTTCAACTTTCCCCGTGGTATAACTGTTGACTCTAACACAGCATTAGTGACATGGCTACCGCTAGCAGTGTGGCTACGGTCCAAAGCAAAGAAAACAAACATAAAAAGTCCAATTTGAAAAAAAAGGAAGAAAGAAATCTGATTTAAGAGCTATGAAAAATCAGAAAAAAACACCTAGTTGTATTTAAAGTGGGCAGGTTTTGTGACCTGCTGATCTAGTAGAAAGACTGGCAGTTTTGAACCATCTCTTAGTCCTGCTGGTAAGGAGAAAAAACAAATCAACGCCCACCATCGAGTGAATGGCCAGCTTTCACTCAGTTTCTATCAGTCACCTTCTTAGCTCTCTCTTCCTCCTCCATCAGCGGGGTTCTTACTCCAACATTACTTTGAGATAGTGACCAGGGATGATGATGCCTCTCTCTGTTTTGGTTGAGCAACGCCTTATTTCAGCCCCATTATTGCAGGAAAGCTTCAGCCTGGTGGTCAGGCTGAATAGCACAGTGAAAGACAGGTTTATAGTGGACCAATCCATGTGTGGGTGGTGTCATTTCTCTACAGCCATTACACTGCACAGTCAGTTTTTACTTCGGAATGACAAGTAGATGCCAAAAAAGTTGTCTATTGCCAGTCTAAGGATGTAAAATCACTGTAATCACCAAAAGTCAGAAGTGAAGGTTACCTTGCCTTTTGTAAAATATCAGTCACACAGCAATGTCGTAGAGAATACAGGAATAACATGTTTGTGCTAAGCTAGGCTAAACAGGTTTCATGTGTACAGCTTGGAACAGAGACTGGAGATGGGGGAGAAAGGCCTCCTTAAAAAAAGAGGAAGAGACCTTTCACTTTTTGTATAGATGCTAACAAGCTACTCATCGGTGCATTTAAGAATCACCTGCTTTCAGAACAGAGTTGACTTCACTGCTAATTAAGCTAGCTTCTTCAAGAGTCTAAGCTAGCTGCTCCTCAAATTACAACTCCAGTGTGTTTTTTTGTTCCCCTAAAATTGGAAGATACAACTGAAGGGGCTTTAGACTTGTTGAATGATACCATTGTCAGAGCTTGCAAAATGTTTTCCCCTACTTTTGGTGTTTGTGTTAAAGCAAAACTCTCGCCAAAATGAAACTGAGGCTTGTTTTGTGAATATATATGAGTCAAACCTTTGTTTAAAAGCATAATTACGACGGATGGAAGAGGCACTTTTACGATTTACCGTATTTTTGTTTTCGGGTCAAACTCATTTTCAATGGGAGTGCTATGGGCACTTTAGCGATAGCATCAAAATTGCTGTTTTTAACACCAAGAAGGCTCGGCACAACATGAAACTTTGCTTGTAGTATCACCAGGGGGATCTACACATGAACACAAGCATTGAGAACATCGTTTGTGTACACAGAGTTTACTAAGAAGAACGTTTTTGAACTACTCACGTTACCAGTTGTTTGCTCCACTAGCCGCTGTCCTGCCAGCAGGGAAATATCGGATTCCAAATGCGACGTAACTTGGAGGAGAGTTAAGGTGGAACGCTACTGTCTTCCGACAGCAACGCAACGCAACGCGATATCTCACGTTGCTTTTCCGGCTTTTTATTTTAGTATTGCTTCTTATATTAAGCTCCTTTTTCAACTTCAAGGCCAAATTTTTTTTTCCGCTAACGACAAAACAATGAATTATCCATGCATTTATATGGAACTAAGCTTTAGGAGCGGTTCACCTTAACTCACCTCCATGTTACGTCACATTCGAGATTGAAACTTCTCGGCTGGCAGGACGGTGGCTAGAAGAATAAGCAACTGCTAACGTGAGTTGTTCAAAAACGTACTTACTTCTTCTTAGTAAACTCTGTGTACACTAACAATGTTCTCAATGCTCGTGTTCATATAGAGACCCTGGTGATACTACGAGCAAAGCTGCATGTTGTGTCGAGCCTTCTTAGTGTTTTAAAAATGGCGATTTTGATGCTATCGTAGAAGTGCCCGTAGCACTCCCATTGATAATGAGTTTGACCCAAAAACGAAAATACGGTAAATCTTAAAAGTGGCTCTTTTGTCGTAATTATGCTTTTACACGAAGGTTTGACTCGGGTACATTCACAAAAAAGCCGAGGTTGCTGTTTGGCGAGAGTTTCGCTTTAAGTCAAAGCTACCGGAGTACGAAAGAAGTGAACCTGAGCGTTTTTGGGGGTTTTCCAGTTATATGCCATACTGCTTATGTCGGTGCTAGTACTGTAGCATTTATCAAGTTTGGGGAAGAAACTGGTGCTAAACTTAAGACAAAATGGGTGATAATTTTCTTTGTTCACTTTATTTCTTTGGTTAGTACAAGTGTCCCTGTAAATAGATGATTTCTAATGCATTTTGTTGTATATTTTCAAAAACATAATTTAAACAATGAAATGAACGAGATTACAGTTCTGCATCAGTGACATCACGGTTATGCATTATTTCTAATGGGAGTTGTGTCTTATCTGCAGAAAGAAATGTATAGATATTGTATATAGCGAGGGATGGAGCAGACAATGTGGCGATAATTGGCAGAAACACATTGAGTTATTTTACAGACATAGACTAATATAACGATGACAACGACTGTTTAGTATTTACATTAAATATCATTCCAGTATCAACATTGTCCAGCAGGGGGCGATAGCAGCAAACCAAAAAGAGCACAGAGATTGAAGAACTCAGCCAAACTGAAAAAAAAGAAATGAAAAGAAAATGACAGAAAATAGACTCCTGCCACAGTGTTGCTTTCCATCCTGCCCATGAGGGGGCTGCACTCCTCCACTTCTCCCTGTAGGTGGAGGCTCCTACCTGGGCTGCAGCCGGGGAGACAGGGCCCTCCTGGCCTGGGTGGACTGCCTCTGCTTGGACAGGAAAGACTGAGCCGGGCCTGGAGCTGTGGAGTACTCACACAGACTGTGCTGCTGCAGAGCTGAGGACTGCAAGAGGCAGAAAATAAATGTCAGCTGTTCATGGAAACACAGATTTAACCAGACCTGACACCTGCTGCCGCTAATATTAATAAATATTACTGCTACTACTTTAACTATACAATACCAGCATAAACGTTTATGGCTGATTTGCCACATCAGCTCCGCAAATTAACTTTTTTAAACGCCTAATAAAATGTCTGTTTAAGATGCGTCACAATCCCTGTAAAGTGGCTTGCTCGTGGGAAGCCAGTGAGGGGGAATGTGAAACTATGTGTACGATCCACCCTCCCTATGAAGCTCTTTGCTTATAGATAAAAAGAGGATACCTTCCGTATCACAGAAAGCTGTTGACATCCTCCCTGTGGTCAAAAGTGGACAAAGACTGCAGTATGCCATAGCATACCGAATTAGGGAGAAAAAGTGGCTCACAATTAGTATGCCTAAAAAAGGTTTTAAAAAAATCTTACTTAACTTACTTATTTATAGGGGACTGCCCATTATTCTGACGGCCCATTATCTTAATGCCTCAATAGTCCAAAGAATGTCCCACTGGACAGAAAGCCCATTTGTCCAACAGCTCATCATCCCGAAAAAATAAAAGCCTGCTGCTCCTCAGGCCCGTTCCTAAAATACAGTCTCTGAAGTTCTTTGCCCTTCATATATTTGTATGTTTGGAATGAAGGAAGGGAAAAAGTCAGGTGACCTTCATCGTAATGGCAGCAATAATAAAAAGGCCGAAGCTGTGAAATGCTCACAGTTTGGTGAGTTGTAATGTGACAAAAACAGATGTTGTTTCATCTTTGCAAGTACTTATAGTGATATAGCATGTGCATTTCAGTGAAGGACGCAACGCAGGACATTATTTCACACCTACAAATCTTTTTTAACTTTAATGTCATTATGTTAAAAACTGTTCTTAACTGTAATTGACTGAAAGTTTCCTGAAAGGGATCCCGGTGTACCCACCATGTTCTGCCAGGCTGTCAGGATCAGTTTCTCCTCTTGTTCCTCTCTGGACCTTGTGTTATCACCCTGTGCGTTATGGAGTAGTCGAGTTCGAAAAGTCATGAAGTCTTTTATCAAATCACTTTAACACAATCCATTTGAAATATCTAACACAATAAGAAAGAACTTCAGAGAAGTTGCAGTCTGGACGCACTCGTAACTCACCTCTGGAGCAGCTGTGGTCATTGTATCGAAGGGTCTGGCCTCCTGGTTGCTGGTCATTACTCCAGATATATCACAGCAGAGACAGATCCAACCCGAATTTCGCCAAAGCTATGTTTGCGTGACTGTCCAGCTTGTCCACCATCAGCCCCCTGACCTGCCCCGTCTGTCTGCGGCTCAGCACTGCTGCTCTCGGCTGTATTTTGCAGCGGAGGCCCTGGTTTTGTTGCGTGGCAGACAGAACAATATGGAGAGGTGCTGCAGGCTTAAGTGCTCTGGCTCCTCGCCACAGTCAAAGATGCCATCCTGCTGACTCGGGCACATTCGCTGTCGGGCAGTCATTCATCGGGCTGGGGATTAGAAGGTAATCACCAAAACACAATGCAATTAGCTTGACAGTAGCGTTAGCCTGTTTTGAAATTTGGTACCTAAAGTTTGGTATCTCAGGATCATACTTCATGGAAATGAGGAAACCGTAAAGCAAGAACGAGTTTACTTTTGTTGGTGCAATTCTGTTTATTCCTCTTTAAGTTGCATCACAGAACGCTCTGATGTTTGCACAGAGATCTGTGAGTTAGCGTGCGTGTTTGTTTGTCTGTTTAGCTGAATCACTACCAGTTTCAGTGACCCAGAATTACTGTAGTTCCCCTACTTGTCACTTGACCAGCATCAAAGCGTCTGCAGTATGGGCATATCAGGCAAGATCAAGCAGCAGGGAAGATGTGAGGCCACACATGGACAGTTGTCTACTGAGGATCTCTGTTTCCTGTCTCCCAGAGTCAGTTTTTACAAAGGTCAACCCATTCCAGTCTTTGCGCCAGCTTCAGGGGAAATGCGGTTAATGTTTTTGTCATTAAGTGTGAAAGCACAAGTGCGGGGGAGGATTTCATAGAACTGTGTTTGTGTACGTTTTTCTCTGGAACCAGGAGATCTAAGGTCAGCAGGCAAGCTTACCGAAACTGTCTAATTTAAGACTCAGATCTACTGTGCAGATCCTTACAAATGATCTAACCATATTTACCACATGCTAACCCGTGTTTGCAAGTGTGTGCACATACGTGTTTGCACAATCCACCCATCACCCCCTGCGCTTGTGCCGAGTACGTACTTTCAGTTTGCGGGACTTTGTGTAAAGGAAACGCGCTCCTGAAACGGAAAAAAAGTGAAAGAAACAAAACAGAGCGACGCAAAATGTGGGAAGAAAAGAAACTTTGATGGTTCTTGGAATCTGCCTCATCTGAAACCTGCAAATGTTGACTCTGTTATGAAAGAGACGCACATCACAGACACTCGAGGCGTCGCAGATTCCTGTTAGCTGGCAGGGCCTGAACATCTGTTGTGAAAGCTTCCTCCTACTGCTGTACTTTCTGAGCTGCAGTCTCACAGATTCTAAAGATTTACACTTCGTCACAGTCTGTTTGCTCGCATCAACTTGCAGATAGATTTAGGTCTTCTCGGCGCTTCTTTCTTATGGTTTTGACTGATCATTTTTGGAGGTTAAGATGACCCTGACTCCTTTCTCGTCCAACAGGGGAAATAAACATCACCTAAACCATTTTGTTTGTGAGGGAAAGCTGAAAGTGAGCACACTCCCAACATCAGTAATAACCTTTGATTAAACAGTAACACTTTGTGCGTGTACATGTGCTGTAAGTACACTAGGTCAAAGTTGAGCCAGGAAGTTGGACTTTAAATTGTGGTAGATTAGAAAAGACAGTTTGCGTGATAACATTGTTCCTCTCTGTTTCCTCCTTCCACTTCAGAGACTTACCTGAAGGGGTTGTTTAAAACCTGTCTGATGGTCATCGCTGACTTTTTAGTGACGTAACAGAAACCCGAGCAATTAACTTTGTGAGAGATTGTCGTTATCAGCAGCAGGAACAAGGGCCAAAACTATGATATTGTGT
This sequence comes from Sparus aurata, assembly GCF_900880675.1. Taxonomy (NCBI): domain Eukaryota; kingdom Metazoa; phylum Chordata; class Actinopteri; order Spariformes; family Sparidae; genus Sparus; species Sparus aurata. The sequence goes on along the minus strand of NC_044187.1, from coordinate 30,539,020 downwards.
AAAACTGGAAATTCCCTTGAAATAGTCACTTTTCAGTGTGACATCAAGATAAACAGATAATCAGTACTGATGGATAACAGAGAATAATGGAGAATACAGAGAAGACAGCTACATAAAAGACAGAAAAAAAAATGGAATCATTTAATATGTCATATTATGGTTTAAAACTAATTTAAATATACTATAAAAGAAACATGAATGTTTTATCCATGATGTGTCATCATGGCGCAGGATGCAGTTGGTCACTTTGAAAGTGAAAGAGGGTTGGATTGTTAAAAAAAGACATTAGATACAATAGAGACAAACACTGGGAGGGGAAATTACAACCAAAACACACATGGTCAGTTAAAAGTGAAAACGGCCTAAGAACAGACAAACAGAAAAATTTGCATTTCCGTTAAAAACATTGCAAAATAAACAAATAGCTGTCGTGTCTTATCTTCTGTTTCTAGTCTCCTGACTCCCCGAAGGAAATGAAAAATCTAAGTTCTCACAAAGCTATGCCAGTTTACGGCACACTCACACATAAAAACAAGTCATTAATATGGCCGCGACAGTATTTGTTTTGAATGTGAAGTGAAATGCATGCTCACGCATGCTGTTTACAACCTCAGCATCATGCGAAAACATGAAAAATAACACGCTCGTTCAACTGAGCAAACACACACACGACCCCACTCAGTGTTTATTGTACTGATCCTAACCCTGTACTTTCACATTTGTTTTTGTCTGGTGTGCGTGTGTGCTGGCGTGTGTGTGTGTGTGTGTGTGTGTGTGTGTGTGTCTGCGTGTGTTTCGGGCACTCCCTGTCTTACACACCCAGCTCCGCAAGAAGTACTCTCTGTGCATAAGGACCCGTCTGTCTGGTTCTTCCCGGTTGTGTGTGTGTGTGTGTGTGTGTGTGTGTGTGTGTATCTGTCCGTCTTTCAGCTGTGTCTGTTACGGGCTGGCTGTCTCCCTCTCTGCCACACACACACACATACACTACCTCTTTGACTGTCTGCTGTTCTGACTTTGTTTAAACAAGACCACCTTATCAGTACGGTCAGATCCAGAATGAATCAGCTGTTTGTTAATGGTCTGTCTGACAAGGTAATGTTATCAAGATAGAGGGCAGTAACAAAGACTTGTTTAATGAGCGCTATTTAAGTGTGTGTGTGTGTGTGCGTGTGTGCGTGTATGTGTAGATAACATATTTTGGTACTGTCCTTTTTATGTTTATCTCAATAAAGTTCAGAAGAAGATCAGTACCACCCTTATGTCTGTATTCTAAATATAGCGCTACCATGAGCAGGTGGTTACTGTAGCTTAGCTTAGCATAAAGACTGAGAACAAGGGGAAACAGTTTGCCTCGTTACAAAAGTCTGCTAGCCAGCACCTCTAAATCTTACTGATTAACACAGAATATTTTGTTTCTCTAATCCGTACAAAAGTGTATGAACAACCATTTGTAGTTTTGCGGGGCGGGCCACCAGCCAAGAAATAGTCCAGCACACAACACCGGTCAAACAAACAACTGTGTTTCCTCCATTTTTGTACGAATTGAAGAAGCAATATACAACATCAGGGGCTGGTTTGCAGAATTTGTTACCTTCAGAGAAAGCCACGCACACTGTTTCCACTCTTTCTGCTAAGCTATGCTAACCCTCTCCCGGCTCCGAGGCTCATGTTGAGCTGACAGACATTTAAGAAAACAAAAAAGTGTATTTCTCAAAATATAAAACTGTTCAATTAACTTTCTTTTGCCAAAAGCTGTCTCTCTAAGCTGTCTCCCTTCTCATTTTACATTTTAAAATCTCAGTTACTTCAACATGTATGTATTGTGGTTGAGGGGCCTCATTGACAAGACAGACTGACAATCACTGTTCGATGGTCAACATGACCTAAAAGTGCGGTATGTAAGAACCAACCACACACTCACAACAAATAGGGGGCAGCATATCACCATGGTAACCGCTTACTGCTGCCAACTGAAGCTGCCGTTAGCTAGTTAGCTTGGTTAGCTGTAGGTGCAACTAGTGGTCTGGCCTGGGAGCTCAGAGCACTGGGGAAGTGTTGGTGGGGCTGGGCCTAAACGGTAAGCATGTTAAACATTGGAACACAGTGGGCCTACACAGAGATCACTGGTCAAAACTGCTATTCCTCTACATTCTATTGTTCATTTTGGTGAAAGTCTTTAACTTAATTCTTACATGTTGCACCTTTAAGCAGAAAACTTAATCGTAGTTATTCATAAACCCTTGAGCCAAAAACCAAGGTCTTACAACTGAGTTCAATTCTAAATCTAAGAACATTTTATGATCGAGGCCCCAGGACTTGCTCCAGGTTGAATATTAGGGATACAGCTTAAAAGTGACTGTGTTTAACTCCCTAATCATCAGCACAATATGTACTATTTAGGACTTATCTGCTCATAGGTTCACTCTTTACTTTGCTGGCATTAACTCACAGTTATATAATTATGAAGTTATATTTACCAACAACAGTCTCCTCAGATGTCGTTCCAAAGGATAACATTATTTAAATCTAATTAAACGGGCTCCATGGTTTAATGCGTAGAAATTTATTTGGCAGGGGGTGAGCCGGGGGCGGAGGTGAAGAGTCTTTGATATGAAAAGGCATGAAAGCCCCGACACACAGCAAGCTCATTGTAGAATCCGTCCAGATTAGCCAAATAAATGCTGGATCCCCTGGTGTCTCTCTTTGCCATGTGCTAAAAAGTAAGTTTAAAGTGAGTTTATGCCTGAGTGTGACAGCGCAGTGGTGGGTATGTTGGCTGTTTCAGTGCCAGCTGCCACCTGCAGCACGAGCTTCCTCTGCCCAGCCACAACACTGTTTATGTCTGGGCTGCAGCCCTCAGCAGTGCCCAGCAGCGGCAAAACATGTTTTTCCCTCTGAGGATCTGAAAACTGGGCAGACTCCACAGGCAGACTGCAGGTTATTATCTCAGTCAACCTGAAGATGTTATTATTTCTGAGGGTAAGGTGGAGCAGACTGTAGGCACGGGAGGATTTCTACCACACCAAGTTAGTGAACTGGAGTCGAAATAGGATCATTATGATCACATTTAAAAAACATCAATTCCAATATTAGACCTCTGTTTGATTTTAGGAACTGGTTTCAGATAAATTATATCAAAATGAACATTTAGAAAGAAATATCAGAAATTAAATCCAACCATCTCTTACGAATACAGATGACAGTAAAAATACATCTTTTGAAGGCTCATTATGTGTGTGTTTGTCTAAATTGACTAAAATTGGTCCATTAAAGCACCCAAGATGACATATTTATATCTTATTCTCTACAGAGATACTTCCACTTTTGGGGTAATACACTACACCAAGACTTAGAGGAGGAGATTGATACCACTGTCACGTCCGTGCTGTGGATATGGATTTAAAGCCAGCGGTAACGAGATCCACCGACTGGCACCTCTACAACTCGCTGATAAGCAAGTAACCAGTGGAGACTCCTCCTGCTTAGAGATAGTTTGTTAATAAGTGAACTTTATGGTGCTGAGCATGTGTAATTCACCAAATGCCAAACAATGCCTTTAGAGCAGGGCTGACAAAACTGAAATGTAATTCTGGGCCACGGGCCAAAAATATTTATCTGCGTGTATTGTTGGTATGCAAAATGGTACTAAGATCCCAAGTTCCTTTATTGGCTGATTTACTGTGCAAAATTCACTCCCAACGTGCTCAGATTATGAAAAATAATTAGGTAACCTGCATATTTACGGAGCATTTTAACATTACAAAGGTCCTTCAGTGACCTTCCACGCTCTGAATAAAAGCATCTGTGTCCACTGTGTTTCTCCGCTCATTTATTCAAGTTTTTCCTTTTCCTTCCTCCCATCCATAATGATACGTTTTGGCAAATAGTCATCTTCGGGGACATAAAAGGCTCATAACTTCTAGTTAAAACATGCCAACCAACTGGCACGGCCCAGAAGAAGGACATGTGGAGAAATCCGGCAGCTGCAGGGTTACGCATCTGCATGGAGAACAGATGGAGAGGGGAGGGGAGGGGTGGGACAGCAAACAAGTGTACTGGAGGGCTGAGGGGTGACTAGTCCAGGGCCGACTCCCCGCCTTGACCTCTCCTCTTCCTCATCCCTTTATTCCCTCCGTCTTGCCTGCTCCCACGTCACCCCTGGGCTCGCTGATGGATGCTGACAGTAACGGCTGTCCTCCGTCCCCCTACACATCACCCCCGCCCCTCCGCCCCATCCCTCCTCTCTCCTTCGCTCTGCCCCCTTTCTCGGCCCTGACCCTGGTGACCTCGCTTTGGAAGTTGTCGTCCCGCGGCCCGGCTCAGAGCTTCTCAGGGGGCGAAACGTCTGAGCTCGGCTGTCAAAAGCACATCCGGGACGTGATCCGCCACCCATCCATGACTACCACTCTCTGTTGTGCTTCTCTGCTGCAGGCGAACCTCTGCATGTCTCTGAAAAAAGTTAAATCAGAGTTCTGCTGCGTGTATCAATACTTATCTCATGACTCAAAAGAAATCAGGCGCAAGGATGAGTCAGTTTGACACCTGGGTTAAGACATCGGTTGCACAAACAAGTAAAACGATGACCACGCGTCAATCAGTTCTTCTAAACCAAGGTGTGGCATCGAAACACACACACACACACACACACATACACACACTCCTTCCCACTTCCTGTTGTGCAATTTCATAAACTACCAATGTGGCGGCTGAACTTGTTGAACTGGATGGAAGATGGCAGGTAATCAGCACAGCGGCAGACGTGGAAATGAAACTGGGACAAACACACACGCGGCGCAGTCCACGGTGACATGGGTCAGTAATGATGAAGTAAACTTTATAAAACAGCAGATGAGAGGGGAGAAAGTGGAGGATGTCATCTTTCGGTGGGGACATGTATTATTCATGCTGTCAGCGGAGACGTTGGTGAAGTCACAGGAGTGTAAGTAATCGCGTGTGTCACATAAATCAACAGCAATGATGACCTCATTTTACCGCATAACTCCCTCCCGCCCACACACTCTTTAAGGAGCTCCAGATGCATGAGGGTTTACACACACACACACACACACACACACACACACCTTAGTAACATGTGCGCACTACTGCCTTCTGCTCTCTCTCTCTCTCCCGGCGCATTATCTGAATAAACAAAGTAAAAATAACAATGCAGCTAAAATATGTGAATAGCAGGGAGCGGCCCTTTACACTTTTTAATCCAAGTATTACACCAGGGCCATCTTCGCCCTCCACCACTTAAGTAGCACCACAAAGGGAGTAAAAATACTGCAAGTCAAGCATTCAGAATCTTACTTAAAGGATTAGCGCGACACTATGGGAGAATATGTTTATTTTGGTTTCCTGCCAGGATTAATTTGAGAAAAATGTTTGTAACTCTTGTCTCTACAGTAAATATGATGCTACCATCAGCACCTAGTTGTCTTAGCTTTGCCTAGCATCGATGTTATGTCTTGCTTGATAGTCTTCACAAATACTGTAAAAAGGATAACCCTACGATCCAGACTGTGTCTTTGGGGACAACAAGAAGTGACCCTACGCAGTCAAGATAACCCCAACCTGTCTTTTTATCGAGGGGCATTGTTTGGCTTTATTGGGCAGAGTGAGGTGAAGAAGCCGACAGAAAATCGGTGGGGAGAGAGGGGGGTGCATAACATGTAACGATTGGCTTCAGATGGAGTCAAACTGGAGAGGCTGCAGTTACATGGCAGACCTGTAACCTTTCGGCTACAGAGGCACTCCAACTCGCCATTTTAGCAGGGTTTTTTTTGGTAAATTTTGTTCGGTTTTTGTCCGGAGAAAACAAACAAGATGCAATGTGCCAGCTGCTGTGAAGCTGTGCCGGTGCAGCAGGTTGATCAAACAACAACAACACACATCAGGTACATCACACGGTAATGCGAGAGCTGAGAGTCAGTACCCATGAAATGGAAACAAGGTGGGCATGGTGCCCCAGCAGCTCAAGCGGTAGAGCGTGTCTGCCATGATCAGAGGCTGCGTCCTCCCCGCGGCGGCCCAGGGTTCAAATCTGACCTGTGGCCCTGATCCTCTCCCTCTCTCATCCCGCTTCCTGTCGCACTTAAGCTGTGCTGTCAAAATGAAGCATGGAGAAGGCCAAAAAAGGGGGAAAAGGATTAAAAAACAAGGCTACACAACTTCATGAAGGAGACAGAAGTTGCCACATTTGAAAAACAATGACCCCTAAGTTATTGGCATTGTCCTATTTTCATTGGTGAAGACGTAGCTCATTAATTACTAATGTAATACATTCATACGCAATGTATTTTATATGCTTATTCTTGGTGTGCATTTAAAATAATAATCTGGAAAGAAACAGCTAATGGGATATTCAAATTAAGCACAAGTACCTTTTAAAATACCTGACTACAGCACTTGCATAAATGTACTTTCCACTGCTGCACACGGTCACATGCACACACACACACACACACACACACTGCACACTGTTTTCAGCTGTTGCTGTCTGAGAGCATGCAGGTGTTGTACCTGGCAGCGACGCCAAACACCCGTCCCACCACCACACCTGGCTGGAACCGCAGACGACCGCACGGCAATAAACACACTCTCTCTCTCTCTCTCTCCCTCTGACTCTCTGTCTCTCACACACACTTGCAAACAAACATGAGTGTACATGGCAACACACACACACACCCACACAGTCACTCACTCACTCGTAGCCACTGATCAGAAGATAACTGTGGCACAAGTCATCCCCATTGTCAAAACACAGACAGACAGACAGTGAGGCAGCAAGTTCGACAGACGCTCTCACCATACAAATAAGAGTTTGACTGAAGTGCGCTCCTTCCCCCTTGAGAAAAAAAGAGTGGTGAGCTTCATTTTCCCATGGCCTCAGAGCCGCACACAAACAAAACTAATCATGTAACAAAGCTCAGACGTGTCTGGTCTGCCCTGTGGTTTAGGCATTAAAATACTCTCAGCGGCAATTTAACCTGTTTCCTTCTTTTTTCGGCTGCACAAGGCAGCTTCTCTTATGATCACCAGTATTTCTCCACAGACTTTTTTTTCAAACACTTTTTTCCAGATCTTTCTCCCCATATTTCTGAGAGACAGCCGGGCAGGTTCTCTCTCGATTCCTCGCCTCAGGCCGGCCCGAATCCAGGACGGGATGTCAATAATTTCCCAAGCCTTTTATTTTCCGCCTCCGTTCGTGGCAGTTCTTGTCTTGTCTTGCTGCCTGTTGTTTTGCCGCTCGGGAGCCAGGAGAGGTGATCTCATCTGCACCTCGCTCCTCAACCCCCGCTCCCAAAACAACATTGTATTTATCTGACCAAAATAGCCACCTCAGGCTGGAAAAACCCAAACAGAAATAGGCCAAGAGTTTCCAAGGAAGCCAGTCTGGGCCGGAGGTGATGCTTTTGACTGACAACAGCCACGGGGCAACAGAACAAGAGGCTGCATTTACTGCTGCAAGGTGCCGGTTAGAGGCAGATATAATAAAAGCTCCTATTATTCTTGGGCTTCTTCTGGAGAACAATAAAAGCACACCTGTACATTCTAACTTCAAGGAGAACAACAGAACAATCTGAGCTCTTGATGGAGGGCTGATGTATTTGATTGAGGCTAATTATACAGATGTTGCTTTTCATGTGCATCCCCTACAATGTCAGCTGATTTGCGACATCGACTAAAGGCTGGCAATCCTCACCTAAAATGACCATAATCAACATTTACATTGTTATAATAAGGATCCAGCTGTTCCACTGAGTCATTCGTATTTCAGCCCAAATTCACAGCTGTGATTTTGGCCTTTTGATTCAGTTCACATTCTGGGTTTGCTCCACCGTAACGACGGTTGGTCTAATGGTTCGACTCGAGTCAAATCTCAGTGAGTGTTTGTTGTTGCGTTGCATCAATATGTTTCCGTTCGGTTCCTGTTTTCACTTTTAAATCACAAGGCTGTTATGAGACCACAGATTTCATTCAGATGGGTTCATTTTCTGCTTCTGAGAAATGCCTTTTGTAATTCAATTTTTTCAAGGCAAAACCAAACCAAACCGTTACATAAGGATATTCATGATTACCCAGCAAATTAAAATTCGCCTCTTGAATCAATCAACCTATTGTGAGTGTTTTTTAAATGCGAACCGCAATTAAATCTGTAATCGTCTCGTCCAAATTTTAATCCATAATTTCCATATTCCATTTTCTATTAACCGCATTTGAGACTAATTTGAGACCTTGAGACGGACAGATGGATGTTTTTGACTTGGGACTGAAGGCCATAACAGAAAAAAAAGCTTTTAATTGCTTGTGCTGCGGCTTCAAACCTCTGCTTTACTTCCTCACTGTTTTTGCTGAGAGTAAAAGTTTAGCCGTCACTGGGAGGCTGTCGGGGAGCGAGCAAAAACTTCAGAAAGTCACTGCTCCGGACCAAGAATTAGTCCCAAGCAACAACAAACCTGTAAAAACACAAAAAAAATTTTTTTATACTTATACAGATTTAACAATCGAGATATAATTATTGAGTTTTATGGGTTGATTTTGTTACCTTTGGACAGAACCAGGCTAATGTTTCCCATCGTCAGTGTTGATCAGTGAGGCCCTGAATCGTGCCCGTGATTCAGGAGAGGCCAGCTCTGTACGACATCATGATATTTGTATATCTACAGTTCTAGAGGACTTTTGGTTTCCCTTTCGAATTACAATAAAAGACAACCGTCATTCTCAGGTGCAGAACTTAGGTGCTACATTGCGGTGTGATGAAGCAGTTTTTTGACTCAGGCGACAAGAGGCGAGGCAACAGCAATCCGGTTTGTCTGGAGCTTTATATCTAACCGACAGGAAAAAAAGAGTGATATTGACCTTATCAGCTAACTCTCTTGAAGAAAGCACCTGTTTCCTTTTCCTGCTTTTCCATCCTGTATTTTTTTTTTTTCTTATCTGTGATCAATTATTCGACCCACCACAACATTCCTTTCTATCGGTGTTGGTTGAGCTTGCTGTTTTGGACTGAGCAGGCCCACAGAAGCCTCACTTTCAGTCTGAGTGGCTTCTCTCTCTCTCTCTCTCTCTCTCTCTCTCTCTCTAGACACCAATGAGATCATTTGGGCTCTCTGCCCAAAGTATAGACTCGAGACACACACATGAACAAACAGACACACCACAACATGCACACAGACAGACAAACATTGACCCTCCTCTACTCCACCAAAGGAGAAGGAGGGGGGAGGGAGAAAAAAAGAATTAAAAACACATTCCACTTCCCGTAAGACCGGGAGAAGGAGCAGTGAGTCACTGGAGCAGTTTGAAAACGGGCCCTTTTTAGTTTCAGACGTGTCGCCTTTGAATGTCTCCACGTGGAGCTTTAAACCTCCGTAGGTCCCCTCAGTCGAATGTTGTTGATGGTGCTTCATCCCGGTCGCTGAATAAACACCTCACTCACTGACTGCGGCTTGCCTGAAAGCGATCGTCTCTTTTATCACCTACTAAGTTCAACCGCAGGTCACGTGGGTAGTGTCAGCTCTGGAGAGACCACTCTTTTAATACTTTTTTTCTTTACTTTAGAACGGTTTGCCAAATGTCTTTATTATCGTTTTTAATGGTCCGAACATTTGAACATTTAACACACAACCGCTAAATGACACACATAATGTACAAACCCATGAAGAAAGCCACGCGTTTAATCACAGCGAAGTGTTTGCAATAAATCTCTGCCGTGTTTTTTTTTTTCCCCCCGCAATGATGCCAGGAAAAGAGTTTTACTGTAAAGTCGAATTGCAAAACACCATCGTTGTGGGAATGAAACCCTCCTTCTCGCTTTCTTTTCATCTTTCCGTCTCCTCCCATCACTCCAGACAGAGGCCCCCCGAAAACAGACCGAAACCCCGAAATGATGCTGGTTTTCCATTTGGTTCACAGGCAGCAACCTGAGTCACAAGACTGCGGGTCTCGCTCCAATTACACACACGCTGACAGCTTAACTGACTCCACCGAGGAAGAGTCCATGGTATCTGTTCTCTATCAACTCCCCTGCTGGTGGGACTGAGTCACACACTGAAGTTCAGGTGGACCGGCGTCAGTCGAATCTGTTCATGCTCAACAGGCAGCCTGATTAATGGCAGATCTCATGATTTGGGCCAGCTGGCTCAGGGGTTTTAGTTTTTTTGCTGTTGTTGTTGATTAGTCGCCTTCTTGTCCTTCATTTTCTTCATCTCCTTGTTCTTGCTGTCTTGTTTTATCTTATATAAACCTGACAATTGGGGGAATACAAGAATGGGTTAGAGACAGGGTCATAGGATTATAACCTTGGGGTTCATAAAGGAGTTCACTCTATTGTTGCCTTAAAGGTGCAATATGTAAAAAATATAAGTTTAAGACATTCAAAACTTAACTAAAAATATGAATAGTGTGTGTAGTTTCTGGGCTTCTCTTCTCAAAGGTGTCGGCGTGTAGTTTGATCATAAATGATTCTGCGGAAGCAAGGCTGGGTGGAAGGATGAAGCAATCTTTATTAAAACAGAATCTAGCGCCTTGAGTCCGGATCAGAAGCAGCTGCGTTCTGATATTATCAAATCTCTGGTCTCTCCTCGTAGGGGCCTTCTTAAAGTCCTTTGGGCTGTACCTGCCTAATCCTAATTGGTCATTGCGGTGGGTTGAGGGTCCATCTATCCAATCGACATGAAAAGGAGGTGGTTTACCTCCCTGCTCATCTCCCATAAATGGCTAAATCTGTTACTGTCCCTCCTTGGGTCTTGTACTCCAAAATTACCTAAATGATCTCTCTATCCTTTTCTGGAGATGTACACGTTTAGATATCTCCCTCCACCTGACATAGGAGTCAGGCTCTGTTTTAGTCCCTATAGTGGCCTTGTCTCCTGATAACCTTTGACCCACACACAGCTGAATGCTGCCTCCAAGGTCCCTTGGAGCTGTGAGCCCCGTATTGTCTACATTCCTTAGCTTACACAAGGAGGAGCAGGTTAAATTTAAACTGAGTTGAATTAAAGGCCAGAATGTGTTGCAGTCCAGACACCTCATGTGTGAAGAGGAAACAAGTCTGACGTTATGCGAAATACATCGATGTATTGTGTTGAAAAGATATCCACTCAAGGTAGCATGCTAATCAGCCAGCCCCAGGCCTGAAAAGCTCCTGTGCCAGTGCCCGTCAACACCAACATTACCCTTGGTAGTCTCGCTAGCTGCATGGTTAACTGGGCTAACAAGCTAACGGTAGCTACAGTCATAAATGTACAAAAAGAATACAGTCAGCAGCAGTGTGCTGTTACTCTGGTGATATGCTGCTCCTATTTGTTGAGAGTATGAATTCAAGGTGGACCATTATTACGTATTGCACCCTTAAAGGAACAATACGTAGTAACTCATGTTTCATCCGATCGCTGTTTCAGAGTGCAACGCAACTGTAAATACAAATCCCAGGTTTCTGTAGCAATTTGTCAGATGCTGTGTGACATCATGTGCTAGCTACAAACCAAACCCAGCGTGTCACAAAAAGTTTTGTTTAGAGAAAGTAAGTATTCAAGTAAGCATGACCACTCAGGCATTTTTTGCTGTCAAAGTTCACACACGACTCCGAACGGGAACAGCATGCCAAGCTAACGGAAACGTTCTGGCCCATCCCCGCCAACTGAGTCCACTAGGCTAGCAGAGCGAACTCGTAGCTACAGTATGCAGCCGTTACAGGTTGCTTTCAGGACACTCCGTACGTCACAGAGTTGAGGCAGAGAAGCCAAAGGATCATCAGGGGGAAGGGTTTTGCTTAGAGGCTGAGACAGAGAGAACACTAACCTCATGACCACCTCAAGTCGCTGTAACATTAAAGTTATTTTGAAGCTGTTTTTATTTTAAGGTAAAATAATTACATAATGTTGTTTTAAATGAGACGTCTGGCTGGTCTATTCTTACTGAAGACAGACTTGGTAATCTTACATGAGGATATACGCTGCATTTTTGGGACTATTTTCATCAGCAGATCGATACACATTTGGTGCTGTATGAGTATTTTTGGCAGCACAAGACTGATTTAAAATAAACTAAGTTCTACTGATGGAACATGACACAGATGCAGTGCAACATTTATGCTTTTTTTGATCATTTCTGGACAACAATGGTCCGTGGCACAAAGAATAATGCCAGTGTGTGTTCTTGAAAATAAGAAAAACTATAATCTGTTGATCACAACAACTATAAAACTTTTTTAAAATTTGATATTTTCAGACATGGATGAGGTAAAAAGATTTAGTTTTGAATGCTGTCTTGTTTTAAATCATCAGAGGAGGGTCTAGGTAACACACACACACACTCATACACAAACACCCACAATTGTATGGATGTCAATCGGCATACAGTCATACACACACACACTCTCTTTACTCTCTCTCTAGAACACACACTCACACATGAACCCTTCTGCATTGCCCTGGCTGTGCACCCAAGGGGACGGCAGTGACTCAGAACGAGTCATACACACATCACAAACTCTCACATACAACACACAAACACTTGCCAAAATGCCAAACTGCGGCAAACTTTATGGGTTGCAGTCCTCTGAGCTCCTTTAGATAAGAGTTGATCACTGTGAGTTTGTGTTCCATTTAGGATGAATCTGAAATCCCTTCACACAGACAGAAGATCTGGTGACATACGACCTTGTGATCTGTCATCACATGAGGTCAGGTGTGACTCTGTTTATCATCGACAATGTTTTTTCCCTTTTGTCGCTAAACATAAACGGAGGATTTTACCGATCTTATGATCAGGAGCCACAAAGGTGACATTCTGGATTCTGGAGTTAAAGCTTATTTTTAACTGCGCTGGAGTGTTTCTCTAATGGAGGATATGATGTAGCATTTAAGCGCTGTCGTTGTAACGTCAAGATGAATCTATATCTGGAGACGAAGCCCGAAAAACACGCGACAGGATCTTCAAGCACCTGACATCTTGAATCATTTGTGCGGATAATCATAAAGTCAACAATAATGAGATCCATATCACGTCGCTCCTCGCCTATCGCCTCTCGCTCAGCCGGATATGAAAATAAGATTAAAGTTTGCCACCAGAGCACGGCTGTTGTATAAATGTAGGTTGTGGATGCCTTGAAGGGACGGAGGAGAAGGGATTTTGGCTGAGTTTTCCATCCACCCCCCATCCTCATGTAGAACCATTAATCAGAGACAATATGAAGTCATCACTCCCTCATGGGATTTTACTGCCTGTAAAAATAAACCTTAGATGGCTCATAAGCAGAGTTGCTAACACTGATATCACGAACTAACAAGCTTTGGCAGCCTGTGGTGCATTCTCCTTTTCTGGGTGACATTTTGTGCAGAGGAAAACAAGCTTTTTAATCGAGCATCAGAGACTAACAGGATTGATGACTGATGTTTTCTCTGTGGTTTTTTTGGAGAGGTTTTAAAGCCGATAAAATGTGATGATTGGAAATCTATCAGTGGGATCGTGGAAAACGTCTGAGCCTTGGGGGAGATTCACATTTTCCGTGAAGAAAGAGGAATGAATGTTCCACAGCTCCCTGAATACATGCTCAGACTGGAGTGGGAGAGGAGGCAGGACACGAGGAGGAGAAAATAGAGGAGGAGAGGAGGGGAAGGGAGAGGAGTAAAAGCAAGGACAAGAAAAAAGAAGAAAAGAAAAAGAAAGGACAGGAAAAGAGAAAAAGAGGAGAGGACAGATGGATGTATGTTGTAACAGAGAATGGGGAGGTGAAAGAGGGCGGATAGCTGGCATGGGGTTTGCGAGCAAATGTATGCGTCACTGAAGCTATTCCAAGATGCACAAATGCTCTCTCTCTCACACACACACACACACGCGCGCACACACACACACACACTTTGATAGGCTTTGACTGTTTCCTTGACAACAGTATAGTATTTTCGGGGATCAGAGGTGGCAGTTGTGTCTACGTGTGTGTGTGTTTGATATGTGCGTGTTCGACACAGCTGTTAAAAGCTTATTAGTCAACAGGGATGTGGCCAAAATTGCAAAACAAGGTCATTTATTCTGGTGAAATTGACATTCCTGCGTCACTGGCAGAGGGACTACTTTCTTCACGATGTATGAACGAGGTCATCGCAGTTGATGAAGTTCCTGAAAACAATGAACAATCTAAGTTAAATAAAAGGATTAGTGTGATTAAAAAAGCCAGGAAAGGTTTTGAAATGCCCGCAGGCGAGAGGAGAGATTTGAATTTGTTTTACAACACAGTCACATAATATTGTCGATGTGTCAAGTCTATTCTCAGGTCAGCTAATTGCTTAGAAATTCATTGACGTCAGTTCGGGACAGAGGCAATGAACTAACCACAAATGTGGATGGATCTGACGATACCACTTCCTCTCTTAGCTGATAAGAATCAACTTCGCACTTCTCTGCCATTTCCAACTTGCTAATGACCCCGATGCATCTGTGGCAACCGAATAATTGTCGGGAGGAAGCTGTTATCACCCAGAAATAAACAGGATGTTCTAATTTATTGAATTAAGGTATTTAATTGAGGTCTATTCTCAGAAGGTAGGTGCCTCTGAGGGAAGTATTAAACTGGATGATGGATCCTCAAATGTAGATCAAATGTTGCTATGCATATAAAAACACACACACCTAATGTGTGAGATACACCCCCACACACACACATGCACACACAAATACACAATAGCCCCCACCTACACTTCACTACAGGAAATCAAACATTTCCTGCTGCATCTGGCACAGGATGTGAGGTTAGTAACTCAGCGTGTTTCAGTGTATTATGAATGAGAGCCACTCTCACTGTGGACCACAGTCTCACTCACAGCACTTTTGAAGTTCTATAATCAGTGGCAATCATATTTATATGAGCTGCTCCGCTCCCACACCTTTGATGAATGAAGCTCTGGGTTTATGAAAAGGCCAAGACGTCACAAAGGTGTACTTATATGAGTATAAAAACGGTAAGATGCTTAAATTGAAAAGAAGATGCATGCTGTGAGAACTTTTCTCGACTTTTCTCACGGGCAAAAGAATCTATTTATTTTAATGTCATTCATGTGGTAATGCGAAAAACGCCCAATTCAGAGCTCTCATTTAGCCCTAAATTGCTCCATATGTGTGTGTGATGAGAAAAAGTTTAAGTTGCTGTGAGTAGAAGTGCCAGATGAATGTAAAGTAAGTTAGGAAGGATAGATGTTTTCTTTCACTACCTGATGGACTTTAGCTCTCCCAGCCAGGTCATTAGACTGATTATAATGGGGCATTTACACAGCTGATTATTATATACTTGGAAATTAACTCTGTGATAGGATTCAGTGTGGGCTGAATTATGCCCTAATCTTGATGCCTTTTTCCAAACTGACAAAAGTGTCAGGAATTAATTAAACAAAGTGTTTATCTGCTCAATTATATGTTAAAAGCAAACACATCACATCAAGCTAACTAGGTTACTATGGTAGCTACAGTTACTTTTAAAGCTGAGGAGTCATTAGCTTGTAGTTAGTAGTAACGACACATAAGCTAACTATGCTACTTTAATGGGCCATTACAGGTCACAGGTCACAGCTCAGGGTAATGTTTGCGGTCATATCCTGCTCCTATTTAGTTTTGGGGAGGTTACACTAGCTAAACTGGTTAAACTCAACAATTAGCCCTTATGCTAAAGCCATGTAGGCTAGAAATGTAATACTACTTTTTGAAAATACATAATGTAGAATTTTGTGTCTTGCCTCGGCGCGTTTTTCCATGAAACTCATTAAACAAGGTTAAGTTAGAACAAATAAAATTTTTAGCATTCCAACCCTTACTGCTAGCGTTAGTCATCAATACATGAACTATGGTGCTAATGTAACATGTCTTCTGCATTTAAAGACATTACCAGCCTCTGGTAAGGAAACTGTTTTGTGGGACATGTAGCTTTAGCCTCAGTCTTTTAGGCTTATATCCATAATTTACATACTTTAAAATACATTTTATAGAGTTCCTTTTTGAAAAAAAAGACCATTGGAAACACTAGAAAATGTGCTGGAAATTAAGTTTTCAACCAATTAACAAAGTAAGGGTTTTGCTAGGTAGCTACAGATGATAAAATCTGCTAGCGAGCTGCAATCATCATGTCAGCCAACAAAATAGATGCTCGTCAGTAAAAGATTAAGAAGACTGCTTCTGTCTACTTCTATTTAAAATTAAAGACTTGTTTTCAGATCTGCCACCGCTATGACTGTAAATCGCTTCTACATCTCGCACAGAGGGCCAGCAGGATTTTGCAAGGGGCCAATCAATGTCTGCAGAACTACACTGTCTGCATGTGCATTTGGTTTGATCAAGCAATGACATGAAAAAAAGGCTTTATCCCATCATTATTGCATGTGCACCTATGTGTTCCTGCACTGCAGTGTAAACAGGGGTCAAGTAGAGCCGCAGGGCAGAATTTTAAATACACTACTTGTGCCAAGAATGTCTACATGAAAAACACCCCAAGGGCGAACAGCATGCTCAGCAAAGCACACATAATCCACGCATGTACACAGGCAGTGGAAGAGTCAGACACATAAACAGGAGAAGAGAAGATGAGATACAAGGAACAAAAGGAGGCTGTTTTCCAGATAAAAAAAAAACAAAACTTAAAAAAGCCAAGCAGAGATCTTTTTACACACCGCCTGATGGTTACTATCATACCCCATCTGATTGAGTGATAACACCCTCCACCTCATTTCTGGGCATCAGACTCCACCAGTAATACCAGACAGCTGGGAGGCAGAAAAGCAAAAGTGCAGTTTAACCGTTTCACTGCCAGACAGAATTGAGTTGCTTGTGGTTGCGTGACTAAAATCTCTCTGTCTCGGTCTCTACATATTAGTGGTTTCACGACAATGAGTGCCGATGAAAGTGTCACTAGACCTCTCCCAGTCACGCCTGTCTCTACCACAACCGGACAGATTCCTGAACGCTACAATGAAGCATCTTTAATACCTCTGATTACTGATGGCTGCTCTGTATCTGCGGGATCAGCACCTTCTTGAAATGAAACCAAATGTTCTGGTGAAACGCCTGTATGGTTCAACACACCGTTGGAAATGCTAAAGATGAAGCACTCCCCACTTCTGGATGTCAGTGCTTCTGCCGAGGGGATGTTTTTTTTTGTAGAAGTTACGATTACAAATGACTCTGCATTTCCCCCTGCTGCGTCTCTCTCGTTCCCCTTTGCTCTCATGGGAATGTAAGGGGAGTAAATATGAGGGCTGCGACTCACCAAAATGATTCGATAAAAAACAGATGAGGGCTGCGGCTAAATATAACCGTTGGTCCTACATCTCTTTCAAAATGTGACAATCATAAGTTAATTGATAGATGATCAATGCCACGTCATATTTACATTTGTGTGAGTGATGAAGAATCTGTAGAAGGAAATAGTGAAGCAGACTTTTCATTTGATACATTTGCATACATATCTCTCATTACACATCACCGAGCATGCTGCTACTTGAACTGGCCGACTACAGAAAATACAGAGACGCTAGCACCGTTACCGAGTCCAAAAGCATCATAGCAGGTTTGGCTGATAATTGTGGTGCGGTATGAATGTTGCATGATTTACATTGAATGTATGTAAATAACGTGAATGAGAGAGTTGCGATGAATGTTACAAAGGGTTATTCAATCTGTCTTCATGTTGTTGTTTTAATAAATCCAACGTAAAGTCTGATATTAAAATGTGATTGAACAGTAGCACATCACAAGATCGTAAAGTCAGTGAATTTAGTAGTGCTGCACAACCGAATTTGTCTAGAGTTTGCCAGAGTTAGCCACCGTAAGCTGTGAAATGTTGGGACAAGTTATCGTTGCAGCACTATGCCATAACTCTTCCTCTTGCAATATGATTATAACACCAAATAAATACCGAGATGTTTGGATTAAAACATAACGTACAACCGCTCTAAACTGACAATTTGACTTACCAGAGTCATGACTTCGTAAGTGCTTGTGGTGCACACGTCATATTTTCATTCTTTTAACTCTGCTGCCTGGAGTTCATTTTAACTTGATGTCTTTTTTACATTAGAATGATGGCACAGGTGGACATGGACAGGTTGCAGTCAGTGAGTGTGTGTTAAAGCAACACTAAGCTCTGACTCCATGCAGTTTTTTATACATTGTATCATCTCAGTTCATGTCAAATTCTGCGAAACTGACTCCACGTTGCAGTACATATTCCTGCACTTTGCCTTTTTGGGGTATTTTCTATATATACATACAGACAGGTATGGTGAGTTACTATTTGATTCTCGCCCTTAATAAGCTAGTGGTGCTTATGAATTTGTATTTTAGTTGTAGCATTGTGCTCATTTTAGTTTTAAAAGCAGGCAACTTAGTCTAGCTTTAAAGAAACTCAAACAAATGTAATGATAGTTTGAAAGAAACTTGAGAGTTAAATCATCAGCTCATTTGAACTTTCACCAACTGGGGACTGGTGATGAAAGGTCTTCTAACATGTAAATTTTCGGTTCGTCACACGACAGACCACTGTGGAATCTACAGAAGGCGAAAACATGCGAGTACAAAATGCCCCGTGTGCACACACATATCTGGGAGTGTACACATATGTGTCATGCTACAGGGGAACTGAACGGAGAATGTGAATGTACAGGTGACACAAATGAGTCGCAAATATTCAGTGTTTGTGTTTTCATGAGATGCGGTGTTAAAGTGATGCACGCGGATGTCTGTAATTTTCTACGTGTTGTACGTGGTCAACAAACCAACACCATCACACTTTTTATTGTACTAAAAGGTCTGTAGGCTGTAATATAGCGGTGACTAAGTTATCAGGAAATTCTTTTTACATCACAGAGCCGCCAGATAAAAGACATCTCAGCACAAGAGGTTCACACAGAATCATCACACATACCCACACATCAGTAAAGGGATTCAAAAACATCACATACAGTAAACGAAGGAGCGGTAAGGCAGTGATATCTGCACATTCAAGGACTGAAACGCCTCGCTTCACTGTTTGATATCTGCGTAAAGACGGGTAGAAGATTATCTAGAGACCCGCTTACATCTTTGAGTGGAGGCATTCAATGCACACAGATATAAAAAGCATCACCTTTGACCGCCTCTGTACTCGCTCACTCGGCTTTCTTGGTACGAGAACCACTATCCTTTGACAGGAAAGTTCCTGTTTGTGTGTGTGTGCGTGTGTGTGTGTACGTATAACTGTGAGTGTGCATGAAAAACCCAAGCTGGTGAACCACTTCTGGTAAGTTAAATACAAGTGGGCTTGGCTCGCTGGTGTCATCTCCACATGTGAAGCAGTCAGTAAATAATGAGGTCGAGTGAAACGCCTCTGACTGCTGAATTCAGACGAAAGTTTGAGGGGCTTCAATGACTAATTAGGAGATTAAGTTAGAATGTATTATGACTGTAATCCCTCTCACTGAAGGCAATTTGATTATGAGATTAATATTATGTTAGTGTTGTGCTATGTGCATGTGTATATTGTGGCACTGATATATTTTGATGAATTTGCATCACGGACTGTAAAAGCTACACAACTGTACACATTTATACATTGATAGGCTGAGGACTTTTATAAAAAAAGTTTAAAAAAAAAAAAAAGCTTTAAAAGTTCGGGCAGATCTCTGAGAATTTCATCAAACCAGTAAACTGGCACAGTGTGGGCTTTATCAGCTCACCGCGTTGTCAAAATGTACATCACTTTATCGAGGGGCGGTGTGTTGTGCTCCCTCTTCTCATGAATGAATGGCGGGTGGGAAACTGGCTTTCAAGAAAGCATCTGTGGTTTGGGGCAGGCGCAACAAGTTAAATACTGAGAGACCGAAACAGTTCACCTACATTAATCAACAGTCGCTCTGTGTTCCCTCCTTCTGCTCACTGTTCCAGCAGTCAGACGACAGGCACCCATGATAACAAGCTTTTTCGGGCAATCATATCATGGCATCCATTTCTGCTCACATCTCTCTGCTTTATTTCCAGGAAGCAATGGAGGGTAGAAGTGCTGAGTCTCGATGATCATCAGCGACAGGGAGAGCATCAGAATGCGCCTCGGGCGCCTACACAGTTTCAGCCTAACTCGCACAATTGTTCTCACCAGTAACCACACGATTAGACACACTGGCCTTTCTCTGTGTCTACTCTCTGGCTCTGATAAACACTTCTCATAAGGCAGGTGCTCTCAATTGGAGGCAGGGATGCAGTAAGCAGACAAGCAGAAAAAATAAAGAAGTGACCGATATAAACAGGCAACACAGCTCTGCACATGCACAGACAAAAGAGATGAACAGATAAACAGATGATTCTTGGAAATCAGTTTTCCTGGGTGTGTTGCGTGGGTCTCAAAACCAAATTTGCCCATTTAACTTTTGTTATCCTATATCTGTAACATGATCTATGGACTACACTGTCTCTGCAACAAAAGATAAACATAGCTACCCGTCTCTCATTTAAATTACCTGCTGGGAAATTGTGTAGGTTGAAGGGAGGCTCTAACCTCAAACCAAAACCACAGCTTCTCGTTGTTCACGTTGAGAGTAAATAAGTCAAGTCATTTACCAGCTACTGTGATTAATGTTTCAATCTGCCCTCATGTGAATGAGCTCCCTTTCTCACAGGTCAATACATTTTTTCGCACCCCCCTTACTTGCTCGGAAGCAAAGAGTTTAGGAACGCTGCAGAAATGTCAAATCAGTGTGGACAGCTGTACACGCTTTGTTATGATTACATTACTTATGACTAGACAACTTTGCAAACAGCCAAACATCAAGCAAATGCGACAACACAAGACTAGCAGCCTGGCTAACCTAGTTGAACAGCTAAAAGGTGAGCTCTCAGCAGCGACTTAAAGCCAGTCTGAGATTTACTCTCTTGTATCTCGGTTTGTCAATCTTTCTTCAATGTCCTCTTCGGTCCCATCGCCTCTGTCATCACGTCTGCGGAGGCTGCACCTTGTTCCGTTGCCTGCTCGCCCGGCTTCAGTTCTGGTGCCCGTTGTTGCATCGCTTCCCGCCCACATTTCCCGAGTCTGCAAACCTCTTCCCGGCAGTCCAAACTCGTGTGCTTTCGGCATGAACACCAACACTCCCCCTGGTGCTCCGACCACCCATTATAGTCCAGCCACATGCAGCTAGCTGAGCAACTAACTGAGCTAACGAGCTAACGTCAGCTACAGTTAGCAGTTGTTGGCGGTGACTTTAGGAACAACTAAAGCTATCTGTCCATCAGGAAACTCTGTTAATTGCTATTCTTATTGCTATAAGAATAGCAAAAACCTCACAGTGTCAGTGTACCATCACAATTATTTTGATGATTTTGGTTTTTCTATTGTAAAATAGTTGCACATAAAATTGCTTTCAAAGATAAATGTTATCTGACAAAAACTTATTATTATTTTTTTTTTATATAAAGGGGCCGCAATCACTGAAGCAGAGCGAAAGATCTGTTATTCCACGCAATTTTTTTCCTCGTCAGAGCACAGCGCCTACTTAAACCGGAGTGCGACTCTACAGTTACTTGGAAATGTGTGTTGTGTTAGTGGCGTCTAATGATGCCTCAAGCCGCAAGCCTCCAGCATGGGTGAAGAACTGGGCTACAGAGGTCTGGTTAGCTCACTTCTTTGGAACCCTCACACCCACAGATTTTTCTCATGATTTTTCCAACTTCTAGTCAGACCTCAGACCCGACCAATGATGACTCAAGTGTATCGCTTGATTTATTGGCTTTTGTACAGATGTCTTTCTTTTTTTTTACATGCTTTATACTTCTTTATTCACATAAGCTCTCAAGATACTCAGACAACCTCAGACAGACTTTGGTGACTTAAATCAAGGGACTTTAAACAAAGTCTCATCACTTAACAGTAACACGTATCTTATAGGTATCAGACTTATCAAGAGGAATCAAGGTGGCAGTGGAAGTACTTTTAAATAAGCATCCATATCAAACACCGTGTAAAGAGCCGCTGGTCTACTTGTCCTATTGGAGGACTAGTTTGCAAAGCATGTGGACCTCCTCAATACAGATCTGAATATACAGATCATATTGAAATTCATTTCTGATGTGTGTCTGTGGAACCCCCGGCGTCCGTTAGAAACAATCCCTGACTTGATTCTTTTCAAGTTTGCCGTTGCCCCACCGGCACCACAGCTGGTCCATTACCGCAACTTATTGAGGAAATGAAAATGCGGTGTACCCAAATCCTCCACCTCCTGGCCTCCTGCCACCTCACATTCACTTCTCCTATTTGCACACACAAAGAGGAACTCTTGGCCAGCGTCTGACAGAGGAATCAAACATCCGCAACACATCCCACCTCTTCTTCCTGATCCACGAGTCCTTGAACAAATCTGACTCCACTGGAGCTTTGTGTAGCTTAATGAGGTGTAAAACAAATGAAAGGCCCAGATGGTGCTACGCTGCCTGATAAGATATCATGTTTTATGTGAGTTATATGGGTATTTAATTGTATTTATAATGATAAGGGCTCATATGTGCCACGGTTAAACTACACTATAGACTATGTCACAGAACTGTGAGCAACCTTTTAGTCACTTACAGGATATCAGCCCTCATAGTTTCAGAACAAATGTATGATGTGTCCTGTTTGGGTGCGTTTGCAGAGAAGGGATTGTTTGGCTTCTTACTCACCTCCGTCGCTTTACTGTTATGTTCATTTTAAGCAAGTCTATGACCTTTCTGGGACCTTTGCGCCTGTTCTTTTTTTAATTGTAGCGCTTATCCACCTCGGGCACTTTTCCCAAAAGCCATAAAAAACTAAGTTTCTTCTGTTATTTATCAGGAAGCAGCTCACTTTAATGACTGTATTAAGCTCATAGATGCACATTTGCAGATTTAATAATTGTAATAAAATAAAACTGGGTTCTTGCCACACGAGCTGCACAGCTCTTGGGACAGCAATGTCTTTTTGTTTGGTTGTTGAAATAACCGAACAACTGTTGGTTGGATTATCATGAAGTTTTGTATAGACAGTCATGATCCCCAGAGGATGCATCCAGTTTACTTTACAGAAATCAGAATCAGATTAAAGTCAGGGGATCACCAAAGTATCATCTACTGTTACTAGCAATGTCAAAGTTTCAATTTGTCCAAACACTTGCTAAACTACTTTGTCTTTGAGAGAATGTTGACAGGCTAGCATTAGCATTTAGTTGAAAGCACTGCTATCAAGCCTCCAGGAACAGAACCAGGCTTTCAAGACAACTTTGCGTAGTGGCCAAATCGTGTTATTAGATCATGTGCTGCACTGGGGCCCCAAAATATGTTTTTTTCCCCCTAAGCTTAATTTATGAAATGTGTGTCAATCACTCAGTACATTTTTGATTTGTTTCACTACCAGTATGTGAGCCATTTGGACTGATAACATTTTGAAAGTCTGAAAAAGCCACAAGACTAAATATTTTATCCCTATTTAGGTTAAGCGGGGGGCTAAACCAGGAGTTAGCTGAGTCTCTGGTGTACATGCTCTATCAACCACACAAATGGCAGATGCGGGTATTTCTTTCCCCGGGAAGTCTAATTTTTAACGGCTTCATGTGCCACTGGGTAGCTTTCATAGGAATGAACCAGGCTTGACCCCTGACATTGTATCCAGATTTCTATTGTTACACGTTAAATGACTGCTTTCCCAAGAAAAAACCCTCAAACGCTTGCTAGTGTGACTATAAACTGTAATGTAATTAATACTAACAAGACAAAGAAGATTGCAGACTCAAATAGTGTTGACTGAAATATATCATAAGAATACCAATAACCTCACATTTAACACCACAGTTTCATCCCCCACTCATAATGTGAAGTTCACATTTTCGTCTTTTTCAAAAAAAAAAAAAAAAAAAAAAAGAGGCAACACGAGCCAGCTCAATTAATAAACCAAATGGGCATGTAAAATCAGATTAGACCTAATTAAACCCCCCACTTCCTGCTGTTTGCCTTCTTTACAGACTGGCAGAGTGACAGGGAGTTTAAGCATCCGTGTAGATGGAGGGGAAGTGGGAAGGACAGCTCCATATGCGTTACATCAGCCCAGGGGGACAGCTGAGTCCGACTGTCTTTTCCTGCCACACTCATTTGGCCCCAGCAATCATCCTGTCTTGTGCTAAAGGTCTCTCGTCGCTACAAGGCTCCTTGGCACTATCTGCGAGCTACAGACGAAGAATATGCTGATTAAACATGCCTTCATTAAAGCGATTACATGCACAAGGCGGTTCAATTTCCCACGGGCAGCCAAATAACGAAGAGGGGGAAGAGGAAGAAGCAGGCTTTTGGTGCAGGCATGGGGGCTCAGTTCGTGGAGGAGCGGGGGAAAAGAGGAAATGCTTGTTAGCGTTAATTTAAGTGACCCACACAATCTTTAAGGAGCGTATTAAGTCCTCTGCTTTAATATGATGTGTGAGGGAGTGAGCTGTCCGCTCCTCGGGGGGACAGCCAGCTTTTTGCCCTGGCGAACACCCCTACCTGACTCACCACACCTACAGGCCGCTTCCAGGTCATCGAGCTTCCAGCGTGGAAGACCTTGCCAAAGACGCAGGAGAGGCGTTACTTCTGGTTCATTTAATAAAGCCGGCCAGTGTTTTAGAGCCTGAATGAGCTGTGGAGGTTGCGGTGGGAGGCATGAAGGACAGGAGGGAGTTAGCGTTGGGATGAAGGCCAAATGAACATCAGCAGCTTTGAGGCATTCCTCAGATTTGTCCTTTTCTGACTTAAGTTTTGTATTTGAAGTGAGCGAAGTAATTAGACAGCGAGGACAACACCAGACGGGATCCGGCCCAGTGAATTGAAAGCATTACGATTCTTTTAGCGTACTTTAAAACTCCAAATCACTATTTTCACTGAACTCCCACTTATTTCCTTTAAGCTCAGTCTGACTTAAATAATTACCGAACAATTTAGTGATTCAACTCACACTGTGGTTATATCAGCTCCGTCAGCAAGGCCTGGCAGGTTCCAGATAATTGATTTCTCAGTAAAATAAAAAATTTGGAAGCATGATTCATAACTGAACAAGTATACGTGTCAGGTTGGCATTGAGGACTTTCTTATAAATGACACCTTTGTAAAGTCTGTGACAAATGTAATTATTTTCTCTCATGCATACCGGCACAGGCTTCTGCCTCCCACAGTTCACCTCATCAGAGCCTTCGGTCTCTCTCCAGGGCACAGCTGGCCATTACCATTTAGGCCTGTGAAGAACTCATCGCCAATGAAGAACAGAAAAGGTGCCTTTTTATGGTTCAGCCACAGGCGCCTATATGCCCCTTGCTGCTTTCATGATTATTTTTTTCTTATTTCAGCTATTTATGCTTCTTTTGTTCCTCGTTCGCCATATCTGTCAACCTGAATCACACCAGGGCTCAGAGACAGTGACAGAATTGCATGTATGAGGTGTTTGAACTGTGCTTCTCTGAATTTTGGTGCACAGCCCCATATAATCATGTGCATGCGAGCAAGGAAATTGTTCAGAGCCTCAGAGCCAATTAAGGGCCTCAAAAAGGAAAGTCACATGTAAAGATTCCATAGTGGAGTTTCTAGTGCAGGCGAATTTTAGCGCCAGAAGACCTTTTTACTGTTCCTCACTCAATCAGGCTTAAGGGATGAGACTCTCACAGAATACAGCATCCGACCATTTATAAATCACATCATTAAGCTACAGATTTGTAATGATTAGTCAATTAATCAATTAGTCAACTGAAAGAAAAGGAATCACTAACTCATCACCAACACCAATTTATTTATTTATTTTCTTATTTCATGCATATGAGGTTTTGCCTTTGTATGGCTTATTGATAGGACAGCTTCAGAGATGACAGGAAACAGGATTAGAGAGAAGGGGGGTGACATGCAGCGAAGGGCCCTCGGCTGGGACTTGAAGCCGGGGCTGCTGCGGCGAGGACAAAGCCTCTGTACATGGGACGCCTGCTCTACCAACTGAGCTAATGCGCGCCCCACCAACTATTTTAATAAGCATTTAATGAGCATTTTTTTTTGAGAATTTTTTGACATTTCATTGACCAAACACTGAAATGTTTCAGGAAAAGTTCACCCAAATATGAAAATGCAGTCATTGTCTATTCACTCAATTAGCAGTGCAGCTAGCTCCGCTACCTTGTGGGTGTTGGTGTTTGCACCGCTAGCAAGAGCTTTGGACTGCTGGAGGGAACACCATGCATAGAAGTCTTTCTAATTTTAGCTAGTTTTTTTTTATGTTTTAGACTAATATTGTTACTTAATACACCTCCAATCAATCATGAAAATAGTAATGAGTTGCAGCCCTACCAATGAGTAATTTATTTATCATCTAATCTAAAGCAAACATTTATCAGTATTGAGCCGCGTGCAATAAGTGGTGACAGTTTTATAATAACTCAAAGCAATATAGTGACCTTTAGCTGGTGGATGAGGTCAGTGAAACTGGAACTGACCACTGACTGATACTTCACTCTGTTTCCCTGAAACAACTTCTGTTTCTCTGTTTCCCCTGAAGTTTCTCCTCAATGACAGGAGGCCTGACCTACACGCAAGAAGACCGTTCAGTGGGAGGAGCCTCGGCCCAACTGACCAGTGCACAGCAGCTGGCCAAACTGCTGCCTCCCACTCCCACACGCTGAGGAAGTGCACAGGCTGATGTTGCCTCACATATTCCAAATAAATTGCTTAATGCCTGCAACGTTACAGAAAACACATGCAAACTGGAACACCAGGCTCAAAGGTCAAGCCTATCACATTATATGAGCAAAAACCCAATTTAAACTTTAAAAGAAGAGTTTAAAAAGAAGAGTAAAATGTTTTGGGACAACTTAACACAACCAGATAGCCGACAAACACCCATTAAAGGGCCACTCCACCAAACTCACTGTACTGGAGTACTGCTCAGCCTGTGAAAACACAGGTATAATTTCATCTGTGGCTCTGCATGGGGCTTTGTCAAGACTGGAAAATATCCCTGATGATGTCAAAGTGAGGTCATCAGGGTATTCTCAGCCTTGGCTTGAGAGTAGAGCTGGGCGATGTATTGACATTGTATCATTATCATGACTTTAGGCTTTATATCATCCTAGATTTTGGATATTGTTATATGTTGAAGTGGCATGAGTGTTGTCTTTTCGAACTTTTCTGAACTCACCAGACTGTTTACTGATGATTATTTATCAGAAGTCTCATTCAGTTAATATTTTGTGAAAGCACCCACAGTCATTCCTAAAATACTGTCGCACTTATTTCGCTTTGTGTTGCCCAGTCCTCACTCTTGTGAAGTGCTTTCGAGAAGATTTGAAAACACTGAGATACATAAAAATATCATAACATTATTTTCAGGTCATAGCGCCTAGCCCTACCTGAGGATTCTTTTTGTCATGTGTGTACAAACTGAGTGGTGCAGAGTTTGAGAAAAGTGGGCCTTTTGGAGGCACTCTGCATCTAAAGAAATATGCTATTAAACTGCATCATGGGAAATGTAGGACTAAGAATTTTCTGGAGCTTTACTATGGACAAAAAAGTTCAGATATCTCAGCTTCTGCTCCCCTGATTCTGTCCATTCTTTTTTTAGTTGTCTCTTGTAAGGCTCACTAATGTATGACAGCACGATACTTAATTGTTGGAGTACATCTTTAAAACCCACAGGGTCGACTTTTCACATCCCTAAATGGTGAAATGCCCTCACTGAGATCTCTCGAGTTATCTGCGCATAAACACTGCAGACTGATTGCCCAGTTAAAACTCTGTGATGCTCCCTTTATATTCAGTAGTCTGGGAGAGCTTAGGTTCTTTATGATACAGAGAGTGAGATCATCATGGCTGTCAGTGTTGGGTGAATAATTCCTTTAATTTAATCTCCAAGATCAATTAAGAAGAACTGTATCCTCCAGTCACATTACTACATTTTTAAATATGGGTTGGCTTAAAAAAACAACATTGATGGATCAGGCGCTGCCATAATGAGAAACAAACCACAGACGCACACACATGTGACCTGAGGATAGGTATAAACGGGAGGTTGGAAAAGTCGAACTAGACGATAAGAACGTGCGTGGGCGCACGGGCCTCTGGGAAGTGATTCAGGGGTCATTACCATACAGAGGAAACAAAGACGTCTTTTCTATCAAACAGGTGTTCAGTTCAGGGGGACATGTCTTTACCCTCGCATACCTCCAAGGCTCTGTTATCTGTTTACGCTCCCGTTATTCCTATAGTAACGTTTCAGGTTCAGTGCGCTTAATACAAATATATATATATATAAAAAAAACAGTGAAGTAGAGGAGGAGAAAACAGAACTACCGACTGGCTGGAGTCAGGTCCAGTTAGTCATTAGCCTCTACCACTTCTTAATTTTTAATGACACAATTACCTCACTCCTAAAAAATTAATTACAGCGGTTGTTTTTTTTTTTGTTTTTTGGCGAGCAACACTCCTTCCGTATCTCCTCCTCACCTGATTATTATCTTTAAATGCTGTTTTTGTTAATCACATGACCACATAGTTCTGTCTGATCACCGTGAGCGAACAGATGTTTGCCTCGGCCAGACACCTATTGTGTTTCGTGCATTTTCTGAGGACATCACGCCCAAGACTTTTTACGCCACCTCTCCATCCTCTCCCTGCCTGCGGGGCTGAAGGAGGGCAGCGGTGCGCCTCCTCCGCCTCCCACATCCCGAGGAGCTGGAGGCGCGCCAGGATGGGATAGGCTTCCCGCTCCTGTCAGGGAGGAACCGGTGCGCCGGGATATCCAAATATGGGCTGGCCGATATCAGTTGGCTGGCGTGACTCAGCAGCAGACTATATATCCTTACCCATAGGATTGTGTCGGGATTTGAGGGGCAAAGTGGTTGTTGGAGTGGTCTGGGTGTCCCCGTGAAGTTGGAAAAAAGCACCCTGTGTTGTTCGAGCCGTGCGACACGTTTAAACCGACGTGTTGATAAATAACAAGCGGTGCGGATGTGAACTTGAGGTATTTTAGTGTACCTGCTTTTGAGTTTTCCCCCACGCCGATAGGCCTCGTCTTGTTTACTCCTTGTTCCTGGCAACAACGTCATCGATCTGCTTGACACCCCGGAGGCAGGGACTACAAAGGAAAAACAACCAATCAGCAGCCTGGTCTCAGCGCGTGTCGTATAAAGCGAGCGGAGCGCAGCGGGCGCCTCACATGAAGGAGGAAACAAGCGAAGCTCACACTCAGAGCAGGAAAGAAAAGACAGAACAAACAGAAAGACTCCTACTCACGAGCGGATTGAAAACATCTGAATTAGTCACTGGACTCCGCTTTGAATCCCACTAAAGGTACAAATCGACGACTTGGTACAGTACAGTTCCACTATTTTGGAAGTTTTGCTCTGTTTTTTTTTTTCTTTTTTTTTTTTGATAGATTTGATCTTCAGTAGAATAATACAGCGGGACTTTGTGCTCTGGATTCAATCATTTGGGACACTGAAGCCTCGGTGTCCAAGCAGCATCTTTTGCAGCGCACTCTTGTATTTGACTGTCTGAATTTGAAATATGTCCACAATAATGGAACAGCCTTTTTATGACGACTCGTTTCTCTCTGCTTATGGCCATCCAGGCGCTGCCCTGCCCGACTACAAGCTGCTAAAGCAGAATATGAACTTGAACTTCTCCGACTCATATCGGAACTCAAACTTCAAGTCACAACAGCACCTGCGCGCCGACAGTGATTTCTATTCGGCGGGGACGCAGGACGTGGGCTCCCTGAAGCTCGCCTCTCCTGAACTGGAGCGACTGATCATCCAGAACAGCAACGGGGTCATTACTACCACGCCGACACCTGCCCATTTCCTCTACAACCGGGGCATCACCGAGGAGCAGGAGGGCTTTGCTGACGGCTTTGTTAAAGCGTTGGACGACCTGCACAAGATGAACCAGATGGCTCCTCCAAACGTCTCCATCGGCACCGGTGGAGTCGCCTGCTCGGCTCCAGCCTCCGTGTTCGGCTCCTCCATGCAGCCAGAACCGCTGGAGTACACCACCCTGGGCAGCTGCGCCACGAACCCCAGCCTGTCCTCCGGAGCCAGCTATCCCTCCACCACCATCAGCTACCTGCCGCACCACCAGTACCACCAGCACCCCCAGGCCGTTGCGCACGGATCTCACCACTTCCAGCACTCCCTGCCCGGCCTGGGCATCCACTCGCAGCGGTTCGGCGGGTTGAAGGAGGAGCCGCAGACAGTCCCCGACATGCAGAGCAGCGAAGGCGGGTCTCCGCCGATGTCCCCCATCGACATGGAGAACCAGGAGCGCGTCAAAGCGGAGCGCAAGAGGCTGAGGAACCGGCTCGCAGCCTCCAAGTGTCGGAGGCGCAAGCTGGAGCGCATCTCTCGTCTGGAGGACAAGGTGAAGGTGTTGAAAACAGACAACGCCGGACTGTCAAACACGGCCTCTCTGCTGCGCGAGCAGGTGGCCCAACTCAAACAGAAAGTCATGACACACGTGAGCAGTGGCTGTCAGCTCATGTTAGCGCCCAAAGTCAAGTCTTATTGAAGAACGAAAATGCACTTTGAAAAACACTGGACAATAACTGCACTGACAACACAATGAACAATGTCTTTACACAGAGAAAGAACTGGACCAATTGAGGTTTCTTTGGCTGAAAGAAAAGCAGCCAGACAGAAATCACACAAGACTAAAACACTTCGGGCATTTTTGAACAAGTTATTAAAAGTGTCGTCTTGGCTTTGCCTGTTTACATTTTACTTTATTTGTGAGTCATTCTTATGTAAGTTATTTGTGTTTGTCAGGTTGAGCCTGGCGAACCTGTTTTTTTTATTACTTGTACAGTATATATTTAAGTAAATGAATTTATGAAACTGAGAAATGTGTTGTTGCTTCTTATTCAGGTCATGTGTATTTCACAACGTCATCTCTTACGACGTATTATTCTCGTTAACATCACCACACTGTTATCAAAGTTCTCGCCGGTCAGCAGTTATAATTTGTAGCGGCAGCAGTTACTTGACGTTGCTGACGTCCCAGCGTAGGATAGTTTCCGTATTGACGTACATACGTCAGTCCATATATGGTCAGTTTTGCTGGCAAACGTCACATCACGAAAAGGTTTCCGGGAACTCCCTCCTACACTGCCCGTCAGAAGTGCTGCGCTCTCCCCATCACGCCCCCTTCACACCACAGTGCGAGTGTGTGTAAATGAACAGGTTTGTCAATGAGTGGCTCAGTAGAGTTAAAGGGAGTTTCCCCATTCTGCTTTCAGTTTCCCAAAACAAGTCGCGAGAGCGCTAGTACAGGAAAAATGGTTAGAAAAAAGTTCCACAAAAACATGAGAACAGTCTGTGTGATAAGACTCGGAGGCAAACACGGTGGCAGAAATACGAGAGTACAGGTGGAAAAGTAGAATTCACATGT
This sequence comes from Sparus aurata, assembly GCF_900880675.1. Classification (NCBI taxonomy): domain Eukaryota; kingdom Metazoa; phylum Chordata; class Actinopteri; order Spariformes; family Sparidae; genus Sparus; species Sparus aurata. Next base: position 30,507,619 of record NC_044187.1, on the reverse strand, counting down.
AATGGAAATAATTAGAAATTGTATAAACTTTGACACAAAAGGGATTAATATTCTCACTGTGTTAACCTTCAGTTAATAAAACATGGACTGTGGTTACTTAGGTGTCATTATCCAATGGGAATAAGTGGAATAAATGCGATTATTACTCTGAAAAAGGATTTAAAAACATAACGGAATACATATGGATGTCTATTCTCCTCTGTTGCGACACTCATAAAGGTCTGTGTTAGATCAAATCCAGCAATCCAATCTTTCCCAACGAGCTACAGTGACGTTTGGCAATGTTACATTGTTCTGCTGAATCAAACCACAATAATTCCGACATTAACAAAGACTTCCCAGCCCTGTGACGTACTCAGAGCCTCAGCCAGGCACAGGGCCCAGGACTTGTACACCAAGGTAATTCCAAAAATGTCTGTTCGCATTATGATTTCAAGTTGAGAAGTTACACACAAACACGTACCTAGAACAGATACAGGAAGGTTTATGGCTCCACCTAGAGGACGCAACTAGAATGACTTTACATAAGTCTTGATGTTTGTCAAACAAAAACACACTTGGTCACAATTTTTCCACTGTTTTAATAAAGATGGTAGCAAATGATTCAATACAGCAAGGAAAAATATTGATACTTTTTCTGAAAAAACGAACAAAACTATACTTTCAGTGCTTGAGACTATGAGGTCGCCCCACCAATTGTAGACTGGACGTACAAAGATAAGCTTTGCAACAAAGGATGCATCTAACAAGTTCTGGCATTTTGTTGGGTTCAATATATTAGATTGGACGCCATGAGATACTGCTTTACAGGGACACCTCATCCGAAGGCAAGTGCTACGGTTAGGAAGTCAGCTCGAAGACCTTCACATTTACTGCTTGGAGAAGAAGGTTTTGCTCTTCTCAACATCAGGGATGATGGTGTCGCTGCCAGGTTTCCAGCCAGCAGGGCACACTGTAAGGGGAGGGAGAAAAGAACAAAGTTCATTACAAGGTGCCAGTGACAGACTTTGAACTTTACATACACTGAGGAAAAACAGGTACATGTGCAAATACCCACAAAGGAAGGCCAGCAACGCAAGGCCCTTTCTACAAACTAACTGCCAAATCAGTTTCCAGCTACGGGTACAATTATCATTTTCTCATTCATTATACATGTGCTGTGCATAGTATCTAAAATTACAGTTACAAATTACAGTAAATGATACATTTAAATTAAAAAACAAACACCTGCAAAACATGCAGCATTTAAGTATTTATCAGTTGCTGATGACTGAATTAGCAGATGCTTAAGCTACAAACATTATGTTTATATTAAAAGAGCTAAAAAAAAAAAAAGAAAGAAAGAAAGAAAGAAAAAGACATGGATTGACTATTTGCATGTAATACTGGAGTGTGATGTTCATTGTTAATTAAATCATATAGGAACTATTTTCTTTCTATGATCATCTCCACGCAGAAGGAGGAATATATCATGAAAATGCTCACAAAACATCTGTGAGCAACCTGAGTAACCACGTTAGAATTTATGGAAAGAAACATTGGGCCTCATTCATGAACCGTTCTTACGAACAAATTTGTTCTTAAGTCCCACTTACGAAGATTTTATGAGATTGTGGCATTCATGAATTTTTTCTTATCTAGGATTTTTTCTTAGGCAAGAACAAATCCTACGAACACTCAGGAGTACTCTTATGCACATTTCAGTGCCGAAATGTTGGCATGGTTGTGTTTTCTCCTCTTGTGTAGTTCAATAAAATGCAATATTACAGTGATAATTCTGTCATATTTATTCATTTATTTATTTATTTCATATTTTTGGTCATTTACAAATAATTTAAATTCTAAAATAAATTAAATGTGCCAATGATTTAAGATAAATCAAGTAAATTGGAAACATGCCATCAATTAGTAACCCCCCGACCCTATTTATACGTGGCACTTCTCTATCCAAGGCCCGCAAAACAATGGCATATATATTGCTCCTGCGGCTTTCATCAATGTAAGAACACAGCTGCGAACAATTCTGAGGCTTACGAACGAGTTGGTGAATCTGACGTAGGGTTTTCTTAAGGAACCTCTTAAGAACAACTTAAGAAAGAATCTAAGAAGATTCTTAAGAAGATATTGGTGAATGAGGCCCATTGTTCTCAAGTTTTTCCAAATGTCCTTTCTGGCACTCTGAGCACCACAAACCAAGTGCCAACTAGTCCTGTTATATTCAAGAGAAGGCTGACATCTCTACAGCAGACATCTCAATAACTCTGCAACTTCCAACTTATATTTTGATGGATTTTACTCACCTTCTCCATGTTTGTCGGTGTGCTGGAAGGCCTGGACAAGGCGCAGAGTCTCATCCACAGAGCGACCAACAGGCAAGTCATTGATGGTGATCTGCCTCAAGATGCCCTTGTCGTCAATCACAAACAGGCCCCTGAGAGGCAAAAGTGATGGTTACAGTATTGCACAAAATTACATCTTCGCCCTTTTGTCCCTCCACACTCAGTCAGTGCTTACACTCAGTCATTATGGTGGTAATCATAGAGCAGAGCAAGTATTACATTCTAGCAAGTTCCCACAAGACGGTGATCTCAGCTGTCTCACCTGTATGCAATGCCGTCGTCCTCCTTCAGCACACCGTAGTCTTTGGAGATGGTCTTGGTGAGGTCTGCCACCAGGGGGATTTTCATGGGACCCAGACCTCCCTGCTTCCGTGGTGTGTTGATCCTGAAGGATGAAAATTACAATTGGGTTGGCAAATTAAAACCCATTCAGTGTTGCACAAAGAGCAAAAAACTAAAAAAACACAACCACCTTCAATACCATTATTCTTAACTTGATATACCATACATTATTTCAAATAATTAAAAATCCTCAGGACAGATTAAATGCAAAACAATTTTTTAATAAATTAGAAGGTCAAATCATGGCCAATCTGAGGTGAGATTCACACAGAATTTGTCAAATGTAACATTCAAGCCCTTAAACAATACACCACGCCTCCAGAACTGTGCTGAGTAATTCATAATGTCAGTCGAATGCCTCTCGGCTTTTGATTTCTTTGAGAAAGTGCAGTTTGTTTAAGGGACCGTTTACCATTTCTCAGTATAACAGTACTCAGAACTTATCAAGACTATGCAGAAGCAGCACAGTGAGAAGAGATAAACTGATAAACTGGGGCGGATGTTGTTTCACATCTACCAAAAACCTTCATTTTTAAACAGAATAATTTAATATTACCAAGAAGGACATCCTGATCTCAGCAAGTTTATAATCTAACCTGAGTTCTCATCTGACATTTAAATGTTTCTACAGAACACTGCTACCTGTCGCAAAGAGTAAAAGAAAAGGCAGCTTTGCTAACTCAACTTGCTGACACACGTCTGCTGCAGGGACATCATTTTTCCCACAGCACACAGTAACGCAAATTACAGTAAGTCTAGTCATTATTTCCTTCCAGTTTGGAGGAATTCTCACCATGCCAAATGACTGAAGTGAGAGTCTACGGAGCAGCCGATAACCTCACAGCCAGCACTACGGAACTCGTCCGCCCTGTCGCTGAAGGCCACGATCTCAGTGGGGCACACAAATGTGAAGTCCAGGGGGTAGAAGAAGAAGACCACATACTTCCCTGAAGAGCACAGGAGGAATAAAATGAGGTAGGCATTGATTCTGGTTAACCCACATTAGAAACCAAAGAAGTGGTAGTAGTAGTAAGACAAAGTTGTAAATACCTTTATTAATATTTGTGTACAAAACCTATGAGAAATAACTCTTCATTACCTTTGTAGTCTGACAGCTTGATGTCCTTGAACTGTCCATTCACTACAGCTGTGGCGCTGAAGTCTGGGGCGGGTTGGCCAATCTTTGCATTTCCAGCGGACATGGTTATTGGTGGCAAACAACTGAGAGACAGAAATAGCACATATAGCTAGTTACTGGAACATTCCTGATGCTCATAGATCATTTCAGCCAGCTAGAGACTGGGGGGCACAACCTGGAGCTCTGATAGCAGTGAAACCCTAAGGCATCATCAGCCGAAGAATAAACGTGGCTCTTATACCAAAAGAGACCAAGTGCTTGAGGCGTAACCACCCTGTGTTTGAAGCACACTGATAATTGGTGCACTGCTCAAAAGCATGTTCAGTTAGGCAAACCACGTAAAGTCACATGCAAGTCATGTTCAGCCTGCAGGGAACAATAGCCTGTTAAGAAGCTTACATAACCATGATAGGCACAAACCAATAAAAGAATACTTGTTGGACATATGCACATGTTTTTATAAGATGGATGACCATGTTTCTATTAAAAAACAAGACTGCAGTTTAAACCTTTGCAATTATATAGAAATGCAGAAGTTATCAATTATACATAATACTGGTCCAACCAGGCCTTCACAGCGTCCATTACGTGTTTAGTCTTTTAAATAGCTCCAGTATGCGGATTAATGATCAACGAGCACATTAAGGAGAAAATCTGTATTTGTCATAAGTTTAAACAAAATAAAAAAAAAATAAATAAAAAAAAAAAACTAAGACAAAGGCAATAATCCTTTGTCGTCTTGAATGATTTAGCTACAGAGAGAGTGCCACACATTGGTCGGTCAAAGTTCAGCAGTGTTGCTCAAAGCATTACATTTCAAGTCCAACAGGGTGGGGGCATTGTCCAGAGCTGCTGCAGGCTGCAGCACAGGGACAAAGAAAGAGCCAGAAACAGGCCCAAATACTTAAGAAGGAGAGGAGCAAGTGACCCGCACTGCCTGGTTAGCTTAACGTTAGCTTTATGTTGGAAACCGGTTTTCCTTGTCGTCCTCCTTTTCAAGGATAAATAGTTGCTACTCCTGGCCGAGCCGTGCAGACATACTGTTAACTTCCGACAGAAAAGGAACCCCACAAACATGTAATTTCTGACTCACCTGTCTTCAAGTAACGGCAAGGAGAAGTTGGCAGAGCGGAGGTTTGCTGCTGGCAGGAGGAGAACACTCAAAGGAGGACGGCTGCGTGCAAGAAGTAGGCAGAGCTAGCTGTAGCCTCCGGAAGTCAAACATACGTCCTTCAAAGTAAAAATGAAATCATGAAATTAGATTGTGTCTTTTGTACCTATTTTGTATCTATAGAAGGAAATATCATAACTTGTGACTATTGTTATTATGGACTGAAATACCCAACAGGACATACAACTGTCAAAACATATTCATATTGAGTCCCAATATTGCAGTTTTTCCACAATTACTAAAGGGTAACTAACTCCACCATTTTAACACATTAGAGTGTGTTATTGTGGAGGCCTCGGGGAAAACACCAAATGTGAAAAGTAGTTTAAAGCTTTTTGTGGCTCCATGTAATTTGATGAATTGCTTCCAGTGATGTCACTCAGTGCAAAGTTGCCTTGTCGGTAATTGTGGTAGGCACCAGGTTCTGAAAAGCAGTCCACCTGCATTTCACTGGCACTGCATTTCTACAACACGATTTGACTCATTATGGGGAGTTTGAAAACAAATGATCAAAATCAGTAAAGCAGAACAAGAAATGTTTTTTGTTTTGTTTTGGGTTTTTTTTATCCGCCAAAACCTGGCACTGAGACTGAGGAAATGGTGACATGAAATACAATGAAATGTATTAATCAGGGTTTAGTGATGAGTGGATAGGAAAAAAAATTGAGACCTTTAGGGTTCTATTAAATATAAATATGTTGTAATTTGTTACATGTTGAAAGACAAAAGCACCTAAATACTAACATTTAATAATAAATGACACGGAATTATGACCAGCTCATGTTGCTATAAAACAAATGAGTGTTGATTTATTTTATTTTTATTTTTTAATAATAAAATATGTAAAAGGAACTACTATAATACTTTTTCTAGATAATCACTGGATGGCACACTTGGTCACCTAAAAGCTCAGGCATGACAGCCTCTGGGCTTTTATTTTGAAAGAATGCTGCATAGAGACTATGTGAACTTCCGTCATTCTTGTCAGCAGCAGTGAAACTGATGTTCTGGAGCTGACTGTCCGGGCTTTTCGGTAAAATAACTTTTATATGTAATTGGCAATTGCAGTGAAGTGTCCATGACAGGGCGAAGGATGTGTGTCTCGTCGCTATTTCGATAAAAGGCAATGAAGTTTGAGCTAGCATGCAGCTAACGTTAGCTTGCTTCCTTAGCAAAACAAAGGGTGCAACAGAGGTATAACGTTACGAGCTTAGTTGTCTTTGAAACCTTTAATTTAACTGATGCTTCAGCCACTTACAATTGTATACTTGGTATATTGACTTGTGATGTTACACAAATAGTAATCGGGAAGTCTACAGTGAATGCAAGCAGTCATCCAAACGTGTAAGATATTTCTTAAGAGGCTACTTTTTGTCGCTAGGTGACAAAGGTGTGTACACGTAGCGCTAATGCCATCTTTAGACAATTTACTGAAGGATTTCCCCTCTGATCAACAATTATATAACAAACACGCCAAATGTAAACATCTAAAAGAAAAAAAACTAGCCCCTTTCCTGGAAAGAGTGCCGCCATCTTTAATGTTGAAACCAGAGTTAAGTTTTTAATTTATATCACCCTCTTTCACTCGGATACACAGGATCTAAAGGAGGTCAACTTTTTCACCCCTCAAAATAAGCCCTCAACATCATCAGCAACCATGGAGTCACAAGGTGAGAGACACTATACACTGTAATTGTGTTTCCAATAATTACATTATTTCTAGTTACATTGTTAGAAAAGCATGTGCTGTCTATCCTTGTCAATGGTATGTCATCGGTCATACACTGTGATAAGAGCTCAAACATAGTGTCAGAGTGGATGGGATTGTTAAAGAGATTTTCTTTTGCTTTTAACAAAACAGAGCCTTATTTTGTGTTCAATTTAATGTACTATACAAGTATATCCGATGTACCATATGCATTCAGTTGTGTATAACACTTCAGTGGGGAATGAACCTCCCTTCCAGATGTGAACGATCCACATTAAACACATTTTCTTTGATAATGTTGTTGTGCAAATGTTTTAGCTGGTACATTCAATCATTTTTCGTCATGGTGGGCCACCTCCTCAGTATTTAGGGCCTCAGCAATCTGTGGCCTCATTTTTACCATACTGAAACGGATCCTAGTGAATTCCAGAAAGTGTGATAGAGACGTGCAGATTTCAAATTGTGAAGAAAGAGAGAAATAGTATTGGATGATAAGTTAAAGTTCATATCTGGATACGAAGTTGGACTGGTCCATCCCCACTTATTTTTGTTCATTGCCAAAATATCACATAAATGATCAAATCTTTACATAAGCAAAAGTATTGGAGCAAATGGCAAGACCTCAGTTAGTATAATTGATGTTTGTTTGTTTGTTTGTTTGTTTATTATAAAAAAAAGTTGGAGACCTTTTCTTCTTCTTGGCTATAGACGGTGACTGAAGTTCCCCCATTCAATTTGTAATGTAAACCACCATTTGAACTTCCCAGCAGCAACCCCACAGCCAGTCATGTGTGAGGTCTGTGGGACGTACTTTGAGACACGCAGAGGGCTCTCCAGCCATGCCCGCCTACACCTGCGACAGCTCGGCGTGACGGTGTCCGAAAGCAGCGGAGCCCCCATCGACCTCCTCTACCAGCTCATCCGGGAGAGAGATGGCTGCCTCCCCAATTTCAAAGCAGACTCTTCTTCAGCTGGGCCGGCAGCTCTCAAAAAACCATCCCAGCAGAAGACCGAGACGCCTTCAGAACCAGAGGACAAGAGTGCCTCGTACAAAGCAGGGAGTAGAGTCGTGACGACTCCGGCCAAGATGGATCAGGGATCTCCAGCCAGACTGAAAGAGTCAGCAGCGCCTCTCCTTCCCTCGTCTCCCTCCGGACCGAGGCTGGTTGAGTCTAGAGTGAGTGAAGACAGCAGTTCATCCGGCTTGGAGCAAACACCAACAAAGCCACTGTGGGCGCCGCTTGAGACTGACCGCCCCATCACCTTAGGTATGGCTGGATTCTGAATAGATATTTAAAGGAAATGTTGAAAGTACTGAGGGAAGTAGCAGTTTGCGCAACACAGAGATTTAACACCCAGGTACCTCGTGATTATAGTCAGGCCTGAAATCAATTAATGTAACACTGTTGTTTTTGTCAAGCTACATGATGGTATTGTCTCGGTGTAACTGTGCACCTTTTACTCATTTTCTTTAGACACCAATAATGAGGTCCACGTCTGCCAACTCTGTGGCTGCTGGTATGAGACGCGTAAAGGCCTGTCCAGTCATGCTCGTGCCCATCTGCGCCACATTGGGGTAGCTGACAGTGAGATCAAGGGCAGCCCCATCGATCTTCTATACCGGATCATGGAGGAAGAGGACCTTAAGCCAATCAACAGTGAGCGATCGGAGGAGCTAACCTCAAGCAATCCTCCTAAAACCTCCTCCAAACGACCCTCCAGTCTGTCCTCTCCGCCCAGCAAAAGACCTAAAACATCAGAGGACTCTACCTGTATTCTGTGCGGGGAGAAGTTTGAGAATCGTAAAGGCCTGGCATGCCACGCACGGTCTCACCTGAATCATCTCGGGATGGTTGACCTGCCCGGGAAAAGCTCTGCAATCGACACCTTGCAGGAACTGGTCAGCAGTGGCGTGCTAGAAGCTGTACGCTCCCCCAAAACTAAGGGTGCAACCAGCTCATCTGCAGCGCGGGCTCTGTCTCCTATTCCAGGCCAATCGCGAACCTCCTACCTCTCTCCAAGCCCTGCAAAGTCCACTTCTCAGTCTCCATTTAAGAGAGCCCCAAAGGCTAAGAAAGGCTTTCGGCTGGCTGTGGACCCCCTTCATAGGAAGCCCAAGCCAGAGCCTTTGGAGATTGAGGTGTTTGTTCACCCGCAGGGATCAAGCATGGAAAGCAACTCTCTTGCACAGAAGTCGCCTGCTGCTGCTGTGGGTTCCAAGGCTCCTAATGCAGGTAGGGCTGCAATTTACAATATTTTTTATTATCTATGAATCTATGGGATTAGTTTACCAATTAATTTAGTCCGTAGAATATCCAAAAAATGTGCTAAAGTCCAAAAACCAAAGACTCTTTATTTACTTTCATAAATGACACAGAGAAGCAGCAAATTCTCACATTTAATAAGCTGGAACCAGCAAATGTTTGTCATTTTTGCCTAAAACTGAATAATCGATTATCGAAATAGTTGCTATTCATTTTATATTTATCAACTAATCATTGCAATTCTAAATACAGGTAAAGCAGAGAGCCTAACTAATCTAAATTAGTTGTTTGGTTCCATATCATTCTCCTACTTTCTCCCCTTGAGTTAATTTTGGATTCATACTCTCAGCAGTTGTTATACACCACTTATGTTTTGCATTTTTTCATTACACAGCTTGTGTATGTACACCAAAGTTTGGATGTAACCTCTTAATTCTACCTCCACCATTTCTCAGAGTCCTCCACAGATGTACAGTCCCCACCAACAGTCCTCTGTGATTTCTGCGGCCAGCTGTTTGACACCCGCAAAGCCCTGTCGTGCCACGCCCGTGCCCATCTGCGCCAGCTCGGCCTCACCTGGTCCATCAAAACATCCCCAATCGATCTCCTCAAAGAGGTCATGATGCATGGCTCAGAGGACAGGAAAGAGTCTGTGGCTAGTGGGTCATCAGGCAAAGCTTCGTGGACCCTACAAAGCTCCAAAAGGTCCCTGGACAGCCTCCAGTCTGGGGAATCGGCCAACAAACCCTGCAGCTCTCCTCTCGATTATTCCATGAAAGAGAAATCCCCGTCTGGCAAGGGTGGGGCCTCGCACACAGGTGAGACATTATTATTACCACTATAAAGTAATAGTCAAACAATTTATGACGTTTGACAATCATGTTGTTATATAATGGTGACTCACACCACTGAACATTGAACATGTCTTAAATCTTTCTCACAAACACTGTCCTGGTGCCATAAAGAAGAGCACAGTAAGGCATTCATTTTACGTTGACCTTATCAGCAAAACGGAGCTCCTCCTCTTCTGTTAGATGAGATGAGATCACTCACTGAGGTAGCCAGGATCAAACAGGTTAAACTCATGGGAATACACGGCAAATCACATTTTTTACACAGTTATAACAATCACAACCCCATTCCCAGATCTCTCTAATCTGTCACTGGTAATCTGTTCTTGTCCTCTTGTCTTAGACACATCCTGCGAGCTTTGCGGGTTTGATTTTGAAAACCGCAAGGCCCTGGCGAGTCACGCTCGGGCCCACCTCCGACAGCTGGGAATCATTGAGTGGAAGGCAGATGGAGCGACATCGCCAATCGAACTCCTCAGTGAGTTGATCCGCAGGGACCCAGCCAAGGTAGCAGCAATAACCCGACGCTACCGTATGGGAGACCTCTACATCAAGAAGGTGGGCTGCGTTTTCGAAATGTGCTCCCAGCTATTCAGATTTGGACATAAACAAACAAGCTATAAGCAATATTAATTCTGAGTTGTTGTACATGAATTTTCCTTCAGTCCCAGAGAACCACTGCTTCGCCCTCTCTGTCCACCGACTCTGACTCTGTGTCCGGCAGCAGTCTGAAGCCCCCTGGTGCCGGCTCCTCCAGGCAGTCACAAGGCCACGTACGGTCTGCCCACGGCGACCCCGGCGTGCGCTCCCCAAGAGGTGAGAAATGAAGGATAGCTGCACACAGATGCACTGTAACTCTACAACACTGTACTTTTATATTTTTAACTTTCTCCAATACCTGTCTGTGTGGTTTCAGGGGTCCATCCACCGAAATATGTAGTGCCTGCACGGGGAGAAAATTCCCAGCAACCATCACGGTCAGGCAGCATTCCCGCTCTGCTGCCAAAGCCCCCACTAACACCGCTGGTCAAACTGGTGGGCAAAGTCTACTCCCTCAAGTGCCGGTCAGTCTGCACAGTATATCATCAAATTCCCATTTAATTCACTTAAAAATAGACCAGTAGGGGTTGTGTCTGTGGAAAAGAAAAGCAGCAGCATGCATTAGCAGGTAATGAAGATAATGTTTTTTTTATATTACTCATTAATTTGGTAGAGCTGACAGGGAATGAGGTGACAACAAGTCGCCTGCTGGGTTCTAACAGGAGATGTGGGCTCTCAGTGGCTACATTTACATGCACAGAAAATTACCCCCGTACAAATAGATAAACAAATAAACAATTTTCCTACAAAGCTGTTAACATGAAAAGAATATTCTAATAATATTCCTGTTTACACGCAGACTCCCTCTTTTATTCACTTAACCGCCTTCTTGAAAAGGACGGCACTTCGATAATTGCCCCGGTTCCGAAACATGTGGATATCCAAGGCTCAGTCCTGGTTTCCGCTTTTCAGCCCCACACTTTGTTTTCAGCCACCAACCCTTGAAACAGAGTTCATTAGTTGCCGTCGATGGCCTCTATGAAAATGGAGGCGGCCAGACATTTCCGATATGCTGTGGTGATTTTCTCCTCCGTCACTGTGGCAAACCAATAGTCTCACAGTGTCAGTTGTCATTTATCTGATGGAGATGGATAAACATTGAAGTCAATCAAGTGATCAAATAATGATTAAAAAAAAAAAAAACACTGCTTCATTACCCGGATGCATATCGTGAATGCACATGCCTTTATAATGTTCCTAAAACTTGAAGGAAATGTCCCACATTTCAAATTCATTCGGATTCAGAAAATACTGTCATATCGAGGGGAGAAAAAGTGGGATATTTGTGCACATGTAAACATAGTCAGTGTCCACGTCACAGACCACTAGGCCACACACGCCCTCGAAACATCATTCTTGACTTAGTAAAATGCTTAACGATCTTAGCCACATGACATGCAGCAGCCTTCCACCGGGTCGTCCTTTACAATTTCATGCTGTGCAACCAAAACCAAAACCAAAACCACAGAACTTTATTTTGATTTTAGTGGAGATCCCAAACTTTCCAAAGATACAAGATTTACCGAGTATAAAAGTGAAAAATGATCCACTAGATCTTGAATGTTTTTAAATAAAAAAAAAATAAAAGCCATAACATATCCATGTTGTGACACGGTCAGACGATGTAGGATAAGATGACTGATTGCTGTTACTTGATTGGAAGCAAGAGGGACTAACTGAATGTTTGATGGGTTGACTTGACAACAAACCAACAATAACGATTTGCTCCCTTCTCTGTGCCGCTGTTCAGGTTCTGTGAAGAGGTGTTTCATGGACCTCTGTCAGTTCAGGAGCAGTGGATCACACACCTGCAGAAACACATCCTGTCACTGGGCTACAAAGGCAAAGCATCCCCTCCTGCTGCACCGGTGGCAGCTCCAGCCCTCGTCCATCCAGTAGCTGTGTAGTCCACGAAAATCTTTCTGTCATCAAACAACGTCTTCTTTTTTCAAATATCATGTCAGTGTCGAGAACTAGTGTCGTAATGTTCATGTGGGCGTCACAAATTGTCAGAGCAGTACAAATTAGATGTCCCCTCTTCATCCTGGAGAGGGCAACCATGAGCCATATGAGGAAAGCAGCAGAATGTAATCCACTCAGGTAAAATCCACCAGATTCAATAGATCACTATACTGATTTTGGTATAAAACAGAAGATGCGTCATCGCTCATTTTTATAAGTAGTGCTTTTCTCCTCTGCTTCATTTGATGTGTAGATGTTCAGTATGTTTGAGTGTGACTTAATGTTGGTGTGTCCCACACTGAGAGGGCGATCTCGGTTGGTATTTTCTGCTTCTGTTTTTGTCCTACTGAGTAGACTGGTATGGTCGTTATATCACTGTGATATTTGTCTCTTCTTAACAAGCCTTTATATTTAATGGAACTTTGTTTTAAGTAATTATTTTTCATGTGTCACTATAAATCAGGAAGAACACATTTTTTTTTACCAATTAAAATATTATTGAATAACACAACAGTGATACCAAAAGGTCAGACGCAGAATGTGTGCATTACTGGTGGTAACTCAGGACTGTAATGTCCTACAAATTGGAGCCTCAGCCACTGTGGTTCCCTTCTTGTCATTTTCTTCAGGTATGACTGCTAATCATCATGTAGTGTCTTTCTGGTCTTTTTACATTTCTTTTTTAACACTTATGTAAATTAAATTCTGTCTTGTATTTAACCTTATAGTGTATGAAACTTGTTTTTTTTTCCTAATGCAAACCAGTGAACAATTTATTAATACCTGCACCTCACCAGAACTTCTTCCACAACTGCTGTTTTTTTCTTCTTCTCTCCAGCGTTGTTAGATGTCGTATTTCATTCCATATTTTAATAATTTTTGTGGCATTTTATGCCTTTTTAGTGTAAAGTAGAGAAAATGATGTTAAACGAGGGGAGAGACAGAGAGAGAAAGACATACAACAAAGGTTGGATACATGTTGCAGTTCACAGAGGCCACCTCAGGCCACAAGTCTTATTATTGTTCAGCTCTGGGACCCTGAGAGCCATTGCTGTTGTGTCACGCACCACTTGGTGTGTACACTAATTATTTAAAGTTGTAATATGTAAGAATTATAGATGAAAATATTTTTAAAAAAGAAACAACTGAAATCATCAACGGAATGAGAAGAAATGACAGATTTAACATGATAACGTCAGTGTGTTGTGTTACTGAGACGTCTCCTGAAGTTAACGTGCATTTTAAAACAAATCCTCATCTGCTTAAGTTGTTTGGGAGAATGATGCTACACTGTTAAAGAAATGTGGTGTCCACTACGAAACTTCTCAGTGTGGCAGTGATCAGTTTATGCCTGAACTTTCATTTTAGGGTGAACTTATCCTTTAAACTTTGGCTGGCCGTGTCAGCCGTCAACACAGCGAATAAGAAACATGCAAATGTTGCAAAAGGTTTTTTGAGGAAAACATTTACTCCCGAGTGTGAGTGTGTCTGCGATGTTACATAACCAACCGCCGACGATGAAACAGTGTTGTCCGTAACGCCGTTCACACTTCTCATCTGAAACCTCGTCATTGTTGTCTCAGGCTTGTTTAACATTTCGAGCTGGCGTACTTCAGCCCACCAAAACGGACACGTGAGCGGCACAGTGTTGAATAACTGTACATGAGTGTGTATCGTGTCCACTGACTGTATTTCTCCACAGTCTTTTCATGCAGCTTTCAGATGGCGTTCTTTTTTTGTTTACGCATTCCTTAAAACATCGAGCCCTAATGTTCCCTCCCTGCCATTTTGTATTGTAACAGTATCTCTCTTTTGTTTAAACATGCCATCACATGGTCAAAGTAATAGATAAGTTACACGGAGCGCTGTGGTTTTCAAAATGTGGAAATTGTGAGTAGAAAAGCTGCACGTTCAGCAATTTTGCATCAGAGGTATGATTGTGCAGCTTCTCTCGTCATGCTCCCCGTATTGTTCCTACAAAACCAGGGCCTCCCCAACACGAGTGTTTCCGTACTCGTCAGTCCCGACAGTGTTTCCATCTCATAGACATCGTGTTGTTGATACGTTAGTCTTGATGCCAGGAGTGACTTTTGAGGTCCGTCTGTTTGTTTCTGTTGGTAAATATCTGACCTCATAGCAAAATCAAATCCCTTGGGTCCATATTTGTTCACAGTGTGGCTTGTAATTTGATTTCCTGCACTTTCCAGGCCTTGGATGGAAGGGGAAGGGTTTCAATTGGCAAATGTGCGCAAAACCATAAAGAACAATCAGCCTCTTGTGTCTCCGATTCTCCCAAAAAGGTGATATAGTTCTCAAAAGCTGGAAAATCTATTGAAAAAAAAAAATATATATATTATCAATCACATTTATGGATTCCTATGCATGTCCATGAATATCTGAGATGGGATCAGATTGAGGTCTATGAGATGGGAAGTGTCTCTGATGCTCCATACTCCCCCCTCCTTGTCGATCAGATAAGAAAAAAAGTTTTTTTTCAATTAAAAAAAATGGAAATCTCTGCACACTTCTTCGGTTCTTAGCATATTGAACAGTTACTGACAACTTGCTGGGAGGATGATGCATGAAAGCTTTTCATACAGCGTACCATTTCAGTTTTCCTCTGCCTTCACCATAGACAGTGTATGGTCTCAACTCTCCGCTGTCTTTGCTTTAGATTCACCTCACAGTGCTGATTCCTGCGGCCTCATTCTTTGTAATTTACTACCAGAGGGAGACGGGCAGACCTCTGCTTTCAGCCACTGATGGATAAATCCGATGTCTGCTCCTCTGCAGGTACGCCAACCCTCAGGCATTTAAGGGGCGAACGAGTTACTCCAGGACCTGAGCCGGCCATTGCTCACAGCCATCAACGCCTGATGGTTTTGGAGACACGAGGGACTCGTAACAGTGATTTCAAAGCACTCACTGAAGTAAGAGCCCGAATTTGGAGCACATCTGTCTTCCAGGGCTGTGGGATTAGGAAGGTCTGGTATGATAGGTGTGGGTTCCTGTCTGTGGTGCATGGGTTTTGAACTGGAAGCTGGACAGTGGCGAAGCCTACAACCATTCAATTCTTTGAGTCAAGTATGATCCCTGACAGGCTACTCTGGACAAGACTGCAGGCACCAGTGCTGAACAGGAGTTATCATTTTTTATAGTCTGAAAATGATCTTATTATTTTCCCATCAATGATTTAATCATTTATGGGACTGAAAGGCTGAACTTTGTTGATGAAATTGATGGTATTTGATTGGTTGGCAACTGGTTTTGAGGTATTTATCGGTTTAGCAGAAAAATCAGGGGTAGGGGGAAAATGTGGACGGAAACAGTGTGAACAACGGTTGTCTAACACAGTTGTGACTAAGAGCAGTCTTAATCGCTGCATTTCAATTACAGTAGCAGAACCCCTGTTAATGTTACTGGTTCCAACTGTGTATTTCCTGCCATGACAAGTGCTGTTAAAGAGGTTTATGCGTTTGTCTTAGGGAAAAATAACCGAGGGGGAAATAACAAGGGGGGTTTAGGAACCACTGATTGTCGTGTTTTGCATCTACAGAGAGCTAATAAAAGGATTGCCCTGCACTGTAATATACACTGCAGCCACATAATACACCAGTCAAAGCGTACTTGAATATAGTTTCAACTGCTGAGAAATATCTTACAATGTAAAAAGAAAAATACAAACACACTCATAAGGATATTCTTTTTGCCATGACTCTAACCCTGGCAGTCCATCCAACCACCATTCAAAACACGTTTAATCCTGCACTTTGATCACAGCTCGCTGCAGTCTGCTTTGATCAAAACTTAATGGCAGATGGCTGAAGTGTGACTTTGCATTAAGCAGATGATCTGTGGCGACACCAGCACCAAGTCTGCCGAGGATACAGCTATCCTGATAGTCATATCTGGAAACGCCAGACGAGTCTCGGCTATTTTAAGCGAACGTATCAAGCAGTAATTCCCTCACAGTATCCAGTCATCAAGTGTAACGACTGTGTCCTTTTGATCCTTTTAGTTTTTTTTTTTCCCATGAAAGGGAGTTAAAGCAGAAGTTTAGGACTGTTGTTGTGTTGTTGGTTTGTTACTTGGGCAAGGGGATTGAGAGGGAATACAGGAGAATAAGGCTTTCTTTCCTTCCTCAAGTTTATCTATGACTCAGTGTCTGGAAGTAAATTCTTCCAGCATCTCAGTATGATTTATGCTATGCTCTGAGGGCTTGGCAGAAGATGGAGTTTTATCACACATCTTGTGGCTTCGCAATCATGCCTCAGAGAGAACTCTTTCCCCAAGACTGTGCAACTCTGGCAGTGCATCTGTACTTGTCTGTTTTCTGTTTTCTGGCTCTTCCTGAGTTCGTAGTTTTGATATTTCGTTGACCGAACAGCTGGTGTCGGTACTGCACATGTACTGCACTGCTGCACTATGTTTCGATTGAAGAAGTGTTAGTTTTTCAGCACAGATATATGCAAACATCCCCATATGCAAGTCATTAGGCCCTTGGATCACATGGCCTGATACGGCATTTCACTGCGCTGCCTTTTTTAAGGGGGTGAGGTTAGGAGTTGGTCATCAGACTGCACTTGGCTGATCAGGTTGCCACTTCTGTAGCATTCAGACTTCCCTGCCATGGGGACACCAGAGACGAGCGCAGGGTCCCTGCTGTGCGGTGTCTTCACGCCGGTGTTCTTGAGTCTGCTCAGATGACCTCACATAACTCCTGCACTGAGGTCAACAGAATCTGAAACCTATTTGTCAAAAGCAACTAATCACCCCGGCAATTTACAGTGGAACAAATAGAGGACTTGCTGCCAAGATGCTGTTTGGAAATCCAGCCCAGACTCATATTTGTGTATCACAACTCAGTTATACGAGAAGTTAACAAGCAAAGGCTGTGCAAGGCTGGGGAACAAAACAAGAAACAAGCTCACGCACTGATTAATCAGATGCAACGGGACCAGATGTGCGACAGAGAGGCTGCAACTCTACCTCTGACCCTCATTGAAGACTTTCTCCAGACACAACATATTCATAGCTCATAACTATTTTCATAACTCAAAGATAAAACTATCAATCTTGTAAATTTAATCTAAAAAGTAAATGATATCTTCATCCTCTGTGACGACCTTTGCTCATTACATTATGTTCATCATAGGTTTTTGTCACAATATCACCAAGACTCTTCATATTCCAAAGTCACAAATCAGATACAGAGCTTTTTTATTTCACTCCTGCTTTTGATTTTTCGAAAGACTAATGTGCGATTACGGTTGTGTCTGTGTTGTAGACCATTACTCCGCTGTAGATTCAGAACAGGCAGCCATCACCCTGCATGATGATTACTAACAGCAGCCCAGTGTTTGACTGGGGGGACACAGAGTGAAGCGCCCATCTGGTTTGTATACGTTCTGGTGTTTGTGTGTGTGTAGCAGTAGCCTATGTTTCTGTGGATGTTTATGTGTATGTTCTCGGTGTCTGTGGGTCAGATGCAGTGTAACCGCCTGAGCCTGGTGAACGCTTTTTCGTGTCTGATCATATGACAACAGCGTGACAACAAGCTAAACAAACACATCGTGATGAAGTGTCGGGGGGGAAAGCATCAACATAAACATTCAACATTCAACAGCCAGCTGCAGTGAAAGGAGGATTGTGCAACTGTAAACACCTTGATCAGAGTGTTTTTCAGGGTGACTTTATAATTGAACGTACACAAAAAATGAGCTCATGATTGGATAGTAAGACATTTGGAAAATAGTGGAATGAAGACGTGTGGGACGACCAGACGGAGACGAAGCGCCTTTCAATCTACTATATTCATTTGGATAGAATTTCACAATTATTTTTTTTATCATTTATTACCAATAGGGGTTAGGGGGGCATCTGGGAGCAGCAGAAACAAGCTCATTAAAGCTAATGTTGCTAACTTAACAGAAGATCTAACTACCTGTCTACCTACATACGCGCAGTTACGCGAACACGTTGCTAAAGCTACCAGCGAGTTAGTCCCATAACAGAGAAAGTGCAGCCACAGTGTCCCAGTGCTAACATAGCTCGAGATGTGGCGAGTACTAACAATAATAATAATGCTAATACATTTATTTTATATAGCGCTTTTCAGGGTACTCTGAGACACTTAACAGGTTACAAATCTGAATAATAATATGGGTATGTTCATTATTTTTACATTCATAATGATAAGTTTATATTACATGTGAGTGAGTCATGAGGTAGTTGGATAGGTAGTTGGATGCAGCTACCTCAGCTAACCCAGTCAGCACAAAGCACACAGCCCCCTGAGACAAGCTAACCGTTATAAAGCACACACCTGCAGCAGTGAGGAGTCATTTTTCCAGCCTGATAGTTTTTTCAGATTGATGTATGCTTCACTTGTGTTTATATGACTGCGCCTTTAACTTAGTTGTTTATCTATGCATTTATTCAACCAAAAAAGTAATGAGACTTTGTCGAACGTAGCTAATTAGCCGCTAACACATCTCCCCGCTGATCAGGTAAGGCTCTGTGGTGTAGTCAGGCAGTGGGAGGTTTTTTTTTTTTGTCTTGTAACAGTAGCTTTGTAAAGAAGCCTGAAGGGAATGGCTGGGTTATTTATTTTTTCGGTTGAAGTTTACTACTTAAAATTTAGCTTGTTCTTGCCGGTTTCTCCAATCTCTACCAACCCGCGGCTTTAAAACATCCGCGGTCGATATACTTTGATCTGACCCGCGTTCAGTTTTTATAGCCTTTTCTCTGAAACGGCTGTCTTCTGCAACTGAAAACAATCAGACAAAACAGCGTGGTGAGAGTGAACCAGAAAAAGAGTTGCAGGCTAGAAAAGTAAAACAAATAGTTGAAAGATGCTAAACTGTTCAGTAGAGCTCATGGGATATGCAAATTTGTGGAGTGGAGTTTGTGGAGCACAAGCAGCCTCTTTCACTAGAATAATAAATAACAATTTGATCTAGTGGTTATAATAAAATATCAATTGCAGCCAGTTTAAAGATGCTATTTGCAAGAAAAGTTGATTTTTTGACTCATTCCCAACTCGTCGAATAATGACGCACTGGCTTTCCCAACTCAGGAGCAAAAACGAAAGAATCAGTTTCTCTTCCAATTAGGACATTTAAGAATAAAAGGAGAATGTCCTCTGTAGTAAGAATGATACAGGACATGGGGTTGCCCATCCCAAACACAGTTATGTCTTCCAACAAAGCCTTTTATGTGCATTTCAGCCTTTCGTACACACGTAAACAGAGTTTCAGGTCACGGAAAACAAACCTTTTGAAAAATTCCTTTCAAGGTGAAAATATTCAGCAGCTCCGTTTTCTCGCTTACGTCTGAAACAGAGATTCATGGAAACAATAACAAAGGCTCATTAATTATTTTTTGTGGGTTTATTAGCAAATGTGAAATCTATTTGAGTTTATACAGTGATGATATCGTGCGTACGTGTGGATTCAGTCCAGCAACATTTCAGAATATCTCCTCACCTCATCGTTTAACTCGAAAACTCAGGGATTGGCCCAAATCCAAAATAATCGGTGTCCTCAAGGGTAATATTGATTAAAAAAAAAAAAAAAAAATCACTGCAGTTTCCTGGTAGTGTTCAATCTGTAATTAGGAAAATGAGCGCAGATGAATAGATAGGCTAAATAAGGATGGAGAGTCACTTAAATAGATTCAATTGAAAATCCACATAATGTTTAGATTTTTACTGTAACTAGATTCGGTTAAGAGTCTGTAATTTTCATTATCTTGTCACATAATATTCCTTATAACACCGCATGCTATTTATAAAAACTATTTGGCATCGCCATGGCAGGCAATTTTCATCACTGGGCCATTGTAATCGATGCATATTTCTTACAGGGAGTGGTTTTGTTTCCACAGATGAATTGGCTCAAAAGTGCAGCTCAAGCTTTTTTTTTTTTTTTTGATTTGTGTTGACTGTAGTCCAATAACTGTTAACTGCAGAGAGGAATTCAACAAACAAAATCAATCACTCTGCCCGTTCTCATTTAAGAGGACACCATGTAAGCGGTTGCACCCGTAAGTTATTTTTCAGGAGCACGTGCTGAGGTTTTGGTTCGCTCACTGGAGAGGATAATAGCGAGCTCGCTGCAAGACATACCAAAACAGAATTTCCTAAACTAGCTACCGTGGCTAAATAGCCCGTGGGTTGCTTTTCTGCTTTGAGTTTATAGTACATGAACTTTGTGCCAGCACGTAGAGGTGCCAGTGATATGATTTGGCCTACAGAATATTTCCTCTCTGTCACGCCTGGCCGGGGTTGTTGTTGACATTTTTACTGTGCAAAGCCAATAAAACACTCGGTGGCATTAAAATGGAGTCATGAGACAGAGCCAGGGTAAATTGCCAGTCCATGACAGCGCCAACACAGATGGGCAGATATGACTCATTTATGTTCATACTCACAGGGAATATAGAGAAAGGTGGCATATTGCTTCTTTCAAGAAATTGAAGAAAAGAAACCTTAGATATAGGAAAATACTAACAGGTGAGACTTTTTCATGCCATTTTTGTTATATAAGGGAACACACACACACACATATATATATATATATATATATATATATATATATATATATATATATATATATATATATATATATACTCTAATCCACCTGTGTTGTGGATTGAGAGTTCGGTCTGTTCGTCACTCATGTTAATAACTGTTCTGAGTGTCAAGTTGAGCATATATATAATCTTGGGCCCCCTGACAGCAGGTCCCAGCAGCTTGGACACAATAAATATCTTCTGCGTAGTCCCTGAAATTTTCCAGAATCCCGCTCCAGCCCCTTATTAATCATCATCACCCCTGATTTATTCATGGTTTCCCTCCTCTAACAGCTTCTTAACCACACAATGGGCCCGGAGAGAATTCTGCATTTCAGATGAATGAACTGAGAAATCTTTGAAATTCAAAGCTGATCATCAAAGGCCCTGGACTTCCACCCAGCGCCAGTAGTTCAATGAAGAGCTCTACCTCCCCTTCCAACACTGTATAACCTTACATGAACCATTTTTAACTTGGTAAGAGACACCTTAGCTCTGCTCATTACAGAGGAGCTCCTCGGCCAAAGAAAGTACGCTCCAAACCAGTGTGGCTCCTGTAATGTGGGAAACAGTGTGCTGTAACCCAGCAAAATGGATACATCACTTCAAGTCCCCCCAAAAACTGGAAGTCACCGGATCGTGCAGAAGTTTTTATTGACGATCAGAGGAGATTAACCCTTGTGTTTTATTGACTTTGACCTTTCCCTTTTGTTTTCCCAAAACTCACTCACAGATAAGGAAATACACACCATGCACCCTCACATAGTGATGTTAGTGTGTTTTCGGTCACTTAAATTAACTCATTTAATTGATATAATAAAGTAAAAGGAGTTAAAATGGCTGTTGAATAGCAACATACAGTACATTCCTTCTCTAAGGCAGACAGTTTTACTTGTCATGGTGGAAGAACCACGTGTTACTAATGACATTAATGATGGCTCTGTTCTGTTCAGTGTCCAATAAGAAATGACAGTGGAGTTTTCTTGGGAATAGTTGAGGTCACTGATATCAACATACCAAAAATAATATGTGTATCCTAAAATTTCTACAGAGAGAGGGAGACATCATGAAGAGTTGTTTTTTTTTAAGGCCTACGCAGTCGTGACAAATCCTTAGTAAGATAAGATAAGGTTTATCATTATTTTTTTGGCATCATCATTTGAATAGGCCTGACTTTTTCCATCAAGATCCATGCAAAATGTTTTTGTTTGTTGTGTCTGCAGCAGTATCAGCAGCTTAAACAGAAGTGTGTAAAGCACAGGTGCCCAAGCCTCTTCCCTTGGAGGGCCAAAATTATAACTAAATGATGGAACATGGGCCAAAAGTAAGCACCTCCTGTAATGTTTTGTATTGTTAAGATGCAAAATTGCCCACCATGCTTAAATTATTAAATAAACAAATAAATAAATAATCAAGGATAATGCATATTTAAGGTTGAGTTTTACCTAACAGTAAACAAAACAACATAAACAGCTAAACCAAACCTTGCACTGGGCCAACTTTGGCCCGTGGTGTGAAGTCTTACAATGCAAGACAATCCTTCTTTACTGAAGTCAAACATGTCAAATGTTACATAAAGATTAAGACAGCGGTTCAAATTGAATGCTGTAGATGTGTCTATCCAGATGTAATTCATGGATGGCCCTGCCTCTTTATGAGTATCTATAACTAGGCTATCATTTACAGATGACATGCAGCTATTTATGCTTTGGAGATTAAGATCCACAGGGCTGTGAAGTCTCTGCCTGTAACTGATGCAAACTGAGCTTGTTTTACTCCACAGAAGCCCTGGACTCCACACGCTGACTCAACCAAGTAACACAAGCAGATTCCAGGAAAGTCGTACAGTACAGTACATTTGGGGGTTATGACTGTTTAAACTGGGATGGTTTTTTTTTTTTGGTTTTTTTTTTTCATTTCTCCCCATCAGCGCCTTGGTATGGTTCATCTGAGAGTCAGCAGGGGGAAATACAGCCAGTGGAGAGGGTCCAGACTCAGTGGATGAACAGTGAGTCAGACAGTGAACAAGTAACACACACACACACACACGTGCGGGGTGTTTTGAGGTAAAGCCAGACAGTAGATTAAATTGGTACCTGAATGTTAAACTTAAGTAAACACAGTATTACGTCTGTATTAAAAATGCAACACCCGATTTATTTAAGAAGCGAAATATAATAAACCTCAGTGTAATCCCATATTCTATACACAGCACATACGCCAAAAAATACATGCAGGACTATTTATAATAGATAACAATAAAACGTCTTCTGCAGAGTCAATCATCAGCCGTACGTTCCTGAATTATTACAACCTCGTGCCACATAATTGTCTCACGTCATTTGCTGCACATAACAGTGAAAGTATACATTTTACACAACTTCCAGTGACACCACATTGTGTCACATAAACAAATGACTCCTCCACGGTGCCGTGACGCTCAGTACGGCAGCGCAAGCTCCAAATATGGAACCAAAAATATTGGGGAGCGACCAGAAATCTCTAAAAGCTCACTGTAGGATTTTATTTCTGTGGTGTTTACACTGATGCCTCGTCCGGGCTAATGTAGCTGTCTCCTGATCCTGCTGAGGGAACAGGCAGATTTGGCTCCCGAGCAGCCGTTGACTCATGTTGTTTCATAACGTATTGTTCCTTCTCCTCTCGGATGTTGGCTCACCTTGTTCCTCAGCCTCAGTCGGGAATGCTTTAAAAAATCAAAGCATGTTAATGAAAAAATAAAAACACCTTTATGTGAGATTAAAGTTCTCTAAAAAGCTTTAAATTTGATTAGTTTTTGCTATTAATTGCTTTATTTCTACACGAGTAAACAAACAATCCATATATAGGTAGACACCAACACACTGACGCCGATTGATATCGCACATAACAAACCAACTACGAGACAGATCGTTTTAGAGGCCCCCTAAGGTTGCAGACAGACACTAATGACCTTTTCATGATAAATCTTGTTTACTCTCTGATGTCAGAGCTATATTGGCAGACATGCTGGTGGAGGGTAATTTATGACCGGCCTCATGTGGTGGATGGTAGGACACAGATCAACCTGATCCGACTCAAGTCAGGTCTTTGTGTTAATTGCGTCAAAGGAAGAAGAACCCTGATGGAATTCACAAACAAACGAGGTGGCGAACAGGTCACTCAGTCTCGTTTTCTGTCAGTGTCACCGCTGTCGCACACACTCCCCTCCCCGTATCTCTGTGTGATGCATCTTTAGCTGCTACCCTTCAAATCTCTCATGAGCTGTTTATAGACGGTCATGGAAGTCAGCCAGCAGACTTCGCCCGCTCCCTTTGAGGCTGGATGACACCACTGTCCTCTCCACCTACGGTACAATCAGATCAGTCAACACATCAACACCGAGGGAGTTTTATATCCTCTAGCTGGAAAGTAAGCCCACAATTTCTTACCTACACGTACACAATGTTTTTTGGTGTATCTGAACATGGGACTTTCCAAAAATTCAGGACTTAGGACATGATGTACCTTCCGAACGGTGAAGACTAAAAATATAGATGTGTAATGATTTATAAAAACTGACCCACCCAGAATAATTCCAGCATGTACCCCAAGAAAAAAGGGAGAAAACATGATCTGAAATCTCATGTGCGTGCTTTAGTAACAGAATATGAATGTGAAATGTGCAGCCAACATGATGGACAAGCTGCCAAAATGAATGTAATATACTTACACCCATGAAAAGTTGTATTTTCAGCTTCACACCCATTGGATCAACCTTCCATGGAGTTTTTCAGCCCTCTCACCTCTCTGCTTCTTTTCCCCTCCTCATTTCTCTCCACTGGGATCTGTGGTTCATGGGTTCAGGCCCATGGAGGGCCGAGGTCGGTTGAGAAATTCACCTCAGTGCTGCTGCCTCGGGGTTGGAATATTCGTGTTACGATTACAAAGGACTGAAAAGTCCCAGTTAGATCAAAAAGAGCCAAACCACCCGTTCCACCCCTGTTGCACCTGCTGCACACTTTCACATCAGCTTAACTGAGTTTGAAATGTTTTCTGAGTTTGAGATCTAAACTGACTGTACACCAAGTCCCGCTTCCATAGCACCTGTCAAGCTGTTTGTGCCGTTCACATGAAAATGGTGGACGGTTTTAATGTTGAAATTCATAGTGATTTGTGAGACAATGGTATATAGTTTTTAGACAGCATGAGACAAAAGCAAGCTTCCCTTTTTCTTAATGATAGCAGTAAAACTATCAGATGTAGCAGACTAACTTATCAAGCTAGCGCCAGCTCCGCATGTCTGACCCAACAAATACAAAGGCTCTTATACATATGTGCACATAATGACACATGATATCGTGCTTAAGCTGCAAGACAAAAAGTTAGCATCCTTACGATCATTGTAAATAAACATGGAAATAAAGAAACAGCATAGTTCTTTTACTGCAGCGCGATGTGAGAGCGTGTTAGATTTTCAGCATTATGAGCAGAAATGTTATTTGTTCAAATACAATCTTGTTTGGCTCCTGACATACTTATTTGTATTTTCAAACAGTAGGTTAATGTAATGCTAGTGTATAGCTTAACTTACCCAAATCTCAATAGTAGGCTAAGGGCAGGCTATATAGCTGCTAACACTAGCCTAAACTTTTCCCGGACCGGCTTCTGCACAGCCGAGGAAATACTATAGGGTGGTTGTGCTAGTTGTGAATGGGGCTTTTCAATTCAACCTTAACATCCCAAACTGATGCTGAGGCCATGCTTGGCCTTAGAGGTAATGCTGAGTTACTCGCCTGCCAGAGATGGTAAGCTAGTTGGTCAAACATGCAATAAACTGGATAAATTCAAAGCTGTCTGTCAGAAAGTCTGCCATGCCTTTGCAGTGGCGAAAAAAAATCATTTTGCTGTTATTACTTTGCTGTTATATTTTCTTTGTATGATTTGGTGTCTTCCCTTCAACATTACCGTGAGCTTTTTTAATTTATTAACAGACAACTGATCTCCGTGTGTAAACCTTTGGGAACCTGAATCCCATTGATTAAAAGAAACCTTTTGTTAGTGCCCAGTCCAGCCCTGTGAGAGTCACAGCACAAGCCTCAGTCGCTCTTCCTCAAGTGTGATGTTTTACCCAAACCCAGTGATTAATTAGCCTTTTGCTTTTAGACAGTTGTGTAATAAGCATATGTAAATCAACCCAGACTTCGGAGCAGGCTCTCTGTGACGCACACCCTCCCCTCCTTTGGACCTGAAGGATTATTTTTTCTTCTACCGTAGGCTACAGCGTCTAAATCAGGATTGGACAGGCGAGTGGTGAATGGTCACTTGCGCAACAACGATGGGTGAAATATAGAAGGACGCATCTGTTATGATCTTTGTCTTCCAGTTCAGTTTCAGAGGTTGTCAACACAGTTGCAATGTGACAATTATCAGCAGGGATTATGCATCTGACAGACTCATCATGTAGATATTTAATGGGTTTCCAAGGGCTGTTACAATAGTGTGGATATCCAGTAAATGTGGGCTAGAACACAACTCCATTTCTGTACTTGTAACTGCAAAGTCCAACAGTGGGTTCATTCATCTCTCGATATTAGCTTAATTTAAAGTCCAGATTTAAAAAAATAATAAAACCAGCCAGGCACAAGGATATATAGAATTGGCCAGCATTAGCTGTACGGGTCATTTCCTCCTTTAATAGCTGATCACCAGGAAGGTGATCAGTTAACCATCCAAGGTATCTTTTTTTTTCCTTTTTTTCCTCTTCTTTTTGTTTTAAACTCCAAATTTACAAGACTGAATGCCAGAGTAGCGAGTCAGACTTGAATTCACAGGAAATAGATTCTGTCTGGCGTGAAAGTGCTGTTATAGTGTCCAGATGCATAAAACACAGCCGAGTTGAGAAGTCTGCAACATGTCAAAGTAAAGTTTGTGCACTTCCGGTTCTTGAGAGATGTGTTTTGGGTTTGTTCAGAATTTATGTCACCACTGCCCCGACCGCAACTGTTATCAAAGGAAAGCCATGTGTTGTTCATTTTAAAAGAAACTGCTGGAAAACGACAGATGCGAGTGCAGTCCAAAAAATGTCACCTTCAGCTGTAATCAGCATTTGATTGGCCGCAGCGAGCGCAGGAAGGAAGAAGGAACTCAGACTGACAGAGAATTGCAGACTGACAGCTGGCACAAAGAAACTATGCGACATTGCACCACGAACATTCCCCTCAGTGCTTTGAGGGAAAACGTTAGTATTTATATGTTATCATGCTGATGGTGAAAACAAGCACACATTTAGAACGAATCATATTAATCTTTCTTATGAAGTTATTAATAGACATCTGGGCGCTCCTCCTCTTTCTTTTGGATTGGAGGTTTGATGTGAGCTTCCTGGGGGATTTGATAATTGTCATGATACTTAACTGCGGTGAAACATCATTTCTTATCATATTTCTCATTAACTTTGCCCCCAAGGTCAAAGACTGTCTCTGAATGTGGGGAAAAGTTTGAGCCCAAATCTCTTTGGCTGCATCCTTTTTCAATTACATGTTTGCTATTGCAAATATTTTCCTTCCATTTGGCCTTCAGCATGAATATATTTCGGCAAGGCGAGATTCATTACAAGTGCAAATTCGATAGTAGGGATGATAACAGGACCATTTATTATCATATTCTGGCAGAAAGCTGGCGCCTCTCAGGTCACTGGCCGTATCTGGTTTGGACTACAACAGTCACACCCAGCAGCACATCTGTTTTGCTGACTACTTCCTTTGTTTGCATTCTTTTGGACTTTAATCTTGTTTATATTTAAATTTTCCATTATTTGTGATAAACCATCAGATTGCACAGCCCCATTTAATCTGCAACATACATTTGTTAGAGGCAATGTTCAGACCGACATGAGGCATCCAAAAATATAGAATTTCTTTGGGGCAATATATAGTCACATGATAATAAACTTCAACAACAGGATTGCAATCTACTGCTGACTGAATGGACGAAAGTGCCACTTTTAAGATTGACCGTATTTTCCTTTTTCGGGTCAAAATCCTTTTCAATGGAGTGCTAGGGGCAATTTCACGATAGCATCGCTGTTTTTAAAACACTAAGAAGGCTCGACACAACATGAAACTTTGCTCGTAGTATCACCAGGGTCTCTACACATGAACACGAGCATTGAGAACATTGTTTGAGTACACAGAGTTTACAAATAAGAAAGTTTTTGAACAATTCACTTTACCAGTGTTTTTTTTGCGCTCGCCGCCATCTTGCCAGTCAAACCAAATTAAAATCAACAGAATGTAAACTTTGATGACCTTGATGACCACGTCCTCCTTCCCATGGTCTGAAGCACCTGTGGTAGAAACACTAACACTCCTGCAGACCTTGGTACACTGGTGCACTGCTAACCAAGCTAACCAAGCTAACTGAGCTAACGGCAGCTTCAGTTATTAACAGTTAGTGGTGATATGCTGCCCCCTATTTGTTTGGATTATGAATTTTGTGACGGTGTCCAATTCTTACATATTACACCTTTAAACACCATTTATAAAATTCAATTGTTGGTCCCAGCCTCCCTTCAAAACAACCAGAGTTGGAAATGAATGTCCTCTCACACTGAGTTAAAATACATCAGTGTGTTTTCCTCTGAAATGCTGCCAACTGATACACAATACATAGAGCACAGTGAGGGAAATGTGATCACATGCAGGCTAAAATGACAAATGAAGGTCAATCTCCGGTGGAGCGACACTTAGAGAGTCATCTGATACATCATTTATCTTCATCGGCGTTGCTTAATCAAGAAAAGCCAAAATTCATATCTTTCTTACTGTTTTTGAACTTGTATCCATTTGAATATAAATGTGTTACTGGCACCTGCTCACAGTATGTTTGAAATGTGAAAAATCTCACATCTTGCCCAGATCTTGTAAGAACACAAAGGCATTACTTGTTCCAGATGTTTTCAAGTCTGGATCATCACTTTGTGCTTTGAACAACCAGGATCTGGACCTTCGAGTGTTTGAAAAACACCTGCTGTTCATTCAAATACTGTATTTATTCTGAGCTATGGTAAAAGGCATTTGGCTCATTTAAGATGTATTTCTTTATTTGTTGCTTATCACATTACTACCTTCTTATGACTAACAGCACAGAGGGAAGCTTAGCTAAAACTATTTCTTAACCACATAAAATGTGTCTCGGTCTACCCTTACATGGATGAAGCGGTGATTGGCTCAGGGTTGGGTTGTGGTAAGGAGCAGCCTGTGCTCAACATGGTTTAGATCTAGTGTGTGAGTATGCCAAGGGCACACAGATTACTTTGTGGTAACACAACCAACCATACAACCAGTAGTTATGGAGGATAAAATGCCCAACTGAAGAACTTCCTTGCTTATAGTTTTTTACTGAGTTACTTAATTGAATTCAACTTTTGAGTTTACAATGTAAGAAAGAACAAAACTGATAAATAAGGCATGCAAATTAAAATTGCTCATCTCTTCTTCACATCAAGCTCACAGCTGTTGAGGCTGTGTTGCAAAAGGAGGGGCAAAAGTCTTTTTATTAACTTATATTGAGTTTATTGAGTATAATTAACTTGCTGAAAGTTGGATGAGAAGATTGATACCGCTCTCATGCATGACTGTATGTTAAATAGGAAGCTACCACCAGCAGACAGCTAGCATATCTTAGCTTAGTTTAGCTTAGCTTAACATGGCGATTGGAAACAGGGGAAACAGCTAGCCTGATTGCAGTGACTTCCTGTTTTCCTGCCGTCACCGTAAGGATGCCAGGCAACCATCAGGACTCTGCAAGATGTAACATGTGGATGAGTGAGCTTTAGAGGTGCTGGTAGCTGGATTTTGTTACCTTTGGACAATGTCATGCTAATTATTTTTCTATGCTAAGCTAAGCTAAGCTAACTAGCTAACTGGCTTAGCTTAGCTACTTTCATATTTAACGGACACATATATGAAAGTGGTATCAATCTTCACATCTAACTCTCGCCAAGAAAGTAAGTCTACGCTTCATAAACTGTAGGTACAAAAATAGTTACAAAATTACGGAATCAGGAGTGAATATTGTCTTGAATCATGCAAGATATGACCGTCATCCATACACACACACACACACACACACACAAGCACACTCTCACACACTTCATAGTAGGGATGTCCCGATCCGATCTGTAGGATCGGGATCGGAGCCGATCTGGGCATTTTTCCGCTGATCGGAATCGGCAATTTTGAACGTGGACCCGAGCCCGATTTTTTTTTTTTTCTCTTTCATTCTCTTAACGTCAGAGCACAATTTGTGGCCGAGCGCAGACGCGCGTGTGGTGTTACTCTGGCAAACCTGTGAATAAAGTGTCTGCAGTGTGGAAATAACGTCAATTAGAAAGCGAAAGCAGTCCAACGGCGACATGTAACATCTGCCATACGGCCGTTTCGCGGAGCTGCATTTTACTACTCATATGATACAGCATATACAAAACAAAAACTCAAAGAATACAACGTGTTCACTCGAGAGTACAGGCAAGGAGACCAAAGCAGCAAACAGTCGCGGATACTTTCAGTTAGGAGAAATATCCTCAGCGACATGTCCACAAATAATACAGAGAGGGTCATCAAATTAATCGCTCTGGATAACCAGCTCATCTCCGTGGTAGGGGATCAGGGTTTTCTTCGTCACCTGGAGTTTTTGAATCCCCGGTATGTCCTACCATCTCTGCATTACATTTATTCCACTTTCGAGTTACAACATGCCGGTATATGCGCACTAGTTTCGTGGGTCTCATACAGCAGAGCATGTAAAGCAGGCAATCCAGGAGATGCTGAACGCGTTAATAGACAAGCAACGTGTCCACGTCATTTTATGTGACAACGTAAAGTACATGAAATAGCAAAAGATTATATGGAGGTACCAAGCGTGAGCTGCGTCTCACACACACTTCAGCTGGCTGTACACGAGGGTCTGCTGTCACAGTGCAGCGTCACACACTCACCTGCTAACACAAGGAAGGTGGAGGCCTATGTTGTTATAGCATATGCAGAATAAGAAAGAGCTATATTAAAGTATATACTTTGTTTCAACAAAATAATAAAAACCTATTAAGGAACAGCTTAGATGCAGGTTAATTTTTTCTTAATGCAGCTGTATTATCTAGGAAAATATTAGTTAAGGCCAAGTATCGGATCGGGACTCGGTATCGGCAGATACTAAATATTAAAGGACTCGGATCGGGATCGGGGTAAAAAAAACCTGATCGGGACATCCCTACTTCATAGTAACTTTCCTTGTGTTTTCCCAGAAAGCTCATGCCCTTCAAAGTCGGTATGGTAGTAATTTGGCAGAAGCTGCTTCAGGCCACGCCAACGATCAATTAAAGAGTATGTGAATGCATGTCTTTGTGTGCTTTTGTGAATTAATATATTGGTGTGTGTGTGTGTATGTTTGTGTCGTTGTGTTTGCTAATGAGAGCTTTCCTACATAAAAACATGTTTAAGTCTTTAGAATTAAGGAGGTCCTAAGTGATATTTGCCCTTTTGATGTTTCATACAGAACACAAGACTATAAAACGGGATTATGTGCAAATAGCGAGATGTATATTCGCATTTAGAGTCAACAGATTTTATGACTACATCTATTTACAGGTCAAATATTAGTATTGTGTCTCATCACTAATTCCCTGCATGACCTAATGTTCTAGCTGTAAACCCTTTTATAGAAAAGTCTAACCACATTGTTTGTCATCAGCTCAACTGTCTCCTTATGATTCATAAAACATGTTTTCGTAGAGTGCGTACATTTATTTTATCCATTTGTTTTTCGACCCTGTAGAAACTCAACTTGGAAAAAGAGAGGGGTTAAATAGTGTCTCCCACTGTCTTATCATGTTCAGATTTTAATCTATATTAACTCACTTTCATGTCAGGATTAGAAAGGGATGGTGGGGGGGAGGTTGGGAAACCATTGTTTGAATTTGCATATTACCGTTTTATTTAAGTGTGAAATCACTGGATATTTTTTCAAAATTGAATGAAAACGTAAAGTTGCAACATAAACTGAGTAACTGAGACCAGAGGACACTAGTCAAAGCAATAACAGCATCAACAAACAGTTAAATCAAATTACTTAAAATGTTCCAAGGTTGCATTTCAGAAGATTTTGTACTTTTTCTGTTGTACATAAAAAACAGGAAACATGGAGCTCTCAGCAGCCCTGTAACTAAGAGCTGGTGTTTCTTTTTACAAACATGATAGGAGGTAAGAAAGCAATGTGGAAAAAGTTTGTGGTTTCTGGAAACAATGTTGTTCAGCTGTCTTCCTCAAATCATGTTTATCTACCTGCCACCAGTGAACCCGAGATGCCATCACGTCAATTTGAGCCGATGCTGAAGAGGCACTGTGGGAACAAGGCTCAGTGATGAGCCCTTGATCCTTTCATGAAGCCTCAACAGGTCCCCGAAATGAGGGCAGCACACTGACTGATTCTCTCCCTGTCGCTGTTGTGGCCCTGTTCTGCCCCAGCTGCTTGTGATCATCTGCAACGAGACACAGAAACAGAGAAACAAACAAGACTCTCAGGGAACCTGTAGTATTGACAAAACAGTATCACTACCCATTACGATAATTTAAGACTTTCATTTCACTATATGTTCCGTACAAAATTCCCTGTCTGTGTTTGTTGTTGTTCCAGTTTTGGGATGTTATGACCTGCATTCACCCTCCAGATGATTTGGATTAACTGTACCACGACCTTCACGAATTCAAATCGGCGTACAGTGTGTACTAGTGTAGGTGAGATCTCCTGGTGAGTCAGGGGGATGTGAAGTTATTTGGGTTTTACTCTGGATGGATTAGGGAAAAGGGCAAACCCGGAATCTCCCTCATGGGCCTAGAAAGCTCCAAAATCACTGTTTGTCAAGGCATTTGTTGCCAGTTCAATTTCATTTATGCTTCATTTCAGACCCACTAGAGCTGCAGCCCAGCTCCATATGGACTAAATATTATCAGGTCCTCAGCACACATAAGATGATTGATGACGAGTTTCCAGCAGGACGGCCTGTTACACGCATTGATTTGATTGGACATTCATATACACATTGAACTAAATAGGAGAGAAAACCTTATTGCTTACATGAAACAACAACATTGCCCCATTTAACCTGCATTGTCCGACGGGCATACCAGAAGATATGTATTTTACTTGGAACACCTTTAGCAACAATTTCAGCAATCATTTTTCACTCTGTCGAAGGCCTTGGATGCATCAATAAAACACACACACACAGTAGAATTTTGGCTTCCCCTGTTTAGCAACTGTCTCCTTTAGAGCTTTTAAAACCAAACTGATTATCAGTAGTGGGAACAAACATTTTGTTACCAGGATTCTTTCCAGCACTTTAGAGAGAATACTTGCAGGGGTAAGAGGTCTATAATTATCCATGCTATTTAATTTACCATCGTTATCCTTAAACAGGCACTTTGTTGGTTTTCAACCACCTTTGTCATCAGTACATCTTTGGCAATGTATGCAAATGAACAATGTTAAACCTTGCTTCACCTAGAGCCCAAAATAAAAGACAAAAGTCTGCCAAAACGTGTCATCTGGGGGATTTCTGACTGCTGGGTCAACTACAGATTGTTGTTTTGCGTCTGCTGTGTTCTGCTCTGACATAAATAACAATTGAATCATTTTATACATAACAGTATAACAATTACTGTGGGCATTTCTTGGCTTCAAGCACTTTACTTTTATTACTTTTTAGTTACATTTTCCTTATTATACTGACATATCTTATGTAAATGGGAACTTTAAACCGGCTTTGTTTCACTAGAATTTTGGTAGTATGTGCAAATCAACAATGTCCCCCACTTTTTAACCAACACAAACCCACAGACAGCCACAGTATCCACCATCTGGGCTGTATCAACTACAGGTTATTGTTCCGCTTACGTGCAAGGTGTCGAATAGATAGAGCAAGAGCTGCTGCTATGCTTACTGATCAGTTACAGTAACTCTACATGAGGTCTAATTGTTGAAAAGTAAATCAATGCTTAGAAATGCTCCTCTTTCTGCTTGGAACTGTGTTGAAGTGTATTATGAGCTCATAAATGCTGCATAGGGGTGTTAGAGATTTTATTTATACTATATTTTGTAAGATACTTGTATGTGCATAGCAGTCAAAGTATCAGTAGTTTGTTTACTTTCTGCGCAGCTTTGTTGTTATTATTTGAGGGTGTATGTCTATTTCTGACCAAATACGATAGGCTCAACCGAAAACTGGTTTCAGTTTCCTTGCTTGTGTACACGTACTCGTGTTACTTACATATATCAAAGAAAGCTGACTCAGACTTTAGACTTTATTAGAGTCATGAGAGTTTCAAGCCCATCTGACAAATTAGAAAAGAAAAGAGTAGCGAAGGTCAGACTGGAGGTAAACACCGCCTGATTTACTATCAGCGAGGTTACGAAAATGAGTGAGCTGGCATGTTGCATTCGCTGTGTCACCACAGTACAGTGTGTACCTTGGGGAGAACTATGCTGACCAAGTTCAGCGTCGTGGCGCAGCAGAAGTGTTCAGGTCAGGAGTGTGAGTTATCTGTCCATCTGCCTACGCTGACTCCTGTAGCGTCACACAGCTGCACAGAGCGGCCGGCACTAAATCTGTCACACAGCACTGTACACTCATCCCTGCTTAACCGCTCGGACTCAAGACAAATGCAGGGCTCTCCACAAACCTTTCCTAATCAGGTAAACCCCACGGGACCCATTTATTATTAAATATGAACATTGTGGGATGTTCCCGTTAGTCTTTGAGTTCAGTACTTTGTGTGAGGAAGCACATTTTGAGCTATGAAAACACTTGAAATCAGATGGATCCCATTAATTTCAACCCCCTCTAGCTGCAGCGTGCTACCACTCGCATTTCATCATGGCGGAGAGACTGATGATGAAATGCAAATGAGATGAAGGGAAGAAGCAGTGAAGAGATGGATGGCCGCAGCATCCTCAATCCAGATCATTTTAAAGGGGTTACAGCGCCATATAATTGATGCTCCCTCAGTCTCAAAGGTCAATCGCTACCTGATCAATAACCATCTGCCTGTTTCCAAACTGGTCACTTTTATCTGTTCTTAAATGGTGACCTGCCATTAAAAATTGATCTGACCTGTGATGGGGAGGTTTTATTAAAGGATGTGAAGTAAATTCTTAAATGTTAACCTCCATTTGCTGGCTGTATAAGCAGAGAGAATTTCCATCACAAAGTCAAAGCAAACACACAAAGAATGGCGAACAGCTGAATTTAAATTTAGAAACAAGGAGAAATGAAAAAAAAAAAAAAAAAAACATATGTGGTGCAAATGGCCACAGTATCACTTTGGATTAAATGAGGGTGGCCAAAAATGATTTCTTCATCAGTCTGGTGATGTATTTTCCATGGTTTGCTTCTGACAGATGAAACATATGATGTGGGAAATGGAGGAATTGTCGGTTAGCCAGGCAGGGAAGAAAATGTGATAACATTTGTGCTCTATTTAATGCCAACCAGCATTTAATTACAAGGTGGACGGGAGTTAAGTGTGTCTCACTTGCTATGGGGGAACGAGTCAGAAATAGAAAAAAAATAAGAAGAAAATAACGACAATCGTGGTCCTCGTTTCATTCCCCTGCCCACCACCATGTGGTTCTTTGAATCGAATAATGGCTTCCCTGTGTCAGACTGGATTACATTTGTCTTCATTAGATAGTTTGTTTCGTTCTCTCGGCGTCTCTTGCTGATTTGATCCGATTTGATTCTGTGTTGATAAAGTACCTTCGAGCCCACCTGTCTGTTATCAATAACATGTTTCACTGAGCAAAATCCTCAAGGAGAGCTTGAATTTAGAGGTCTAGCTGACATTTTCCAAGATACACATTCACATTTGTGCCGAGATTTAGGTGGAAAGATCGATACCAATCTTATGTTTGCATGTTGAATATTAAGCTGTTTTAGAGCTGTTAAAACTAGTAAACCACTGCAGCTTCAACCCTGTGTATAACCCTGCTGCCACCGCGTCTAAAGCTTGATTAACTCATTAATCTTGCTCCTGTGATACATTCAAAATCCAAACGTAAAAACAACAATTCGCAATTTCTTGACTGAGTAGTCGCCAGGCAACAGATGATGGAAACTGAATTTTGTTACCTTTAATACAAAAATGAGGGTGTCATCAATCTTCTCACCTAACTCTTAGCAAAGAAGGCAAATGAGTGTATTTCTAAAAGTGTCTAACTTAAACAAGGACATACAGCACACATACTGCAGAAAAGAGCAGTTCAAATGAATCCAAATCCAATTTAATTGACAGCATTCACCTCCCTTAACAAACAGCGCCGAGTAAATACTGCCACAGCAAATAGTATTGAATGGAAATCAAGCCTAGCAAAAGATTAGCACATTGTTTCTGGGTACATTTGAAACACTTGTTGGTGTTTCCAGGGAAAAGGTTAGTGGTGTGACTTGACTGGTGGGTTGGGCGCTTGTGTCACAATCAACTATTAATAACATCCCTGCTGATTTGATTAGCGGGCTGTGGTTCTTAAATCTTGCTCTGCTGCAGATTCACTTTAATTACCACTTCCCCTCTTCCATTCACCCTGACAGGACCTCGCATTAATCACCACACAGAGGCCAGCCCTTCATTTTTATTACCGCAGACATCAGGGAAGCAACTAAGCACACGACCCATGTGGTTTGGTTGAGGGCACTGTCGTGGATCAGACCGCTCCTTGTGCTACATCTTCCAGCGTATATCTTCACTAAATAGGCTGAATGGCTTTGAAAATGTGTGTGTCTTTCATTTTCTTCGTTTTAAAGGTCCAGGAATAGGAATATGGAAGTCATAATAATCAAGTAGCACATAAAGAAATATGTCTTACACAAAGAATTTATGTTTTTCATTGCCATTCAGGCATACATTTTATGTCGAGGCAAATGGCCATCCAATTTAAACCACACCACAAGCCAAGCACATTAGCCAACACAGCTGGAGACAGCCAGAGTCCCCTTTCAGATTTATCGTATAAAGAACTGTGTTATTGACTAAACATGGATTTAGTTTGGCCGATGCAGTGTAGGGGAGATGTAGACCATTAAACACTGATATGGAAAACTGTCACTGGTTTTCACTGTGACAGAAATGGTTTATGGGTAAAACAGCCACAGAAATGTTCCGGTTTTACTGTTTGCAAAGACAACACGAAAAAAGAAGAGGTAGAAATTCCAGTTCTCAGAAATCTCAGGAATACATTTGATTGAGAAACTGTCTGGAGATCCAGTGCTGGATGTGTTTCCTGGCACCTGTAGACTTCCAAGCTGCTGAATTACATCACGACATTGGACTGAAGGTTAACTGTGAAGATAAATATGTTAACGCCTCTGCTGTCACAGTGTTCTTCTTCTGATCTTGGGGAATATATGGCATGATCGTTTACCGAAATTAGAGTCCAGAGAGCTCTGATTGTTCTGTGCTAAATGTTTTTTTTTTAAAAGGCTGACATGTTCATTTTTGATTAAGCTTTAGCACTCAATCAAATGTGCGCTACTGTGCATCACGTACCGAAATTTAGCAACAAAAATCATTTGTCGGATTCATTGCAAATGGAGCTGTTGTGCACGTTTGAGAAGATGGTCTGTGACGGGACAAATGAATTAATAAAGGACGAAATGAATGTATAAAACAAGCCAAGCAGCAGGCAGGGAGCCTGTTCTTGTACTTGTGCTAAAACAGCATGCATGTCTGTGTTTGGACGGCCACAGAGGCTGGCGTCCCAATCACTGTAATTTCTTGCATCCTTTTTACTTAAGATTTCATGGAGCGCTCGTCTCCCTCCAACTTCCTAAACCCCAACAATTAAATCCTGACAGAGATCATAAATTTCCGCATAACAGCCTCATTGTGTTGGCTCTGCTAGTGCTAGTCTCCATTTACTGTGACATACTGATCCATTTCAGAGGGCCTGTTATCAGTGTCATCCACGCTGGAGGCAGATAATACCGATGCCTTGTTAGGTCATTGTCTTTGTTGTCCTGTTTTACTTTACTGGCCTGGAGGTCAAACAATTTATGAGGCTGAAGAAACAAAGATAGAGAAATGAATTCATAATGTTGCATTCAGGCTCTTTAAGGACATGGCAGAGGCGGACACAGCAGGGTGACGTCATTCAGTAAGACACGCCATTTGAGTTTTAACCATTCTCCATTTTCCTAATGTTTGAATGTAATCATATCTTTCTATTTTGAGACATATCTATGTCGTGCTGTTACATTGCACCGATCAATAGAAAGAGGTATGTGGCAGCAAAAGTGGCATCATTCTCTTGTGTGCACCTCTGATCCAGTGACAGTTCAGAGTGGAGCCCCTTGACAGACTGCATATGAGAAGAGAAAAACGACAACAAGTCTACAGCATGCTGGGAGCTCTGTGAGGTAATGTTCACCACCTATAGTTACTATACACTTTACATATTAGGGTTTTAACATACTATACATATGAAAAGTTAATAATGTTGTACATCATGTTTACCAGTACTGCTGAAACAGTTAGCTAAACTATCAGACAGTTGATTGAAAGAATTTTTTTTATTTTAATATGTTTTAATTTTGTATTGTGAAGGTTTCACTCTGGGCGTTGGGTGGTTGCAACAGCATTTCTCACTAATATGATAAACTGTACAATTTAAGCAATTATTAATCCATCAAGGAAAAGAATCCGCCTATTGATCCAAAATGAAAATAAACAGTAGTTTGCAAACTAGCAATGCAAACTAGTAAAAACAGTAAAATCCTGATTTCACATTAATAAATGAGAATTAAAATCAAATGACTTAATATATTATAGTATTACAGTCACGGGGGACATTTTTTGGCCTTTGGTTCTTTTAAATTTTATCCAAAAAGGAAAATACAGTCATAATCTACTCACCCCTGCGCATATGGAAAGTCGGCTGAAGTTTTGTAGCTCATAAAACATTTCTGGAGCCTAACAGCTGCAAAAAAGCCAAAATTAATACAACTCCATTCAACTATTCTGGTATAATTTTACACCCGTTGATGCACGGTCGGGTGTGTATTCACTTTTAATCAGGCTGTGTGCTAACACTTTTAGCTTTGCAGCTACAGTGAAGAATTTGGCTTAAAAATGGGTTTAAATGACGTATTTTCAGATCAATTTGGGATCCTGGGCCTGTGGAGCACTTTGATTGCACCGCTGTAAGTGTTTGTTTTTTTCTAGTTTAAAACAAGTCCCCATCTACCTCAGTTGTTCAGGAGAATGCCACAACAGTGTTTTGCCGTGAAGCTCCAGAAATGTTTTGTGAACTAGGAATCTTCACCAGAGTTTCCATCTGCATAAGGGAGGGTACTGTACTGAGAACTGTGGATAATGAGTGAATTTTCTTAAATAGGTGAACTTATCCTTTGAGTTACATCTTAAGTGCAGGACTGTAGTATTTCTACAGTGTGTTATGATTCTATAAGTAAAGGATCTGAATACTTCCTCCAACACTGAATATGATATAAGCCTGTTTGAATCCAGTCTGCTATGGGATAGTACTGTATCATGTTGGTTAGTTCGTAGAAACCAGACTTTTCCATCAAACAACTCTTGTTTAGCATGAATGA
Organism: Sparus aurata; assembly: GCF_900880675.1. Lineage (NCBI taxonomy): Eukaryota > Metazoa > Chordata > Actinopteri > Spariformes > Sparidae > Sparus > Sparus aurata. The sequence goes on along the minus strand of NC_044187.1, from coordinate 30,468,030 downwards.
TGATTCTTTAATATGCCATTTAAAACTTTTATGAAGAACACCACATTCATCGTAAACCTAGGTTTACTGAGAAGAATTGGCTCTGAACATCTTGCTGAATGTAGTCATTTGGAAAAAACCCAACAAATCAAGGCCAAACTTGAGCATAGACATTTGTTCTAGCACGGAATGAGAAAATGTTTGGTCTGGAGAAGCTTCTGCAAGGTCTAAATAAAACACCTCTCGGAATTATAAAGTGATGTACTCCAGGACCTTGAGCTTGACACATCCATTTGAAACTTTGAAGCCTTTGCTTTCTTTCACAACATGTTACATTAGACGACCAAATGGGCCAATCCACTGTAGCGCTTCTGTCTAAACACTGTTGTTCTGTCTGCCCGATCGCTCCAGCGTATTTAACAGGTCAGGAGGAAATCTTTTAGCACATTTGTTTCTGTGCAGGTATTTCTATTTTTATTATAAGCATAACATAGCTTAGTTCACTATTGAAACACTGACACAGACAAACCACCATCCTGAACAACCAAATTGTCCTCTATGTTGTTGGCTACGGTTGACAAATATTTGCTGTGTCACGTTATCTCTATCACTGCTGTTCTAGCTGTTGCGCACTGTTGACTGTTGCGAGTCAGGCCCTGCTATTGCCTCTTCTTAGTAACCCCAGTTCTGCAACAAAATAGCATGATTGCACCGTTTCCGCCAAAATGTTAACCTTGACCTTTAAAATGAAATCTGTGTTGCCTCACCGGATATACTTCATCTTACTATTGTCCCCGTAGAACACAGCTTAAACACTTTTTTAATGCGTTTTTTAATGTTGACAATATTGAGTATTAATGGATTACACCATATCGTGACTTTGCTATGTGTCTTGCCGCAGTGAGCTCTCCTCCCAGAGACGTACAGTAGGCAAAACAGTAACTGAATATTAGAAATGACCTCTGGGTTCCAGCCAGTCAGACAGCAGTTTTTTAGCAATTTGCACTACGAGGAGCGTGTGTTTCAGAGTAGCTGAACTTGTTTCTCTCCTTGACAGCTGGTTTGCCTCCCTTGGCTGAATATTCTCATGCAAACATTCCACTGTCTTTTTTTTCTGGCTGGCCATTTCTGAGGCGCCCAGACAGATAGCATGTGGCTTTCCACTCATAATAGCCAGCATCTCCTTAAAATGATAATGAGGACTGCACATGCACGTGGCCCCCCCTGGTCACACTGCATGCATTTACATGATGCTGCCTTGTTTGGCTTAAACTAGCACATTGGATTTGTGAAAATAACTGTCATATCTGAATACCCTTGCTGTAATAAGATCAAAACCATTTTCAAATATTTGATAGAATTTTTGAGAGTTAGCCTGCTGGCAAACCAAAGTCCTGTCAGCTTCAAAGCTTCTGAAATGGTAAGAAATCTAACTGACATAAAAGCATGTGCTCTGCTGAAGGTTTTGGCAAAACAGGGGATGTAAGGAACGGTTAAACATTTGTGGTGGGAGAGTTTTGAGTTTTGGAGCCAAGATGAAATACTTGTGTGCACATGCAACAAGAAAACGCTCGGCTTTTTCTTTTTCAAACTGCGAGAAAAGATAGCGATCCCACCCGAAACTTTTCAAATCTGAAGAGCTCGTCCATCTAAGAGCGCTTCAAAGGTCATCAGGTATGCAGTCGGGGGTTTTTGTCTCTTTGAGGTCAGTGGAAGGGGTGTAGAAGGAGCCTCAAACCCATAAACCCCAGACTTAGTATTGGAAGAGCCAATGGGCTGTAGAGGCCAAATGGCACCATTTGTAGGAGCAACTGATGAGGAAAATGGGGGGCAACCTGTCAGAGCAGCAGGAAAAACACACATGGCAGCCAAACGCTTGATTGTTGCACTTAAAGTCTAAATGGGTACTGGGAAAGGAAGACAATCAGACATGGATTATTGGCTCTTTGGTCCAAGATCAACACATGCCGATGTGTTAATAAAATAAATGCATCACTCCAGTGTAACAGAAAACAATTTAATTCAACACGGACTCCCCAATTTGCCATGTCTGTTCTGTCTGAATTCCTTCCATGGGCTTTGAAATAAACAGTGGTTTAGTCGGAACTGCTTCTGTTTTGACTGACTGTCTTTTAACGGTTTTGTGAAAAATAGTCAATGCTCTGTCCAAATGACTGACGTCCGACTAAAATATCTCAACAACTACTCAATGGGTTGCTCTGAAACATAGTACAGACATTCATGGACCCCAAAGAATGAATCCTAATCCATCCTTTCTGTAATGGAAATATGTTGAGGTATTTTTTGCCTTCATTATCAAGACGACAGCAGCAAATTCTTCTACCACACTTGGTCAGAGAGCTATACAGATTTGTACGTGGATTCATGGTGCCAATAGTATAAATCCTAAGGACTTTGTTGTTTGATTGATTTGTCGATTGGATTTCAACCTTGATTTTTTTTCTCTGGTGCCTCTAAAATATTGGCATTGTTATTGTGAGCATGTTAGCATGTTGAATATTAGCATTTAGCTCAAATTACTGCTGTGTCTAAGTAAAGCCTCACAGAGCTGTGAGCATGACTGTATACTTCAAAGTAAAGATCAGGAAAGTGGTTCTGTATCCAAACTAATTGTGAAACCACCGTGACATTACCCATTGGTTTGTGGACAACCCGTTTTTGGATGAAAGGGTGGAGCTGTTGGGGAGATCATGAGTGGAGCTGACGAAGAATCCAAGGACAAGCTAGGCTCATCTCCATTTACTCCGATGGTGTATTTATTTAAAGCAATGGTTGTTAGCTTCAAACACTGGCAGCAGGTTTTGGTGTTCAGCCCCTGAAGCGCCATCCCTGTTTTATACAGTCAACTGTAGACTCAAAGTAGAGATCAGGAAGGTGGTTCCATGTCCAGACCAAATGTGTATTTTATTTAGTGTTGGGAAACTCCCAGCTCACTGTCTAATGGTGTCAAATGTGTTTGGCTTCTTCACTACTTAAACACCTCTTTCTACAGATATGCTCTCACAAATGAAGCATGTTTCTCCGTCCAATCAAACTCCATCTTCAAAGGCAGCTGTCGGTTCACATACTTACAACTTTTCCTCCAAGTGCATGTCTTTCAAAATAAATAAATAAATTATAAAGATTAAAAAAAACCATTAATGTGTCAGTGCTGACCTCCTCTCTCCTTCCTGTCAACCGGCAGCCAATTTAAGATGTTGCATTTACTCCGTTTCCAAACCACAACTTGTGCAACTATGTGTCCAGCTGGGCTGCCAACTTCCCCATAACATTAAAACAAACATGACCACCTGTCAGGCACATGCAGCCAGGACCCAAAACCAGACATACCTGGTGGTTTTTCCCGCTGTCGAACGAACAGAAGAAAAGACTGACGTGTTTTTTCTTAATGCAGCTGCAAAAACCTTCAGGACTAACATCGGTGACCTTGAGGAACATCTGGATCTCTCATGTTTGTGAATATGACTTTTCCACAGTTTTCCTATTAGCTTCAATAATTTTCAGGTATTTGGGTCCAAAATACAAATGCAGACAAATATCTCATTATCTAACTTAAAGGTATACTATGTAGTTGTAGGGAAAATCTTTTTTTTTTTTTTTTTATGTCAACACAATTTCATATTGTTGTACATACTGCCACCTTTCCTAGCTTCAAAGAGTGCTCTGGGGACCTTATTTTTCTGTAAATATCTGTATTGCTACTATTGCAAACATGAAGTTTGAATTTCTTCTCCAAAAACACATAGTTCCCCTTTAACATAACCTTGCTTTCTTTCCTTCTGTCTCTTTTGTGATGGAGACATCTATTCTGAGAAAAGAAACAAAACATCTCTGCTAACAGACTGATAAACAGCATATCTGTCATGTACTGCATCTTTATGGATAGATGATACCCCAGAGTTTATTTTGAGCACAGCAGAAAAAAAAGGGGGGTAGAAGTAGAAGAAACTGAATCTGTTCACATCGATCCAGTCTACGGAAAAAAACAAGAAGCTGAACAATCTCTTAACCCCTCCAAGAAGTCAAATCCAACGTTAATCTTGTTAGCAGAGTCCTGATATGAAAACTGAACATTGCGGTGACGTTATAAAGGTGACAAATCTAAATCTAAGCAGTGCACAGTGTGCTTCCTAAAGATTAAAAATGACAGTTTTGAGAGAGTTTCTTAGAAATGTAGGTGACACACATGAGGTGAGTAAGGAAATGAAAGAGCTGCTGAGTGACTGAACTTTTAACGTAAACACAGACAGCTTCAGATGGTGCAGCAGAGGGCTGAGACGTGAACTTGACTCAGGAGGCGCGCAGCACAGCACAGCACAGCACAGCACAGCAGCAGAGACGCCCACACACACACACACACACTGAAGGCAGAGACACAGACGCAGCGTTATAAAACCTCTGCTCGGTATGTGAGCGTCAGAGGGGACACTTTACTGCCATGAAACACACCGACACGTTGGGACATGGGAAATACTCTGCAGAGGACGTTCATGTCTTGGAGTTTACCGAAAGGAAAGATGTTCTCCGCTCTTAAGAAAAAGACATTTTTTCATCTGTTTGTGGACTTTGCTGGGATCATTTCATAGATCTGAGCATCTGTCTGTGGATATCTGCTTCTATCCATCAGCTGGACTGAGAAAGACTTCTGAACTGAGTAGTGGTGAGCAATTTTTTTCTTTATTTGAAATCTTATAATAAATACGAATAAAGCCTTACGAGGAGATTGCCTGAATGTATAGCATCTGACAATGATTTGATAAATCTGACTGAACGGCTTTTGTTTTATCATAGTTGTCCTGTTCATACTTTCACACGTTGCAAAAGTTTGATAACATTTTGACTAACAGGTTGCCTGTAGTGCAAATCCACCATCTAATGGCATTTTGTCCAAAAATGACAACTTGTTAAGTGAGAGTTTGTAACCTTTAGGGACAGCAGGGCTATAATGTTTCTAAAATGAATGAATATGAATTATAAATAATTCATGAATAAATCAAACAATTAACAGACACGATCTGATCACGTCACAGTAGATAAGTAGTCTAATAAGTAGTAGATCCCGTGATAATCAGATCTGAGACATTGTCAGCAGTTGGTATTCTCAAAAACATTTTGGGGGAGAAACCCTCATAATTGCCTTGTAGGGTTGCCGCAGTAAACTGGTTTCTTGGTCTACTGTGGTATGAAAGTTGGCGGTTATCGCTTATCTAGGGATTGGAGCTCTACCATATTAGTGTTATCCAAACAAATGGTTCGAGCTTGTATCAAGTTTCCTGTCTGTCAGGCCAAAATAATCTGTAAATTATGATGAAGTGTCTGTGGAACAAAAAAAACATTTTTTTCCCTTCCGCAATTGTAAAACACGGTCATATCGTGATACCTTTTGAGGCGGTTATCATACAGTGCAAATGACACTTTTGCAGCCTTGTAAGGTCAGTTCAGATAAACAGAATATGACTGCCTGATATTGGAAAAAAAATCCCCTATATGATTGTGATAAAACAATATACAATATACACAACAATATGCCATACTGTGTGTTGTAACTGTGTTAAGTGCGTTGATGTGTGTTTGACCTCAAGTCAAAGTAAACCTAAGTGATCAGAGTCCAGTTTGTCGTAAATCTTAAAAGGAAGTAATACGCACTGTATGGGTTGTAAATTAAATGAAAAGACAACATAAAGATCTTTAAAGAGGTGCCAGAGCAGCCTCGGAGCTCTTCCATGCATTCTCCAAGTGTGTGGAGGTATTTCACACCATTCTTATCATATCATTTAGTCTGCATGGAAACATCTGCATTCCTGATGTTCCTTCCCTGATTTATTCACGATTTTCCTTTAATTTCCACTTCTATGCATGTGCAGATGTGCAAATCATCAAATCGACAGTTCTGTTGACCCACTGCTCACTTGCTTAGTACAGATTTGATCTTCTTTCTCTTGCAGCATTCCTAAGCTATGGACCTCATGACCTTCAGTGTTCAGTGATGTTAGCGTTGAGCCACTACAACTCCTCAGCCTCCCCGCTCCTCCCTCTGCTCTCTAATGACAGCGCAGGGAAGGTGGAAGCCCAGGTGGCAGTCGAAGAACTGTCGCAGCTGGGAAACTTCACCTTGCCTCAGCCCACCACCAGTGGTGTCATAGTGGTCATACTGTCCATGACACTGGGCATCATCTCCAACATTGTGGCCCTCTTCATCCTGGTCAGTGCCTACTACCGCCAGCGCCGGCGCACCAAAGCTACGTTCCTTTTGTTTGCCACTTCACTGGTGGTCACAGACTTCATTGGCCACCTGATCCCTGGTGCCCTGGTTCTCAGACTCTACCTCTCTGGAGGTGTGGACCCCGCAGACTTCAACTCCTCTGATAAGATGTGTCAGTTCCTAGGTGGCAGCATGGTGTTCTTCGGCCTGTGCCCGCTCTTCATGGGCTGCGCCATGGCTGCTGAACGCTGCCTGGGTGTCACCAGACCGCTGCTTCACTCCTCCCTGGTCACCAAAACTCGAACGAAGATGTGCCTGTCCGTCATCTGGCTGGCAGCTCTGTGCGTGGCCCTGCTGCCCTGCTTCCAGCTGGGCTCTTACACCTATCAGGAGCCAGGGACCTGGTGTTTCATTAACGTGCTCAGTGACACTGGGGAGGTGGATGTGGCGTTTGTGGTGCTGTTCTCTGGACTGGGTCTGACCTCACTAGCTGTGGCGTTCGTGTGTAACACCATCAGTGGACTGACGCTGGTGCTCGCTCGGCTCAGGAGGAAGCCGGGCTCCCATCACTCAGCCAAGTCCCACGACATAGAGATGGTGGTGCAGCTGGTCGGCATCATGGTCACCTCGTGTATTTGCTGGAGTCCTCTGCTGGTGAGTAACAGGAAGCGCAATGAGGGGGAACCACACAGGTCATCAGGTCACTTTGAGATGGCTTACACATCAATAGGTCACCCACACAGGTTAGAGATAAGAGCTCTCCTCAGGACAGCGTGTTCACAGTGTTTGATTGACAGCTCCCTCGCCGTCTTAGCATAATGTCCTAATCAACCAGGGCGACTGAAAACACCTGCGTGGATGTGCTCTTTTACTCCCTGTATTCAGACTGTGTCACGCAATAAACCCTTTTCAAAGCAGATATTTTAACTTGCCAAAGCAGGAACAGCACAGGGTGGATAATGTTAACAATGGCTCAAAGTGGACCTGTCAGTGGGTGAGCATGCACAATATCACAGCCTTGGAACCAGCTCACCAAAGTGCTGTGCACCCATCATTAATGATATTAATTCCACCTGTGCTTGTCCTGCTTTGATATGTCAGAAAGTCTGCCGTGAAAAAGTCTATGTCTGTTTCAAATTACCTCAGAATTAAACATGTTGGTGTCCTTTTTTGAAAAAAAAAAACAAAAACAAACCTTGTGTGTGTGTGTGTGTGTGTTTTGTAGCGGCTACATCTCATATGTATGCATTAGCACGCTAGTAAGGACCAGAGAGACAGTCGGCGCTTTTATTTCATTTGCCAGATTTTCACTTTCCACTTTAGTTTGTTGTGGAAACAATAGTTCTCAAATAGACCTGTAATAAATAAGTGATCAGTTCTAATCAGTGTCAATTCAATAGGATCATAATGAAAACCAGGGATGGAACATAACTAAGCGAATGTTATTATTAGATACGTATGACTGACTTTCACTTTTACCAAAGTCAAAAAGATAACATGATATCTTTACTTTTTCTCAAATATGACTTAAAGGCACACATATTGATAACTTTGGTGAGTGATGCATCCAGTGTGCAATCAGCAGGAAGATAGAGTCTACTGACAAACACTGATTTCAGATTCTGTTGCAGTTTATAACTGAGCAGATCAATACCTGCAGCATTCATACTCCCACCGAGTCTTCTTGGTGCTTGCACTCTTTGCCCCTGTTGTTACAACAGCTGCCCCTCCAGCTGTTGCGTGTGTTTGTGTGTGTGTCCTCATTTGTTCGGACAAGTTACATCAGAAACATTTGTTATTATTACCGCACAATAATGCCTTTTTGCCAATATCGAATATGCAATGTGCCGATGTTTCCCAATTGATTAAGGCTGATATACTTGTTCGTACTTATTTCCATCCATTTTGTCACCTTCTACTATAGTAGAAATTATGTATTGGTAAGCCTACTCTTATTGTTATGGTGCACTAGCAGATGCAGACATTCAATGTGCACATTCACTGGGCAGAATAAGCTGCTTGGTCAACGGTTCACGTCTCATATGCATAATTTAAGTCTCACGTTATCATAGTGGAAGAAATGCTGATTTCAGCCGGTGTCATTATTTCATTTCCAAGCCCTTGTCGGCTGATATAGATGACGTGTTGATATCATTGAGGATCCATACGTGATTTGTAACATGCATGTGATAAAGTAATCATATGGCACATTTCTCCCCCTCACATGAAAGTATGTTACAGCTCTTAAGAATAAAACATACTGCTATCAATAAGGTGATTTTTCAGACCTGCATCAATGCTCTCACTGCAAAAATCAATATCGGTCCTGCCTGATAATATTTTATGAGTGCTTATGCAGAACATCTATTTGGTGTGTTTTTAAAAGAAAAACATTTTAAGAAGCTGTTTGCTGTTGTTACAGTGCAACGCTGATATTTTGTGAGTTACTGTAGCTTCAGTGCACTGTTTTTGCTCTGTCATCATGTAATCATCCCAACCACGTTCCTTGCCTGCAGATCTTGGGCCTGATGTCAGCGATCCGCTCCTACACAGGCTCTATCGGAGAGCACCTGTCCAACTATACAACCCTGATGGTGATGGGCGTGAGGCTGGCCACGTGGAACCAGATCCTCGACCCCTGGGTCTACATCCTGCTGCGCCGCACCGTCCTACGCAAGATCTACCTCATCGCTAAGTGCCAGGCCGGCCTTAGGGGGAATATGTTAGGCCGCTGGGAGCCCTCCTCCTTCCAGAGCTCCGAGAAGAATGATGTCAACCACGTTTGAGCTGAGGGAAGGACTGATGGTGTATTTTGTGGATGTACCAATAAACATACCAAGAACTTGGCGTACGAAGGCATGTTGCATGGGAGACCCACATCTGGAGGGAACTTACTTTGTGGCTGTGATGATGGAGCCTATCACATCAGACATCACTTTGACATTTCTTGGCTGGCCCACTTTAGAAATGTCAAATGAATTAAATCAAAATATCTTCTTCACACACGGTATGAGTTTACCAGCGTGTTCATGGCCTGACCTTACAAATGGAAGCTAGCTAATGCTGTGATTTTGCACAAAACATCATAAACTTTCTCCTGTTTACTTAAAATAAGTGACCATTCCTTCTTGTTATATTCTCATTTGGAAACTCATGGCCACAGTATATGAATGCAGTACTAACACGTTCTGTCCCGAGAGACTGTAAGGTGTTGTGGTTTTGTTTCTCGGCCTCATTTTTTACCAGCTTTGAAAGTAAAATAAATGAATTGCACAGTAGGTCTGTAGACGAACGTAGAAGAGTTGAAGTGTATTAGTGTGACCATCAGAGGGCGCTCCAGAGTGGCACCAGAAGCATTTAGTGTGTATTTTTTCTGCTGAATGTATTTCATAGAGGAATGTTAATATTCAAATACTGTGGATGTTATGTATATTTCAATTTAAATGTACTTTCCTTGTGTTTATGCATTGCTTTATGTGAAATAGTGTAAGATTTTATAAGTTATTACTTGAATTGTACCCTCAATTTACTGAGGATATGTAAAGAACTTTAAACTGAATGCAAATAAAACAGAGCAATGTGACCTTATTCTGACTTTTTTTGCATTCATTTTGGATTAATATTTTTCTGCTGAATAAATGCGATCCTGTGTGTAGAGTGTATGTTTTATATGTTAGTCACATTGTGAGTTACACTCACCGTCAGTACTACTTTGATCAGTGACAGAGTGAAATACAACAGAGAATATATTGCCGCACTCCTCTGAGAGCGGTCTTCTTACTCAAGTATTAATGATTAAAATCTGTACTTTGGGTTTTGCATGCGTACACTGTAAAGAATTCAGTGTGACGACAGTTTGATCTGCAGCAGGGATTTCCTGAAGTCAATCTGGACTTCAATTAGACGACAGTGATGGCAAACAGAAAAGGATTATCCACAAAGGTCATGCAGATTAATAACATATTACGCCAAGGAGATTGTTCCAGCAAATCATTTGGTGCATTCTTGATTCAGCCGCCTCTTCCAGTAAGCTGATTCCTTACTAAGGCATGTGCTAGCAGGTAGCCTGGCCCTACTGTGAGTAAACTTTAGGTAAGTAGAAGCGCATTAATGAAATACTTTTGATTTTTCCTATTTCATCTGTTTCCTCCCCTGCACGATCTCCTTCCAATAACATTCAAATGATTTACAGCTGCAACATTTTTTCCTTCTTATTCCACAACCCTATCTGCCAAACTTTAACTGTTGGAAACAGTCAGTAATATCTATAGCCCACTCTGATGTGTTTTCACCATGAGAAGTGCTCATGCAGCATTGTGCTGGTCTGTAAGTGGCACAACAAACGGTGTATTCTATATAACAGTTACAATAATAACACATCTGCAGCGCTGAAAGCACGCATGCATTTACTTTTACTTAAGGTAAAGGACCAATAGTTTTAACTGCTTCATTAAGGCTACAGATGGTTTGGGTGGTATAGTCCAGTGGATTAAAAAACAAAAATAAATTAATTTTTTAAATAAAAATAATAGGAGATTTTTGCTTTAGTTTGGTATATAATGGACAATAAAATAAATGAAATCATGTGAGAGGTTTAGCAGGGAAATGTGTCTTTGGTGGAACTGCTAGAGACGTGTGGACATCTGAGATGTGGCAAGAGGCCCCACCACTGCTTTGTTGTGTGAGGTCACAAGGTTTTTGTGTTCAATAAATGTGTAAAATCTTAATCTGAGAACTGACTTTAGCTGTCGAGCAAATGCAGAGTAGTATTGTAGTATGTTTCTTCCTGAAATATAATGGAGTAAAACTGCAAAGTTTACTGTAAATAAGACTATTTCTATTCGATGTAAACGAGCTCCTGTGCTACGTCCTCCGGTACGCTAGGTGGCGGTATGAACCTAGAGGAACAGCGCGAAAACACGCCAATGAGACGAAGAAGAAATCAAGGGACCCTCTGCAGGTTGACGGCAACAAAAAGGTGGCAACGTTATCGCGAAAAGGTGTACACCTGTTTATTCACTTGTGAACAAAGGTGAGCGATAACTGAACAACCAAACTCGGACAGGAGTCAGTGGCATTGTGCGAAACGGGCAAAAATGGCACTGGCATGCTGTCCAATGTAAGCTAACCTGCTAGCATAAAGTGGGCGGTCAATGCTATAAACATTAGTTAGCTAGCTAACTGACTGTCCTCGCGTTCCACAGTACTTGAGTTCAACATGACCTGAGGATAAACTGTGTGGTTATTGCACAGCCATATAGGATCACGATCGTTTAGTTTGAGCCGAAAACAATGATAAATGCACGCCTTGCACATTACAATAAGACGAAGAGCCTCAGTCTGCTGTGTAAGTCACCTGCGTAACGTTAGCAAACAGCTGCCTGTGCCTGCACGAACGCGCATGCGGACAGCTTGATGTCATTCATGACATTTGGTTGGAGTGGTCTTATACCGCAAATGATCTACCAATTCGATGACTAATAAAGGGCTTTCCATCTAAAACAGGCGGGATCTGGCTTGGGTCTGGAAGTCGTGACAACATGGCCGCTGCTTCAGCGTGGGATGAGCATCAGGCGTACGAGGAGCTGCTGTACTGGGACAGCCTCATTCAACAGGGGCACCGGCTCCTCCCGCATGACTTTGACAGGTACGCACACAGCATGTACTGTATGGGTAACTAAAGGGTGCTAGACGGAATCAGAAGGTAAAATAACACTTTCATAAAGGCCATTGAATCTGTATGGCACACTTCATTTCCATTACAAGGAAAATGTTGCTTATTTAGTCATTTTAAAAGACCAATATTAACAAAATTATGTTAAAAGATACAAAATAAAAGACAGATAAAGAAGTGTTAAACATTACAAACATGGAGACACACATGCAAGAACATAAAAGTTTCTGTTTGTCTTTGAATCGGGGCACAATTGTGACAGATCAGATGATAAATGAGCCAATGACAAAGGTTGATTGTTGTGTTGCTTGGCACTCTGCTTTACATGCCTGCTATTGACATGAAGCGCTTGAGCCTGTCTTCTGAGCTGTCCTCATTGTGTCATTTGGCCCGTGCAGGTACGAGGAGCTGCGTTACTGGTATGACTGCCTGTGCTACGAGGAGGAGCTGAGACAATACCATGATTACATCGCTGCTATTGAGGAGATTGAGGACACGCGGCATCTTGAGGTTCTTGTTTCAGCTTCTTACCTGAGTCATTGAATCCGCTTCTTGTAAACGCCACATTAAGACTGAACATCTAACGCTTTCCATCACCACTTTGTTTCCTTTGTACCCTAAAAATATAGCTCTTCCTCTTGAAAGCTGTATCTGATGCATGTTGGTGTTTCTTTTTCCAAGGGCTTTTTTTAAATCATGCACTTCCGAACTGTTGCCACTAATAGTATACTTCCCTATCTTATTTTTTATTTTGTATATATTGCGTGAGATTGCTTTTTCACTGGAGTATATTAAAGTAGCACAATATTGAAAAAGGAATTCAGTCTATTTGTTCCAAAAATCGATTATTAGTATATGACTACAATATAAACTTAAGATACATTTGTTCTCATCGACACTAAATTGTTCTTATTTTGACAAAAATTATGTTACTTCTACTTAAGGAACCTGTGGCTCCCCCGGTGCACATTCGATCGCAATACGATCGGCACGTGATGGCTAAACACTCTGAAGTGTACCCCTCACCGGAGGAGCTGGAGGCGGTGCAGACGATCGTCTCCCATGTGGAGTGTGCCCTGAAGACGGTGTCTGACCAGATAGATGTTCCAAAAGATGACAAAGAAGATACAGAGGCAGAGAGGTGAGCGATGCGTCCATATGGTTTGTTGCAATTGTCCCAATGATTAAAAAAGTATATAAAAATCCATTACCTAAACAGTTTGTCCTTTTTCCTAAATATGGTGACTGTGTTCTTTTTTTCCTCCTCACAGTTCAAGTAGCGATTCAAAGGAGCGTCTCTTGCGTGGAGTGATGAGGGTCGGTTTGGTGGCTAATGGACTGCTACTGAAGGGAGACAAGGAGCTGGAGCTGGTGTTGCTCTGCTCAGACAAGCCTACTATCACCCTGCTTAAGCAAGTGGCTGAAAAGTTGACTGCACAGTTGGAGGTAAACGTGAGTACCTTGAGCTGATTTATATCATCATCCAAATTATTTTTGTTTCTTAGACATTCAGATTCCCTCTTGGCCTTCCTAACGTTTTGTTCCTTATTAATAGGAGATATCAGCAGGGACATATACAGTAAGCCAGTGTCCAGGGGATGCAGCCATTGCTGTGACGAGCACCAAGTCGATCCTGACTCTGACTATCCACATGACATCGCCTCTTGTCAGAGTGGTGCCAGAGAGTACAACTGAAGAAGAAACAGAAGGTACATATGTTTTTCCGGCCTCCGACTAGACATCAGCTACCACAGGCCTGATCTGTGTGTTCTCAGTATGCAGACACTGTACTGCTCCACTGATCTCTAACACTGCACTGCCAATTAAAACGCCACTCGTCCATCCTCATCTCATTGAACCTCAGTGGAGCTTGTACAGTGACTGTCTCAGACCGATGCCAGTGAACAACCAATGAATATTGGCTCTTCACTCGCTCGAGAGTCCTGTCGTCGTCTTGTGATAAACTGGCGTTTGCCAGCACTACACCTCCTCTTTAGTCGCTGATACCTTTTGCACTTGTTGTTGATAACAATGCCAGTCATAAAAACAACTTTGTTTATTCTTGTTGAATTGTTTTCATGTTTTAAGTGAAGGCTTTTCAAGAATAACAAGTCAAAGCGCGCAATGCATGTACCTGATGCTGAACATGTACATTTGGCACCAACTGCAGCAAAACTGATCAACAATGAGAGGAAGCTATGAGAATTTAAATTTGACCAGACAGGGAAAAAAGTACACAAAAAAACGTAATCATCGTTCAAAACTTATGTGTTGGTTAGTGGAGTGTTTGTCAAGCTTGAGCTGTATTCACATGGGAGTCTAAAGCTTTAGTGAGCTATTAAAAGGTCAGGGGGAGTTTGCCAAAGCCCCATTTACAGAACCATACCGGTCTGAGTGCAGTTTTAGTCCATTTACTACACTGCACGCTGGGGCTGCACATTGAAAATAATGGCACAATGTTGATTGTGATGGCAAAGTATTGCTGACACTTCATGTTTGAAGGGCTTACTCTGTTGCTTCAAATCAAGCACTCCCTGTTAGTCAGGTGTTTGTCATGACTAATAAACCTTTTATAAAACAAGGGTTTATGGTACAAAGACATCTCATTTTTATTTAAAAAAGGGAGCGAGGCTCAGGGAGCTACTATGACTGAGCTTATGGTTAGCTCACCAGCTACAGCAGTTCACGTCTGGTCCTGTTGGCAGTCATGTAGAAGTACCAATAGTTAAATGTGAGAATACTCTTCAACGTCATAAACGTCATGGTTTTGCAGCCTGAATTGCAACCTGAAAAACTAACAAACATGGAAAAAAACAGGTTTAACGGCACTGTATCAATGAGAAAGCATAATATTAAGGACAGCAAATACAAACAATACAGAGACTACCGTCATCCTCCTAAATAAACTTTGACCACCATAACACTCTGAATTAACATCGCTCAATAATAAAGATAATAATAATCATCAATAACTCGTCCAGTGACAGCATAATAATCAGTCAGCATGAAGATGTGACTATCATCTTGTTACGGTCAATACATCAACCAAACTTTTCTGGCAGCAGAAACATTGATGATAATTCTCTATCCTGGTGACAGTATTAGTATTATTATTAAATGTAATCATCTTCACCAGTATGTTCAACACTAATTTCTTGTAATGTCCTACTTTGAAAGATTTGAGCTTAGTTTTTTCTAAGTAGTTACTCATATTTCCAGTTTATGATTTCAGTAAAATCTTATTGTAATTATAACTTTGGCTTTTATTGTGCAGCCCTCTTTCAGGCATATTTTTACAACTGGCCATCTGTTTTTAAATGTTTAATCTGTTGTACTGACAGAGACCTAAAATTAGCTGGGGATAGATCAGAACAAATGTGTTTGTAGTGTAGAAAATGAGCTTAAACTTGCGCTATGCTGGTATGGCCCTTTGTTTTTCTGATCTTTCATAAAGCCTGTTTAAGCTGCATTTGGATCACAGACTACATCAGTTTTGCTGCAGTGTGGGGCAGACGTGAAAAACTCTAAATGCTTGTGGTTTACAACTGATTGCCTTTTAGTTTGTCAAGTTTTTTAGGAACGCTGGACCTTTGACCAACTGGACACACTGTCTCAGGACGGGGGTAAAGCAGCAAACCCAAGCCGAGGGGCTGAGGGAACGGGGTATTTATTGTTTACCCAGTGCAAAAATTAACAACATGCAATGTTGTAAATTCTACCATCCACTTTCACAGTAGAACAGTAAGCTGGGATCTGTGACAGGTGATTATTTTACTTGTTGGGACCAAAGATTTACACATTATGTACTTGGGGGCCCCCTTTCCCTGCTGCTGCTGGTTTGGGGAAAGCTGCTACTCCCTGAGCTGTGAGACAGAGCCGACCCCCTTGGTCAAACTGTACCTTTTCTTCTTACCCCACCTCGTCAATAGAAACGCGAACAGTCAACGATCCGCCGGACGTACTGGACAGGCAGAAATGCCTATCTGCCTTGGCGTCTCTCCGCCACGCCAAGTGGTTCCAGGTTTGCATTCACGTCCTTATTTGTACGTAAGGTTGTTTCTTTGAATTGTCTCTATTATTTTCTCTCCATTTAAAGAGAGTACCACTGTTTAGCTGTTCTCTCAGTTGTTGATTACGACCATGATCTTAAAGGGGACCTATTATTCTCATTTCCAGTTCTATATTTTCATTCTGCGACTCCACTAGCCTAGCTACGCTCAGTTCACAGTTTAAACTTCCTTATTTATATTATTCTGGCCCTTAATGCCCCTTAGTTCATCGTTTGTCTGAATCACTCCACTTAAGCTCCTGTTTCTTTAGGGCATCCCTCCCTAAAAGGCAACTTTCCTTTGATTGGAAAAACTTTTAGAAGAGCACACAGGGCATCACCCACTCTTGCCGGGAGGCAAGGGGATCCAGCAGAGAGAGTACAGATAATACAACCACTGACTGCACGGTAACTGAGCTAATGACAGCTAATAGTCTGTTAGCAGCCATTAGTGGCTAATTTAAGCAACAAGTAAAGCATCTATCCATCATGAGACTTTGTGATCACTGAGTGCAGTCAGAGCAACATCAGAGTCAGGTTGTTATTAGAGAAGAATTGAAATAGGGAAATGCATAATAAATCTCCTTTAAAATGTCAGAGGTTTGAGTTATTTAGCCATGAATAGTGATCTACTGATCCATACCAATGACTGATTTGGAGAAATCATTGGTATTGACTACAACATATAATTTGATTCATTAAAATGTCCTCTGTCAGACTGAGCTCTCTCAGTATCAACTCCACTTCTGTTTGAAAAGTTGTTTCTGTTGACAAACAAACAGCTCGTGGAGAAAAGTGTGAAATCATTTGTATAAGACTCGTTCTGACCTTTCCATGCTTTGTTTTCGGGGTCAGAAACAGAAGCTCCTCTGACTTAACTGGCTTTTGTTTGTGTCTCCAGGCCAAAGTCAACGACCTGAATTCTGCCGTCGTTGTGATCCGGCTCATGAGAGACTTGTGTAACCGTGTTCCTACCTGGGCACCACTCACAGGATGGGTGAGTAGACGATTGTTGTAGTTATTGTATAAACCAGCACAATTTTTAGTAGCTTTGTGATAAAAAAAAATTTTTTTCTTTTAATGGTGCAGCATCTTGGATAAATATTGACTCTCTTTCCTGCTTTCATCCCCAATGTAGCCTCTTGACCTGCTGGTAGAGAAGGCGATTGCCACATCTGAAAGGCCAATGGGTGCGGGCGAGTCACTGCGTAGGGTTTTGGAGTGTGTAGCATCTGGAATCCTTTTGGAAGGTGAACCTTTTATTCGGTTGTCAAACCAGTATGGATGTTGATACACTGGCATTAAAGTGAATGTACTAATCAAACTGTATGTGTGCTAAGACGGCCCTGGAATTAGAGATCCATGTGAGAAGGACGCAGTCGACGCCACAGCATATCTGACTCCACAGCAGCGTGAAGACATCACACAGAGTGCTCAGGTAGGACAAGGCTGCAAAAAACATGCAAGCACGCTCATATTTTAGAATCCTCAAAAACAGTACCTAACTTCTATATTCTCCTTAGTTTGCCTTGAGGCTCTGTGCGTTTGGACAGATGCACAAGGTTTTGGGGATGGACTACAAACCCATAAAGCCACGTAGATCGATGGGAGCCAGCAAAGATGGCACATGTACGTAGTGATGTGTCCTTTCCCCTTGCAGTGCAGTTCACCTTAATGAAAGGATCTGTTCTCATATTTGTTTCTGTTGTCTTGCGCAGGCCAGATACCATCTGCCGGCCTGCCAGCTAAGAGACCTTACACAGAGGTGGAGAAGGAGGAGGAGGACGAGCCCCATCTCAACAGCAAACAGAGGAAGTATCTCAAGTTCCAGAAGCGCTTTCAAAGGAAATCATGTTAGTAATGAATATCAATTGGCTTATGAGCCTTTTAACTGTATCATTACCTCTTTCACTATGTACAATAATCCAAATGCTATGGTGCCAGTTCATCATGAACATTTAGCTAAATGTTAAGCAATCTAATACCTCTACAAATTATCAACAATAATGTGCATGACTACTGAAGTAAGTTAGCGCAGAGCAGCATGTTTTTATATTTCAGTACTTTTCCAAGTAAGTTGTTCGAGAGCCATCATGCAATGATCAGTTAATTGTGATTTGTTGAAAAATTGGTGTAGTCTTTAAGTATTAATAGATGGATTTGCGTTTTCCTAGTGACCAGAGTACAGAGTCATGGGGTCAACAGTGCTAATGCTTCTTAAGGTTGACATTAGAGTCCTTGTGACATTGACTCATAAGTGTTGTTTTTAATTACACTTAATCAGGAATTGTTTGACAATAGAAACTGTACTAATTGGAAAAATTATGATTTGCACATGTTTTTACAATTATACAATTATACTATCATTATTATTGTTATTTAAGTGACGAATAAACATTTTTGTTAAATCTCCAGAATTATTGAATTTCCTCTGCTCAGATTTTTTTCCACGTTTCTTTTTTCCGTAGTCACAGATGATTTTAGTATGAATGCTGTGATGCGCCTGAACCAGTACAGACCCGGTCTGGAGTACCGACTTACATCTCAGACTGGTCCGGTCCACGAGCCAGTCTTCACAATGGCTGTAGATTTAAATGGGAAGACCTACGAGGCAACGGGGCCCTCCAAACGAGCAGCCAAGCTTAATGTAGCCACCAAGGCAAGACTCTTGTATTTCTATAATGTATATCTACATTGGCTGCCTTAAAGTTGCATTATCATGAAAGATAAACCCCTAACTTACCTGCATGGTAGCTCACTTATTGGTTACATTTATTAATCCATTTGTCTTTGTGCCAGCGGTAGCCATGGCCGAAGGCTTTATGTCATCTGGTTGTACATCCGTCTGTCCCAGCCACGTGAATGCAACATGTTAGGAACACTTTGAGGGAATTTCTTAAAATTTGGCACAAAAGTCCATTTGTCCAAGGATGAACTTACACAATTTTGCCGGTCAATGTCATATTGACCTCAGAAAAACAAGTCTTTTGCCATAACTAAAGAACTCATATGCTGTTTATGACATAATTTCACACAAATGTCTAATTGGATAGAATAAATTGATGATTTTTTTTAATAGACTGGTCTGGCCACTGATTGGTCTCTTCTGCCATTTAGTGTTGTCACCATTTCTGCCGTGGAAACATCGTTCAAATTTTACATGTGAGACATGGGTTATGACAATAGCCTGAGCCTGACCCTCAGTCATATGTCAAGTGATGAAGTAGTGAAGTACTGTGTAATATACTAACGTTACTGTACTAGAGTTACGTAGAAAGTAAGGTTAAAGTAGAAAATCATCTACTTGTTACTTATTAAGACAACTTGCATTGAAACCAATTGAAACATGGATATTTTTGGGAGAAACCAATGCACTAATGGCAACATGTCTTCTTTCTCTCGTCCATCGGTTTCATGTACTTTCAAAAGGTCAACTTCACTGTGCCATATTAGAGTTCCGCAAAACCATATGACCATATTTCATACTATGAACTAACAATGACCACACTAATAGACATACAGCAGTAGTGCACAAGTTCATAGTTCCAGTTCATAGGCTTTTGTGATATTGAGCTTATCGTGATTGTCATTTGCACCATGTAACAAAGCTGTCAGTCCTCTGTACTCTGTAAGACATGCTCTGAGTGATTCTCACTGGAAAGTACTCACTGCAATCACTTAGTTTTGTACAATATAGTGAAGACTTCTTCTTTGCCAAAACAGACGCTTGATCTAAAATATAAAATATTCAAAGGCTTTATTTTGAGTCTGGATAGAAATGGATGTAAATTGCAACTCGACCACTGTCCAGAGGCATACAACCGCTGTTAGCTAGTTAGCTTATTGTTGGTCTAAATTCGTGTTCCCTGAAGTGACCTGATTTGCTCTCAGACATGTCACTAACATAAACCAAACCCCATTTTTTAGGCAGCTCGTTTTTAACTTCATAAGTAGATATTTGTTCACTCTGCTTATCTTCGCTAGAGCTGTGACAGCAAAACTCTCAAACTTCTACCCTACTATGTTTTATATTTTCTTGTTGTGATAAGTTTTTTTTTTTTTTTTTTGGCAATAACAGCCCCCACTGGAGATGTGAATGAGGAAAGAGTTGTCACTGTCAGTTAACCTTTTGATTTTTGTCATTTACAGGTCCTACAGGATCTTGGCCTCCCAACAGGTTCAGAATCTAAATCAGAGTCCAGTGGTAGCACCGAAGGCCCAGTGGAATCAGTGAAAGCTGCTTCAACGGCCTCAACTACATCAGAAGATGTATGTAGCTCAGTTTCTCCCTCTGGATTTCAAAACTTCCATATGACTTAACATTTTGTTTTCTCAGAAATAAAAAAAAAAAGAAAAAGTGAAGCATGTATGTGAACTTAAGAGCCATTGTTTGTCCTCTTGCTATGAACAGAGTGGTCAGGGTCCTATCTTGACCAAAAATGGCAAGAACCCTGTAATGGAGCTGAATGAGAAGCGCCGCAGCCTGAAGTACGAGCTGTCTGCAGAGACAGGGGGCTCCCATGAAAAGTGCTTTGTCATGGAGGTGAGTCAGCAGTATGGTGATGTTAGTAGGTTTTGGGTCTGTCCTGCATTACAACTTTGATATCCGATGGGAATCAAAGTTGTCTATGGGAGGTGTGACCACTGCAGAGTCCAGTAAGGCTTTTCACATTAGTGAATTTGGGCGGGGGGAATAAAAGACATTAATAGACATAGAATGACATTGAATTTGCTTGATTTTATACAGTCTGGAATAAATCAGTGCAGATTTTAGGTTGAACCTGATCTTTATATAATTGTGTGTGCTTTTGATCACAGCTTCCAGCTGAAACTCTTTTGTTTATTGTACCACAATAAACAAGAATAAAGAAGAAATTCTTATTTATTTTACTTTTTTTTTTTTTTGGTGCAAGAATAGAAATCGAAGTGTTAATTTTTTACCCTAACATTAGTATACAGGATATGTTCCCCTGTCTGCCATCATTGTAACACAGCACCACTATTGACAATCATTCACATATATTCAAGCCTCCCTCTCTTTTAGATTGTCTGTGACCTTCTCTAAAGCTTGTTAATTCTCTATTGAACTAAAACTGTGCTGATTTGGGTTTTTGAGTTTGAGGGGATTGTCTGGAAAGTCCTTTTAAAAGTCTTTCAAGAACAAGGTGTTTAAGAAAGTGTGGGAAGCCTGATTTGTGAATCGTTTAAGTGATATAATAAACACTCAGTAATGAATTTTTAAAGGTAAGGTAATTAAAACTTTGATCTGCTGTCTTTGCTGTCAGGTGGAGGTCGATGGGCAGAAGTTCAAAGGGAGAGGCTCCAATAAGAAGGAAGCAAAGGCCTTCGCTGCCCTCGCTGCTCTAGAGAAGCTTTTCCCAAATGATAACGAAGTGACGAATGTCGTCAGGAACCCTGTAAAGAAAAAGGTCACCTACACAGACATGGTAGGTTATTTACTACTACTACTACTAATACTACATACTACTTTAATGATAAATTCTCCTGATTTATCCTGTTTAAACCCTAAAAGCTCCAAACCAGTTTGTGTACATTTACATTAGAGTAAACTGAATACACACATGGTGGTCCAGCTTTTAAATGGATAAAACTTGAATAAAACACAAGTTCTTCAATTATTTATAAAAATTGTTACATCCCTAAAGAAAACCTCCTCACTAATTCAAGCAATTAAAAGAATTTATACATGAAGACGAAAGGTAAAATTCCTCAACACATTACCTACTGCATGCACATCTCCACACGAGCATATTCTGTCACCTGAAAGTCTTTGTCTTTACATAAAATCTTCTGCTGTTCCCTCTCCAATAGCACATCCCAGGCTTCGGCACCATCCGTGGTATTCCTTCAGACTCCGGGTCTCGTGGCTGGGGTCCCAACAGAGGTCGAGGAAGGGGCCGGGGCAAACCGTTTCCTCCAGGACCCAGCTACAACAAGAGTAAGGAATTTTACGCTCAAATTGTCGACTTGGACTTCAAACACCTGCAAGGAAATGAACTAAATACTCTTTTCTTTCCTTCATTTTAAAAGCCAACTACAGTTATGAGAGCAGCACTGGCTCAGGCTATCGTAAGTATTCTCTGTGTGCAGACTGACTTTGTTGTTGTAGTGTATTGTTTTTGTTTTACAACTCAATGAAACAGAAAGGAATAACTGCTCTCCAAATACGTCATTCCTATTTTATTTAAAATTTAACTGAGGCTATATAAAGTAAGTTCCATTGCACTATACTTGGGGAAAGGAAATGCTATAAAGTCATGGAGAAACAATGCTTATTTGATAAAATACACCCGTCCCCTGAAACAATTACACCTTGATTCCCCTACAGTCCACCTTATTTAAGCATTGAAATTGATAATTTTTATAGTGCACATATCTTTATTACATTCTACCGTATACTGTCCTGTTGCTGTTGATGTGTACATTTTGATTGTACCGAGCATGTGTTGTGTTTACTTGTTTTGTTTTTGGTTGGGATTTGTTTTCACCACCGAAGGAAGTTTTAATAAACAAATAATTTCCCATAAATTGCTCAACGTAATCTTGCCCTTGTTTGTACTGCCTTGTAGATAAACTTTATGGTAACAACGCAGCCAGCAACGCAGCCAGAGGCGCTGGCGCCACTGGATCAGGCGGCAGCACGGGCTATGGCACCTTTTACCCAGAGAGCAACACATTCTCCTCCCCAGCCATCTCCAGCTCCGACTCCAGCACCACAAAGGCGGGAAACTACCAGTCCATGCCTCCTCCCGCCGACCAGGAGAGCCCCTACAGCTACGGGTATGGAGATGAGAAGAAGAAGATGCTGACCCAAAGTCAGAATGAAGGCCAGGGAGGAGGAGAATACACTATGTACAGCACAGCTTACCCTAGCTCAGTGACGGGTGGACAAGTTTATAATAATTATGGTGAGTAATGGTGTAGCAAGTTGAAATCCACTGTTGCAATCAAATGAAAACTTGTTGTCTCCTTCCCACTAGTGCTATTTTGATATTGATATACAAATTGTCCCTTGCTACATTTATGTCCTACTGTCGTATCTTTTAAGAGAAAATACATTAGATAGATAAGATAAGGGAAATAACGACATCCTTTGATTTTATTTCACTCTACAGGATGGGGGAACCAGTCGTCCTGGGGGAACCAGCAGGGGTATGGCATGTACCAGGGGTTCGGAGGACAAAGCCAGGGCTCATACTCTGGATATGGTGACACAAATTATTAATTGTCACCCCGTGTGCAGCCTCTCTCACCTCACTGTGCCATTTGTTGGCTCTGACTTTGTCCACCCTTGACGATGACCTGGGATAACCACTCCTGAAAAGGAACAAGAAGTGTTTGTGTTGTCTCTGAAACTGGAATTCTGCTGTTTTTGTTTTCACCTCACCTATTAGTTCTTGGACATCTGGTAAAATCGTAAAACCGTAGATGACAGAAGGAGTTTTACCTGGTGGAAGTCAACCTGTTTCAAATGCAGCATCCGTCATGTCTGTGTTGACGTGTGTAAAAAAAAAAAAAAAAAAAACATACCTGTTTTATCATTATGTTTTTTGTTTCTGAGGTTGTTGGTTTTTTTTAATCTAGTGTACTGGTTCTGTATCAGTATGTTATTGTTTTTATTGAAAGCTGCTTGTAGTTTTGAACTAAAGATTTATTCATTTCTGTGTCACATAAAATGCTTTTTATGACCATAATTTTGCAGAATTGCTTTAAACTAGTATGAAGTACACAGATTTAAAATTTAGAGCCAGGTTTCCCAAACTGTCCCACCTATAGGGTCAGTTTGAAAAAAAAGAATTTCAGAATTATATTTCAAATAAATGCCTTTATTCTGCTAAGAATACTGTTAGTTAAAATCCTCTCTCTCTCTCATAAGTTGGATTCTGTTTTTCATAATCTTGAGCATGGCGTGCAGAGTGACACTTTGTGCAGAAAGTCCGTGAATTGAGGTTACTTGAGATCATAGTACTATTGTGCATTTGAAAAATAACTTGAGTTTCAGTTTTGGCTACCCAAGGGAAATAGTTTGGGTCACCCTGTTTTTAGAGCTTACGTTTTCAGTCATCATAAATGATGTCTTTAAAGCTGTGTATAACCAGGCGCTGCCCTTAAATATACTAAAGACTTTCCTCACACCAGTGTTGCTGGGGACATGAGTGGCAAAGATGGGGTGAAGGCTGCCTGACCCCTGTGAGGAAATTGGGTCATTATAGATGCAAAAGCACTCTGATTCCCAAGGGACAGATTGTAAAGGACGCAAGCACTAAAATACAATATAAAGTAGGGAATGCAGTGCTAGGTGAAAGAACTATAAATGAATAGTGCCACTGTTAACAGCAGTCTCATACTTTGCTTTGTATTTCAAGACATGGAATATAAACTATATACAAAAAGGGAATGCACCTCCACTGTAGCCTTTAAGGCTGCAATGGGAATTAATTTTGGCTTATAACCTACCATTTTATGTTTGCCTGGATATCAAACTATATCATCCTGAAGACATCCAGTGACAGTGATTATTAAAACTAAATAATCACTAAATTACAAAGCCACCATATTTGTTGGATTACATGTAGCGTAGGTGAATGAATGGTGCTAAAACAAAGATTACATTACCTCATCAGTATGCATCCTGCAGCAAACGGCTGTAAAAGATAAAAAATGGCTTGTCACTTGATTCCAAAACGAATGCACGCATGAGCCCTGTCAAGATCTTGATGACAGGAGTCAGTGTGACACTATGGCTGTTGTCAACAGGGGCCGCCACAGTCAACAAAAAATGAAAATGACTTTTAGCTGCTTTATTTTTGCACTGATAAAACATAAATATAGATATATCCTCACCTTTGCAACTTCGAAAGCTTCCTCCACAATCCAAGAAGACATTCAGGTGTTTTTATTGCAGCTTTACTTCAGAAAGGTTAACTGAGCTATATGTTCACAACAGGTGGCGTGCCCCTTTAATCAGGCCTGCTTGTTTGTAAGAGCGGGAGAAATAATGTGTGAACTTTGAACTTTGCACTGAACACTGCCGTCACTAGTGCTAGTTGCTCTTCATCCAGCCATGTCAGCGTTTTTGTCTTTTGTTCATAGCCACAAAGAGTAAATTCACAGTTTATGGTGCACTGACTACGACAGCTCTAACTGCTCAACTGCGTCAAAGTGAGAACAGGATGGTGAGTCCTATCTTAAGTTAAAATTACAGAAGAGAGGTGAAAATAGAGGATGAGGATTGAAACACTTTAGTTTAATGAGACAGTAAACACAAGACAATCTACCAGGCTGACTCCTGTGAGACTAAACAAGTTGGCTACGCCTTCAGCAGTCAGTACTCCCAAAGCATCCAAAAAAGATGGAAGCACGGAGTTGCGAAAATGAAGAAGGGAAACAGTGATTAACACGGAAGTGGAAAAAATGGACACCAGCTATAATAACCATCGTGGATCACATGTGTCCCCAGTCCCAAGACTGAGTCAGGGTGTGAGCAATGATCATGCCCCTGCGCCGTGCCCTGGGGCTGGTCCTCCTGATGCCTCTGCTCTGGGAATGTTGATAAAAGGCGAGCAGGAGGAGCGCTGCGAGGACGGAGAGTGTCCCATCAGGTCATCCTGAGTACACCTCACCAGTTATCAGCTGTGAGTGTTTTTCTTTTCCTTTTTATCTTTGAGCTCTGGCATTATTATCTCTGCGCTCCTGACAAGTTGTTTTTCCTGTTGGTTGTCTTTTGATAGGTGAGGACTAAGTCATTAGATCCAGGTTTACACTAAGGTGTGTTTGTGCTGAGGCTGAAAGAGGTTGTTTGCTCTGTGTTTCATACAAAGCAGAGTCTCTTTAGTAAAAGAAAGCAGAGATGCATTGTTATGCTTTGACAGGCATGAAATTGTGACCTCTGACCCTCTCAGCCTCATGGACATGGCTACTATGATTAGCTTCTATCAGCTCCAGCTGGGGCATGTCAGAGTCAGGCTTCAGCCAATCACAAGTCACCTTTAGGCATAAAGCAAAAGATCATGTTGTTATTGGGTGATGTTGGTGGAGAGGAAGCGCAGGGCTGCACGGTACGTTGCAGCTGTGGTTTGTGACGCTTGTTTGTTCCTTGTCTGGTTTCTTTGCTGAGGCGTGTGTACTTTCATTTTCCGTTCTAATGAGGTGTCTTGTTCTCCATTTGCACTGTTTAGTTCTGCTGGAAGCTAAATGTCTGACTGTTGTTTTCTCTCCTTTAAAGATGGCACTTACACTGGTTTCCATTTTAATCGTTGCCATCCCTGTGGCCTACTGCTATCCTACTGCCTTCCAGGACCTGGAGGAACTTGGCAGTAAGTACCACCTCAACAAGGGCTTTCATGATCCCTCGTGGATAACTTAAAGTGTGAACTCGCTAAAGATTTCGTTTATGTTCCCTTCCCTCACAGAAAACAGAACCTCCATTAAGTTCCTGGCTGTAGGAGACTGGGGTGGAATGCCTTACCCCCCCTATGTCACCGCTGTGCAGAAGGCTACAGCTCGAGAAATGAGCAAAGTAGCAGAGCAGATGGGAGCTGACTTCGTTCTGGCCCTTGGCGATAACTTCTACTACAGAGGTGTGGACAGTGTGGATTCTCCTCGCTTTAAGGTCAGTCGAGTGATGGTTGATTAGAAAAGAAGAAAAACCTCGATGTTGATGGGGAAAGTTGACCCCACAAATGAATGTGTAGTCATTCACCCCTCTACTCAATATTTCTGGAGCTTTGCAGCATTCTGATAAACAACAAATTGTTTTTAATTGTAAAACCACAAAATGGCTCCATACAGCTCCATCTCAATCTTTACACCCTGGACGCACAGTTGGGCTTGTGGACCCACTTCAGGTGGGGAGGTGCGATTTAGGTTAACAGCTACAGTTGAGCTTTTGGCTTAAAAGGGAGTGCTTAACATTGTTTTAAATCAGTTTGAGGGTCACTCTACTGTAGTTAGTACTTAAGAGCACATGCTGACAGATTCTCTTATTTTTGGGTGCCCTTGTCCTTTTTTTTTTTTTTTTTTAAAAAAAGCAAAATCTTTCTCTTCCATCAGAACACTTTTGAGTCGGTGTACACCGCCAAGTCACTCAAAGTCCCCTGGTATGTGCTTGCCGGCAATCATGACCACGCAGGGAACGTCAAAGCCCAGATCGAGTACAGCAAAAAATCCGACAGATGGTGGGGAAGACGCTCAAAGCTCTTTTTCAAAAATTATTTATTTGTTTATTATAACCGATGACAAACCTTGTGTCCCAACATGGCTTTCACTTCACTCTCAGGAAATTCCCCGCTTACTATTACGAGCTGAACTTCCACATCCCCAACACCGGGAAGACGCTGACCATCATCATGCTGGACACCATCATGCTGTGTGGCAACTCTGACGACTACGTGGACGAGAAGCCCAGAGGCCCCCTGAGTGCTGTGGATGCCAACCGTCAGCTGACCTGGCTACAAGAGAGACTGGCTCGGTCCACAGCAGACTTCCTGTTGGTGGCCGGACACTACCCCGTGTGGTCTGTGTCTGAACATGGCCCTACAGAGTGCCTTCTGCAGAGACTTCATCCTCTGCTCAACAAATACAAAGCCACTGCGTACCTCTGCGGTCATGACCACAATCTGCAGGTTGGTTCATGCAGACATTATTGATGCAAAGGCACTATAAAAGGCATAAGGATTGTAAGAATCTGTAGAACCGCTTCAATCACATCTTTTTGTCCCTTTTTTGTAGTACATTGAAGAGACTGGTGTGGGCTACGTGGTGAGTGGTGCTGGAAACTTCCTGGATCCAGATGTCCGTCACTGGAACCATGTTCCCAAAGGTTCTGTGAAGTTCTTCACCGGCCAAGCTTCAACACTGGGAGGCTTTGTCCATGCAGAGGTCACAGAGAACAAGATGATTTTGACGTACTTCCAGGCTAAAGGCACGTCTCTCTACCGCACTGTCCTCTCCCAAAGGAGCTTTGAGTAGACCAGCTCACAACGCAAGTGGTCAAGTTATTAATTAAACGGTGTTGGTCTGCAGTGTAGTCTAAGATCAAAGTAATGGCTGTTAATCTTGTGTTTTTAAACTTTGCCCTTAATATTCTGAAGAAATTGTTGTTTTTTAAAAAAAAAAAAGAGAATCAACTAGTTTTACATGTAAATGTATTGTATGATAAAAGAATAAATGTGGTTTGTAAAGAATGTGTCTTGTCAGCTTGGGAAGTCTTGTGACTTGTACAGTACCACAAGTGTCTTTTATTTTATTTATTTATTTATTTTTTGCACTCGCGGCTGAAAATGGCGCTGAAGAAGCTGTTTCTGTACAGACTTGGAGCTGCGGCTTTAATTCTGAGCCTGTAGTTTCATCAGCACACAAACTCCATTTGCCAAATGTGGTTTCACAAGATGTTGTCGTACTTTAAACTGTCATGAACATGTGACAGCTGCTCTTCCTGTCAACACTTCAATGTGTAAAATTGGTGTTGCCCTAAAGTGTGTAAAGCCTTTGACTGCAGAGGAGGCTACACGTTATCTGATTGCTTCAGTGGAAGAACTTCATCGTGGGTAATGTAGGCATCAGGTTTTGAGGAGAAGTCCATTGACCGCTTTTAAAGAAATGATCAAAAATCAATACAGCAGAACCAAATGGATCATTGCTCTTGTGCCTCAGATTTCTTACTTCTCAAAACCTGGCACCTACATTGCCCACAATGCAACTCAGCCACTGTATGATATCAGTGGAGGCAGCTTTATCAGATTACATGCAGCTTCCTCTGGAGCCTCACAAGGCTTTATACTGAATGTTTTATTTTTCAAAGCACATTGGTGGTGTTATATGCTGCCTTATATTAAAGAATGTGGACTAGTCTGACTTTACACTTTCTGAACTTAATGCTTTGATCTGAACACTTAAAATGCTGCACAAAAAAAAAAAATCTCGGAAACCAAACCCTTCAGCAGTCCCTGTACTTATGGGAAAGGATGTATTTTTGTTTGGGCCTAGTTTCTAACACAAGTCATGGTAGGAATATACTGTGTTTATATCCTTTTTTTTAATTTAAGAATATATAATTTTTGACTGGATGAGCACAGTGGCTCAGTAGTTTTGTGCATGGTTGGTCCATGGTCAGCTGCCATGACCTTGCAGTTACGCACATCCAAACGATTAAAATTCTTAAGGCCAGTATATCCCTCTCCCCTTAGCTTGCCTGCTGATTGCTTATACAGCGAGATCTGACAGGAGCAAAACACTTGTTGGTTGAGAGTAGACAGAGCTGCTCGACTTAAACATTTCCAAATGAGGACTATAGTGCAAACCTATGGCTTCTGTTTTGCCTTCTGCATTAGTTAAATGGATACCAAGATCAGCCCATGTGTAAAATCACAGCTGTTCTTGCGTGACTTCTACCCTTTCACTGATTTTGCTGCTTTGCTTGATTTTCGTGACCATGATGCAGGGGTGAGAATGGGAAAACGGTATTTAAAGCGATCAAGCTGGTACTTTTAAGTATATGTGTTTTTACTGCTACGATTTGCAATCTAAAAAAATTGCAAATGTCTACATTTCAAGAGGCCTAAAAGAACTGATCACCTAGCCCTTAAATGTCAGGGAGTCGTTGAATGTGTCATATCAGAGACCCATGTGCAGAAATCAGGTGTGCACATTGATGGCTGCTGCGAAAGGACAGGAGGCGAGAGGTCAAGACTGTCACAGAGAACCACCTGGCCTTCCAGCAGAGGATTAGGCTGAATTGGCAGTGGCTGCAACCAGGATAAACCCAGCCAACCAATGACAATTAACCTGGGGGTGAAGCCGAGACCCAGAACAGACTGGTCTCTATTTTATCCCCTTCCTCCTGCTGACATGCTGAATTGTTTAGCTTTGCTAATGTCTGTATGGTGTAAGGATTACCTCTTTACTCTGCATCAGGAAAATAAATCTATGCACAATTTATGCAAATAACCCCTCCATGTTGGTCCATAGATTCGCAAAGCACCAAATAAGCCATGGCATGGCATCTTATTTTAACATGTCA
Organism: Sparus aurata; assembly: GCF_900880675.1. NCBI lineage: Eukaryota > Metazoa > Chordata > Actinopteri > Spariformes > Sparidae > Sparus > Sparus aurata. Next base: position 30,438,065 of record NC_044187.1, on the reverse strand, counting down.
TGAAATGCCATAGACATTCTTCTCTTGTCTTTTTCTTGTCTAAGTGTGTTAATTATTAATTAGGATAAGTTACAGTCTGCTGTGTCATGCATCGTCAGACGGAGCTGGGCTGAGAGTCAGTGGCATTAGGAAATTGGCCGAGGATAAGCTGCGACAAGAGGATAAAGGACAGGTAAGGATCACTTAACCCTGACTGACGTAATCTCACTGCAGACCAAGAGAAATCCTCAGAGAGCTACACCTCAGGTCAGACCGACTGGTTATTGGACCCTTTTGTATTTATATGCAGGAGCTGTATGTGCTGCAGGGTTCTCAGTGGGTGCAATAACTGCAATAACTTCATTAAATTCAGGATTAAAGCGGCTAACATGGGGGGTTTTTATTCTTATTTTTACAACAACCAAGTTTCAAATGACAATGTGAAAGGGCCTCGAGCAGTGAATCTAATGATCCTGTAGAGAATCACCACCTGAATCTGCACTTTTTGAGCAGTGCCAAACCCCCAGTCAAAATGTGCACAACTGCAGCGTCATAATCCTGTGCTCACATGTTCCACCTCAAAATCCAAACAACAGCTAATCCTAAAATGTCTCTTGACACCGGTGAGCACAAATGAAGGGATGATTTAACAAGCAGTTACAGTTGGGGAGTTGTTGTTATTATTATGTCAATAATGCAGTGTAGGATGTGCACACAGGTACATCCTGTGTCCTCATTTCGTTTAACCTCATTCACAGTGAAACTGTGCATCATTTACCAACAGAGACACAAAACAGGATCTTTCACACTACACTTCTCAAAATGACTTCCTTTTAATATCAGCACTTAAACAATGGCAAGGATCTTTTTTGGAAGGTTTAACAACCTGCGAGATTACTTTTGAAAACCTTTGCAAAGTCCTGACATTGAATAAAAGCTGCGTGAAATGTGATGTGTCGGATGAAGAGATACACCAGAGGGTGTGGAACTCTCTACCAGTTTGACCTTCTTTCAGTCTTAATTTGCTCCACCTTAAGTCCTTACCCATCTACGCCGAGTAAAGAGCTTCTGTGCACCTCTCATAGTGCCAGTGCGGAGTTAAAGAGCAATAAGATCTCTTCTGGCAGGAGGCCTGAGGAAATAGGATTAAAAGGGCTTCTATCTTTCCTCAAATCAGACCTGAAAAAGTCGTTTTCAAAAAGTAACTGGCTGATTCCTACATGAAAATAAATAAAGGAACTTGTTTCTGCTCGTGATGCAGGAACTGTTGGTGTCTGTTACATGTTGGAGAGAAAATGAAAAGACGTTTGTTGCTGCTCAGTGCTCTAAAGTTACATCGTCTTGTTCCATTTATTATTATTACTATCATAATCTATTATTTCTTATTGATATTTTCTTATTAAACCTGCCCAGTTCGGCAAGCCCACGACTCTTGGTTACTTCCTGCTCACCCATGTTCCCTGCGTTCTGTACTGATGTATCAAAATACAATTGCATAAAAATGTAAATACTTTTTGGTATTCATTGTGAAATATGTGTATTTCGTGGAGTAAGAAGCTGGCTAATAAAACAGCCAGATCTCCATCTGCATATACAGCTGTTACTGTCACTACTCTCCTCCATCATGTGGCTACATCCCAGCACTCCACAACTTATAGCTCTTACGCAAGCCAGCAACATCTCCCACTGAAGTCAGTCATGCTGCTTTGGATTTATATCAGACCCACCCTGCTGACGTGAGTATCGTCACTGACTCCACACTTCATTCACACTGTTGGCTGTCTTTAAACGCCACAGCCTGGATGCAGTGAATCCTGTCATACAACCAGAATATCAATGTTCTGACGTGCGTCCACTCAGACTGCACTGCTGCCGCTGTCCGATTATCTAATTCCACAGCTCAAAAGTAATAAAAGGACGCTGTATTAAAGGCTAAGCTGCTCATCAAATCTTCTCTCCTTAATCTCCATCCCTCACTGAACACACTGGGTTCAACAGATGGAAAGAGCAATGTTAACCAAAAATTACCTAATATTTAAAAAACAAAAAAAACAAAGTTACTACTTTGATATTTACCCAGCGAATGACAGTAGAAGTGAAATAATTCGAGAGCAAACGAGAAATGACTGAAAGTGCTGAGGCTGTGCAAATGTGTGTGTGTGTTTGTGACGTCACAGCCTTCGTGTGCTTTTAATATCCCAGGATTTCTGCATCTCAGCCGATATCCTGCTTAAAAAGGACCCTGAAATCTTTCATTTTGAGTTTTGCAACAGCGCGTGTGTTTTTGCAAACAAAAATAGATCTGGGTGCATCCTGCAGTGACATCTTAAACACATATCAGATCGCAGTTTAACAGATACGACTCCAGTGAATCATATTATACCATACACATATAAGACCATAATGTCTCATTTTTTTCCCAGTGGTGCAGTGTAGTGTTGCATTTTTAGAAATGAAACATTTAAAGGAGACTTGTGAAGTTTTCTTATAGACAAACAAAACTATAATTTACATTTAGTGTTTCTTAACAAAACACACTGCGTGCATTTCATCTTGTAAAACATTTGCAAACCTATTTTTTAAATATTTTCAAGCACCGTTTCGCTTCTTTGCCTTTGCTGGTGCTAGGTTTCATTGAATTATATTTCCACTAGATTCTGATAAGACAAAAAGAGTGTTAAATCTGTAAACTGGCAGCCTTAACTGAACCCTGTGAATTTTGTCTTGTGCACAATGGAAACAGCTAGTAAAGCACGGCCCCACTGCTACTTATCAGAAAAAACCCTCAGGGAACCTTTAAAGACTCTTTAAAAGTAGGATTTGGTGTCATTTACCATTGTTACTTGACCCGAAATTTTATTTTGTATTGTATTTATCGCGTGCATTCCGGGCCTGTCCTTAAAAAACATCACATGGTCACCTGAAAGCGGTCACCTCCACTAACTGAATTAACTCCACCCTATTGCTAAGTAAGTTAGGCCGATCCTCCTAAGGAGCACAAATATATTTAGCATCAGAATAAGATTGAGACACAAGTGTTAGCGCACATTGTCTTTGTATAGTATTCACCTTTATTTGACACAAGAGCTCAACGCAGACACTCGTCTCCCCTGTAACGTGCTCACTGCTCTCTTCATCATTTATACGGTATTGTATACTGTACGATACATCTGAGAATCACTTAGTGTAACTGTGAAATTTTGATGGGGGTCTGTCTTTACTGAGGTGCACCCCTGTCCATGTCCAAACATGAACTCATTATAAATCTGGATTATGGTGAATGACTCCTCATAACTCCATATGGAATTTGCCAAAACAGGTTAAGTTCCAACATAAAAACTAATATAACAGTGTGGACTGATAACTGAGTCTAGAAGGAGAGGGTAAATAATAATGATGCTAACTTGGCACAAGTCCGGAGGGAATATTAACAAGTGAAGGCTGTCCCACTCAGAGTCCCAGGCTCGGATCCTGAGAAAAGGTCAATGACAGAGATCAGTCACTCCGACAGCGGTAAATCCACACGTCCTGATTGGCCTCAATCACTGCTTAAGTATGATCCGAGTCAGAAAATGTCAAAAGTCTTGCATGCATAGTCGCCAGGTCTCTGCAAGTCACAAGATGATGCTGGCTTTGTGTCACAGATTGATTTTCACGCGATGTTCCCATAAATGATTCAACTTTATCCAACAAGGGGTTTGAAATGTGTTTCAGGGGTGAAAACAAGGAGCTAAAGGAGCTCAACTAAAGAAGGGAATCAAAGCAAGAGGGGGATAAGAGGAAACAGTGTTAAAAACAGATGCACCACATGAAAACTGTCTTGGATCCCTCACGCTGTCTCATGCATCACTCTCCCTCGGGAGCGGGTAATTGTAGGACGGGCTGTTCACATTCAGGGAGGCGGGAAAGAATGAAGGTATGTATGGCATGACGGACATCAGAGGGCTGGCCAGCGGGCTCTCGTGCAGGTGAGCCATGGGGATGATCACGTCGTCCTGGTCCCACACGTGGAAGGCATTTGGGTGCGAGTGGGCGAGGACAGGGGGTATGTGCATTGGGCTGACTCCCTCCATCCCGCCGTCTTTCGCCATGTCGTCATCAAGCGGGCCAAGCAAACAGTCTGTGGATGGGTAAAAAGAGAGGGGATTAGTACCAAACAATTGAGCTCCGAAATCTTCATCTCAATCCCAACTATGTTTTTAAAAAAAAGTCCCTAAGTGTTTTGTTTAATTTAAGACTGGTCGCTGACGAGAAACCCATTTCCATCAAGTTCGCTTCATAACTGGTGCATTTTTGCTTCATCTCCAAGAGAATTTACTTCAAAAATATATTCTATGTTTTCAGCGTTTTACTTGGTATGGAGACATAATAGTGTATATTACGCTTTTCTCATTGAGGGTAGGATAATCACATGCAAATCTGACACAATTCAGTGCATATTCTCTAGAGCATGATCTAAATTATAACATTAAAGACTTCACAATGAAACCACAGACTTTTGCAGGACTAAGGTACAGAATGTGGGTAGCGTTATGACACAAAACAACCAGACGTGGTGATCAAATACTGTGCATTCCCCCTTTATTACGGATGCACCTATAGTTTATTTTACTGTCGATAAATCTATGAGTTTATTTCTTGATTTATCGATTGGTTGTTTGGTCTATAAAATATCGACCACAACCCAAATATAATACATGTTGTGCTATAGAAGGGTAAACAAACCAGGAAACATTCGCATCAAAGAAGCTGATATCTGAGAATGGATCCAATGGATTTGAGTACCTGTTATATCCAGCATGAGGTCTTTGATGAGGTGACCCACGATAGCGTAAGCCACAGCAACAACGATCAGAGCGGCCATCAGGAGGTAGAGGACGGATTTAGGGAGCTGGATGAGGTCCCTGGGAGGAGGCTTGTACTCCTTGTAAAGTGGCTCCACATCTTGGACCAAGTGCTGGAATGGAAGTCCGCCTTCGCCTGTGTAGTTAAAGCTGTCCATATTCCCGGAGCCTCCACCTTCTCCAGTGATGAGAAGCTATTCCATTATATTCAAAGTGAAAATGTTCCCAGTTTGATTGATTCACTTGCTGAGATGTCACTCCCTAAAATGCAGACAGGCAGACACAGCGAAACTGTTAATTAACTTTGATATAAGGCAAATGGAAGAATGTAATGCGAATAATATTCCAATAGCCATTTGAATTTACCCTTTATTTATCTTTTAACATACAATGATCTACTTTTCTGATACTTTACAGAAAATAGGCCAGTGAACAAATTCTCCCACCTGTCAAAGCCACGTTTTGGCAGCTTCCAGATTAAACACATTTGGATCTTTTCAGTGTTGGTTCACCAACATCTCCCCGTCTACTTTCTTTAGCATCATGCTGTTGTATCATCAGTCCATCCCACAACCAGATATCAGGACATGCCAGACAGCCTCTGTGCCTCTCTGCTGTGTGCTGTGTCCTCTGTGCTGGAATACTTCAGACTGTGGGCGTGACAGAGAGACGCCGAGAGAGAGAGAGAGAGAGAGAGAGAGAGAGAGGGAGGGAGAGAGAGAGGGAGAGAGAGAGAGAGGGAGAGAGAGAGAGAGGAAGAGAGGGGGGGGCAGGGATTAGATTTCCAATCACAGCAACGATCAATCAACCCCTCATCCCACTTAATCCAGGAGAAACAATCTGAGTGAGTGCTTTCTGCCCTGTACACGCACACACATACACACACACACACACACGCACACACACACACACATTAGATACACAGCAAGGTCTTTGCGAGGAAGTTCTTAGTTGTTTTAATGCATCCCAAAGAAAGGCTGAATTTAAATCTTGCGCGTCTTCCAGTTATGCTTCTGTGTCATTCACTAATGAAAAAGACTGCGGTAAAGTGAGTGGCTGTCTGATTTTCGTTGCGCCTGAACTACAGTAAATAGGGTAATTATGGTGCGAGAGCAAAGTGAAGGTCCTAAGAGATACATGTAGCCGATATGTGTTCTTTATGAAGATTGAAAATTTTCCTCATGTTTAATCAGGTCTAAGTTTTATTTGACTGATCGTTTATCAGACAAATGCAAGTGATTGTTTACTCTGTTGTTCTCCTTGATGGTATTAAACCCAATTATTCCCACTGTACCAGTTTGTTGAAATTTCACAAGAAAACACTCTCTTCGCTCTGTAGGGAGTCTGCTGTGTTTGTTTCTCATATTTTTTTAGGGGGCTTTAAAGAGGTGGGCTTTGTTAAATTTTTTTTTTTTTTGGTCGTTAGTAGTTGTTGTGGTCGGTAACTCCAAATATCATCTCTTATCATGCATGAAAACCTGAAATATTGTAGTTGAATTTCCTTGAATTTTGACGTCAAAACCAACTCGAAATGTCTGTATGTTATTCTGACTTTGACCTTTCACCAAACTAATTCCTTCATAGGTTAGTTCTTCATTATCATTCCATCTTCTTCCTGATGATGCCTTACCCTATCACAGGTTCACATTTGGTTACATTTCATTATGTTGAGAAGATCCTTGCCACTACACAGAAAAATAAGCACAGTAAAACAAAATGATTGCAGCAGATCAGTAAATTGTCAGTTTAACACATTAGTTTAACTATTTCAGTTATATAGGGTATTGTTAATTTCCATTATACAGCTCTTAATGCTTTTACCTTTACAGTAACCCTGGATTTCCAGGTTGTTTACCACCATTTATTCTGAACAGCCATTTTGGAATTGATTATCACTGTTATCACTAAGATACCTGCATACGTGTTATTAAATACAAGTATGATGGTATGGAAATCGGCTCACTTTACCACAGTTGAAAAAGCTGATAAATTACAATATGTCTTTATTCTTAATTGTGCGACACTGGTTAAATTGATGAAAGCAATTAACTGTATTTATTTATTTGCCTGTTTGTACCTACCAGCTCCAATATAATAATATATTAAAAACATAAATAAACACACATAAGAATATTCTCCCATGTAGCTCAGGAGGTTGGCTCTTCTTGGTGCAACTGACCTTCTTTACTTCTTCCAGCGCTCCTAACGGAACTGGGTGAGGATATCTCATTTTGACCACATACTATTACCTAATTTTATCTTCTTTTTTTAATGTTTTTTACAACATAATGTCAAAACACAAAAAGATTAAACAGGTCGAGGCATTTCGGCCTTTTTTAAAACTACATAAACAGAATGAAAATGACGTTTAAGATAGAAAGTTCGTTAGCGTTCACGTTAGCCGGCTAACGCTAGCTAAGAGGCGTACATAACAGCTAGCTAGATGTACAGACAGCTAACGCGCCAATTTTATATGTAGTGGTTATCTGTAGGAAATATGTAGAAGTATAAACATTTGCTTGCAACATATTGTTGTTTGATGTGAAACTACTGGTAAAATTACCCTTTACTTTTAGTGGACAAGAGGCAAGAGGGATTAGCTAGCTAAAGCTGTACCTACCCTACCAGGGTTTAAAGTGAGAACTGATCCATCTCCTTAGTCTAACAATAGATTAACGTTACATTATAGTTTCTCACTGTTTTCCTACGTTATTTTATTTGACAAAACTTACATTTATATTTTTTTCACCAACATTATTTATGTAGTAGATGTGTCTTGTTTTTCCTTAAATTTAGTCCTGCAGAGTCCGATACAGCAACATGGATTATTCCTTTGCTGAGCTGCCCTCCACTTCACAGTCCTTTCCCAAGAGCCGACATGAAGACTCAGAGATGGTAACATGGAATCATATCAATAAGTCCCCAAATATATTAAAAATTGTGTTGGCACCGTACTGTTAAAAAAGAACAAGACTTGTGAACCATTTGCTATTTTCTGTTACAAGATGTGACACATGATTTGTAATATGTACATGTATGTAAGTGGCTGTCATGCTGAATGTATTGAAGAATAGGCTAATCTCGATCAAACATAAGTGACCTTAATTTCTCAAGTCAACAATTCTTCCCCACGTGATTAACAAAGTAATTTTATGGCGACTGTATTTTTGAGAACTGTGAATTCATACTTTTTAGCTGCTGAGCACTTGGCGATGGTGGAGAAGTTTAAAGCTGTTTTGTCATTGTCCTTAATACAGCCAGAAGACAATGATTCATCAGGAGGGATGTCCTCAAGCACAGGCATGACTGACATTCAAGAGAATACCTGGTACATAATGACTTTTACAGTCCAAACCACTCGCTGAAGTTATCAATCATGAATTACCATTCTAAAGCGGTACTGTCCACTTGACCAGGAAGAACTGCACATTTATGTTCCGTAATAAAGAAGGAATTCAGGTGGGAGCCACATTCAACCTGCATGCATGTCACTATCTATTGTAGCTCAAGCATCGATGATATCCGTAGAAGAGTGCAGGATCTGGTAGAGGAGATTAACGACAGCCGCACCAGTGACCAGAAAGTGATGGACGGCTTTGAGGAGAAGTTAATGAAGAAGGTACAAAATATTTGTAATGCTCACGGTCCTATTCTTCACCACTATGCACAGTTCATATTTACAAAGTACACGTTTCATGGCTTTCATGATGGGCCTGAATGCACTTCATGCTCCGAAGTAAAATGCTAATTGTGGACTGACACATGGGCACTTGTTTTGTCTTACACTGCAGATGGCCACACATGTTCTATTCAGGTCATTGTTTTTATTTTTACCCCTCAATTTTATTCCCTAGGTGCCAGAGATGTGCCAGCAGATGAAGGAGCTCATGTACTCGGTGTATGAGGAAAACAGTAATAAGATGGAGGGGAAGCTGCAGGAGTTGTTCGAGGTGCTGGAGAGGTGCACTAAGCTCAACAAGGAGCTCGTGGAGGCCAACCAGGCTCTGTCAGGTCTCAGAGAGGCCCTGGCCGTTAGCCAGACACCAGAACCCTGACAAACTATTACTCTGATGTCCATGTTATTTTTGAACTAGTTCAGTTGTTATTCAGAATTACTTACTTATTCTGAATGTTTTCTTCTGTTAATATATTGAGTATTCAGAATAAGGTTCAGGTTATAACTCGTGGTTTCCATTAAAAAACTAAAGCTGAATCCAGGTTATATTTACGGTCAGTTTCAGTATCTATTGATTAAATGCAACTAACAGTAACAAATAAGCCTATTTTTGGGGGGGGGGCTGTCAGGTGTTAACATTTCATATTCGTAATGTATAACAGGAGCCCATTTTGTCTGTAGTACTTTGTATTTCACCGATGCAGTTGTTCAGACCTTCTCCGACTAATATATAGGAAAAATGTTAAATGACAACAGGACTCTGTAACACATTCATTTTGAATAGGGCACACAACACCTCAGATGTACTCACACCTTCTCACTCATTGAAAGTCCTTTATTTACATATTAAATTATCACAAAATAAACTCAGAATGCCACAACTTTACATGCACCTGCCTCATAATCAGTTCCTGAAGTGTACTTCAGACAACTCTACAAGCATTATGACAGTTGGACCCATTGCTTTGTGAGGTTAAACTTAAAAACTCACCCAAAGTACCAAACAAGAGGGGCTGTAGCAATCAGCTCCTATCAGGTATTTGAAAAAGTATAAACATAATGAGGTATTTGTGATTTATCCCGCCAGGCAAAGCTTCAACCACCTTCTACACATCGTAGTTTGCCCAATGAGGCCGTGTTTTGCAGAGGTCAGATGAACAGGTACTCCAGTTCAAATCCACGTCAAGTCCATTTCAAGAAGATGGTGGAGAGCCTTTACTTTCCAACAGTGAAGGACTGCAGTCCAGTGATCGCTCGGCCCAGGATCAAGGCATGAATGTCATGAGTTCCTACCAAAAAAAAACCCACAAACATTATTTAGGTTTTTGTTTGTTTTTTAAAGAGAGATTGGCTACAGTTATTTGCATTAAAATTTGGTTTAAAAAAGAAAAACATTTAAAAAACATTAAATTTATCTATGATCAAAAGTGGACTATCTCTATCTTCTGCACTGCTGCCCTCTGGTGGTGGATGTATATAACTGCAGCTAAAGAAAGGCTGAAGTAAAATCCTTCTCACTACAACATTTCCCTTTGTTGGTACTTTTAAAAAATGAGGATTAGATGTATCCACTGGTGTGTGCCTACCCTCGTATGTGTTGACGGCCTCCAGGTTCATGACGTGACGGATGATGTGGTACTCATCTGCGATGCCATTTCCTCCCAGCATGTCTCTTGCCTGCCTGGCAATATCCAAAGATTTGCCACAGCTATTCCTCTTCAGCATGGAGATCATCTCTGGTGCTGCTCTATTAGAGGAAGAATACACACATTAAAGAAAACTGTTTTTATTCTGAGTTTAAGGGCCAAAACAAGACAGAAAGAGAAGACTCACTTCTTCTCATCGATAAGTCTTCCCAGGGCCAGACATGACTGCAGCCCGATGGTGATCTCCGTCAGCATGTCAGCCATTTTCTTCTGCATCAGCTGGTTCCTGGCCAGTGGCACCCCAAACTGGATTCTGATTGGAGGATAGAGAAAGACATGAAATCCAATCCTTCTGTAAACAGGCTGATAATATAATGTCCTCTGACCTTGTTTAGATACCGCACATAGTGTGAACAGAATATCACGCACCTGTCCAGAGTGTACTGACGGGCAGCGTGGAAGCAGAATTCAGCAGCTCCCAGAGCTCCCCAGGCAATGCCATACCGGGCGTTGTTCAGACAACCAAAGGGACCCTGGCCACAAAGGTCACCAACAAAAGAAATGTAACATACCAGCACACAGTCATATTAATGCTGTAATATTAAAGTCAAATTAATTAAACTTGATCTCAGAGAGCAGCCACTTACAGCGAGACCAGAGACGTTGGGCAGCAGGTTCTCCTGGGGAACTTCCACTTCATCCATCAGGATCATGCCGGTGGCAGACGCCCTCAGCGAGAACTTGCCCTCAATCTTGGGGGTGGCAAAACCCTTCATTCCACGCTCCAAGATGAAACCTCGCACCCTGCCATCCTCACACTTTGCCCACACCACTGCGATGTCTGCCACGGGGGAATTTGTGATCCTAGCAGGAGAAAAAGAGGGAAAAGGATTTAATAAAGGGCTTTACACCCCCATGTTTCATCAAAAGTTTTTAACCTAAAATATCAGTTTATCAGTGAGCTTCCTCAAAAGAGAGGAGCATGCTTCTTCAACTCATGAAGTTCTGAACCTTGTAGGATTTTCATACATACTGGCAGCACTGTCGGAACAGATCTTCTCACATCACATCATTAGCCTCACAATAACAAACACCCATGTTTCAGACACAATTATTTAATTCCACAGTATGTGACAGTAAACATAGGAGTAAACATTTTGAACTAGATAATAGTCGAAAACTTAAAGTGCCACCGGAACATTTTATTTTCTGTACAATCTGACTTTTAAATACGTAGTAGCAGTTACATTTTCTATTTGTTTTTTTGCCACATAAGTATTCATTTTTATGTATCAGAAGTTTAAAGTATATCATTAAATGGACACACCAGTGTGACCAAACAACCACTTCATATGGTACCATCTAATGGTGATCTGAAGTATTCAGATCCTTTACTTGAGTAAAACTACCAATACCATACTGTTAAAATACTCTGTTACGAGTAAAAGTCCTGCAATGAAAATGTTACCAAATTAAAAAAAAAATACACATATAATCAGGAAAGAATGGATTTTACAGATTTTTTATTTATTTTTTTTAAGTCTGAAGAGTAATGGCACTCTTTTAAGCAAAGGAAAAATTAGCCCTGTGGCTTTTGTACTAGTATATATCAAGTCATTAAATTCTTATTACTCATACTTATAATTACATTCATTATAAACAAAAAAAATATTCTGAAAATAGCAGTAAATACCCTCATATTTTCCATTAAGAGCACATTTTGTCTATCCAACAGCCCAAACCCCAAAATGATAAAAAAAAAATGTGTTAAAATTATTAAATTATTATCACACATTTGTGAAGCTGAAATCTTTAAATGTTTTATGTGAAAAATGAGTGACTGATTATGACACTAGGTAAGCATCATTTCAGCTGTATATGTAACAACTGTTGGGTAGTTTGATTTAAAACAAAACAACATGTTTTCATAAACTTCATATTTTTGTGTGCAAATATCTTGATTTGTGAAGTAACTAAAACTGTCAGATGAATGTACTGAAATCAAAAGTACAAGCTTTCCCTCAGAGATGGAGTGGAGAAGAAGTAGAAAGAAGCGTGGAAGGAAAAGACTCAAGTAAAGTAAAAGTACCTCTAATTTGTAAATACAGGACTTGAGGAAAAGTTATAAGTTACACTTCACCACTGCGGTCTAAAGGACAAATCGCTGTCTAGCTCTGAGTTAAGGATCTCCTCCCATCACAAGTCAATGATAAGCTTTAAAAAAACACCTCAAACCAAAAGTCGGTGCCTGCTGTAGTTCTACCTACCAGGTCTTGGCTCCACTGATGCTGAAGGTGCCACTTGATGGGTTGTATTTGGCCTTGGTCTCCATGCCGCTGGGATCGCTGCCGTGGTTGGGCTCTGTCAGGCCGAAGCAGCCCAAGATTTCTCCACTGGCTGCACGACAAATAAAAAACACAAGGGAAGCTCAAAACTGGCTGTTGCCATTTTTCAAATGCTGTGTGCGAATACAAAAAAAACACCCATCTCACCAAGGCGGGGCAGGTACTTCTCCTTCTGGGCATCTGTGCCGTAAGCGTTGATGGGATGCATGACCAGCGAAGACTGGACACTCATGACTGACCGATACCCGCTGTCCACTCTCTCAACCTCTCTGGCAATCAAGCCGTATGCCACGTAGCTAGTGCCTGCACAGCCGTACCCTGCAGAGGAAGTTGGATACAGTGTGAAAATCCCGCATATAATCCAAACGTGACGATATATTTCCTAAATCACAGACCTCGCTTATATTCTTTTTGACTGATTATGAGGCTTTGTGTCTGTTTACCTTTGATAGTTGGGCCCAGGACACCTAACTCTCCCATCTCTGAAACAATCTCCCGGTGGAAATCTGTAGCCAGGTGCATGTTGGGAAAACAGAAACTGACAATCAAACGCTTGTCAGAAAATAAACACATTGTGCACAGTTGGAACTTGTAAAGTGTGTAAAAAGCCTAAACCTGTGGTTAAATTAGCCTTGATGAGCATCTAAAAGTCAATTTCTGCTCTGGATATTTAATCATAAATGAATCCTTATAGTCTGACCAACACATACTTCCTCTGAACGCTCGATCACAGATGTGTGCCTTGCTTACGCTCATTTCTGTTGGCCATGAGGATGCGGGGCATGAGTTTCTCCTGGCAGTAGTCGCGGAAGGAGTCCCGGATCATGATCTCCTCCTCTGTCAGCTGACCCTCCAGTTCCAGGGCGTCCCGCCAGTTGAATGACACCTTGGCTGAGAGTCAGAACATGTACACACACACGTTGGTTATGTCACCATAACATGTGGCAACAGAACGTGTGAAGGAATCTGGACAGACAAGTGTTCAACTCATTAAAGCTTTACTTACGTGCCTTGGCCGGAATTTTGATTTCTTCCACATCTGGAGTAAGACAAATAAAAATGTCCTTCATCGTATGCAAATTTTAAACTACGTATGTCTGTTTTTTGACTTCCTGCATTTGCTTTTTCTTGGTGGTAGAAAAAAAGTCACACACTCTAGCTTTATATCCATCAACGTTTTAGCCTTAAGCCTTTGTCGCGATCAAAAACCGGCTTGGCTTTAGTTGTTGATCTTGAAAACACCCGAGGGCTTCGATTAAAAAGAAAAATGCACACAGAGATGAAATGTGCAACAATCTAGTCATATCACCCCTTGGCGTGTGTGACCTTTCTACAATATGCTTCCCCCTTTGGACGAAAAAGTCCAAAGGGGGCACTAAATATTTAAAAAATTGAATAAAGAATTTCAAATATACCTCTGGAAGCTGCAGCAGCTGTGCCCTGGGCTCTGGACACAGTGACAGCAGCACATTTTTTGCTGTTTGACAGCAGACGAGTGACAGCACCTCTGAGAGCCATAGGTCTACTGATAAGGAAAGTGAGATATGAAATATATATTAAAGTTTGCATATTAATGTATACACACAAACAATGTAAAGGCACAGGTATAGGTACATTTCTGAGTTATTAAGACATTGTTATGTAATAGACAATATCGAAAGCTGAGGTGCCAGACAAGTGAAAATCAGAACAATTTGTCCAAATATATCAATCATTACTGTTTCCTTATCTACCCATGTAAAATGCCTCATAGTAAGCTCCTAATATAGTTGTTTTTGTTATTACTGTATTATTATCACTCCATGCAGCACAGACAATAGGGGCTTCGGTTAGAACACTATTAAAAATACTTTCAGCATGAAGGAAAGGTAAAATTCAAACTGAAAAAGCCAGTTTGTAATGTTTGACATTCATCAGGACAAAGGAGCCTGTTGTCCCCCCGCAGGCTGTTCAAACACCTGCAGTCAACTTGTCCTTGCAACAGTGTAAATGTTTAATTAGTTTAAAGAACAGTACCTTTTTCCTCTTGGTGAGTTTGTGTGATGATCTTGTGTCTTTTCTGCGGTGGTCCGCTGAACGTTAAATCATCGCTTAAATAACACTCGGTGACGTCACAGGGATACGTAATGTCACACACGGGAGCCCTTTTCCTCCATGACAGTTGAGGCAAAGACTCGGGAGCATACGGTTGTGCAACGCATGGAAGTTATGCAACCAACTTTTTTGTCTTGACTATTGAGGCAACTAAAGTGTATAAAATACAACTTTTGGAGTTTTCTTCCGTTGTGATTGTTTGGTGCAGCTCCCTCCACCGTGCATAGCACACTATTTGAACTTCTAGAGGGTGTGTGAGCTAAAACTTTCAGCTCATTTCCACACCCAAAATGGCGTTTCTGGACTGCTGTGGGAGCACGGTGTGTGGAGGGTGTCGGCCCACGCCCTTCCAGCTCATTGGCTGGTAAAATAAGAAGCCATGTGCAGACCCTGAGTGCTGTGTGAGTGCCTGTACCCAACTTTTGTAAGTGACTCTACAGCTGACCTGAAGACAGCTGACAACAGACACAAACAACAGCAATGACCTCAAATCAGGTCTTTGATCTTGACGAAGACTAATTGTGTAGTATATGGTCATCAGCCTAATGTAAGCCCCTGGACTGTAAAGAGAAAAGACAGATGACCCTCTTTTTTTCTGGATAAATCATAAACATTAAAGTTCATTATTGACATGAAATCAATTGACTTTACCAAAACATGTGTTTGAAAGCTTGGTAACAGATATTTTATGTGTGACTTGAAACCTGATCATGATCGTGATCTTGTCATACATTTAAATTATTCATTGTCTTACAGGCACACCCTCACCTGACACTATTGTGGCAAAAGGAGTGAATCTGACTTCATGTGGTATAGGAGCCATATCAGTCATTATGACCAGTTTAGCTTCTTATGAAATGGTGTTTCCAGATAATATTCACTGTATGCTTACTCATGATTACTCAGGGTATCCTGAGTATCCTGCTCCTGTGATCTGAATTGCTCATGATCTTAAGATTCATACTCCAAACAAACTGGAAGCAGCATATCACCAGAGTAACCGCTGAGCACTGGTAACCGTAGCTGCTGTTAGCAAGTTAGCCAAGTTAGCTGTGTAGTAAGTGATGCTGGGACTGTTCACTGATGATCAGGGGAGCATCAGTGTTGTTTACAATACTAGCACAGGAGCTTTGGAACTTTTGTTATTTTTTTAAAATGTTTTAAGCTAACATTCTTACATATTGCTTTTAGTGTCTTGCTTCCTCCTTATTTGAAGAATTTTACTCTCTTTGAGTCACAGTAGGTGTTAAAAGGAATAGTTGTTTAGTTGTAGGAGAGTGGGGACTGTGTTGCAGTGGTGGAGGAGGAACTCACATCCTTACATGAACGTAAAAATATCACACAACACAACACCCTATAATAACTCCATTAAGGAGGCAAGCCCTGCATCTAAAATCGTATTTAAGTCGATATACATAAAAGATTAATCAGCAAAAGGTATCAAAAGACAAGTGCTGTCAATGATATCTTTTTACACATATTACAGTATTGGATCGATATAACTCAAGCATTAACATTAAATGGCGTATTTGGTCAGTGTTAAGCTTATTACACATATTATATCCTGCTTTGTACTAGTTTAATCTTTCAAAATGAATCATGTTTAATGCGATGAAGCACCCTCCAGCTGACTGGAAAAAAAGAGCTACTAAATAAATACAGCTGAGAGGACCATTTTCCCTCTCAACTTAAGGTGAGAGGTATAAAGTGGCATTCAAATTCTAAAGTTACAGCTCAAAAATGTGCCTCTAAATAGGCCTAGAACTATATTCCCACCACTGCTGTGCTCTTGTCAGTGGGTGTATTTTCTCACACATACGCACACAGTTACATATAGTCCATGGGCCAAAGGCCAAAATTTGACTTTTCTGTACCACTCAAGGTGGCAAAACCTAGTAACATTTTTTGAAATGGTACATGTCCATAGATGATATTTTGGTATGATAAGTGGTAGCTTTTTGACAGTTATCAGCACATGAAGTTAAACACCCCCTACAAGAAATAGGCCTCCAGGCGCGGGTGCATATCCTACTTCATGCTCATTTGTTAGAGCTTTACTCATCTTTTATGAGGGCATGTTTAGTAGCATTTTAAAGGGTAGATTCATAGCTTTCATTCAAACCGGGTTTTGGGCCTGTCTAAAAAATACAAAGGTCACATGGGCTCTTCAACTGTAGTCTTTTTTTATAGCACTGTGACATGTAGGAACAACATTGACACAAATAACAAACACTGAAATACTCACAGGACTGTAACAATTTAGGAAATGTATAATCCTCCCATATTATCCTACTATGAGGGGTGATTGTGGGCCTTAAAGTGGAACATGGGCCCAGGTGAGAATTGTCAATAATTGCTAATTGTTTGGTATTTTCAAAGAGTCTTTATTTAGCAGGCAGATTAGATCAGTAGTTTTGTATCCTAATTATCATCATCATCATCATCATCTTCATAGTCCAGGGTCAAGGCAACTTCATCTTCATCTTCATCTTCCTCTCTCTCTCAGTAACGTGTAGGGCTGGGTATTGTTAAGAACCTCACGATTCGATTCGATTTTGATTCTTTAGGTTGGAATTCGATTCAATATCAATATTGATTTAAATGCTTCGATATCGATTCTGTAATAAGTAGTAATAAATAAATAATTCATTAGAGTACCTGTACCTGTACCTATTTTTAGTTTTAAAAAACTCATCTTAAATAAAGTTCTAGTTCGAATTGAAATGTAAACAAAGGTACTCGATGTGTTTAGTTATAAAATAGTGCAACCATAGTTAAGCTGAGAAAGTTCTATTGTTTCTGGGACTGCATGGTACATTTTTGTCTGACATTAACACAGACATAACCGCGATCCCTCCGCCCTCCGGCTAGATGCGAGGGGGTAAACGTTGACACTGATCCCCCCTCTCTCCCCGGAGGAGAGTGCTACCCACAGGCGCACGGTGCAGCGGCCAGGGTGAGACCGGCTACGCTGGGAGTTTACTGTCTCTGAAAAAGCGGTGCATCAGACATCGGCTACCCAACTCCGCAGCTCCAACGCTGTTTCCGTGGCGCATCACCCTCCAACCCTGGAGGGAGGTCGCGGGCAAGGCGCCTCCAGCTGCTGGAGACGGGGACGGAGAGGCGTCCCGCAAGGGACAGCGGGTGGTCGGGGGCTGCTGCTTGCCGGAATCGATTCAGAGGATTTTCTGAATTGATATTGGATTGGGAAAAAATGCTAGCTACACAGGTGTTGTTGCATGTGGTTGAGGTTGAGGTCTCTCCCTCGATGGCCTTTTTAGTGTTTTTCCCCGATTTTGACATCATGCCAGTTTATATTAAGTTAGTGGCGTACACTGTCTTACTGTAGGCTAGTGGGCTTGATTTTTAGAGTTAAAATGCGGGAGTGTGAGATTGCCCTGTCGTTCACATGCTCACCTAACCGGAAGTCCAGTTATTTTATAGTTTTATTGTCACACACACGCGTGACACTGGTCTAATGTTTTTTTAAAGTTACAAAAACACCGCCTGTACGCCTCAGGCACAAGCTCATACACACAAAGGATAGCGCTCTTTACCTTATCATAAACCAGACTCTACTCAACTGAACAGGCCTCCTGAGTCTTACGAGTTAATTTGTATTGTAACAAAATGGCATAACACATCCCTTGGCCACTGCAAAGCAACTGCAATATGCTCAAATGTACTGAAATATGAGTCTATCGAGGAAGTCAACATAATTCACTGTCCACCACCAATTGTACCCAAGAAGTCTACCCAATCGCAGTCAGGACATCAAACCAGATAAGATTTCACTAGAGACAAATTGCTTGAGGCTGTGCTCCAACCAGTCTCTCCTATCTGACATTCTCCCTCAGTACTGAACTTAAAGTACTAGGGGGGCTATGGAACTGCCAATCTGCAGTCAAGAAGGCAGACACCATTTCAGCCTATGCCTCCCTGCAGACTCTCCACCTCCTGGCCCTTCCCGAGACCTGGATCAATCCTCACTCACTTCAGGCATTATTCCAGCTCCTTTCAAGACAGCCACAGTTAAGCCACAGTCTTTCGGCCCTCCTCATGGTGACTGAGTCACTCGGTGCCGCCAGAGCCTCATCCAACTTGTCAGTCCTTATTCTCCTCGATCCTCTGTGTTTGACACGGTCAACCACCAAATCCTTCTCTTCACTCAACACTCGGCTGAACTTGGCATTGCTGACTCTGTTCTTACCTGGTTCACATCATCGCATGTTCAGGTCACATGGAACAGCTCCTTGTCCAAACACTGCTTTCTGGAAACTGGTGTCCCTCAAGGCTCAGTATTAGGACCGCTTCTGTTTTCACATTACACTAGCTCACTAGGTTTTGCAATCAGATCGCATGGATTCTCTTACCACTGTTATGCTGACGACACCCAACTTTACCTCTCTTTTCCCCATTCTCTTCCAACACCCATGTTGCAACACGCATCTGGTAATGTTTAGCAGACATCTCTGCTTGGACAGCAGCACATCACCTCAAACTCAACCTTAGAAAAATTGAACTCAGGGAAAGACTGTCCTCGCATAGACCTGTCAGTCACTGTCGAGGATTTCATGGTATGGCCTTCGTTATTGACGAGGAGCGTCGGCATTACAACACCGCTACTGTGGCCCGATCCTGCAGATTTGCCCTCTACAACATCCACAGGATCCGATCTTTCTTCACAAAAGATGTGACGCAACTCCTGGTCCAAGCTCTGGTCATCTCTCGTCTGGAGTACTGCAACTCCCTCTTGGCTGGACTCCCAGCCTCTGCGACTAAACCGTTGCAGCATATCCAGAACGCTGCAGCGTGCCTCGTTTACAATCTTCCTAAATTCTCCCATGTGACCCCCTCCTCTGTGACCTCCACTTGCTGTTGCGGCCCGCATCTGATTCAAGACGATGGTGCTGGCCTTCAAGGACATCAACAGAACTGCAACCGTCTACCTCCACACACTGGTCAGACCACACGCCCCAGCAAGAGCACTTCGCTCTTCTACATCAGCTGGCCGGTTGTTAACCCCATTGCAGAGAGCAAACAAAGCCCACTCAGCGAAGTTGCAACTCTTCTCTGTTTTAGCACCTAAGTGATGGAACGAACTCCCAACCGATGTCAGGACAGTGGAATCACTATCCATCTTCCGCAAAAGACTCAAGACTCATTTGTTCAGACTTCACCTCAACCCCACATAGCATGACTCCCTCCCAACCCCCTTTCCAAAAATTTAAAAAAAATTTAAAAATATATGCACTTGTATGTTCGTATCATAGTACTTGGGCACTCATGCACTTAAAGAATCTTTGACAAATAGCAGTTATGATCCTCAGATGAGGGCTTGAAAATTGTTTCTACATCTCTCTTTTGACAAATGTACTCATTGTATGTCGCTTTGGACTGAAGCATCTGCTAAATTCCCTAAAGGTAAATGTAAATGTCAACTTCACACTCACGAACACCGAGATCAAAGAAATACTTAGGAATCAGGAAAAAGACAGGGCACCGACAAGAGAACAGACTGTGGCCTTCTGAAGTTCCGGCTGGCTCATCTTAATGGCAGTCTTTGCACCCCATCTTTAAGCTCCAATTTCCTACACCTGACTGGTAATGAAAACAAATCACAATCACCACCTCTATCATCAGCAAACTTGATAATACTGACACCTGATACCACACACAATTGTTAACTTCCCAGCCTTACAAGAACAAACTCATCAGATCCTTCCTATCATAAACCATACCTGTTTATCTTCTGGAGCATGCCAGGCTCGAGGCAACTTGAGAGGCAAACTAGCAGCAGCCAAGGCCCTGAACTGCCTTCCCCCACCAGGGAACTTTATCCCATTACCCAAAAGAAAAAAGAAAAAAAAGAACGCCTGAAAGGCTGAAAAACAACCCAGCTGGACACCCACCTATCTTAACTGATGAGCAGTTAAATATTAAATATTAGGATAAAAATCTACTGATCTAATCTGCCTGCTAAATAAAGACTCAACCCATGTTCCAATTTAAGGCCCACAATCACCCCTCATAGTAGAATAATATGGGAGGATTATACATTTCCTAAATTGTTACAGTCCTGTGAGTATTTCAGTGTTTGTTATTTGTGTCAATGTTGTTCCTACATGTCACAGTGCTATAAAAAAAAGACTACAGTTTAGGCGAAAATTGTGGAAAAAGAGCTGTTGTTGACAGTTTGAAGAGCCCATGTGACCTTTGTATTTTTTAGACAGGCCCAAAACCCGGTTTAAATGAAAGCTATGAATCTACCCTTTAAAATGCTACTAAACATGCCCTCATAAAAAATGAGTAAAAAGTAGGATATGCACCTGTGCCTGGAGGCCTATTTCTTGTAGGGGGTGTTTAACTTCATGTGCTGATAACTGTCACAAAGCTACCACTTAGGATGAGTTATCATACCAAAATATCATCTATGGACATATCAAAAAATGTTACTAGGTTTTGCCACCTTGAGTGGTACCAAAATCTGGTCTGGCCCATGGACTAACAGAAGTGTTAAAAATAACGCTCGCTAATTCAATTTAAATTATGAGAAGGAAACCGGTCAATTTAAAAGTTTTTCTGGACGCATTGAGTCCATTAGACACACACTACTCCTCACAAACACTCCACACATTCCTTTAAAGAAGCGGCCAGACCAGATGGTTTTGTCCCGCTCAGACGCGCTCTGATTGGCTGCGGCAGCTGTCCGTTAGCAGGCTCTCCTCTGCCATTGGCTGGCTCGTCTCTCCGTTAGCTGGGAAAGCTTCGTGCCTCAGTTTGGTTTGGGATGGTCTCTCTGTCTCCCTCTCTCTCTGTGGCAGTCTGTTATTGATGTTTCTTTCCTCGACATTTCCATGGTAACTGTCCTGTCTAAGGTCTGAACAGCAGCCAGGAGCCGAGCCGTGTGTGAGAATGGAGCTGGAGGAAAAAAACCCGGACCCTAAATACGGTAAGAACAGCTTTATTCTCATGTTTTCTCCTCCATGTTTGCTTTTTCTTCAAACGGGCGAAGAAATGGAAACAATGACTGCGAGGGATGGGAGGGTGTGGACCACACGGGTCTCGTGCGGCTCTCTAGCCATCCTCATCTCCCTCAGCCGGCTGTTTTTCAGACGAGTTCTCGTCTTCAATCAACGAGAAATGTTATGAATCACTCTCCAGTTTCTCAATTGCCAATCCACTGTGAACGAAGGCAACGTGCTGTAAATGGGTGGTAGTGTTTGGCTAGTTGGCCCTATGTTATCACTTTGCATTATGAACTATCCAGTTCAGCCTAGTTGTGTTGATTTTGCTATTACAGGAACTCTAGGTTATCAGCCATACAAACAAGGCTTGTCTCGACATGCTTATATATTAAATTGGCTTCATATTCAGGTTACTCTATACAGTAGGAACACTGAAAAACAGGCCTCACAGGAGAGGAGGAGTGGATAATAGGCTCTGTTTGGTTTATTGTATTTTCCCCTGGGCTCAAGAACCATTTGGTGTCTTGTAGACTCACATATGGAAATTCATCCACACAAACACATGCACTTTACAGACATTTATCGCTTTTGTTAATGCTGAATTTCTTCATGGCCACATTATGGAAAACCCATCCTCTACACCAGCCGAAGACATGACTCATCGGTGCTTATTATGTGTGTCACACATGCATCCTCTCCACTTGGCACCAACTTATCAGCCCACAGCCGCCCTGGTGTGGTCTTCTCGTGTCTGGGCCGGGTTGTTGTTCCTATGGACTGTTGAGTCATGAAGTTTTCCCAACCAGTGTTATTCTTGCTTTAATACCCCATGTCACTGTTGCTACATGGGAGGACAGCCATAGAGCGCTTACAAGCAATCCGCAGTCTCCACGCTGGTATTCCACTGGGAAGACAACACTAATGCTTTCTGACTGTGGAGTTGTTGCTTCTTTCACAATGTAAGATGCTCCCAACAGCCAACACCCACAATGTAAATTGCCAATCCCCTCCGCTCGATCCACGCCGCTCCCACTGTGGAGCATTTCCACATTGCTTTCCTGTTACCATGTAAACTGCTCCTTTTCCTCGGCTCCCCTCCCCCATGAAGGCAGAGAGGTCAAAAAACACGGCCCTTTTGAACCGGAGATAAAGGTTTATACGATACAAACGCACAATGCACATTCCAGCTCTGCAGAAGTCCAAAACAGCAGTTTTTATCAGCAGAGTTGAACCTTTCTCTGATTGCCTGCTACGTACACTTTCCCTCTGTCAGCCTAGGTGTACATGCAGGCGGGGAGGCAGGCTGCAGCCTGCACTGCCTGGATTGTGTTCAGCCTTGTCTGTCCGACCCACTCAGCAGACACAGTCAAGACGCTTCCAGTCAATATCAAGCTGGCAAACACTCAGTTGCACTGCCACACACACTGCATTTACCCAGTACCCAGACACACAGCTGCTAAATGTTTCACAATGAGCGCTTTGAACTTTAGCTTGTGAAAATCAGACAAATTGTGGCTGTATGATCCGAGTACAGAGAGACAGTGATCGGAGCCAGTGGTTGTCAGGTTTTAAGGATTTATCTCTGATAAAAGAGACTTTAATGTGTTTCCTCCTTCCTCTTTAAGATCATGTAGGCCAGTGACCTCATTAGGAGCTGACAAACTGTAGTTTTTTTTAGGCAGTTACAGCTGTTGGATACAGCAGTAAAAGAGTCGTACATATCTCTGACTCCAGCAAGTGCCATAATCTTTATCTGCATGCTCTGAATAAAAGGATAAAAATGTCAGGAAAAAGAGCAAATAATGTCTCACATGTCTTCTTGAACATACAGACAGACACACACGCACCAGCATGCACCCACACACACACATGCACTCACGCGCACACACACACACACACACACACACACACACACAACCACAGGGCCCACTAACCCATTAAGGTAGCCAGGGAAAGGTTCATCTGATAACCCCTCTGGGCCCATTAGTGAATCACATCAGTCATGACATCATCACTTCCTTTATCGCACACACACACACACACACACACACACACACACACACACACACACACACACACACAACTGTGACTAGAAAAACGTATCATATTATCCGAGGATGCAGAGACTGTCTCACCACTTTGAGCATTTGGTTTTGGTTGTCATGATCTTGTGATTTTCATGCTGAATGCAGACTGAGATCATCTGTTCCTGTTGGTTTTCAGCTTCAGGGCACCTACTGTATGTAATAACCTGCCTGAGGAACTCAACGCAAAACAAAATATCAGCAAATGTATACCTTTATGAAACATCTCTTCCCTCAGTTGCTGCATTCACTTAGATTGACATTGGCAAACTACTGTCACATTGATTGTGCTAATTAGATGAACAAACAAGACTAGTTACAATACATTTGGCTATCTTCACACAACCAATATGCTGGAATGCTTTTCAGCACAATCAGTGATTGTTTTATGGCACAAAGCAGCAGCTCTAATTGAGCAGTGCCTCTGACGCTTGCAGATGGTCCTCCGGAAGGAAAAATCACTGTCAATGTTTATTCCCCTCAGTAAAGAGAAGGAGGAAATGTGTAGAAAACACGATATGATGGTAGGGAGGGGGAGTACAACCAAACAGCAACAGCAAACCCTTTTAACTTTTTATATAAATACCATGCAAACAATCAGTAATAAAATTGTTTCTGACTGCAGCCAGAAAACTAAACACCTCAGCACTTAGTACTGTGGTAATATATGCAACTTTAAATGGTGCTGTTGTCTTTAAATAAAACACACTATTCAGCGAATTAAAAGAATTCAGAAGTAACTGTGCAGGCAACATTTTTGATTAACAACCCCTCATTTTACTGTACTGTAACTGTAAAGACCAATCAATGCATGGATATCATCGGCCCATTTGAGATTATATAAGATAGAATCTTTTGTAAGTGAGACCCAGTCTAGCTGCGTTGACGATGTAACATCAAATCAAGTCGCAATAACAGCGGAAAGTAGAAAAATTTTATATGCAGTGTGTAGACAAAGGAACCATTTTTAGGCATGTGTAAAGCACCTGCAGCTGGCAGTGTTCACTTCCTTTATTCCACATTTAAATTAATTTAAAGATATGAAGGTTTTGAGTTTAAACTTGGCCTCAAAATTCAATTTCTATGGGGCTCCTATACAGGTCAAGGACACCGAGTTTCTTAAGAACAAGGTAGAGTCTGTATGTGCAAAGACATGGCACTGTGTATGCAACAGGCATGTGAGTGTGGTCAATAGTTAGTATTGTATTTCACTCTATGGCATGCTGTCAGTCTGTCACATGGCGACGGAAGTGGGCAGACCAGATCACGGGCATATGCCACCAGAGAACATGTAGGACGGTCTTATCTCTGTTGTACAGCTCCCCCAACCTTTTTTTATGTCACATACACACATCATAACCAAATCATTGTCTTAACAGTGCACAAAAACATTTCAAGAAATCTTTGTCCATTGTTTAGCAAGTCACTGATGTGAAGTTTGCATAAAAAAGCACGTACCAAACTTGAAAATACAGCTAAAAGTAGAAACAGGAAGCTGAGAAACCATTAACAGAGAGACATAAATCTTACTGGATGAGAGTTAAAGAGAAACCATTTAATGGCCATTTGCAGTGTCTGTTGTGTGACACTGACGTTTTTTGAGTCACGTGACCACTGAGGTTAGGGTGAGCTGCTCTACGTGCAGTTGCGCAATGTTAAAAAGCTGTAAGTTCGAGAAACGGTGATGAAATTTAATTTAGTACAATGAGTTGAAGCCCAAAATAATTGTTATGATGCCGGAGTGAAAAGGCTGTCCCTCAATTTTGGCAGCAGCAGGTTCACAGGCGCCACAAGTCTTTGTTGCTGTTAATGCTACTCTCTCTCATTCCCCATCAACAACGTTTTTACTTCAATTCCCCCGATGAGCCCTGAGCCAAGAGAGGGACAGAAGAGAGAAAGAGGGAGTAGGAGGTGAAGGCAGAGCTAATACACTGAAAGGAGGAAGTGAAGAGTTAGAAGTTAGAAGACGCACACCCTATACAGGAAGGAGACGTAAAGAAACTGGCAAAACACAACAGACTGAGAGAGATCTACAAAACCGTCAATGACAGAAACTGAAGGAGAAATAACGACAGAATGACAAAATACGAAAGACAAGGTACTGTAACAGTCTGAATGTATGATGAAGTGAAGGCAGATATACAGTACTTTGAAACACAAGTTCCAGCGATGCCTTTTGTGGTGTGCCAGTTGTGTGTGGGCAACCTGCGTATGTGTGTGTTTGTGAAGCAATGTGGTGTCGCAGATATATCTGCATGTAGAACTGGGTTGGCACTGGGCTTGCTTTCACACCCACTTGGAGTCTGTAACAGAGCTTAAGGAAGAGTTTGATGATTCTTCATCGTGTGAATTGTCAACAAGACGTCGACAGACACTTACAGTAATGTGACAGGATGTGTGGTTGCTCAGAGTCTGGCTTCCTCACAAGAGGATGTTGGTAGAAGAGTTTTTACGTCTACTGAATTCATAACCCAAGCTGATTTCCTGGGTAAAACATATTTAATTTGTAACTTAGAACATGAACGATAAGCACATTCATTCCCCTCTGTTTGAATATGTTGACTCGCAGTATTGGCTCAGGATGATCTCACTCTAGGCAGAGTGCACTTGGTGGATGTTTCTCCTCTGCCGTGTCTGAGGTGTTTCCATGGCGGCTGGTGATGTCCACAGGGAGCTCACCGTCCACAGGGAGCCATTTTGTGGGTTGCTAGGCATGACAGTCAGGCAGAAGAATCCTTTTGTTCTGGAGACCATCCTTTCTCTGTCAATACACTTGAACTTGTTTATACGCGTTGTATAGATGCTGATAAAGCACTGCAAATATGAAATACTGTGTGAATTAATGAAGACATGCTGTTAATCTGATAAGTCAATAAATTATTTGTTAGTGCTTGTAATCTGTGTGAAATAGCCAGACTAACACTAAGCTATTTAATTTTTTTGTGACTAATTGCCTTTTTTATTTAATTATGACAATATAATACTGCTGGGAATTGGTGATGGTGTGTAGAAATGTTGGTAAGTAGTTAATTACAAGACCAAATAACAGTTCCATAATCACGTAATATGCCATTTTAGACGTAAAATATAATAAACTATATATAGAGTGAAGGTAATTTGTGCACATTTACACTATCTTACTCAGAGATGCTCATAATATCCTTCACAATTTAGAATGATGTTATCATTATATCATTCAGTGCAATGGTGTCATGATGGTAATTGTACAGTTTTTATCATTTCATAAAATTCAGTTCAATTTAGTCCAAATTAGTGATTCCAGGTCGTTTTAACATGATATCATAATCATATATAAAAAGAGTTTTATCTGTTGGAGAAATATTTCTTTAAAAAGTGACTTAATTCCAACGTCAGCATCAAAAAACAAGTGATTCAAGGATTAGGGTGGAGTGATGATTTTTGAATACATAAATAGTCAATATTTAGAAAAACTTGTGGTAGTTCATGAGTATTTGGTTTCCTCCCTTGTTTTTACTGGTGTCTGAAAATAACACGATAGCACCAGTTGTACCTGCAGTTGGTGGTTAATGAGCTTCCCTTTAGGTCTTCAGTGGTTCTCTGAAAGTTCCTGAAGTGAAACCTCTAGTTATTGGTTCACACGTCGTAACGCATGTGTTATATAGTCATATTAGTCTTTGTCTTATAATTTGGGGAGAGAATAAATGTCAGTATATTTATGCAATGATTTATAGCAGGTGGCATTAACAAGCCTGTTGTCTCTTTTTATCCCCAGGGGAGTCCAGGAAGTTTGACCCAAACTTCAAAGGGCCAATTCACAACAGGTGAGACTCGTTTTTCAGTCACAGATCATAATTTGCTTCTATCTGTAATACAGAACGCCAATAACAATATTCTGCTCTCCTCTTTCCAGGGGCTGCACGGACATCCTCTGCTGTATTCTCTTCATCTTAGCCTTGCTGGGGTACTTTGCTGTCGGTATCCTCGGTAAGATTGATCCTCCATTAAAACAATATGTACTGATTCTTGTATTATTGTGTATATTATATATATTTTTTTATCTATTTAAGTCCATGAAAATTAAAACATGTTGTACATCTCCTCTGTGGTACAACATGGTTTATTCTTGCATTCATCAGGGTGGTGTATAAAGCTTTTCCCAGGTTTCTTAGAAACAGTCCAACGTAGATACCAAATACAATATTAATAGATAAAAAAAGAGAAATATGATGTAATATAATTGGTTAGTATATTATGTATCTGTTGATTTTAATGTTGTTTTTTATACCAAATAATTATGGTTATTGTCTTCTCAAATAACACATTGTGTACATATTGAAGACTAAATGCTTTGTCTGTCTGCTTTCCAAGAATGCCAACCTTTTTCAATGACTATACTGGCTTGTATGACTGAGTTTTATTTCTACTTTCTCATTTGAACTTGGAAATGTTTCTGAAAATTTCAGGTTGTTTAATTTAGTATTGATTGAAAGATTTGTTGATACAGAGGAGCAGACCAGCATGTGTTATTGTCATTTGATCTGATGTCCACTTTTGTTCTGAATGACTTGCATTTTTCTCCATGCAGCCTGGTCTCAGGGTGACCCCAGGAAAGTGATCTACCCCACGGACAGCAGGGGGCAGTTCTGTGGACAAGCTGGAACACCTCTGGAGTGAGTGACCTGACAATACGAGCATGATGTCAACACTATATATGTCTTTGAAAACCTCTCACATGCAGATTACTGACATTTACCTATAATACAGAACAAATAATAGGTTTGTTTTACTGTTTTCACGCAACAGAAAGAAGCGACTTCTGTTCTACTTCAACATCTTGAAATGTGCCAGTCCTCTGGTGCTGCTGGAGTTCCAGTGTCCCACCACACAGGTCAGAAACCATATTTACTTATCTTTCATGTGCATTGCAACATTTCACATTTCTTAAATCACGTTAATTGACATGATTGTATGTTGTTGTTTGTGTGCAGTTATGTGTGGAAAGCTGTCCTGACAGGCACCTTACACTGGTGAAAGCCAAGTTAGGCAACAAAGAAGACCGTGAATACTACAAGCAATACTGTAAGGATGGAGTGGACTTTGCCAAACTGGTACGTATTCATTAATCATGTTTCATACATGCTTAAATATAAATTAAAGTATGTCAAAACCTTTTTGGAAAAAGTACACTAAAGGCTGATTAACATGATACAGAGTCCACCGGAGATCCTGAGGGACAGCTTGTGTCCGGCCATGCTGATGCCCAGTAAACCCTGTAAGTGAGAAGCTTTTCCTGCTCTCTCTCTCTCTCTCTCTCTCTCCTCGTTTTACGCCACAATAATAGGTGCTGTGTCTGTAGATCTGTTGTTTCATAAAACGGATCATCTCCTCCTTCCGCAGTCACGCGTCGCTGCCTTCCTGCTTTGGGAACGATGAAAGGCGGGGTGGTGGTTGTGGGCAATGAAACCAGTTTTAGTGATGGAGAGGGCAACAATATCAATGCCACAGACGTGCTGGAGGCATCCAAGTGAGTCTGTTTCACTGTATGGTAACATACATTTTACACACAAAACATGCTTATATCATAAGGAAGCCAATCAGTCTCTTCGTGTTGCGCAGATTAAGAACTGTTTGACTGACATGCCGGTACAATCAGATTAAGTCAACCCGGAAAGTTGTAGAAGAAGTTCAACAAATAGTCATGAAATCAAAATAGTCATGAAATGCCTGATAAATCAGCAGGGGGCCCCTGACTACTGCTATTACTGGTAACTTTTTGATACAATTAATGCTGAAAATATGATTTATTTAATGATGAGTCATTGGCTATTTGACAGTCAATTTATCATTGTAAATGTAATCCCATCGGGTTGTGGATTGTTGGTTGAATCTACTTCATCTTCTCGTGCTCTTGGAGCTACTTTCTTTTTTTGACTGTCATCTGACAGTTCCCCATTATATCTCTCTACACTGATTTGACGGCCCATGTAATGGTCTTACTCACTTTGTGCGCTCATGTGTTCTTGCTGCATTGCTGCTTTGGTTTTGCTCTATTTGTATGAACCCTGGGGGGTCTATAGGTCAGTGTTTTCTATCAGCTTTATTCACCATGGGAGAGGTTGCAACAATCCCTGCATTTGTTTTTCGTGATTTATGTAAATAATATGTAGTTTCAATCAAAAGTCAGCTTGCCAGCTATATGGTTTAACTACTTCTATATATAGAAGCTATTTCTGTATGCTGATATAGTTTAGTTTTAGTTTAGTTTAGTTTATTGTGTTTATTTCGGTCTTGTAAGAAAAAAAACAAATACAATAGACAAATATAAAAGTATAAATACAAAACAAAACAAAACATAACAAAACAAAAACAAAATTAATCAAAAACAAAAACAAATCAAAACAAAAACACAACAAGCAATACAATACACTTTGACCGAAAAGGTGTAGGCTGAAGCATCAGCTTATTTTGCCTGCCCTTCTTAAATTAACATTTTCCGTTTGCTCATTTTAAAAATCTAGATTATTAACATTACATGCTTTTGCATGTGTAATTTCCTGATAAATGTGAGCATCAACTAGCTAAAAATGCTGATGCTCAGTGTGTTTCGCAAACATTGTTTATACTGTGATTAAACTAGCTAGCCACACTGTGCTCCAAATTGTTTCACTGATGTAACACGCACACTGAAAAAATGATTTAAGGTTAAAGGAACAGTATTAGTGTTATAGTTCTTTCTACACACTTTTGTAATTATCTATATAATTATGTCATTATTTCTTTTATATTATTTAGCCTTTATTTAACCCGGTTACTCACTTTTTGAGATCACAGATCTCTTTTATAAGGAAGACCTTGAGAAGAAAGGCAGCAACACAGAGTTACAACACTAAATTAACAGAAAACACAATCAAATATTCAGATAAAACACTTGCACACACACAACATGGACTCAATTGATTTCACCACAGTTTTAAAGTTGTTCAGTGTTACAGTATTCTGAAGTTTCAGTTCAGTCTGTAGATTGTTCCATGCAGTGGGTGCCGAAAACGTAAAAGCTTCCTTCTCTCAATTCAGTAGTGTCTTTGCGTGCTGACTTTGGGAACAACAAATGACAAAATGTCAAGAGAACAAAGACTGCAATTTCCATATTTGAAGTTTAAAAGACTTATTGATTCAGTTATTGGGTTATTTAACCTGACTGATAACCTTACTAAATGATGTTAGCTTCAGTTATCCATACTTGGAAGATGTCTACAATGTTAATTTTGGAGTGTTTCGTTTGTGGTTTTTGATTTTTTTCCTTCTGTTACAGGAAATCAAATGTGGTTGTTGAAGCTCGCCAGGTGGCTATGAGAATCTTTGAGGACTACACTCAGTCTTGGCACTGGATATTGCTGTGAGTCTGTCCACTTTTTAGTAGTCACAGTAACAGAAATGTGTTGTGTAGAACATCACAAGACAAAATGTTATCTATACTTACAGGCAAAACAACACCAAGTTATTCCTTATTTACATATGAACTGTTTTTTATCACCACTAAACTGATCCAGTCAGCTAACATACTGAAGCTGTCGAAACACACACAGATACCATGGCCATTAAATGTCCTCACTTAGTAAATGAAAAGCATGGGATCAAGACCGTCTTAAGCCAATTGATCACTTTGAAACCAGAAAAATGCATGACTTCCAAGATCACATGAAAAAGTGCTTAACGACTCTGCTCTTAACTCTCAGTATGTGAAAACATTTGATGTGTCCACTCTGCAGTGGTCTGGTGATCGCCATGGTGGTCAGCTTGATTTTCATCGTCCTGCTACGATTCTTGGCCGGCGTCATGGTCTGGGTCATGATTGTTTTGGTTATTCTAGTCATTGGATATGGTAAGTCCTCAGCCTCTGTAGATCATAAATGTTTATATCTTTGTTACTGAATAAAAAAAAACAAGTATTGTTATTTATTTTTATTTTTTTTAGGAATTTTCCACTGTTTCATGGAGTTTAGGAGTTTGAAGGGAGAGCCGGGCGCTGACGTCACCATCCGTGACCTGGGTCTGCAGACGGACTTCTCTGTCTACCTGCAGATCAGACAGACTTGGCTGGCCTTCAGTACGCACAAACACACTTAATTCTTTATTTGATCTCGTATGAAATGCTGTTAATCTAATGCCTTCTCTGGTTTGCAGTGATCATTCTGGCTATTGTAGAGGTCATCATCATCATGCTACTCATCTTCCTCAGAAAGAGGATTCTGATTGCCATCGCACTCATCAAAGAGGCCAGCAGGTCAGTCTGAATCCCAGTATGGCTTTGTGCAGCATCCTTCCAATATGTCTTCTCAGCAAAGGGTACAAAAGTGAGCAGACCTGTTCACATATTTTAACTAATATTTTTAACTTACAATGGATTCAGCGAACATGTCATCTGGGGGGGGTCGCTCATTGTGACAAACCCACAGAAAAGTACCACCCAACTCTGCAGTTCACCTCAGCTCCACAAAGCATTTACGCTTCTTTCATCTCATTGTTTTGGTTTTATGGCCCACAGATTAACATCCTAGGTTTAGTCTCATGGATATTATCAACCTGGTTTACAGCTGTTGCAGGCAGATGTGTTCAGCCAACCAGTTAAGTCTACCTGTTGAGCAAGAAAACGACAGATAAACACAGTTAGCAACAAGCTTGTGAGGACAATAGAGATCTTAGCAGCTAAATATCCATCCATCCATTGTCTGTAACCGCTTCATCCCATTTATGGGGTCGCGGGGGTTTTTGCTGGAGCCATTCCCAGCTGTCTCTGGGCGAGGGCAGGGTACACCCTGGACAAGTTGCTAGCTCATCGCATGGCCTTCACTGATGGCAGAGGCCGCCATGCAAGGTGTCAACCGCAAAAGCAGCTAAATAGCCAAATGTTAACCTCAGGAGTTGGTTGAGACAAAAACAGAGCTAAAATGAGGCTGAATATTGGACTTACATTCATCAGGTGGCCAGAAACATAACTCCAAATGAATACTATTGTGCTGTGTTTCTGCTGGATGTGCATATAAGCAGCTGTTAGCTAACACCTATAGCACAGTGGCGAACCGTGGCCCTGGACCCTGGGCCTTCACTAGGACCATCGGGCCACAATTTGCAATAAACAATCAAACAAAGCAATAAAAATAATAGCCAGAGTCCTACATGTGACATGCAAGGTCAGCATATCCTCCTGAGACCAGAAAGAAAAACATTTTTTTATACATCATTTAATTAATTGGGATGTAATAAACATATCACCAAGATGATTTTCAAAAATGTTATTGATTTATTGTTTATAACCTGTCCCTTGCAGTGGACATCAGGGTCATTCTTTTCCACAAAAAGTACATTACAAGGCACGATTTGGTAATGATGAAATAATGCATTTTCCTTTTAATTCTTTCTCATTTGATGAATATTGGAAACAAATAAAAAACACATTTTAAAATCTGCTCTACTGCCTTGCTCTCTTCCTCCTCATCTCCTGACAGCTCAATGTCTTACTCTCCCTAAATAATCTTAAACAAAATCTTTCCTGCCTGTTTCCTGAAGTATGGGAAATGGTTAGAAATGAGAAGAAGCAAGTCCCACTGTCCCCCACAAAGGACATGGGTTAAAATGTGTATTTTGAAAGGCATAACATTAACATACACTTCTTATCTTCTATCTTAATATAATATAGTTAAGACCCTCATAAATAAAGATCAACATCCTCAGGATAAACAGAAACAATATTTCTTTATAAATTTGATCACTTAACACCCCCTTGTGTGTTACATCACTAGAAAGCCCAGGATGTGCTTTACACAGGACAATAGGACTCAAATAAACAGCATGCATGGTTTTTTTAAATAAAGACCTCAGTGTCATGTTAACCACAGTGGATAAAAATTAATTGCCAGGTCTTAATAAGGTTTCTTTGCCCTAAATGGCTTCACAACATACAAAGGCCATTCAGTAAAACAAGGCACACAAAGCTGGCTGTAAACAAAAAAGTGTTAAACAAACCAGAATATGTTTTATATTTTAGTAGTCACCTGGAATGGTTTTTAATAAACAGGTGTGTCTTGCCAAGAGTTAATTTGTGTTATTTCTTGCCTTCTTAATGTGTTTGAGACCATCAGTTGTGTTGTGCAGAGGTAGTGTTGGTACACAGTTCTATACAGTGAACCATTTAGCCATGAACACATTAAGAAGGCAAGAAATTCCACATATTACTCGACAAGGCTTACCTGTAAATTGAAAACCATTCCAGGTGACTACCTCTTGAAGCTGATTGAGAGAATACCAAGAGTGTGCAAAGCTGTCATCAAAGCAAAAGGTGGCTACTTTGAAGAATCTAAAATATAAAACATATTCTGGTTTGTTTAACACTTTTTTGTTTACTACATAATTCCATATGTGTTCCTTCATAGTTTTGATGTCTTCAATATTAAACTACAATGTAGAAAATAATAAAAATAAAGAAAAAACATTGAATGAGAAGGTGTGTCCAAACTTTTGACTTGTACTGTATGTTTAGCTGGAATAAAAGTAAAAGGTCCAGAATATTCATCTATTCCCTTGAAATATATTCCATCTGAACACATCAGCGAAAAGGGTAACTCTCAGTTGTTTATCAGTAGTTTCATCCAGTGGAGGCATCGCTGCAGCTTGTACAAGACATTACTGTTTTATTCTGAAATCAAGTACTCTGTGTGTGTGGTGATGAGGTTAAGGGTGCAAATGGGTGGTAGCAGATAGCTGATTGACACCAGTCATGTGTCTGTCATAAACCACATGGAGGGCTGTGGCATGTCCTTTGCTCAACATGTGGCGGCTGAGGTTCTGGTTTGGGCTAAGGGCAGCTGTGCGATGTGAATCACGAGGCCGATGTGCAGATAAAACCTGCATGATCTCACACAGCAGAGGGTAGTATCTGGACTCATGAGCTTTGACCTGAGAGTAGAGGTGAGATGAGACAGAGAGAGAAAGTGAGACAGAAAAAACACTTTTAGGTAGTTAAATCACATTTATATCAGTTATCGTCTGTGGGCAGATTGTGGTATGTCACAGGGGGACTGAAAGTTAACTGCAATGATGAGTGTCAGAACAATATGAGAAGAGTGTCGCATCTACTTAGAAATCATATTAGATATCAATGGAGGTAGCTGAATAGGTGCAATTCTCATATCCACTGACTACCATCCACTACCACTTAACGGTCAACAGTCGCAGTGATGGTGCAGTGGGATATGAACGCGTCACGTTTGTTCCTTACTTGAGCAGTCGTCTCTGGACCTCCTCCCAGGCGTTCTGGCGAATCTTGTTTGTGTTCATACGAAATAGGATGCGCAGGCCACACGTCAGACTGCTGGTCTCCTGCTTCGACAGGTTGGGCTTCGACTTTCCTTGGAAACCTTGACCACACACACAGATGCACACAGTTTCAGTCACAGCCATTTTATTTTTTCTATTATGATACATTATCTCCAAACCGCTTCAAGAAGCAACACAGCCTGAAGAGCTAATCACAGTCTAACTAAGAGTCTATTTCCTTTGACCTGGCAACTGAACAAATGCAAAGCAACAAGGTGCAGACAGTAAAAATGAAGTCCATCCTGCGATCTTTTTTAACAAAGTGTGCAATGGCTGGGTCATACAGCCCAGCTGGGATGTTTTTGAGCTGCTTTGGTTAAGCAACTCAAATTATTGAATAACGCGCTGCACCGGGCCCCTTGTCGGGATGGAAAAGCAGGCAGTCCCAGCAGTACAGCTTCTTGGTGCGCGGGCTACCCGTTAGCCACAGTAGCGGCTGTAACGTTAGCTGCTAGCTTGAAAATGCCTCTGGTAGCTCTCGCTAGATTGCATCAATCCTGGCAAGGCGGGTGATGGTCGACCTTTCTGGACAATTTCAAGTTTATCCTGAAAAGGCAATCTTGAAAATGGAGTTTCAATAAATCCAGTAATCATACAGCTTTCTTCACTAATAACCGCCGCCATTTCATATGCTCTATTTGTCTCCTGTTCGTTCTTCTCCTCACTTTCTCGCTGAAATCTTTCGCGGGTCGCCTTCTTTATATACGTTCATGCTAGGTATTCGCGAATGCCCGGAAGATGCCGTGAAATGATCCCGCCCCCACCTCAGCGAAATATGATTGGCTAAGGCACCTGTCAATGTCAAATTCATGCCACATTCACTTGAATTACACGGGTCTTCGTTGCTGCTACCGAAGGCCCTGCGATGGGAGTAATTTACCCAAAAATTGTGATTGGTCCATTTCTCGTTCCGTTATATTAACCCACTGTGTGCCAAGACAAGTGAGTCCAAGTTTGTAATCGCCTAATCTACAAATTATTAATATTATTTTAGTGAATAAAAACAAATAAATAAGTAAATAATATATAATTCAATACATTTATTTGGAGTACACAAAATTATTTCAATATTTTTTCTTAGGCCTTCACTGAATACCTAGAAGGCCCAGAGGGTTCCCATCTGTATAGCATAACAACATTATGTATATGTCTTAATAATAGTTAGAAGCACCCTTTAGTTCTTACGCTTAAACATCAGTGCCAGGCCGTGTTTCTTTGTTTGGGGAACTTTAATTCTACCCAGCTTGTTTCATAATGTTTCCATTGTTGTCGTCTATTTCAGAGCTGTTGGACATGTGATGTCATCACTTTTCTACCCACTGCTGACATTTGCCCTCCTGGCCATTGTGATCGCTTACTGGGCCATCACAGCTGTGTATCCTTACTTTTGTCCAGATGTTGACCAAATATGAGCAAAACATAAATGTGTCACTTTATTGTTATTCACTACTTTATTTTTTCATTTTGCAAAAACAAAAAAGATGCATTACCGTCAAATTGAATGATCATCTACAGTATATTAATTACTTAATTAATCCATCAATTAAACATTCAGTCCATCACATCTATATCACTTCTCTTCTTCTAAATGCTGTTGCAACATTTCCCTTATATTGATTATCTTTCCTGCTTTATTTCTTGTTTGTGACATATTTCCATAAATGTACAAAACTGATGCAGAAGAGTCATGATTGTGACCTTTTCAAATATATCCTCCCTTTGTTGACACAGTCTCCTTGACTCCTCTGACCAGTTTCTTGTCCACATCTAATGAGCAGGTTTACAAGGTGTTTAACAAGACTGATTGCGACTACTCACGAGAGACCTGCGACCCCAAGGTACGCTTTCAAATGTCACTGCCACGATATATGAACTGACTGAAGATAAGTTTGTGAATAAGTCTAAACACCTGTTCCAATTTGACACCATTTGGGAAGAAACAGTTTGATTATGTCACTGTTAACCTAGACATCATACCACTTTCCATCATGGTTTACTGAATTAAGGAATCTCCTCTTAAATTGTGTGGTCTGCTTCCTCCTCCAGACATTCAACACCTCCAATGTTTCAGCTCAGTGTCCTGATGCAGAGTGCCTGTTTGCCTTCTATGGTGGGGAGACCCTCTACCACAAGTACCTCATCCTGTTCCAGTTCTACAACGTCTTCCTCTTCTTCTGGTGCGCCAACTTTGTGACAGCCCTGGGCCAGGTCACTCTGTCGGGGGCTTTCGCCTCGTATTACTGGGCCTTCAAGAAGCCTGAAGATATCCCAGCCTACCCCATCTTTGCCTCGCTGGGACGAGCCCTCCGGTTAGAGGCTGAATTTGTGTTTGAATTTTGTGTCATGTGTGTCAGTGTATTTTCAAAACAAGCAAGTGGAAGTGAGGCATATGTTCGGTCAGTTGGTGGGTTACCTTCTCTGTGTGTTTGTGTAAATGTGTCTCATGCTCACAGTTGGCTTGTGTTTCTTCCTGCTGTCCAGATACCACACAGGCTCCCTGGCTTTTGGCTCTCTGATCCTGTCTTTGGTCCAGGTCATCAGGGTGTTTCTGGAGTACCTGGATCACAAATTGAAAGGTCAGAAGATCTAACTTCAGAACAGGATGACCGACCTATTAAATTACATGGCCGTGCATCCCCATCATTATTATATATTTATCAGTCTCTATGTTTACATGCCCTTTGTTTTTCTCCTATCACATTTTGACTCACTGTGCCTCTATGGAAACTCCATGGAGAAGTAGGGAGAACTCAATGTCATATAGCGACATTGAGTTCTCCCTGAGTTCTAATAGCGAAACTCATAATCCAATTTGATGATGATGATCATTTCTATTTATTAATTCTTTTTATCAAAAATTTAAAAAATAAAATAAAAAATGGAATCGATACATCCAACATTTTTAAATGCCCAAAGTACCAATAATTGAATTAATAAGGGCTCCACATGTTATACATATTGAAATATTTCGACCTTGTCTCACCCCCTAGCTGCTGGCTCTTCTTCCTGCAATTCCTCAAGCACTGTCACTATCAGCCCAGTGATTTTTGACTTCTCAGTTGCACTGAGGAGCACAGGATTAAATGTCTTATACAGGATCTGATTCGTGTGAATGGTTTTCATTTAGCAAGATTTCAAACGAGACATGTAGAATTAATTGATTTTGATGAATAAAATCATGAAAAAAATGGTTACTTTTACTTAAAGCAGCATTTGTAGTACATGTTTCATGCAAAGACCGTCTTAAATTTGATAACGATTTCTGGCAGTGAAAAACAATTTAATTTGGGCTTTTTTTTTTTTAAACAAAATATGAATTGCTGGTTAAGATGCCTGAAAGTGCTGAAAGTCAATATGTAACAGCGGCAAAAAAATTCAATTCAATTCAATGTATTACTGCTATATGCATCGACAACATTTATTTATTTCCCCCGCTGACTTTGTCTTGTTTGCACCTTTCATACAGGTAACCTTTTCATACTTGTGCACCTCTTCACATGTTTTCACACAGCTCTGTGTGTGCGCAGCCACTCGCAGGTGTATTTATTTATAGCAACAGGGACACTTACAGAGGTGCATGTAACTTTAACCCAATATCGATCTGAACACAGGAAGTAATCAGGTTATTATATGGTTTAAACACATCCAGTCATTTGTTCATTCAAGTAACTGTAACATTCTCGCTCTCATCCTTCAGGTGCTCAGAACAAGTTTGCTAAATTCCTGCTTAGCTGCATGAAGTGCTGCTTCTGGTGTCTGGAGAAATGTATCAAGTTTCTGAACAGAAATGCCTACATCATGGTGAGTTGTTGTAACAGGAAGCGGCTCAATCAGAGATGCTGATGCCTGGTGAGGTTGTAAAGTGGTAAATGTTTAATTATTTTTCTTCAGATTGCCATCTATGGAAAAAGTTTCTGCCCTTCAGCTCGAGACGCATTTTTCCTTCTCATGAGGAACATTGTCAGGTAGGATTTCACTAGCTTACATTAATCACAAGCATAAGACTACTATGGGTATTAAATAAATCAAGCTATTCTTCGCCCAATTTAATTTGATATACTCTCATGTTCTCTAACTGTGCCAAATTCAACACAGGGTGGCTGTTTTGGATAAAGTGACTGACTTCCTGCTGTTTCTCGGGAAGCTCCTCATCGTTGGAATTGTTGGTAGGAAGGCTTTTTATTTAAAAAAAATGTCTGTAAACTGGAGAGAGATCTGTCTGGATTCCTTATTTAAATCCACTAACTGACATTTTTCTTTATTCTGTACAGGGATTTTCTCTTTCTTCTTCTTCTCTGGAAGAATCAAAGCAGTGGAGGAGGCTGCTCCATCTCTGAACTACTACTGGGTGCCAATTCTGGTGAGCAACAGTTATATTAGTATGATTTCATCCTTAGTTTTTGAGCTCACCCGTGGGCTCTGATGCCACAGCAGAAGTCTTGATGTATGTGATTTTCTTCACATAGACGCTGGTAGTGGGATCCTACCTCATTGCCCATGGTTTCTTCAGCGTGTACGCCATGTGTGTGGACACACTGTTCCTCTGCTTCTGTGAGTATCATTGCCTTCATACAGATCTCCTGCAGAGCTCCCTTCTTCTTCCTGTTTTTCAAACACTCATACAACTGTGGAAAGCTGTTGTTTCTTCTTCCTGCAATGTTTCTGACTCATTTTCTCTTTTGTCTCATTTCCCCACTTTACTTTATTTTCAAAACATTCCCTTTATTTCATGTTTTCATTTCCCCCTAATTTTCCATTAACCCGATCAAAAACACTAAATAAACACTGACGCAAAAGGTGAGGACTTGGAAAGAAATGATGGCTCATCTGAAAGGCCTTACTTCATGAGCCCCGAGCTGCACGAGATCCTCTCAAAAACAAAAAGGGTGGAGGAAGACGGCAATGCCGTTGAGCAAGTGGACTCTGCCAAGCAGGAAGACGAGGTGAAATTGGAGGAAGAGACCCCACTTAACCACCAACAAGATGGAGAGATCCAACTGAAAGAGCAGATAGTGCTCAAGCAGGACAATGAGGAAGAGGAGCCTCTGAAGTCCAAGATGGATTCTGAGGAGCCCAAAGAGGAGAAAAATGAAGAACAAAAATTGAGTGAGGCAGAGGAGGCTGAGAAGAAAGAAGAAGAGGGAGAAAGAGAAGAGGTGAAAGAGGCTGTGGAAAAGCAGGAGTCCAAACCGGAGGAGAAGACAGAGGAGGCGGCGCCTCCAGCTCAGGAGACTGAGAAAGACGAAACCGATGAAAAGAAAGAAGAAAAAGAGGAATCTAAGGAAGAAAATCCTCCCTCTGCACCTCAGGAGTAGATGTAAACAGTCATGTCAGGGCAAAAAAATTAGGCTTGGTGAACCTCAAACAATGAAAAAACTGTACAACAACTTTGTGATATGGACATGTTAAATGTGCGGCATACAAGCTTAAATTAAGGATCGCCTTGCTACGTGAGTGACGTCCAGCTGGAGAAGGTCGACATGTGAAGGTTGAAGTAGGTCAAAAAGCCCAGTGCATCTCTGTAGCTTGAACAAAATGCTCTCTTGTGTTGGTTTTAGAACAGTGTTGGTTTTATATTGTGAAGATCTGTAGAACATTGTGAGTGCTGAACCTGTGCCTGATTAGTGTCACTAATAGTTATTGTCTTAATCCTGTTATGCACTACAGAACCACCAAGTACCGTGTTTACACTCAGAACTAACGCATCACAATCGATGGTGAATCTCTTTCACTGTTTACAATAATACCAGCTGACGCCAAAATGTTACAGACATATTTGATATACTGTATGAATATTGGATCTTGTTTTTCCTATGGAACTTGTATATATACAGTTGTGTATGTCTATTATGTATTTTTTGGCTTCGGTCTTGTAGAGATCCTCGCCAAGATGGGATCCCATGTATTGTATTGCCACCTACTTGCCTTGGTATTTCGGACTGGCGTAAGCGCTGTGATTGTGTCGCCATGACGCAGCCATCGTGACCTTTCTGCAGACCCCAACGGTTGTTTACTGATCTCCCCTGGTCTCGTTCTGTCCCTATCCCTCTGTCTCTCGTTCTCTCTAAGTGCTGCATGGTGTTGACATGGCCTTCTGAATGCTCGCAACTAACCTCTCTGGATGCTTTTGTACCTCTTTTTCTTGTTTGTCACCTTGTAAAAGATGTAAGTTGATTTTCCACTAAAATTACTGATGACATTCCACATTTATTGGATGTAAATCTTAATAAAAGGTGATTGTATTTAATCAGAGTAGTTCTTTTATGGCACTGTACATGAGTTTGAAGGCGTTTTGGTGTTTGGAAGCAGGTGAGTTGTCCAACACAGTCAGCCAATACTTAAAGGATTTTGTAGATTTTGTCTTAAAGGGGCACTCCAGCAATTTTACGTGTTGAATGTCACTTTAATTGTCATGGGAAGTCCTACTCAGCCTGACATCACTCAGGTGACTTCAGGTGATGATAATCCCAGGTTGGACATTTGCTGACATGCATTTTGGAAAGTGTAGTGTTGTGGGTTTTTCTTACTTGACTCATGATAGGAGCTAGAATCAAGATATCGCTGCTTCTGCTGCATTGATTACGAGCTGTGGGTCCTAGTGTTTTTAACTTGCTAGAAGAAAGGATTTTTAGATACACAAAGATATTGCAAGACAAAAAGAAAAAAACTAACAATTCTTTGTGACCAAAATGTCTCTTTTCTTATCCCTTTCACGGTCCCAACCCCGAGCTTAGGAGTAGACTAGTATTTTTTTTTAATTATTATTATCAGAGTAATTTAACACCACCCAGAAAATATTGTTTTTGCTAACCTGTAGTGGTTTATCTTTCGCGTTCCTGGAGTGATGTTCAGGTTTACTTCAGGGCACCATGACATCACTGTTCTGTGTAGTGTCAAGTAGAACAAAGCAAACTTCAGACCACACCCAACAGACTTGAACATTTCAACCACAGAGGGCAGTAGAGCACTGCTTGTCAGCTTTGTGTTAAATTCCGTTTTGACTGACTTCCCTTAATTCATGGAACTGCAGTATTAGATTGCCGGAGTACCCCTTTTAATTCTAAGCCCTTAAAACAGATATAATGCTTTGATTATCTGAATAATAGATAGAAAATGTATGAATTAAAGAACAATTACATTACTGTTGAGTGTGAGCGTGATGTTTGGAAAATATGGTTCCTCAACTGCTTCTATCCATGTCACAGTGGAGGATCTGGAGCGCAACGATGGATCAGCAGAGAGGCCGTACTTCATGTCGCAGAACCTGCTGTCCCTCCTGAAGAAGTCCAATGAAGAACCCAAATCTGTAGATTAGGTCACAGTTTTGTGTGTGTGTGTGTGTGTGTGTGTGTGTGCGTGCGTGCGTGCTTGTGTGCGTGTTTAAATGACAAGGAGTTACAGTGCCATTTCCTGTGCTACATAATGTATGTACAGTATTTTTGTGTCTTACTGCCAAATGGGATTCCATATGTTGTCTGTATGATATTATTCCTTTTGTATTTTCTTTGACTCCCTTACGTTTCTTATCAAAGGTGATTTGAATACAGAAGGAATGTGGAAGCTTGAGTTACAGATGATAACTGTAGATAATTTAAGTATTTCTGTCTTTTTGTTACATTTTTGTGATTATTCTGTCATGCAGTTTATGTGGAAGCTAGAATGGTCCAATATAGCAAAGCGTTCAAGAGTAAAGCTGTGCTTTATCAGTCTAACTAAGCATATTGCACTGTTCAAATTAATTCACCAAAGCAGGGTTACTAAACTGTAGGAAATTAAAAGCTCAGTATGATATCAAAGCCTTAAGAGATTACAAATGACCAGAGTGGTTTAACTTTGATTAGCAATCTTTATTTTTGAATACCTTTTTAGTTAAAACTCTCCACTGAATTTAAAACATATCCATGACTATTGTGCATATTTTAAGTTTGTAAACGTTTTGCATGATAAAAGTTTTTGTTGCCATGTCAGTGTTCAAAGGAGTAAACAGGACACTGCTTTTTAGGTTTATTTGGGTATAATGACTTGTGGATTATTGCTTCTATCAGTGTTGTCCCTCTTAGGAGGAAATTGTTTGATAAGATTGACATACAATATTTAAAGTATAAAATAAAGTTGTTCTCAAAGAATAAGCATGGAAAAAATTTACATAAATGGGTATTTTAAATGTACTTTAACCTTTAAATTGTGTTCAAATTTTTCATGACAATGACACAAATTAGACCGGGGATCCTCTTTTTGAAAGTTTCATGACAGAAAGTGTATGAAACACATGACCAAAACAGTCATACTTGATGGCATTGTGTTACATATGGATGGCATTAATAAATACATTTCCCATATTTGCAAACCTCTTTAAGGTCCCCACTTAGAGAACCACTGGTTTTCAGTCATTTGGCAAACATGGAATCAGCTATGAAATCTGTAAAGTGGTCATAGTTGGGTGTTACAGGCCTAGTAGCCATTGAAAGTGGACAATTTTTTTTGATCTCAGGCTTGATAGGCTTATTTTCTGATATTTGTAAAAGAAGGAAATCATTTGTGAATATGACTGAGTTGCTGCTGTTTTATACGGTTTTGAAACCTTCAGCTTCGCTTTGGAGTAGGTGCACAGTGGTTGCTTGGCAACGGGTGTCCGTTTGGCTCAAGCTAACAGGAGTAAGGGACAGATAGGAGTCTCTGCTAACTGTGTAAAACACGAACACAACAACAATGTCGTCCTCGGTTAAACCTTCGCTAGAAGACCAGATAACGGAGATGAAGCGTAAAATCCAACTACTGGGTAGGTTTGTTTAAAAGTAGTCTGGCCGTTGATTTCAGTTCACGCTAAAAGAAGTGCTCTTTGCTAGCGAGCTGGTGCATTCAGGTAACGTTAACGGTTACTGTAGAAGTTCTGTCAGTGTGCCTGTCAGGTGGTGGAATGCACATTTGTAAGTACATTTATTCAAGTACTAAAGTATACATTTGAGTTACTTATACTTTACTTAAGTATTTTTTATTTTGTGAAACTTTATACTTCTACTTTACTACATCTTAGAGGCATGAAATTGCACCTTTACTCCGCTAACATTTGTCTGACAGCTTCAGTTACTGTTCCGATCACAGTTTTTTCCTCCAGTTCCTTCACGTCCTGTGACAACCATGCATCTCCTGATGTGTTGATTTTGAATGTTTGTGATAAACTGGAGAATCAAAAGTTTCCTTCAT
Source organism: Sparus aurata (assembly GCF_900880675.1). NCBI lineage: Eukaryota > Metazoa > Chordata > Actinopteri > Spariformes > Sparidae > Sparus > Sparus aurata. The sequence goes on along the minus strand of NC_044187.1, from coordinate 30,393,870 downwards.
ATGTTGAGAACATTTCTCTTTCTTCAGCAAAATAAACCCTTTTAAAAAACCGTCTTGGATAAGATGGGAAATGCATTATCACAAAAATGAACATAATCATATATAATATGATGCAGTTTTACAGATTAAACCAACCAGTAGTATATGAAGTAGTGAAAATTAGTTCAACATTAAACAACTACAGCAGTAAAATGACACATACACATTAATGTAGCAATAATATTAATCAAAAATCATCAGATAAGATGGTAAAAACACAGACAGGGACATTTTACTGCAATATCAGTACTTGCTTTTGATACTTTAAGGAGCCTACTTTAAGTAATACCTGTACCATAGTTTTAAAGCAGCAGTTAACATTGTCAAAAAATGTGAAACCAGAATTGTTTTTCATTTAATAGATAATGACATTGAATATTTTAATGATGCATCGACCACCAAACTAGAAATGTCCACGTTATCTGACAGAAAAACATGTATTATTATCATTAATATTATCATCAGCCGTATTATTAGTGAGTAATGAGACGGTTTCGCCATTTTCATTAATGTAACCCTTAAATGTGTCCACCAGAGAGAGATAGAGCAGCAATCTATGAGAGCTCCCAGGCCACCATCCAGAAGAACAGAGACACCATCCATCAGCTGAGGCAGGAGAACATGAGGCTGTACAGAGAACAGGCTGAAGCTAATGCTGTGAGTCCCCCATGAAATACAGGCAACTTTCTCAGTTGTGAGAAAGTTGTCTTTCTCAGTTAAAAAAATTATACCCGACGTTCTTTTACAATCTTGTTCCCTTTGGTGTCTCTCCTCCCAGGGTAATGACAGAGGCTTGGAGAAGGATGCCTACCTCAACATGTCAGGGAAGGTGAGGGGATGGTGCCTAAATATTGTGTGTTATTAAAGTTCACAGATAACAATTAATGTTATATTGATGGACTTTTCCCCCCCAAAATATCCCCCACACTTTGAAATGGAAGAGTTCTCAGTCCAGTGTCAAACCATTGAAATGACATAAATAATAGGCTTGCTTGCAAGCATAATTCTGTCTTTCTTGTGTGACACACCCTCTCCCTGCCATTACCCTTCTTTAAGGCATCCCTGACAATGCTAGAACAAAGTGTGATGTCTAAGAAGAAGCGTCTCAATGCCTTAAAACACACCAACCAGACCCAGAAGCGCCGCCTGGAAGAGCTGAAGATAGAGTACCAGAGGCTGAAACCAGAGGGCAGCGGTGGAGCACAGTCTGCCGATGCTCGCATCTTGAAAAGAGAGGAAGATGCCATGGTAGTTACTACTATGGTAGTTTTTTTTTTTGGTATGGTGTTCAAATGCGCATGTTTACACCTTCTGTAAACAATGTGTGTCTTTCAGAAACTGCGGGTGCTGGAGAACAGGCTGGAGAAGACCCAGTTTAAGTGCGAGGAGGCTGAGAACATCACGATTAACTATGAGAAAGTCAAAAGTCACCTGCAGGTTAGTCCAGCACACACATTGTTTCTATACTCATGTTATTGGACATGTTGCAGGAGTGACACAACCCCCTTAATGATTTCTGACTAAAAATACACTTATTAGTGCTGATTTCCCAGTATTAGAGATTATGTTGCAATGTGTCTGGCCCTTTTTATTTGTGTGATTAAAAAATATGAAAAAAAGAGGGACATGTGGTCCAGGTCAAAGTGTTGCAACAGTCCTCGTAAAATCATATCCTTTTTGAAACACTTGCAGAAGCTCTCAGTTTATATCCACGTTTCCTGTCCTTCATCTTTCTATCCCCTGCTCCTCTTCAGGAGGAGAGTCTGACCTACGAGAGCCAGTTGGACAGTTTTGAGGCAGAAATCCTGGAGGCCAGACAGGAGCACCAGAACATGCAGGCTACGTACAACAATGCCAAGCTTTCTAAAGAAACTGCTAAGGTGATCCAAACCTCCTCCACTTTCAGCTCACGACATGCATGTCTCTTCGTGAAGGCGACAGAAGGATGATTCACTCACTGCTGCTGCTATTGCTAATGATACAAGTTAAATGAGTTACAAGTTAACCAGCTACAGTGGCTTTAAAGTGTTTATTCACCTGTGTTCTTTTTTATTTGATGCGTACATACAACTTGCAAGCACAGATTCAGCTGCAACGAGCACACAACATTGAACTCTGTCTTTTTCTCTCTTCAAAATGAATATACAGGTGAATATCATGATGGCATACAGTCATTACAAATTAGGGTTGTCACAAGAACCGATACTTCGATATCAATTCGATGCCGACACGAAAAAAATAATTCGATACTTGCTTTTTTCTGGTACCGTCAGAACCGAATATACTACTTTTCACTCGGCGAGCCGTGTCAATTCTTGGCAGAACTGATGGGGGCAGTCTACGCGTGTGAGCAGCACAGAGCAGTCAGCGGCGCTGAAGAAGAAAACCTGCTGTCTCAGAAAAAAATTGCTTCAGCAAGTGAGAGTGAAAGCACAACACGTTGGCTCGTCGACAAGACAGGTAATAAGGAGTCGCGTGTGGAAATATTTTGCATTCGAAGCTGATAAATACGGAGCAATTCCAGACTCAAACAAGCCGACATGCAAATAGTGCCTCAGAAGTTTTCAAACGAAAGGAGGAAGCAGGTCAAACCTGGCCAAACACCTCAAAGACAGGCACCCTGACTTGTTTAGAGAATTCAATTCGTGGTATCAAATTAGTATCGAGAATCGTGGAAAATCACAGGTATTGGTATCGACTACTGAAATTCTGGTATCGTGACAACCCTATTACAAATTCACTGTTGTCATACTAAAATGTACCTTGACCCACTGTGTTATCACCCTTGTTTCTCTCCTTTCCTCCCTCCATTTCCCTGTCTTCCTCCTCCCAGGCTGAGTTACAGCAACTGGAGGAACAGCTCTACAAGGAGCGCAAGGAGAGAGAGCACATTATAGCCATCCACAGGAGAGAGGTTGAGGAGTGCAAGGACCAGGCTGAAAAAGTTGATAGAAGGGTGAGAAACACATGGTGGTCTATGTACAATTTAGGGATATTGTAATGTATGCTTTTATTTTGATGTTGTTCCCTCTCTTGATGGATTCGTTTTTTAGCTAGCCATGTGCCCTTATACATGCAAATGACAGGAGGAAACATGACCATTAACAGGCCTCGGCTATCAGTCCAAAAGCAGCCAATCACATTTTTGGTACAAATATAGTTTACTTCAAAACAGTACTCTATAGAGTACCTTGAATAACGTGTGTTATGCATTGTTCTCAGGCACAGAGAACAGCTATGCAGCCAGATGAGCTGAGCAGTGAGGCCCAGCGCAGCACCTCCAGGATGGCAGGAGAAGAGGAGACAGCCATCTACACTTTCGAGGAGGCCTTCAGACGCATCATGGAGGCCACGGGAGTCACAGATATACAGGAAAGAGGAGAAGTCGCTGTACACACACTGTACTCGGATGTTTGTGTGTTTACCATCGGTGGTTTTTGATTAATTTGTTGCGTGTAGGAGATAGTGGAACGCTTTACGTCGCAAAAGGACAGACACCAACATCTGGAGAAGCTGAGGGGGGAGAACGAGAAGGAGCTAGAGCAGCTGAAGGAGCAGAAGGAGCTCTTGAGCCAACAGCTCCAGGATATGAAATATTCGGGGGAAGCTAAACTATCCAGGTGAAACAAGGTTGTATATGCAGCCGAGTAACGCTTTGTTATGTAATGCTAGGGATTTTCAGGCTTCTACTCTTTCTCTGTGGTTGTATCAGGGACCGACAGACGCTGGAGGAGAGTGAGCAGCAGCTGCAGGCTCAGCAGCAGAGGTGTGACGCCGCAAAAGAGCGCCATGATTGGCTTATTAAAGCGCTCAGTACTGTCCGAGCCGGGCTGGAGCACCTCGCTGACAAACTTCAACACATCACACTGGTAAATGCACCCTCAGCCATCATGATTCGTCCAACTGTAGTACAATTGTCATTAATTATTCAGAATATGCGTCAGTGTTCCTGGTTTTAATTTCCATTTCTCTTACAATTCTTCTATTTCTCTGAAGAGTGAGGACACAGCGGCTGAGGTGTCTCCAGACTCTGATGAGTACGTGCTGGAGCTGATGACTCAGTGCGAGCTGAAGTTGCAGACACTGCATGAGAAAGTGCAGGGAAAGGATCTGACGGCTCTTATGAAAGAGATGGAGGAGGAGGAGGTGAGTGGAAGCTCCATAAACGCTCACCCAGCATCGCAGTGGGTTAAAGTACAGGTTGGATGTTTTGGATAGACTTTGCAGAGGTAGTCCTTGTAAACTCTCCACTTTTAGTGACTCAAACACGTTTCGGCATCAAGCCTTCATCAGGGAGTCAAACAGATCTCTTGGAACAAGAGGCCCTTTTACAGTAGTATTCCACCAATAGGAAGCTCACACTTGGACGTGCTGTTGTGGCCAAACACCCTCTCAAGACCACAACACCATGTCGAAGTGTGAGCTTCCTACTGACTGGTGGAATACTTCTATAAAAGGGCAGTTTTGTTTTAAGGTCTATTAATTGTCTGATAAGAGAGTGCTTTATCTTCATTTTTATGTCCACGTACATCCCTTACCTATTCAAAGAATGCCTCTAACAAACTTGATTGAGTGCTCATATTCTTACATTCTTGGATCATTAAAAAAATAGTTTGTGTAATTTAAAAAAACATTTTTTTAATAACTAGCAGCTGCCTCTGTGAGGGAGCCTTGGTCTTTCAGTGATAAATGCAGTTCTGGCAAAGGGCACGTTAGGTCTCTTGCCACAAATTAACACAGCATGGCAGAGCATGTATGTAAGTGTGCTGCTGTGCTTGCATAACTTATCTGAATGGAAAGGCAGCCATTAGAGCCATCTGAAGTGTTTGCTTGTGATTACTAACGCTCGCAGCACCTTCTGTTCGAGGACATCGCATATCAGAGTGTACCATAGGAAACACGTAACACTCTGCAGGCCATTTACTAATGACATTGGCTATTTTGCTCTCAGATCCATTTTTAGAAGGCATAATCTTTGGGATTGACGTACATTTGAGGTGATAATTTCAAAACCAGTGCAGCCTTGTTTGCTTGACTGGGACAAGCAGAAACTGCTCGGCTGCCCTGGCCACACAATAAGAGAATTATATTACAAATTAAATACGAGCAAAAAAATCATGATTTAGTAAAAATGTTCCTACCATCAACTTAACATTTACTTTCATTCACCATGTTTCTGCACACAAGTGGCCTATAAAAAATCTTTGCCAACTTTCCAAGTTGTTGTTCCATCTTATGTGAGCTCTTTATATGGATATGGAATTCTTCAGATTATTTTGACACCACATGACTCTACAGTAATTTTATTTTTTTTATAAATAATTACAATAAAACAAGTCACCTACACGTGAAAAACAAGATTGACAAGGAATATTATTTGTTGGTTGTGTGAGATTTCAAAAAATCATTTTGATCGGTTGTAAGCATGAAAAGCCAAACTCCGAGTTATACTCAGATTTCCAAGAAACAAGGGACATTTGGGGATGGATGATTGAATATTGAAAATTAACATGGGCAAAAACGTGTCTTTTTGCTTCTCTGAGCAGTTCTTTGTCAGGATTGAGGGGAAACTGCCGGCTTCCAACACACGTGTCATGCTGCCCGAGGACCAAAGACCAGACACCCTCACTGACGGTGAGCTGGGAACCAAACACACACAAACACACTAATACAAGCACACTGTCTAAATCTGTCGTTGTCTCAAACTGTCACTGCTTGTGTCTCAGAGGAGGAGAGCAAAGAGGACAGGGCTGACTTTATCTCACGGGAAGCGCTGAAGCGTCAGTCCCAGCTGATCATTGACTCCAAGTCCAAGAAGAAGCAATCGAAGAAGAAGACAAGCAAGATCTAATCCAACAGCCTCCACAGTCTCAAGACATAATAAATGATCTGAATTTAATCTAATCGAAGTGTTGAAGGAGCTTACTGTAGGAATCTTTTCTCCTTTGCTGTTTTATCCATTTATTTCACCTCAACAATTATTATCAGCTTTTTCTACAAAGAATTACAGGTTTGAAAATATATTTTTAGACATGTTGAAAGATGTTGTTGAATATTTATGACTAGATGTATTTGTGCTTTTACTGGTTTCTTGTTGTATAAGTGAGTTTGTTTTGACAACAGTAATGTTCCCTGTCAGGTGTCACTGTTGCACCAACACTTGTTTCACCATCTCTTTTTTCACAGTTCAGATTCCACCCTTGGCATCAATGAAATCAAACTTACACTTTTTACCATCCATTTTATTCCATTATTCCAAGGACAAAGTGCCTTGTTCCCAATGGGTCTCTCTGTCATTGTTCTGTTGATCGAAACCTGTCTTTTATGAATTTAAACGAGTTTTATCTTACACATGATGCACTGCAGACTGCAATTCACTGAAAGCCAATACTTCTGACGACCTGATCTTATTTAATGGGTGAATCACATCAACACCAAAGATGCATTTTCACAGTAAAAGATGTGATACAGAGCTGCATGTGTGAAGCCTAACCCAACACCTGAACTATCTGTGCTATGCTCAGCATCTCAAAAATGGTCCTGTCTCTTTGCTCAAATGCTTTGTGTGGGTAATGGATCCAGCTCTTGAATGTATGGTGGATTGTCTTGTTCTGTGCCCTGTTTATCTGTAAAACAATAAATCTCCAGACAAACTGTCAGAATTTAACCTCAACCATGTTTTCTGTCTCATACTTCTTACTGCCACGGCTGTGATGAAGAAACTCACAGAATATAGCCAGACAACCAGATAACCAGACAACTTTTGGCTGCCTGATCTGTCTATTGAACGTGTGTGTGTGTGTGTGTGTGTGTTTGTGCGTGCATATACATGCTCAGTAAATTCCAGATATGTCATTAATATTGATGTTAAAGTGTTAGTTCTTTCCTGTCAGTGTCTGATGTGTCTATTTCTGTCTAAAATCCATTTTGTGTTTTTAGCTTGGGTCAATATAGAGGCAAATTTGCTGCAGTTGTCTAACAGCCCACATTCAAAAGATTAAAATGTGTCTGCTCTCTTGACCCAGACAAATTACAGTTACTCAGTCAGGTTTGTTATTTTTGAAAAGGTTTACAGATTTGTATTTTATTTATTAATTTGCAATGCATTACCTATTAATGTTGAATTACAGTTGCTCTTTATCAAAATAAATACTCCATTTTAGAGATTAAAGAAGCTTGGGCAGGCTCCAGAAGATTTTCCAATTACCAATTGGAATGTCTCATTCTCAATTTTGGGAATGGCTGCTCAAAAGACTTGAAGCAGCTACAGGAAACTTTCATTATTTTGTTGATTCTGGCGGCCCCTCTGGACAAATGTGGTATGGGCACCACCAATCCCTGTGGTATAGTTCTTGATCTGGCTAGTGTATGCATTTGTTTTGGGAGCAGGTGAAAGAAAGAAAGAAAAAATATAGTACTTTTAATACAATTTTTCTTCCTTTAACCCGTTAGAAGTGCTTTATAGTACGGTTAAGATAAAAATGAAGAAAAAGGGGGGAGGGATCCCTCCTATGTGTCTGCTCCTGAGGTTTCTTCCATCTTTTTTTTCCTTCTGTTAAAACCTTGTTTTTTTTCTTTATGGCAAGTTTTTCCTCACTCCAGTCGGGCGTCTAAGGACAGAGGCCGTCGCTCACTGTACAGATTCGAAATTGTGATTGTGATTTTGGGCTACATAAAAAACATTGATTTGATTTGATATGAATAAGTGTCATGAACAACACACACGTAGACATAGACACTTTTTATTCAAATATTTAGAAAGAAAAGAAGAAAAACCCAAACCAGAGGCACAGACTGAGTGCTAACGTAAGACAAGGGACAATAATATAGAATTAAAGAAAACAGACTGCAGAAAACAAACTCTGTAATATGACAAGGGATGAACTTTTCATAACACATTTTTATTTGAGTGATCCTGTCCAGTATCATACTGCTACGTGTCTCTACTAAATTACAGACCTCTATGAAAGTTGCGACATCCAGATTTGATGATACGAATAGAAAATATCTTATAAACATTAAATACACACGAACATAAAGTCTGACTGAATGGAGAGAACCTCCATCACTGATCTGCTAATCGGCAACCAATCAATAAATCCGTGCTGCTCCTCCGTGAGTGATGAGCGTTCATTTGATTGGGGTTTGTCTTGTCAGCGGATCGACCAATCAGGGAGAGGAGGCGGGCCTCGGCGTCCTCGTGCAGATTTAGATCTTTGCTGCCTTCGCGCGAGTGAGCTCCGCAGACTCCATCCAACATGTCCAAACAACTGTGTGTCGGGTTCCTCACGTTGTTCTGGAGGTCCACCCTGTGACACACCAGCAGGTAAGAGACATTTCAGCCACTGACAGATGAGCTCTTGTTGTGCACATGATGTGTGTTATTCTGCAAGTCTGCGCACCACCAAGCTTCAGTGTTTGTGTCAGTCTGTGGTCCAGGTGAAAATGAGGCCAGAGAGTTTGTGCTTTATTGTAATGAGGGGGGCCAGTGATCTGGAATGACACAATCAAAATGGGATAATTATAGTAAATCTCAGCGTAGAGCCAAAGAGGGAGGAGGCCATTCCAGCACACACACACACACACACACACACACACACACACACACGGATATACATGCCCACATAGCATCATCCACCCACAAACACAAAGAACAATCCTTCCACAGTGATAAATGCCAGAGTCTCTTCCGTCCAAGTTTCACACTGTCTGTACATGAATAGTCTGACTGGATGAGTTCGGTCTTCACCAGGATTTAGCAGACGCAGACTCAAGAGAAGCAAGCAGTTCTTACAGTTAAGTAACTATATTTTATGTAGCTTAATGTGTCAAGTGTGAGTGTGTGCGTTGATTCGTTGTAATTGTGATCTGATTCTACGATATTGATCTTTTTTCTTGGAGCCCCGTAGAGGAAACATTTCTCTGTAGCTGCCGTTGGTTGTGAGTTGTGTATGTGATTGAGTGTGTGGACGACGTTCCTTTTTTGTTGAAGGATTTTCACAGTCTTCATATTTCATACTTTCAATGATTGATTTTCTCATGATGTGCCAACTGTGAACCGACAAATACAAATAACCTAACTGTTGTGATTTCAGTAGAAGCTTTTATTTTGGTGACACAGATGGTCACCAAGAGAATATCAGTGTAGACAAAATACTCAATTCAGGGGTTTTGCGTTCCCAAACTAGTTTATGTTGTCGTGCTGTGCTGCTCCTAATGAATTGAGTTAGGCTGAAACATTGACCCTACTTCTGTCCTAGCATGGTTAATCTAATAATGATTCTTTCGCACAAATTCAACTAGCACTGACCCAGTTTTCTAGGACTCACAGCTGGGAAAGGGGGTTTAGTTGTGCAACCTTCTTTGACACTTCTTTATTGGTATGAATAAACATAGAATTACAAAAAGAAATGGTTCAGCGATGAGACTGTGCCTCGTGTATTTTTTCACGCTCTCCTTCTCGGCACAGATGAGGCAGCAGGTGCGGGGGAGATCTCACGACGTGTGTGTGGGCCCGTAGCGTGACACCGAGTGGGAGATGCGGACCATTCTGCCTGTGTGCGTAGGAGGTGATGGAGGGGAGTCCCGCGGCCTCCGCAGCAGGGTGGGCAGGATGAAGAAGCTGCTGTGGCTCAGGCCGAGTCACGGCGTGGACGTCCACATGGACACGGAGCCCGGCGTGTGGCTGACGGGCTTCCAGGTGTTGGACACTGAGGGACAGTGCGAGGTGAGGAACTACACGGCCTGACACCCATTGTGTTGTAGTTTACAATTTCACCTCAGCATTTTAAAGCTCAGAGGTAATGGAGTATTTCCTCGAATCAAAGACGTTTACCCCAATACAATTCTCTCCACTGTGAACACTCTTTTGGTCCAACAGAGCGCGAGAGAAACCAAACACACACACACATCGAGTCACTTGAAATAATGAAATACTAACATTTTTGAGGAATTCCACAGAGCGAGGAGATGGCCTAGATATACATAACACTCTTGTTGTGATATGACCTTAAACGTTGCCTTGGAATTTGGTTAATGTAATGTTAGGAATTGTAGCCTACTTGGCTGCTCGAGAGATAACAGAGTCAGATGTCTGTGGCTTTGTGACTGTAACAGTGAAGTGCAAACACCCCCTTCAACGCCTCTGTCTTAGTCCAAATCTAGCACTTGTGAGTAGGCTTGGGCGATATCGATATTCATATATCACAATATTGTCCTTCCCAAATATCACAATAGATAATATTATCGTTAGGCTCCGTTTACTGACGTCAACTTAAAGTATCTAGTGTTCAATGCTTAGGATATTAGTTTCCGTGTTTTAATACAATTTTGAGTCATTTTAAAATGAGGCACGCTATAATGAAATATAAAATGGGCCATCTGGGGTCTAGAGGGTTGTATAACAAAATGATATTGAATAAGAACTTTAAAATTACAATTTAAGTGCAAACATAGCAGAATAGCCTACAAGACTAGAGGCATCTAGTCTGTCGCTGGTTCCCCACCTCGTCAAATATCGGCGCACTGCTCCGCATGCATTTTCTTTTAAAAAATAAATAAAAGCCTGAAGATGCTGTCACAGCTATTCGATATCTGATATTGTGAAAAGTATCACATTTGACATTTGACAATAATATTGAATATCAGCCCAAACCTACTTGCTCGAGAGAATAACCACATTTCCCTGCTGATTAATCTGACAACTCTTTTACAGATCAACTGTTTGGTTTATAGAATTTAGCAAAAAAAAAATACAAACACCCAACAAGGTTTTTCATTGGACAGTACATCACATATTTAGCATTCCTATTGATTATCAATTTAAACGTTTAATCAGTCACCAGAGTAGTATTTGATTAATTTCCTGGTGAGCTGAGTTATGAATTTATTGGTAAATTGCTCCAACACCAACACAAGTAAGGTGTGTTATCTAGATTAACATGTTATGTTAGTGTATGTTATGTTACTGTTAAATCTCCCATGAAGCGTTCAGTACAGTGGTGTTTATTTTAAATGCCTGATGTCTCTGATCTAAGTGTCCTCTGATATAGGCCATTACTGAGTGAGTTATTAGGGGTAATTGGTGTAATCGTACACACGTTTGGCGGAACAGCTGTGACATACACTCATAGTCTACGTCAGGTTCCTCCATGGGAAGTTTTGCAGTTGTTCCCATTAAGTTCACCAATTCTTCTCTCAACACGTCATCAACACCAGCAGGTATTCGGTGACACTGAAAAGGAACAACGGCTGATTCTCCAGGAAGTAGATGATATATAGATAGATAGATAGATAAGCTTTATTTTCCGACTCAAGGTCCATACAGAAAATAAAAGTATCTGCGGGTGTGCTGAGTATTTTCTAGCTAGGAGAAGCCTCTTCTTTTAAGCACGTGAGGTTTTGAGGAAACAACTTTGATTGCCGTGATTCTGCGTCACGTTGCATGCATTCTTCCTCTTGTTGCTGGCATGCCACCTCATCAGCCATTCATGTGTCTAATGAGGACTAATTGAGGTCTCTCCCGGCGCTGTTTCTCTGCTCTTTTGTTCCGCCACCGTAGAAGGAGGATGGGTGGGCAAGCATGGAAGAATGATGGTTGATTTTCAGTTCGGAGAGACAGAGACTCATTAGAGAAACAAAAAGCTCATTCTTCCCCGTGAGTTTTAAAGAACAGTGCGCAACCTGATTTAAAGACATCTCTTTTGCTCAGCTTGTTAGCGTCCTCAAAGCGTCGTCAGCTTGTCTCTGAACATAATGAAATTTAGTGTTTTCAGTCGTACCAAACGCTCTTAATTTCTACATTTCTTTTTTCTTGATGGTGTGCTTCCTTGAAGTCACAAGGTGCCGATGCTTTTTAGCAGCAGAGCAGACCTGTTTTCATACGGTATGTCTCCGCCCCGCCCCTGACACCATAAGCAGGAACGCAAGCTAGAGGCCGTCGTTAAAAAACAAACCCGACTGGATTCTTTTCAAGCAGCACTGAGATGCAGTCACCCCAGCGTACTGATGTTGGCCTGATATCACCTTCTCCCCTCAAGCAAACAGAAGCGCTTTTGCATCTTGCATTTAATCGCTTCCTGTAAAGTTATCACCCGTATTTTTATAAAACTAAAAATAAACATTTCCTGATGAGAATGTGGAGTAGGTTAGAAAAAAAGCAGGTGTCCCTGCTCCTGATCAAGAGGGAGAGTTTGAGGAAATGATAACGTAGCAGTTTATCTTTTGATGTTTACAGTTTGGCCACCAGATGTCACAGTATTGTCTCTGTCATTCATTTCTGGAAAGACAAAAGTTAAGATGCAGTATGTCTACAGGGAAAGATCCATGACAGTCATGCAACTGGACTTGTCATTCCTTGGATTCAGTGTTTTTTGTAGCACAAATATGTCAACACATATTCACTGTCACAAATGGATAATGAGGCATCATAAACATGTTCTTCAGCCGTGTAACGCATTATAAGTCTTATACCAGCGGTCAAATGGCATTTTAGACACTGGAGCATCACAACAACTTTAATTCTTTTCCACCTATTTTACATTAAAGGTTTATAGTCTTCTTTATAGGCTTATTGTCTGTTTAAAGAAAACAGAGGCTGTATTCATTCATTCATTCATTGTCAGAATCAACAAAATTGTATGATGGTTCATATCCAGCCTCTCTCAGAGCCCAACAGTATGTGTGCTGGATATGAACCATCACACCATTTGTTGATTTTGACACCAGAGCACATTACTTTGTTGCAGATGACAGATTTGTTACATGACCTTTATTTTCTAATGTCTGTTAACTTATGTCCAACCAAATGCACGACGAAGGTTTACGAAACCAGTAATCAGTGTCCCTGAGATGCGCATTTTAATATTGTGTGCAACTTCACTTTTATGTCACCCAGATTTGTACAAATATAACAGTTGTACTTTCACATTTCTTTCATAGTTAGAATATAACAGGAAATGCAAAACATAAGATAACCTGCGGTGTAAACCAACGACTGAAGTAATTAGATCTAGCACCATTTAGACTGGCAACAAAAGTAACCAGATTTATGCCTCATTCTGCAGGTTTTCACTGTTTTTTATTTTGGATTAATTCAGTATTACTTAAATAATACTTTTGAATAATACAGTAATTCAAATTACATTACATCTAGTTTTGGGTATTTTTTTAATGTGAAACAGTTACTGTTCATTTTAAAAGTTTTGAATACTTTTCCACCACTCTGGCAGGTTGACCCCAGTCAATAGTTGATCCCTATGTGTATTTACCACTACTAATTTATCTTGGTATCTTGTACTACTGCAGCCACTGTTATGGTAAGGGACTAAAATCAACTGTGAAAACTGTGAGGAGACAGTAGACACCAATACCCAAATACTAATGATTACACCTTATTCAGAAACCACCTGCAGCTGTTATGTGCCAACGTTTCTAACCCCCAAAAAATCTGTTGGCTAAGCATTCAAAAGACACTGAATTCAGCCCAATATAAGTATTCAGCCTGGGTACTTGAAGGAAATGAAATGATCAACGTTCACTTTTAAGCTCTTTCTAAATTTTTAAACAAAAAAAATAATAAAATTGTGGTAATATCATCTTTATCAATAAAGTTCTACTCGTAGCCTCAAAATCTGCATATTAATAACTGATGCCTGTAGTCTCTGTATTTTCATTGGCCAATAGCCGTGGCCCCTCCCTCACCTGTCACGTTAGCCCCGCCCAGTGAAATACCGCTCCTTCCCCGTCCTGCTCCTCCCACTGTCGAACCAGTCTGTCCACTGCCTCAATCGCGGTCTGACTCCCAACGTCTCGACTCAATTCAACTTTTGACTCGTATCGCACTTTTTTTTTTTTTTTTTTTTTTTACATCTTAATTCTCAAACATGAGATTGTCAGTTATGACTCAGACTGAAGTGAGGAGGAGGGGGCTCGATCCGTAAACTGCGGTCTGGCCACCTGCATCAGAGGAGATTATTGACTGAAGACTTGAGGACTTCCCCTCTCCCGGAGGACGACAGACATGGGGAGATGGCACTTATCGATGGTAGGTAGAATTACATGTGCGAGTTGGACTGAGTTTAGAGGTTGTCAGTCAGTTTGTTGAACTCTCCATCATCTGCTGTGCTGGTGCCGTCAGCTCCATGTGAGCCTCGTCCTGCTGCTGTCTCCAGGACAAACATGCTGATAGAATGGCTTCATTCAGTGCAGGGACGGCACTTCCACCAGGGTGTCATTGTGTCTGGCAGAAGGCACGCTGGTTTGTGTCTGAGTTTCTGTCATGTGGTATCAGATGTCTCTCAGCATGGTCTGACTCTGTTGTTACACATGCGCTAAATAACACTGATTACTTGTAGCCTGGATATGGTATGGATAAAATGGGACAGTGTTTTCTACCAGTCTAGACCTAGTTGTTGATGGTCAGCAGCATCGTGCTTCATGTAGTCTGATGATTCAGTTATTGTATAGAGTCCAGTCCATTATGTTGGCAGATCTTTTCATAGGATGATATGTATGATATGTATTTATTCATTTTTATTTTTATAATTCACTGTATAAATGTATTTTTAAATTTTACTTAGAGCCTGAGTGATATATTGGTTAGCAGTTATCATATTTCAGTAAAGGTACGTATGTTGTCTGATTTGCTCAAACAAGAAAGATGCTGGAGAAAATTATTATTATAGTGATAACAACGACAGTGATAATAATAATAATAATAATAATAATAATAATAATAATAATAATAATAATTAGAATAATATTTATAATAATTATAATGATGATAATTAATAATAATAAGTGTTTGATTACCACATATGAGGGATCACTGCAAATAATGTTTGTATATCGGCCTATATATTGACATGGCCCCCAAAAAATCATGTATCGGTGGGACTCCGACATGCTAAAAAGTATTCCAGTAAACGTATTCAATAAGGGTGCATCAAATAATCCGTGATCCAGTATCTTGTGATTTTAAGTCGATGCTGTTCAAGGACCCGCAAGACTTATTCTGTACTTTTTTTACTCACCACTGGTGTGATTTCTACTTTGTGCCCCTGTAGAGACAAATATAGTTTTTGCAGAGTTTCTCGTTCAGCAAGAGATGTCATAATGTATCCTTTAGGAGTTCCTTGCACCACGTCTGGCTGTGTTATGTTATCCTCTTCGGCCAAGTTTCCATGTGAGAAATCAATCTTGTAGTGCTGGGCCATAAATTCAAAGACCAAATCATCATCTTTGGGTCTTTGGTTCCTACATTCTCAAGCTCCAAACACTATAATGATATATCAATATCGGCATAAAATGCTGCATAAAACATAGCTTAAGGAGGTGTCCTTTTTCAAATCAAACAATCATATGACTCACACTCGCACAGAAGAGTGGGTGAAACATGCCTGAACTAGTCCCCTTCAAAACCTGTCCTTGTCAAAAAAGCTCTCCTTAACCAACTCTTTATTATTTCTTTCATCTCTCTCTATCACATGCAGTGTAGTGTGACGGGAAACCTATGGCTGTTAATATTCCAACCAGATACAACGTTTTTAGAGAATTATTTAACGATTTTTTTTCCTCTGTAATGGACAGTGATATTGACGAGTCAGACAGGAAATAGTTGTGACCAATGCTGCATGCGCTGTAGGCACTCAGCTGCCAAGGCCCTCCATACAAAGTTAGAATTTCATTATGAAAAAAACTGTGTCAACCTGTCCCATGGTTCATTAGATTGTCCCTGTTTTTGTGGACATAAACAAATCTTGCAGTGAATGTTTCTTGTCCTCATCATCTGCCCAGTCACCAGGTGTCCGTCTGCGTCACAGTTCAAGGCTGGGTCACAAGCAGAATCTCAAGAATGACATTAATTGACGTTGAGCTTTAACGTCTCACAAGAAATGACTCAGTCTGTAGGCTTATTGCATTTGTCATGGGGTGTGTGTTTTTTAGTTGTGTGAGGTTGTCACAATAAATCGGTGAAGTTCAGTCAGGGGAGAATGAAAAAAAACAAACTTTATACGTTTCTTTTCACCAAGGGTTTTTACATATTCCTTTTAGAATACATATTTTTATACATGTATGTATATGTATGTGATTTTATTTTCAAGCACATTCAAATCTGTAATATCTAAAGGTAGGCTCTATCGTGTATTTGGGTCATTATTGTCCATATCTTGATGACCTTGCGTTCTCCTCTGCAGGATCCGGTGCAGGAGTGGGGGGAGGAGGAGGAGGACGGCGCAGTGTTTGGCATCACGCTACGCAGGGAACCCGTCCTGCCGGCGGCCTCAGACACGGCAGAGCCCCCTACAGCCTTCAGCTTCGCCCAGTACCACACGGTGAAGGTGCGCAGGCTGAAGGCCGCCACACTGGAGCGTCTGGTCACCCACCTGCTGGACCCTGAGCACCGGGAGCCCGACTTTGTCCCGGTCTTCCTCTCCACCTACAGGGCCTTCACCTCCACCAGCACCCTCATCGAGCTGCTGTTTCAGAGGTGAGACACTGTCCACACTGAGGAACTGCAGACTTGAGTTGATCTGAGACATGTGTGAACAAAAACCATGAGGGCTTAGACAGCTGGTCTGGAAGCAAACACAGGACATACTGTTGCTGTTTAACTTATAGAGGAATCTATGAGATCTAGTTATCCTGATGGAAACACTGTTGAAGTTAGATGAGAAGTTTGATACCACCAATGCTTATATATTCAATATAAAACTGGAGCCATTAGCTGTTAGCCTTATCTTAACATAAAATTTTGAAATGAGGGAGAAAACGGCTACATTGGATCGGTTCAGAATAATAAAATTAGCTTACAATAACTCTTAAAGCTCACCAATTAACATGTCATGTCATGTTTGTTCAATTCATGCAAAAAGGTTTGTCTTTGGACAGAGCCAGGCTGCGCTAAGCTAATCGGCTGCTCGCATTAGTTTCATATTTAGCAGGAACATGATTAGCATCAATCTTAGCTAACTCTCAGCAAGAGAACCTCCTCATTAACAGTTATTATGAAGATTATTGACGTTAAAGGTGCAACATGTAAGAAATGCCCAGCTGGCGGGTTCATACGTAAACAAATGGGGGACAGAATATCACCAGAGTAACTTCTAACTGCTGTCATAAACAAGTTAGCCCAGTTAACTCAATTAGCCGTGCAGCTAGCAGTCCAGACCGGGGGTTCAGAGAACTGAGGGAATGTTGGTGTCCTTTTTACCACTCTTGCAGGAGCTTTAGACAAGGACACATAGGGGCTAGCTGGCACGCTAACATCAGTATGTATCTCTAAGGACGTCATAACATCAATGGTTATTACATTCTGTCAATAATTAAAACTTTTTAAAAAAATTCAACTATTATTCTAACATATTGCACCTTTAAAACTGTTCAAACATTGTGCTTGGAAAAAAGAATTCCAAAAGGTAAATCACAGAAATATATGACGTAATGCTAAAACAGATGAATGTAAAAGTGAAAAAAGAAGTGGAGTTAAAGGTACTTAATCTACAAATTTCACCTTTTTGAAAAGTTAAGTTCGCTTGCAGTTTTGGGTCTTAATGACATGACAGATTTAAGGCGTTAATATTTTCTTCAACATTCATTTGTTGTTCCAGTGCGCTACTTTTAAATAGGTCATTGCTGTATGTTAATGTAAGTAGAGCATGCGCATGACATAAATTTCTAAAGAGGCCAGTCATTTAAAAACCCTCTTCACATCGCCTCAGGTATTCACAAAGCAAAGCTCTATTGACGCTGCACAAGTTTCAATGACATGTGTTATCGTCATGTACGGAACAAAGCAGTCGAGAGCTTTGTTCTGTTCCTGAGTGGCCATGACTACGCCCTCCACGCCCAGCGAGGTACTTCTTTACCTGAAATGTCGGATTTAATTTGACTCAGTGCGGAATGTTAATCTGCAAGTACTATATGTCAGGCTTTGACACAGAAAGCCTCCTTGGTTATTGGCTTCTTAATGCACACCTTTTCTCAATATACTGCAAATGGCTGCCTGCATAAAACCAGCCATTAGTGCTGTTCAGGTGATATATTATTTGTCAAACAGTCGCCCTCATATCTGTGATGCTGGTGGCAACTGGTTTCCTGTGAGGTCAGCCTCCGGACAGCCTGGGAAGTGTGTTTTTTGTACTTTTGCCTCTCAGGATTTTGTACAGGATGTGACATTCTGTCTCTGTCATCTAGTTGGAGCCACCTGTAGTGTTACCTGATGGATGCAGTACATCATATTTTTTTTAATCAAATGTAATTTTCAAAATGTTTTTTTTTCGCTCCCTTAATGTTTTATGATTTCACTGTTTACTTGAAAAGTTTAACCTTGTTCATATAAAGGCGAGACCATGGTGATACGCTTCGTTTATACTGCGTTTATATGTTTATGATGCCATTATTGATCCCTGAGGGAGACTCTCATCACTCAGTCACGAGGCCACGGTGTCTCCGCAGGGACTCAGAGTGTTGTAGGACATTTCCACAGGATGAACATTTATAGACAATCAAACCTTGGACCTTTTGTTGTTTACAGGATTTTTTCTGTCACCACGAGGTAACCATGTTGTCCCTGTGTGTGGCTCTTATCACTGAAGTTTCGTTCTCAGCTGATACCTGATTGTGTTTACTTTTCCACAGAGATGACTCAGTCGCCAACCTGGATAACACCGTCTGCCTGCGCAGGTGAGTGTGGGCACTCATTCGAGGGTTTACATCATCTCACTCCAATGAGACTTTGCCCCTAAAATTTACATTTATTATTTTTTTCATTTGTCCATCTCAGATGATGCTGATGTGTTCCAGGCCTCCTTTAACCTCAGTCAAAGATTAACCTGGACTAACATTATAATTAACATATACATTTTTATCCCCCCAGTACCTTACCCCCTGTGATTCGGCTGTGGCTGGAGGAGTACAGCGAAGACTTCCATGAGCCCCCTCAGTACCAGGCCCTCCGCCTGCTGTGTGTCCACTTGCGGCATCGCCTCTGCTTCAGACGTCTGGCTCAGACTGCAGAGACCCTCCTCAAGAGGCTCCAGGCCCAAGGTAGAGAGTAATGTGATGATGTAAGATGTGTTTATGTCCTGCCACCACAGTACATCTACTGCAGGCTTACTGTGCTGGCATGGTGGTGTGTGTGTGTGTATGTGTGTATGTATGTATGTGTGTGTGTGTGTGTGTGTGTGTATATATATATATATATATGTATATATATATATGTATGTATATATATATATATATATATATATATATATATATATATATATATATATATATATATATATATATATATATATATTTATATATATTTATATATATTTATATATTTATTTATTTATTTATCATTATACAACACGGGGTTGCATAACAAATGAAAGATTGTAATAACTTCATGCTAATAAATAATAAATAATTCTGTTTTGCAATTTTTTGGAAAATTTCATCGTGGTGATTTTAATCAGCATCAACAGTCTAAAACCTTCAGTTCAGCACCACTTGAACATTTTTCATCAGCTTTGGCTGCATCTTATCACCGGACATTTGTGGACATCATCTTGGGCTGTGGGAGACACTGATCAGCATTTTTCCCTATTTCCAGAAATTTTATTAACCAAAAAACTCAATTGACAGTAATAAGAAAAAAGTTAGTTGCAGCCCTACATTCAGCATTAAAATCAGTAAAATCAACTGTATTAGTTGAAAGATAACTCATCCTCATCACTATGAGAGGCTACTCTGGACTGTGTTGGTGAACTGTGGACTGCAGGGACCAAGGATTGTAGATGTGACCCCTTTGAACTGTAGAGGATATAAAACCCCTTTTAGAAGCCTGTTTGTCATTTATGATTTGGCGTGTTTGACAGATTGCAGCCGGTCTGCGTCACAGCACAGAAGTGGATCACTGCGGCAGGAGAACAGAAATCAGGAGGACGACGGAGAGACGTCACTGAAGGAGGAAGACAAATGTAACTTCATGGACTTCCCTGTGAGAGAAGTGGCCGAGCAGCTGACCAGATTGGACGCTGTAGGTTTCACTAACAAATACATCAAGTCGCCTCTTGGTCTCTCTGTGGGGTTTTCATTCATGTTGTGTATCCTTGTCATCGCATCTTCTCTCAGGAACTGTTTGTCCGAGTGGTGCCCTTCCACTGTCTGGGCTGCGTCTGGTCCCAGCGCGACAAGAAGGAAAACCGAAATCTGGCGCCCACCGTCCGCGCCACCATCTCCCAGTTCAACGCCGTCACCAACCGTGTCATCACCTCCCTGCTGTGCCCGTCCTCTCCCAGCCCTTCCACATCCTCTCCCATCTCATCACCCAGCTCCTCCTCTACCTTCCTGTACCCGTCCACGGCTCCGAACTCGCCTCACAGCGCTCACACCAGCCCCGCCCACAGAGCGCGGGTCATCGAGAGGTGGATCTCTATTGCTCAGGTCTGAAGACATTAAGGTCTACAGTGAAGGTACATGAATGAACACTGTTTTTTTGTAAAAGTGGAATAACTAAACTGTATTTTCTTGTATTTTCTCTGTGCAGGAGTGCAGACAGCTGAAGAATTTCTCCTCTTTGAGGGCAATCCTCTCAGCGCTGCAGTCCAACGCTGTGTATCGCCTCAAGAAGACCTGGGCTGCTGTCGGCAGGTCAGCAAACGACTACAAAACACTTGACTGTTGTTTTATTCATAATATTTGAAACCAGAGTTCTGTAATAATAAACCGCTGAGTAACTTTTTACGGCACAAAATTGGCTGAGAACAAGTAAAGACAAACAAAACATAATACATTTCTCAGTTTTTCTGAAGGATTTATCTTCTTAGAGCATGCAGCTTTGATCAGGGATAATATTGACTCTACAAAATGTCTTAACTGATGGAAGTCGTTTGGTTTCAGGGAGAGCACGGCCATCTTTGACCACTTGTGCGAGACTTTCCCCGATGAGAACTGTGTGCTGACCAGCAGAGAGATCCTGGTGGAGGTAATTGCATGTCGTTTCTTTAGATGACTGATGGCGCTGCCTGATGAATGAGAGAAAGATATGTGTAGTTACTGTTATAGGTGGAAGGGTGTTGTCAGGATTGAACTGAGTTGAATTGCAATTACAGATTAAGGAATCACTGAACAAACTATTGAATCACCCACAGTAAGAACACAACAGGTCATTTCTTCTTATTTGCCTTTTTTTAATATGTGAGCCAGGTGCAACAACATTTCTCTCTGCTGTGTGCCCGTCTGGTGCACAGTCTGAATGACAATAACAATGATCCTGATCCTTGTCTCCTGGTGTGCAGCACAGCAGCTTTGTTTGACTTCATGATGCATGTGTATCTTCTAGCATGCAGCCTGGTTTTTATTGTTTTAACGGAGCAAAAAACTGAAATTCTCCTCAGTTGGAACAATTTTATTTGTATGATATCGTTGTAAAATGACTGCCCTTGAGTTTTAGAGTTATGGTGGAAACAAATACATGACTAGATCTTTAAAGATTTAACTTAAGACATTTGTTGTTGCTATTTTCTGAAATTTTACATTGTTTTTTCATTTCATCAATTCATAGAAAAATACCAGAGCAAGCAATAATGAAAGTAATTGTTGCTTTGTTAATTGTAATACACCCACGTCAACCTGTTAATGTCATTCTCAGAAAAGTTTTTATACATCTAATGATCCACTTTGGAGATATAGCCTTTAAAGGTTGTTTAATAAGCCTTCAGAAAGACTGAATGAGTGTCTCCAGTTCACCTGCTGCCACTCTCTGTCCTTTGTTCCCTGTAGAAAACAATTGATATGAATGTTTATTTAGTGATAGTTGTTATACTGTTATGCGCTGTCCAGCTTTTATTAAATAAAGAAACGGCCATTCTTGGCAGCCAACACAAATAAGTCAAAGTGGGCACCAGCAGTTATTAATCAGTTTCTAATCAGTAGTTATTCATTTTATTGCATAATACTGTCACATACTGTCCTTATAAACACACACACACACACATGGCTGAGGAATGAACAGCACAATAGGCTGTCACTGTGTGGCTGTGATTATAGAGACACCCTCCCACACCCAACAGCACCCTGCCAGCAGGTGCTCAACCCTGACGAGAACAATTATGTAACGAGTCTGATTTGGTTTTGTCATCTCACCCCCAAGCACTCTCACATTGACACCCTGAGTTATTTTATTTTATTATGGTTGACCAGAGTGTTTATTTTCTGCAGGACGGGAGTCACTCAGATGGTTCCAAATCACCGCGGCTCTGCTCAACGTCCAGAGAGATGGTGAGAGAAGTCACACTTACTGTGTTTGGAAACTTGCCTTCCTCAAGTTTCAGGTCTTACGTGTCGGCTGAGCCAGTCAGTAAAAATGAAAGGCAGAGGTCTGCTTTTGTCCGTCTGGATCATCAATTCTACTTCCCTAAAAGTCACGTCTTTTCAAGCCGGTTTAATTTGTAAAAATAGACCCCAGAGTTTCTAGTTCCCCTTTCTTTTCAATCTGTACGTTGAATGGAAAGAGTTTCCACGCTTACAGCTCACATGACTGTCAGTTTCCCCCTGTGCGTATGGAGCATATAAAAGCTGACATGTGTGCAGCGTTTCCCACAGTTTAACAGTTTACTTAGTCCAGGTGGGGCTATGTGTGAAGCGTTTTATAGCCCCACGTTCACTCTGTTTGAATAGTGATGGTGATGTGTTTTCAGTTGTCTTCAGTAACAGTTTCACTTTTAGTGTAATTACACTGACTGAGCGCCACAGTCTTTCCTCTTTTATATATTAAGATATTAAAGCTGTCATTAGATTTTTTTCATTAAAGAAACATTTAGGAGTTGACCATGCTTATAAAATATTTACATCTCTACAAAATAGAATAAAACACCTCTTTACATATATACAAGTATTTGTATGTAAAATGTAATTAGTCAGAAGTTGATTCTGTGTTTTTGTGTGCAGCCACAGTGTGAACATGTTGCCTGTTTTGTGTCCTCAGAATGTGAGCAGTGGTGTGGTGCCGTACCTCGGCACTTACCTGACTGTCCTCACGATGCTGGATACAGCCCTGACCGACACTGTGGAGGTGAGCGCACATTACATGATTTGATTTGATCCATTTCATGGTGCTTTGGCAGATTTATGAGGCCATATTTATAACACTGGCTGTCTCTTTCACAGGGAGGACTCATTAACTTTGAGAAGCGCAGACGGGTAGGTGTCGCCTCCTAGTGGTG
The DNA here is from genome assembly GCF_900880675.1 of Sparus aurata. Classification (NCBI taxonomy): domain Eukaryota; kingdom Metazoa; phylum Chordata; class Actinopteri; order Spariformes; family Sparidae; genus Sparus; species Sparus aurata. The sequence goes on along the minus strand of NC_044187.1, from coordinate 30,370,618 downwards.
CCTAGAAAGACTGTGATTGTTCTTAATTTAAAAGCCTGCACAGACTTGAATGCTTGCGTGCAAATGCTTATATTATCTTTTCTTTTTATTATTCTTTTCCCCTTCATTTATTGTTTTTTGCTCTGCTTTATTACTTTCAATCGCAGGAGTTTGAGATTCTCTCTCAGATTCGGCAGCTTCAGGCTTCCTGCTCCCACTACAGCCTTCCAGTCAGCGCTCACATCGCCACCTGGCTGCAGGGACATACACTGCTCACAGACCAGGAGAGGTGAGACACACAGACGATCAAGTGGACTGAAAGAAAAAAATGAAAATTTGTATACTTATCCTTTTTTGTCTCCTGAAGCTACGAGCTGTCTCGTGACCTGGAGCCTCCAGTTGACCCCTGTCCCAGTTCTCCCAACACTTGGAGCAGTCGCCTGCTGACTAAGAAGCTCTGCTCGTAAGTCAGCAAAATCACCCCCAGCCTGTAACACACTTCCTAATCACATTGGCCCTGTTATGACCCTGACTGCTGTGTAAATGACGTCATGGCACACGTACAACATGATTAGGTGGATGGCGAAAAATCTAAGCCTCATGTTGCTAAAAGAATGAATGTTCTAGAGGTTTTTATTTAAGTCCGATGTCAACAGTCCATGTAAACGTCAATCTCCTGCAGCCAGTAGGGGGCTTCCCCCGGCAGGTCCGTTTGTCATAGGGTTAAAAGATTGCTGGATATGTACCATAAAGATACGTGCCTGACTTTTCGTGAAAAAGTATACAGCTGAACTTTGATTGTGTATGCAGGTTGCGAACGGTCAGTGAAAGCTCCCTCAGGAAGACCCACGCTGACCAGATCAGTGTGTCGTCATCTGGCTCCAGCAGTTCGGACATGGAGGACCTCTCTGCCCCTCAGCCCTCCCCCCTCAGACTCAAACTCAAGGTATGAGCCCAGACAGTCACCTTACGTTTATTGTCAGAGAGTGTGGAAGTCAGCAGGGACAGAGCGTTAAAACATAAAAACGACTAAAGACAGTTTCACTGGGACCCTCTTCTCGAAATCGGAACATTATTTTTATATTTTCTCTTTTCCTCCCTCAGTCTCTCTCAGGCTCCCTTCACAATGTTGCAGAGGATTTCTCCTCCTTGTCGTCCCTTTCCACCAGTCTGTCCAGCTCCTCCTGCAGCTCCTCGCACCCGGACCTCAGCTCTTCTTCTCTGGCTTCGAGTGCTGAGTCTTCATCATCCTCCAGCTGCTCTCCTCAGGCTGCGCTGCCCGTCTACAACAAACAGGTTGCTGACTCATGTATCATCAGGGTCAGTGTGGAGTGCGTCAGCACTTGCAACGTCTACAAGAGCATACTGGTGAGGATGATGGTTTTGTAATCTTGTGATTTTTTTTTAAAAAATTTTTTAGGTCAGCCAGTTTTTTGTTTGACTTTGTGTTACACTTTCTAAACGAGGAATGAGGAAGAAAAGACTAAAGGAACACAGAAGAGGAAGGAGCTGGTGTTGCTTAATCATCTGTCGACCTAATTACATGGAAACAAAACTCAAGTGTTCACCAGGGTTTCCATTTTCCAGTGGTATTTGCAAAGAGGCTGCTGTGCTGTAATCAGCCCAGGATTTATGAATGAACCAACTGAATAAATTTGAGCCGCAACTAACGGTTATTTCAATTTTAAATGTTATTAATCAGGTTGTATTTCTTTCTCTTATTTGATAAGATATATAAAAAGTCTAAAATAATGGCACTCAACCAGAGCCAAATCAAAAATGCTAATTTGTGAATAAAGTTCCCCTATCTTGAGGTTCTGCTAGATAGAAATGTTGACGCAAATCGTTGATTATCAAAATTGTGGTTCTTATTTTAAACTTATTATTTAGAAATTGCTTGAATGGATAAAGCCTCCTTTCAAATATGAGAGATCTCATTGTAGTTACAAAAATCAGGAATACCTCCAAAAATATGTTCAAATGATCATAACAGGCTTTCAAATTAAGGCCATTGGCACATTTGTAGGTATTCAGAATGAGAGTTAAAACCTTGACTCAGGTTGTTTGTTGACATCCGGCTGTCTGTTTCATCCCCAGCTGACCAGTCAGGACCACACGCCTCAGGTGATTCAGAGGGCTCTTGAAAAACACAACATGGAGGACGTCAGCTGCCATGACTTCAGCCTCTGCCAGATGCTCAACAATGGGAAAGGTAAATGTCACCTCCTCAGGTCTCTCTTTGAGAAGTCTTATATCATAATCCAGTGAAATAAATGATTCATATTCAGCCCAGATGTGATCATGCAGCCTGTTAAAGTTGTTGTAAGGTGAGGATTGAATAACAGACCCAAGGCCTCCTTTTCTTGAGCAGGGCTTTCCTCTACTTTCTTTGTCGCGCTCAAATGATGACAAGTAGTTTTTAAAGCTGATTATGTGGGGCTACTGAATTACAAAGCTGCCAGTCAAGCAAGCTTTGAGCCACATAGACAGGTGTAATCGTGGCAAACTATGTGGATTAATAGTTGATTTAACAGTAGAAAATGTTTTTGTCTCTATAACATATTAAAGGTACTTTAATACAATAGTATCTTTCCTCGACAAATCCACTGCAGAGGAAGCGAGAATCAGTTCCTTGACGTCTTCAATAAACTATAGTGCAAATCAGCTAAAAGATGCATAACTCACACATCTTTAAACTGCTCTAGCTCTTATTATATTGTCATTCTTCCTAAGTAGAAATGAAATGCTGACATTCCTGAAAATTAACCCGCACACCATTCTGAGCGATATCTGTAATCACCACCTGAAATAGATGCGGATAAACTAGGCAAGCGGGAAAATAAACACTGGAACACTTCATCATCATTTTATTCCCCTTTCTGCCTCAGAGCTCCAGATCCCAGACAAAGCCAACGTGTTTTATGCCATGAGCACCTCGGCCAACTACGACTTTGTGCTGCGCCAACGCTGGAAGACCCACGGGAGACATCTCGGCTCGTCTTCTAGTCCTGGAGCTCAGCCCGGGAGCCGCCACGCCAAGTAAAACTGGTCTGTCCTGTACGAACGTTAGGAGCACATCTAGAAGACGGAAACAGCACATCTGTTGTATCAACTCAGCACTAGGAGATTGCCACAGTGCAGCAGATATGAGACGCTCCTCCTCAGAGTGTCCCAAGGAGCCAGAGAGCTTGAGGAGCAACACTGAGATGTGTTCGACCAAGAATTATTCTGAACTGTTTAAAGAGCGTTGCAAGAAGAGAAAAATGTCCAAGTAAGCAGGGAGAAGAAGGACAGTAAGAAGAAACAGAAACCGTAATTAAGATTTTGCATTCTCATATTGTTCTCCATCGTCTTAAACGTCAACATATTTTGGAGAATTGAACCACAATTTCCTTCTTTCATAAGATGTGCACTCTTTTATCACTGCGGACAAATGCAGTCACATTGTGGATTATTGTGCGTCATTAACTGAACAGCACTTCGTGTTTAACTGCATCAGGGGCAGCTGATGATGATGAGTCATCACGTCATCATAACGCATCTTTCTACAGAAGGGAATGTGGCTGCGGGATCATACGGGCACACCCAGCTTCAGTCTGTTTGCGGGGACTGGAGCAGCAGATGCAGCCCGTTCCTTTAGCCTGTGTGGCTGAATGACTAACTGACCTTATAGCCAAGTGACTCAGATGGGATGATCACTGACAGTTGACGAGTAAACACTCCTAAACAGATCTGGGTCAACGTGTAACTAGGCTTGTTTCAGTTACACCAACAACAATGAAACACTGTTTGGACCCGGGTTTGCTAACTCCCTCGGGAGTAACTAACGAGTCTTCTAGTCGAGGATTTAAATGTTTTAATGTAACTTAATGTAATTTTATCAACTTAAATTATTTAATGCATTTCAGTATTCAGCTTTTAGGGCAAATGTGGCACGATGAAAATATGTACGTTTGTTTTGTTTTGGTTCATTTTGGATCCTCTTTTCAGCCTTTTAATGTTGCACTGTTTTCAGACGTAAAAGTGCTTAAATTGGTTTGGTTTCTAATGAGCTTAACTCACGTTTGCTTTAGTTGTACTGTCCGCTGTTATAAAATGAAGGAGACAATGTATGTGAGCATATTACAAGTGTTAATTCTCAGTGGTCTTGCCTCCCTGTGATTCAGGTGAGGCTTGTAATCACTACACTCTGTAAATCCAGGGCAATTAGATAACAACAGAATTTCCACAGTCAAGTGGAACATAGCTCACTCCACCTGTTTGTCGCTGTGAATGAGATTAATCTGACGAGCGGTTCTTGTATGTGAAAATGAAGTGTCCCGGTATGTGAATTTGTATGGCGTAAAAGACCGTTTCAGTGATGTGAAATCCTCCACAAAACTCTAAGGTAGCTTTCAAGTATTGAACGTGGCTTCAAGTCATTCTTTATTATTTTTTTTCCCCAGTCATTGGATGAGGCACAAAATGAACACAAAAAAACACATTGGTGAAGTTTCTCCTCGGTTTTGTGAAGGATTTCGCGTCTCTGGGCGCAGCTTGAGTGCTGCTGCGGTTTGGTAAAAGTCATTATGAAGGTTGGTATGAGAGGCGTGGCAGCTGCAGTCCAGTGTGAAGGATCTTCGGTGTGACTTCTGCTTTGTCTGTGTTTAACTGTTTGTCTGTTAGTAGGCTGTCATGCTTATTCTCTCCAGTATATTTGAAATGTTGTGAACGTTAGTGTGTCCAAGTTGTAATTCAAGCCTAATTGTGTTTGTTAATTATTTTATTTCAACAGATTCTTTATTTTTAAAGTTAATCCAAGCACTACCACTACCTACTAATAAAGCTAATTTACTATTTATCACAGTGCTTCAATTGTAGTTATTTCTTTTCTATTTATTTCCTGAATGTAGAAAAAGGGGAAAGGCTGATATTTGGGTTGCTGTATATTCACGCAAGTCCCACTGTTGTGTTTAATATTAAATTCAGGCTTCGGTGTATAATTCTGTTTTGTAGAATTAAGGGGAACTCTGCTTTTAAGTTCACAATTATTGATAGCACTGAGTCTACTATTATAATGGTCCTAGCCAACCACTAGGTGGAGCCACACACAAAGATACTTTCATGTCCTGTCCTTCATGGCACATTCAGGTTCAATTCAAAGACAACCGCCCAGTTTATCCTTCACTCAAACATCAAGTCTTTTCAGGAGTGTCCCACAGTTTGTTCAACATAAAGCGAGTTCAGATAAATGTATGTGGGGAAACGACACTGTCGCAGAGGTTACTGAGAATAAAACACAACTGTCACTGTGACTAATAAAGGGCAGCAGCTAGAAGTGAGTGACGAGAGAAGAGGAGGTCAACGGGTTGTTCTCCTGCCTATGCCCCCTGATGGGGGAGGTCAAAGTTCATGGTGACAGATGTGTGTGTGTGTGTGTGTGTGTGTGTGGTTGTGTGTGTCTGTCTGTCTGTTTGTGTGTGGTGGTGGGAGGTTGTGACCTGTCTGGCCATTGCTGCAGGTTGTCTGACCTCTAATTTTCTCTTAACCTTAACCTCCACTCACTAGGGGGAGGGGTTAGATTTGAACTCACTACAAAGGCTGTGTGTGTGTGTGTGTGTGTGTGTGAAAAATATAGTCCCTTATTTCCTCTTCGCTGTTTATCATTTTTACCTCTGCTAAGGAGGTTAATGTTTTCACCCATGTCCGTTTCTTGGTTGATTGGTTGGTATAACACAAAAGCTACTGAACAGATTTCTATGAAACTTCGTCGTCCATTTCGATGCAGATCCAAATAAAAATCTGGATCTAACAGATGGAATCATGATTTTATAGAAGGTAGTTGGTTTTCTACGCCACTGTACGGTAACAAATAGCATATTGGATTGACTGAGGTGAAGGGAACTGTTTAGCCATGGCGGAGGTATGCACACTACTTGGTGCCATTCAAGTTAACCGTGTTATTGATTCTTATTCTTTTCTCTACTCCCTGTCTTTGATCTGCAACTGCTCATTTACAAGCTCTGAGTGCTTCCTCCACCCACCTCCGCCTGTACAGTATGTGTGGTATGTTCACAATGCAGTGTTGAGACATAGTTTGTGTTGATTAATATATTAACATCCACTGATGAACACACCCATCTTTATGTGTGTGCTTACCTGTATAAGTTACACTTCAGGTGCGTGCTGTTATTACATTAAGGCATCCTCGCATGTTTGGTTTGCAGTTAAAAGCGGTGTTGATTTTTTTTGAAGCATCCTCTCTTTCTTTACTTGTGGTCGTTTTTTTCATGCCGTCCTCGTCCGCCCCTGGTACCTCGTGGCTAATTGAGTCTAAATGACTCCCAGTATGTGCAGGGCCAGATGAGGCCACTTTCCTGGCATGAACTTACAAACTGTTCAGTCAATCGATAGGCTGACGAACACTCAACTGGTATCATGTGAGAGCAGAGTAGAAATTAGTCTCAGTTCTGCCTGACTTGGCTCCACTCTGGGCTGCTGAAAGTAGTTTTTACATGAAATGTGTTCCTTAGAGCGTTTGTTCCTTCAAATGGCAGGAACAAGGCCTGCAGCATAAATCATCAGTAGTCTGGTTCAGTAATAGCTCGACTGCAGATATGCAAATAATAATTTGTTTGGGAACAACATTTCAGACACGTTCCACATTGAACCTAAAACCGTCTGGTGAGTGGGACCGACCAAAAACTGTAACCTCAGGGTCATTACAAATGTTCGGGGCGCAGTAACGAACATCACAGGAAGAAATAAGGCTATTTCAAATTGAGCATGTTGTTGCAGTTCCAAATATTAGTGAAATGCAAGCTGTTTATATGTTCACTAGTCGTATATATTGATTGAAAATACCTTTTTTTTGTTTTACATGTATTAACAGTGTATAATGCACTGTGATACATGTGAGAACAGCATACATGTGGAGCTGGGCTGTGCTAAAAGAAAGATGCTTTCTGATGACCCTGAAGCTGCTGAGATATGATTTTATTTACAATATATTTCCACTAAATAGGCACATCATGGGCATAGATTTTGCAGCCGGCTGCAGGACATCTTTCAGGTAGGTGGTTGAAGTGCGTACTAAAAAGCAGTTGACCTACACCCGACCCCTGCAGTATCTCCGTGCTAATGAAGAAGTTGGATTTTTTCCCCCTTGACCCCGACACATTGCACTCTTGCCCTGAGATAATTGTCAAACCACTGGGAGGAGTGAAAAACTGGAACTGGAACAAGTTTGCACTTCAGAACATTGTGGTAAACAGTGATGAAAGCTTTTTTTAAATCTGAGAAGACTGCTCCCACAACATGACCTACATCCAAAAGACCTTTTATTTCATTTGTCCTTTTGTAGCTTTTTTCTTTATTGCTAGCAGATGTCAAAACCAATTTTGGTGAAGATTGGATGGGATTTAAAGGAAGAGTGGTAGAAAAAGCGTGCCTAACTAAAAAATCTTTGTGCTAAAAAGGGTGTGGGCTATTTACAATGCAGATAAGAACCTAAATCGAGGGCATTTTGCATAATTTTGCAAACATTTGTCCCAACAAACTGAAAAATGTTCCTGACAATTAACAACAGGCTGGTTGACACCTCACAGGATGAAACAAGGATAAGTTTTTATGTAATTATATAGTTATTATTTTGTTCATTTTGAGTGAATCTTTGATAATTTTGCTGCTGAGCAGGAGATAACAAATCAGGAAAATGTGCACTCTGGTGTACAGCTTTCTTTAAAACCTTTCTTTGGGTATTGATCATCATAAGCTGAAGAAATTTGAAAAAAAAAAATCCCAGTAAAAAGATATTTATGCATTTTGATTTGTACCTTTAACAGTCAGGAGCAGGTATAGACTCAAGGTTCAAAAAAGACTTTTTATTTTGGAGTTCATTCATTACCCTGAGTAACTATTAATAATGTAGTATATTATTGCCACCAGCCAGGACTATACATTTGAGTCATGAACATTTTTTTTTTACAAATTTTACTGCATTTGTTCTGCACTTCTTCAGTACTGTGTCCAACTTCCCCCTCCCATTCAAAAGTTGCTGAACTCGCCGCTGTCAACAGTGTCACACACACAAACACACACACACACACACACACAGTGACACACTTATACATTTAGTCTAAATCCCTCTGTACAGACAGCTGTGACTGAAGTCGTGCGTCACTAACTCCACCTCATTATGTCAGTACTGTACATCGGTCGCATGTCTCCTGTTCACTCAGCTGAGAATAATAACCAACGACTAAACACACACTTTAGTATTAGTGTGTGTGTGTGTGCGCGCGCGTGCGCGTTTTCTTGCATGTGAGGCAGAGGCCACTGTGTGTGTGTGTGTGTCTACAGTAGAATGTATGTGATTGAGCAAGCTAATGATAAGTGTGTGTGTGTGTGTGTGTGTGCTTGTGGTGTCACGCAAAGATATATAGTGCAGTAGATCAGAGGGTGAAGTTCTGCTCATACGCTCTTGTGCCAATACTGTTTTGTATATATATGTATATATATTTTGTATGTATTATGTATATACAATTCTATTTCTATTTCTGCTCTAGCTCTTAATCTTACCTTCTCATCATATTATTTATTTTTAACTGTTATTATTGTTTATTGTTGTATTGAACTGTCCTTTGGCTGCTGTGACGCTCAAATTTCCTTGTTTGAGGGACTAGTAAAGGAATTTCTGATTCTAAACATACAACATCTCTGTGTGGTTGTGTGTGTGTGTGTGTGCGCGCGTGTGTGTGTGTGTGTGTGTCCTGTGGTGGTTGTACACATGCGGGTCTGTGGTGTAACAGTAGACAGATGGGAGAGATGGCTGAGACTAATCTGAAGGGGTTAATCCACTTAATAACCACCATGAAGGACTGTAGGTTACCTCACCACAGCTCCAACATGTTGTTTGTCCGTCAGTTTGCTGGAGCTCCAATAATTTCGGCTTACAGGGGAAATACCGACTGTGCAATATTCCTGATGAAGCAGCATCAGTGGTCTGTACTGCATCTGCAGGAGAGCATCGACTTAATAGAGATTTGTATGATGAAGGATAAGTTCAGATTTCTTGAAAGACTGTCCTGCTAAAATACTCACAAGCCCACGTGTGCATGTTTGTAATCAGTTGGCCTTTCCACACTGGCCCAGAGAGATCCCTTCCTAATGTCATTTTAAAAAAAATCCACAATAAAATGTATCTGATGTTAATATGAGGCTGTGTCACTTAGCAAAATCAAGTGGTTACCCTCCAAATGTAGAGGCCTTTTAGTACAAAATCACCTCTTTGGGATTGCCTTGCATGGCAGCAGACTGAAGGGATAGTAAAACAAAAATGGCATTTATTTCTGAAAAGAGTATAACTGGAAGCTTCCCACTTGTCTTGGCAAACCCAGACTGCAAGCTATGGCTGTGGAAAACAGCCACAACACATAAACTGTATGTAATTGCTTGTTAAGTTAGCTTTGCTCTGCTAAGGAAGCTCACCCCTCTCTCGTGTGTGACATCACCGGGAGTAACCCACTATCTACGCCAAACTTGCCCATTCTGCTCACTTTATTTACATATTTACGTATCAAAGATAATTATGTTATTACGTGATTAACCAAAACTATGATGTTTCCCTAAACCAAATAAAACACAAGAATACAAAACCATAGATTCAGTTACTGTGTCATCTTATGAAAATTGCAGCCTAGCACCTTCACCAAAACAGTCGTCAGACAGAGTTTCGCCCGATGAGATGACGTCAGAGATTTTTAAACATCTTTTGAGGCTCAAGGAAAGTTGAACAAATACTGAAAATATAGAAAACCTCAATGGAACAAAAAATAGAAAAAGAGTCTTAACTGGCCGTGCCACGCCTTGTGGGCTGAGGGGGAATGTTCTGCTGCAATACTGCAAGTGGCCACTGGGTAACATTGGAGGCAAGGTTGAGCAGCACCACTATATCCGGGTCCATAACGTATTCAGGGCCAAAACTCACCAGAATACGACTGTTTCATAATGTCAACAATGGGCTGTTTTTAAAACCATATAATAAAGGCCCTTTTTATCATCAGGCTTTATACTGTGTTGTTGTTGGCAACAGACAACCTGCAGACTACTGACGCCTATTAGCTCAGCTAAAATGACGACTGTGGATTTGTTCCCCATATTTCACATTACAGTTGGCTAGCAAGAGATCTCTACACGTGCCGTGTCAACAGAAGAACTATTAGTGGGCAATAACTCCTTCAATGTATATAGAGGCATGCATGGATTGTACAAGCAGCAGCTTGGAGCCAGAAATAAGTATACTGTAGTATTTTTTTGTGAAAATTCGACACGGTCACTGGGAGGTCAGAGGTCATCGTCACAATTACGGTGTATGAGGAATGTACTCAAATGGCACCTAGCAAGCTAACATTCATATAGATGCAAGCTTGATGACTCATTTGAGACAAAAAATATTCAACCCTTAAATTGCAAACTTGACAGCTTGAGTTAAAAAATTTCCTTAATGAAGGGTGGCAGGTGTTTCACTTGACATAAAAGCAAGAAACTACGTCAGCAGCAAGAGTCCACAAGTGTCCCTCCTGATCCATTAAAGAGGTGGAGCTAAAAAGATGAAGCAGTCTTATAGGCATAACCTACAACAATAAAAGCAGCACTCCACTGATATATGGCACACACCCTGGCAGCTGCATGGATGTTTATATTTGGGAATTCTAATGGCCTATTTCAGTTCAGTAGACCATTTACAAATGCTTTATTCATAATGAGCAAGTTGTCATTAGAAACAACATTTAACCCCTTATTGGCTCACTGTGAAGTGTTGCCGGAGTGTCTCATAAAGACGGGTAGTACTTCCTCTCGGTGTTTAATTAACTTTATAGGTCTCCAGTGATGTTCCACTTCAAATATTTATGGAACAATGTGGCAGCTTGGATTTGAAACTGGGCACTTGACCTGTAATGTGTTCAAAAGCTTTTAGTGTTCCTCTGATGTCAGTAAAAAGTTTGCACTGTACACACAGCTCACAAGCATGAGTCGTTTTACAGGAAAGTAGAGGACAGAGATTCATAACACCTGAGTCAGAGCTCTCCAACAGCTACGTGGGAAACTTTATCTGGAGTCTAGACTGAATCTGCACGATTATGTCACGTAGCTCTTCTTTGGCTGTGTTAAGAAATGTGAAAACTTTACTGAACATTGCATAAAAATGATTATATAAAAAAAGTATAACAGTTCCTTAGTTTTAAATGAATGTTTTGATCATTTGGAAGATGCATTTATTTGCTTTCTTACCTGAGGGTTAGATGACAGTAATGATACTGCTCCATTCAGACAATCTGCATGGTAAATATGTAGCTGGAGCCAGCAGCTTATCAGATTAGTGTAGCATAAGGACTGGGAACAGAGGGTAAACATCTATCCTGGCTCTGTCCAAGGAAAACAAATCTGCCTCCCAGCACCTCTTGAACTTACCAGTTAACGTGTTACATCTTGTTTGTTAGTTCTTACAAAGAACTAAGCGTTCAAAAGACGCATTGTGACTTTTACACTCATCCAAGATTTCTGTTTCTTGGCTGACCGCAGTGGCAACCTGGAGTCTTGTTATCACAGTGAGGTTGCCAAGCAGAAACTCCAGTGGCAGAACCCGTCTTTATGCTAAAACAGAATAACCAGCTGCTAACTGCAGCTTCAAATTCACATACAAACATGAGAGCGATATCAATCTTACCATCAAGAAAGCAAATGAGGATATAACACAAAATGTCGTACTATTCTTTTTACATTTTAAAGCAAGAATATTTATTTTATTTTTTTAACGATTGGTTTAATAAGGTTTCATATTGCACTGTTGTACGTGAACAGCTATACACAGCTGAGCATGGATAACTGACCCAACCTGTTGGGACCCATCAGGCCGGGCCGGGCTCAGACAAGAATGTTAAAATAATGTCTGGGTTTTGGGCCGGGTAGATATAAAATAATCTATATGTACTGAATCAATATCTTTATTTAAAAAAAAAAAAAAGAAATTAAAAAAAAGAAATTTCACAGTAATCTACACTGTACGTGTCAATTTTATCCTAATTTAATGCTAAACTCACAACTTCACATAACAAGTAGGTGCGAGATTCAACTCAATTCATATGGGTTTCACTCCGCTAGGCTGAAGTCCGGCTTGAGTCAGTTTTGAGTTGGGTTCAGACGTAAAAAACTGAACGCCTGTCGTGGTCGGGTCACACTCTATTCTGCTGCCCATTCCTGGAATCATTCTCCTGTGCTAGCAGTGTAAACATTAACAATCTGCTGTTGCTCCAAGCAGAAGTTTGCAGTTTCTATAGCAACAAGTAAAGCTTCTTGTCCATCAGAAAAAAATCACACAGAGTTGATGCAAAGCAGCCAGAGGACAATTTCTCCATAAAACACGGTCCAGTTTCAGCGACATAGATGTTGGTGATGTGATGCCGTAAAGACTTAAAGACTCGCCCAAATCACATCGTACAAGAAGAGGCGTTCAGGGTGCGAAGCGAAGATAAAAAAGGCCCCCTTCTCCTCGTTGCAAGTCAGTGTACCGTCAAAATGATTTTGAAGCTGTTATTCTAAGGTAATGTTGTTACATAATGTTGCTCTGACTTTCCAATTATTCCGAATAAATAAATAAATAAATGAATAAATACTTTAATCCCTTGAAGCTGTCGTGCAGAAACAGTCTGAGGACAGGTGAAGGTTCAGCAGGCTAACAAATTCATCTGGCAGATGATGAATTGTAAAAGTCTAATGCCAAAAGGTTACATAACAACACACACACACACACACACAAGCGCGCACACACACATGCACGCACACACGCGCACACATGCGCACACACGAACAGGCCACTTCCTGTAGCACGAGGGCACAAGATGTGGTAATGGGACCCAAGGGTGGTTGAGCATTGCATAACAGGGAGCTGATTCATCTCTCTCGCACACGCGCGCACACATGCACGCGCAGTTATTCCTACTGGCCTACTTTCATTTCAAAAGTGCACAACTTTCTTGTGGCCTATTTTTACGCTGTGATGTAAATGCATCGGTGTGGGTGTGTCCTAATGTGCTACTGAAGTTGGCGGTCCTTAAATCATTGTCGTACATACACATCTGTGGCAGTGCACACACACACACACACACATCCACTGACCTATTTTACAGTGCTGTGTGGGACAGAGGCAGCAGGGATTGAATGGGTCATGGTATAGGCAACATAACTCTCTCCTGAGCAGCAGCCAGCCAAGCATGTTCAACAAAAGAGTCGTTTTTCCCCCTCACTCTGTTTTCTCTCTCAGGCTTCCTGCAGGCGTGTACCCTATCCGAGCTCCATTCATGGTGGTGGAAATAAAATACATAGCTTTCATTATTTGTACAGATGCCACCCTGCCCGGTGGTAGTAGATATACTTTTATTCATCACTGGAGCTTTGGCTAGAATTGATCAAATTTGAGATTATGAAACATGCACCGCAAAATTATTAAGGTGTTTTAAATAAGAAATTGAGCACCTGGATGATTCAAATAACTATCACAGGAAATAAAGGATGAAATTCAAAGGATGTTCCTCAGGTTTAAAGATAGCTCTAATAAATCTCACTGAGGGAACTTGGGACGCTTGGGAGTCCAGTCATGCTGCAGTGTTTAGCAAATGTTTAATAATTGATTAACTGCATTCCAGAGTTATTTATTCTTTGACTGGAACACTTCTCAGTAACCATTATCCATGTGTTTAAAACCTGTGTGGGATACTATCAGCCTTTTTCATCACGATCAGCCTTGCTTTGGATGCTTTTTCTGGTTTTCGTTTTCAACAAACGCATCACAACAGGTCTCTCTCCTGACTGGTCCCAATCAAATCCAAACTTTCAAAATGTTTTCATGTTTTATTTGATATGATCAGATTAGAGAACGGTCAGAAATATTCACGTCAGCAGACACAAAAAAACGTGTCATTTAGGAGGATTGGATAGTGATCAGCAAACATTTAGCAGATACTCACTAAGTTAATTATCTGACAAAACCTGAGCACACTGGGGAGACTGAAACTTTGCACAGGATGCCAATTGTATTGTTAAGGGAATGTGGGTTCCTTGTACCATTTTGCATCTTAACAATATAGAATGATACAATACAATAATGTAAATAATGCAATAATGTTTGCTTTTGGGCCATCATTAAGGTTACATGGTTTATTTATTCATTTGTTCATTTTTCAAAAAGCAAGGGTTTCAAAAAACAAAATGCAGCACCTTGCCAGTTTGTGATGTTTCCAATAATAGTGTTTTCTATTGCTCTTCTGTAAAAGTAGACCAGAATCTGGCTCCATTTAAGTTTCAGTTTCAGAAATACAAGGAAAAAGGTTTGGGCAACCCTGGACTATGTACAGATTCAAGAGTTTTGTGTTACGCCCCTGATCTCGAGCATCCCGAATCCTTCTCAGTCTACTGTGGGTTGAGCTTCTCTGCCTGTTCACTGTATAATATAACCAGTAAAGGTGAAACTGATGGTGTGATTAACCTGGGTAAATCCTCACTTGGTGCTGTTTATTCAGTCATTAAAACTAAGAACTCTTTCTAATTTGTTTTTATGTTGTTCAGCTGATGAAGATCTTTCTTTTCTGATTAAAATGTTTTCCCCAAAACTGCAAAGTGCACCTTCATGCTCGACAGCGGTGTTATACTCTGAGGTGATTCTAGAGTTTGTTGAGGCTCAAGGCAAAAACTCCCACGCCCACAAAAAACACAAAAACGAAAGGAAGTCCAAACCTTTTTTTAATTTCCAACGTTCACATTAGTAATAGTGGTAATATTTGGATATGAGTAACATTAAAACCAGAGCAATTCAAACCTAAATTAATAACTAAACAGCTTTTATGTTGAAAGCTGGGTCAGATTTGTCTCACTGCACAATCAAGCTGCCGATGAGCAGCTTCTCCCAGATTTCTGCAGTGAGTGATGGTGTTTGTCATCTGCTCGGCATGGAATAAACTGCACATCCTATCGCTGATCAACTGGCTGAAATGACTCACACCTAAAAAACAGAGGTGTGAACACACACCAGCACGCAGTCCAACACACTCCTCAGCCACAGCCTCGTTACCCCATCCCTGCCTCTCCCTGTGCTGCTGACCTACATACTGCAGCATCCCGGTTACATAACCAGCCGAGGTTGTTGATCACCGCAGGCAGCGCAGGGCCAACACCCCCTCCTCTCTCTCTCTCACACACACACACACACACACACACAACCACTACTCGCTACGAATGCGCCAGCTTCCATTAGCTTCCACAAATTGTAGGAAGTTAAAAATCCGCTGCTGTGCTCATACCTGAGACACAGGTGGGTTGTTAAAAACAGCTGGTTACATCACAAGTCGCTGTCCTCCTCAAAAGCACAAATTTCTGCACACCAAAAATATCTCCTCAATCAATTTTCAGAAAGTGGATGAACTAAATCTGGAATAAACTTGAATCCTCGTTTATAAGAGGTCACTCAAACTCAACAGGAGCCCATAAAAAGTGTAAGAACGGTTAATGATTCATCAGTTTGTGTGTTTAGTTTAGTTTTTTTAAATGTCAACTCGATGTAAACTGATACGTCGATGTAACTCGTGTGTGTGTGTGTGTGTCCTACTGACCTGCCCCCTCAGGCAGAAACAAGAAAGAGCTTCTCTCTGACTAGTTTGCTCAAGTTTACACAGTAGAGGCATGTGACGTAACCCTCCCTCCCTCCCTCCCTCTTTCCTTCCTCCTCTCTCTCTCAGCCCTTCACTCTGAATAACCCCCCTCTCTCTCTCTCTCTCTCACCCCCTCCTCTCCTATCCCTCCTAGTTGACCTACTTTTACACTACTGGCCCGTTTTCACAAGCCTCTGCACAATACAAAGCAGCTTTTACAGCTCAAAGATGGGCAGGAAAAAAAACGAGAGAGAACAAGAGACACCGAGAAGAAGAGGGAAGGGAGGGGGTGAGGAAAGGATAGTGCACTACAAAGCACTGCGGTTTTCTCAGGAATGTCACCTTGTTATAGCTGGCTGGTGGGTGGCATGGAGGGCAGAAGTGAGAACACATTAGGAGTTTCATATTTCTGATGAAGATCAGTCGGTCTGTCTGTGGTCAGTCGCTTCCACACTCGTACACTCTTCCTCTATCAACCTGAAACAGAGATGGCGAACAAGCCAGTGTTTCTCTGTTGGGGAAGTGCAGTTGATGCATTTCATTTGCATCCACAAGTGATTTTTTGGTTGACGTTCTGGACCCAGACCTGCTGACCCCGGGATTCTTGAGAATTTGGGTGTTTCTGTAAAATTGCAACACCTCAGTATCTGATAGGCTGTCACTCCTGTAATGGCTCTTATGTAACCACTTTTCAGTGGCATGCTCACCCCATGCCAACTTGTTATTCCCATCAGCTATTGGTCCATTAAAGGCAGGGTCAGATGGAGGCTGCCACACACTCTGTACTCAAAGTCTGACGCAGTTCTCTCTCAAGACAGTTGTGTAACATGTTTTTGCTTGCTGCACTCTGATACATTCTGGGATTCATCTCTCTTCGATTGTCCAACTAAAGCACATCTGTTCAAGTAATGGGCCGTGGCATTGAGTAATACGGGACAACGCAAAACAGAGAAATAAATATGTAGCCTTGTAGACTGTTTGTAACCACTACATTATGTAACACTACTGAATATGTGTGCTTTAAAAGCTTTGTTCGAGACTGTTTTAATCAACTCCCTGATGCACTTATGTAACATTTTCAAATATGAATTTAAAAAGCTCCTGTTTTCTTCTGCTTTTTATTGATAAGTATTATTTTGTTTGATTCACTTCAGGGCTACCGAATGAGGTGTACATGCTGCATTGACATATTTTGTTGCAGAATTTGTTGCAAATGTTTTAGGAAATCTTTGCTTATTGCACATTAGGAAGATACATAGCATTCAATCAGAGTTGTGTTTCTGTCTTCTTGTCAAATTTAAGTCCAATGTGGACTCTCCTTTTGGCTCGATTTTGGTCCCAACCAACTCCTCATAGAAGTGCCTCTGCTAAATACTTGACTAGACTTGAACGCTAGAGGCTAACTTTGTCTGATGTTCAGTGCTGGGCAGGTCGTGGTCTTTTAGCTGGACGAGAGTAGTGAGAGTGAACCAAAGCAGGGAAAGTTGCGGGCCATAAAACCAAAATAATGAGCTGAAAGAGGCTAAAAGTGCTCAAGAACTAAGAAGAACTGCTGAGTTTGTGATATTTTATGTGGGTTAGATTCTACATCGACTCCTTTTATAGTGCTTATCTTAATAACATTATAGTAATCCACTGTTAGTACAAATATTGATGTAGCTTTAATTTTTTTTATTACTGTACATTAAATGTTCTACTAATGCATTTATTTGCCTCGTGCAAAGCTTTTAAAATAATCCCCTGTGCCTCTGCCGTGCTCACAACCAATTAAAGTATTTGTATTATAAATTATTATAATTATCAGTCCAGTCCCTTACTTTTTTAAGCAAACCAAATCAGTATACACATATTACATGAATCCTCAGCCTGAGGTTAAGTATAACCAAGACTCCCTCTTGTACTGCAGTAACACAGAGTCTGTGGGTTGTTCAGATTTTTTCATTTCAGTGAATCCCTGCCAGGAGGCAGCATTAAGTGATGACGTGGTGAACCAGTGAAGTTTTTCTGGCTGTGTCGGCTCCCGCTGAGCTGTACTGGCAGACTGGGATGTTGCTGTCTGTGAGGTGTGAATCAGCAAGTCGGCCTTCTGCTAGAAAAAGGCTGACCTGAATATGTCTGTGTGATTGTACCACATGCACTTCATTAGAGCGACTCAAAGAGTTCAAAAGAGACGTACATGAATTCAACAACCGTTTATTTTTTTCCCCATTTTGAATCTTTCACAATCAAAAAAAAGAGTGTTTTGTAACCATTTTGCATATCCACATGAAGTATAGCAATACATAATCACTTCTGGACAAGCCTTATTCCATTTTTTTTTTTTTTTTCAATTTTTTTGGAAAGTCTTTCGGCAAACAACAAAGGTTATACGATAACACAGAGTACAAATGGAAACTGGGGCAAAGGGCAGCATGGGTAAATACACAGCACAACTAGGAAGAGCATAGAGAAAAATGACACAACAGGATGACAGAAAAATACACATAATAATAACCAAAATAATAACAGAATATAATAGAAAATAACAATATTAATAAAATAATAATAAAATATGACAGCAGTATACAAGAGAGAGAGCGACAACTTTACATTTATACATAGTGGCCAGAGGCAGGCACCAGGAAGTGAAACAGTTAAACTTGTACAGACTACATGATCTAGCAAAAACAACTCAGTGCTGAGGTGAGTGGGATCGTTAAGACATTGGCCAAAATAGGGACGAGGGACAACACAATAAAGAGGCACCTTATGAAGAGAGAGCAGCTTTGCTGGTTGGAAAGCAATATCATTTATTAGACAGACAGTTTGTGTCTGGAAATGAAGATGTATTGATTTCTGTTGAACGGCTGGCAAACAAGGTTTGCCTTGTGCTGTCAGGTTTTGCCAACAGCAATGTGTGACTGCATAGCCTTGACTGATATGCGTATAACTGGCCTAGACTGTTTTGACAGCTTTTAGGTGTCAAAAGAGCTCAGATCACCTGAATGAGGCCCCTGATCTGATCCATAAATTCAAAAAAAGGGTACCTTTGTTTCTAACACATTGTGGCTCATAGGTTTAGTTCATAAAAAAAATCTTCTTTGAGGCATTTTCTAGACAAAAAAGGACTGTACAAGGTGTCTCAACAGGAAAAAAACTCACTTTGTTGAAGTCTACGACTTCTGTTCCCCACTGCTTTATTTTTTGTTGTTTTTGCCACATTTTTCTTCGTAAAATATATACTCCATATATGCAAATTTATATGTCACAGTAATATACAATCTAAGTGCTTCAGAAGTGAAGAGGGTTGTGTGCAGATGTTAAGAGGATGAAAGGTACAGATGTGTTCAGAGGGAGGAAGAATGTAACTCTTTGCCAAAAAGGGAGACGCTAAGGGAAGGATGTGTACTCTTTGGTAAAAGGAATGTTCCCATAATGCCACAATAGACGCTGGCCAGCCACCAAGGCAGTTGGTACAAAATGAATAATTGAATAATGTTTGAATTTTCCACAAAGGAAATATCCCAGACTCCAGCTCTGGAGAGTTTCATTCTGTCCCCTCCCTCGTAAGTGATCTATTATTTTCATTAGAGGGATAGGTGGGAGGTAGGAGTAAAGAGAGTAAAGGGATGGGGAACAGGTGACACAGTGAACTTTATGGTGGAATCACATCCTAACAACAGTTCACACAGATCACTGGCTACTTCTCTGTCTTGTAAGGTGGCGATGTGAATCATAATTGTCTGTCTGTTGTAGATGACAAAGAGGTGACAGGAAAACACTTGTGCTTCCCCAAAATGTCCTTAATCTCGCCTCTTATTGCGCCCACCTTTGCTGCTGCTGGATCCCCTCTTTCCGCCCTCCTTTTTAGCCTCTGCCCGCTCATTAACAAGATGCTTGACCTCTTCTGCATACTCATTTTCCATGTCTTTGCTCTCGCCATTGGTCTGGGCACTGTGAGGGTTGCTGGGTAGAGCTAAGTAAGGGTGTTGAGGCAAATTAGGAGAGGGGGACATGGAGGAGTTAACTGGTCTCTCCAGCTGCACTCCTGCCGCCCCATTGGACAAAGCTCTGTACTTGAGGCGCAGCTTGTGGGGCAGGGCAGTGCCTTTGACCTCAGTTTGGAATTCACTATGTAAGCCAGCAGGTCCCTCAGCCTTCTGGTGGTAACTGCTGATATCTGAGGAGGACGAGGAGGGAGACTCATCATCTGTGGAGCCCTCCTTGTCAGAGCTACGAGGGTCCCCATCACTGGATGAGGTGTCCTTATTGGAAGAGTTCTCCTGGTAAAAACCATCAGCCCGCGGGCCTCCCTCATAGGTGAGCACTGGGGGCTCTTCGTCCAGTGTGTTGAGGTAGCTGTTGTGCTGTGTGAAGGACGACTTGCCCTCCTCAGTGTTATTGATCAGATCAGGGGCAAAGGGGTTCTGGTGGCTTTCTGCATGCTGAACACTGCTTTCCTGACCCTGGTAGCTGTAGTTTTCATGATGGTTCTCACGCTGTTGTTGGGTATTGGACTTGTACCTTTGCTGCAGCTCCTCTGCCAACTCAGAATGACCATTAGAGTATTCATACTGAGGTGAGTCCATGGTCTTTGTCCTCTCTAGCTTCTCAGCGACCTCTGTGATGGTCACTGAGCAGTCAGAGAACTTGGGGGTTGAGATGTTCTGGCCTTGCAGCGGTCTGCCCTGCTGGGGCTGCTGGTCCTCCGGCCTCTGGTTCTCCATGGGATAACAGCCGCTGCTGGAGCGGTACAAGATTACACTCCTATGTGCGGAGGTTGCCTGAGGAGCGGGACTGGAGGCCTCCATGTGGCATTGCTGTTGCTGTTGGGGATGCTGGTAGTCCATGGCACTTTCAGCCAATGAGGTGTTCTGCTGGTGAGTTGAAACCAGAGCAGTGTGGTTGCCATGGTAAGCCCCACCTGGCATTCCATTGGACATCCTGTTAGCGATCCCATTGGAAATCCCATTGCTTTCCAACCTGGCCATCTCCATACTTGAGGGCTCCTTCTTTATGCTGTAACCCATGGGTTCGGGGCTGTCTCTGGAGGAGCCATCAGACATGTCAGAGATGGAGCCCCGGGGAGAGTAACCGTGAAGCATGTTGTGGCGTTCGCCACGGCTTGACTGTTCAGTTTCAGATGAGTCAGAATTCAGCATCACCTGAGATGCACTGGAGTAGCCACTGCTTGAGAGGTAGGCATTACTATTTGGGGTGCCATTGGAGATGCTCCCATTGATCGCAGCATTTGTAGCAGCAGCGCTGTTGGTGATTTGTTGACTCTTCTCCATGTAGGAGGCTGTGCTGATGAGGCCAAAACGCAACTTGAGTTGAAGAAGCTCAGTTTTAAGACGAACGTTCTCATCATTCAGCGCCATGACACGGTTCTCAAGCACCATGTCATTGAGGCGGCGCTTTTCCCTTGATCGCTTGGCTGCTTCATTGTTCTTCCTCCGTTTTTCCCAATAGCAGGCATCTTTCTTCTCATCAGAAATAAACTCTCTCTTGCGACGGCACGCTGCACTGGGCTTGGAACCTTTAGGCTGGCGGCTGACCCGCGCTCCAGCTTCAGGAGTAGGGGATGGGAGGCTTTCGTTGTAGTTAGAAAAAGTATCTATCTCCATGGCATTTTTGTTGCTGGTGGATGGGATGTGTATACTCAGACTTTCCATTTTTTTTCCAGCTGGGCCAGAGTGTAACTCTAGCAAAGGGCAAAGGGGGAGAGGGAAAAGATGCAAAACTATATGAGCCTTCTGTTTTGTCACTAAGGAGATTGACCTATGTCGCAGGATCAGCGAAAACTTCTTGATGAGGTATTTGTGCTCCTCGAAGGGACAGCCTCATTGATTTCTGTTACTTAACTTTCAAGATTAAAATGTTCAAGTGTCCATATTAGCCAAGAAGATTAAAAAGAGGTGGAACTCCACAAAAACCTCAGACATTGAAGTAGTGTTCTGAACAAAGAACCTTAAAAAAGAAACAAGTTTGTTTCTTGAGCGAAGAGTCTTCCAGCTATCTTGGTAAATAGTTCAAAGCGGTCTCTGGCGTCTCCCTCAAGGTGATTCTGAGTTTATCGCAGTCTTCCTCGATATTGAGCAGAGCTTTGATGCCTGTCAGGCCGTTGCCTTGCTTCTCTCAGTGTCTCACAGAAGATGTAGGTCAGTCCGTCTACTTCGGGGCTCCCTGAGGATCCAGCTTCAGTGCTGCGGTTTGCTGACCACTAACTGGGTGAAGAAGACAGGGAGGGAGAGAGAGAGGGAGGGGAAGAGAGGGCGAGAGAGTTAGATTATCTGGAAAACCATTGCAGTTCATTGTGGCATATACATGCATTATATTTCAGTCAGGTCAAACAAGATTTGTGAACTGTAGCACAAGCATTAATGTGGCTCTCCTGAGTGTAGTAACTAAGACTCCAGATCAATATACAGCCTGTTGATTACAATTCAACCTGTGCCAAAGATCTGTGACATAATCCTCCAAAGTTACGTAATGTTTGTCTGTCTTATCTCTGTCTCCTTGGCTTCGCAGAGAAAAGGAGGATGCATGCAGAGCATGAGTAGCTGCATGCACCATGAGTACATAAGGGCTGTGGCTGGGACTCAACATGCTGTAAGTGCTGCTGCTGCTGCTGCTACTGCAGAGCTCTTGCGTAACACCAGGGCACTGTCATAGTCACATAACGAGAACTGAAGCAGGCTGACCTGCTGCCAGCTTGGTAGAGACTGACAGATAGGGGACTGGGGGGGGGCAGAGAATGATCAGGGATTAACTTGATGTATATCACTGTAATCATAATATGGAGTGTGATGAAAAAAAATGTGTAATTATAATACATTTTTCTACATTTTGTTTTCTTTAACGCATCAATGTGGACTAAAATGAGGGAATTGAAAGTAATACATCAAACTGATTCAGGAGTGGCAGAAATGGGGAGTGGACTGTGAGTGTGTGTCCATGGGGGAGGGGGGATTTCCGTCACGACGGCAATGTCTCAGTTTCTCTGGTAGCCGTCACATTGTCTGAAATTACACAACACTTCCCTATGCAGTGTTAATGCTACAGGAAGCCTAGCACGTCCAGCTTATCTTGCACCACAAAGTTAACAACAGTGCAAAGTGCAGCTCGGACGGATGTTGACGCTGTTATGTAATAACTAGATCTGCTGTTGTTTTACGCCTGAGTCTTCTGGTTCTCTCACTGCACAGCCTTACACAGTTGATATGCAGTAATTAATAACACATCATTACACTGAGCCCCGGAGTCCACTGCAAACATGAAAACATGTTTTTATGACACACACACAGGGAATGAAATAATCTAGGTCAGTGTGCTTATAGGTAACAATGACTCCTCTGTTGTCTATTTTCACATTGCAAAACAATTTTTCCCTTGTTTTCCTTAATTTTTCAGGGCTCACAGTTTCTATATGAATATTGGAAACTGGAATCCCAGAACCACAATTAGTTTTTTGGATACTAAGTTGTGTACAGAAATTTAACTTGAATCATAAATCTTTAATAGATTGAAACTGAATTGAAATTAGAAGCAATAGTAACACTAAGAATCTAAGAGAACCAGATACATGCAGAATGTTTCCTGCATCTTTTTATTCTAAACCTTATCAACCCTTAAAATTATAAGAAAATGGTGGTGTTATTACAGTATATAGGCCAGCAGGTGTTTCAGACTGTTGCTGAAGAAATAGCAACTCCTAATACTTATTTATGTTCCTATATTAGTCTCATATTCTGTCTGTATAGTGGTGGCTGGAGTATGAGACCAGACAAGGCGCAAGCAGAGAGAGCAGACCTGAACAAAGAAGCTCCGCTGACTGTTCCCATTACTAAAGCTGTGGTGGCGAGAAGGCAAAAAAAAACGTTCACTTCCCAGGTTGAGTAGAATAAAACTGCTCTAGTTGAGCAAATTTGACTAACATCAACCTTCTTTTACTGTGCTGCAGCATATTGTTCCCATATCAAAAACCACTTGCTTCGCATTGTAGAGTCAATGCCACATAACAATTTAATCTAATGTGCAACTTCTCCAGACTGGTTACAGCATTTCTCTGCTTCCACCAGAGTCAATGAAGCTCTTACATTATCTTACATTAAAGAAAACAGGTTGTGACCTTGTGAAACAGCTTTAATTCTGATTCAAATAATATGTCTATGTCTGTTATGTTGTAACTCAGAGGCAAGTCTAGATAGGCTGCAGGCTGTTCTCCAAATGTGATTTTCCCTTCAGTGCCAAGACAAGAATTTTACCATCCCCTTTTCTCAAGAAACTGGAGTAAGGCTGCGCCAAACAGAAAAGGATTTGGACTCAACCACCAACAGATGTGGAAAAATGTGGGGTCAGCCAGCCCCCCTCTCCCCCTTCCCTGAATAATTTTCATAAAGACTTGCAGGGGAGGGGTAGGCACGAAACAAAGACGGGCGGGCGGGAAGGAAGCACGCATACGTCTGCGCTGTCCCACTGACCTAGAAACGACGCTAAGCAGTAAACACTCCTCCTGTCTTTGACGGTGCGCCATAAAATAGGTCAGTAGGACTGCAAGGGAGGGAGGGCAGGAGAGGGAAAGAGAGTATTAGAGTGCACTCTAAAAATAGAGCGACAGAAAGAGGTGAGGGAGGGAGGAAGCGGGGGGGATAGGGTGACAGGAGGAATTCAGTTTGTGGAAATGAGAGGAATTTTACAGAATCTGCAGCAATAAAAAGAGACGAACTTGAAGACGTCATCTGCTTCAAAAATCTGATCCTGAAAGCCCCAGTGACTTTCATGCAACATTAACCTTTGTTCGCTCTATAAAACCTGATGACACCATTTGCTGCACGTAACAATATGTAACAGCAGCAGAGGAAAAACAATAGTGAGGGACAGGGAGATGGCATTGACGTCAGAGCACACACCCATCGCTGCAGCCAAATCCACACATAACAGGCTCTCTCTCAGGACTGCAAGGGGAGGGGCTGCTGTTTTTGCTCGTAACGTACGTGCTCTGAATTTCTCTTGTTGCGAAGCGAAGCTTGTGTAACGCATGCATATTACATAGCAGCAGAAGCTACAGGTTAGTGGCTTTGAATGTCCTGCAATCTTCCCATTCCGTATCCTACCAGTGCAAGTTGTGCTTTGATAAAAGCAAAGACTAAATATAAATAAAAATACAAAATAAAAATATAAGTACATTGTGCAACTGGCTCTCTGAGGGAGGCTAATTTCCTATTAAAAACAAATGATTAATTGTAGCTCCTCTATCCGTTTGTTTTCAGGGTTTTTGGCTTTTGAAAACCCGACTGAGGTCTGAACTAGTTCCCAGGCACTTGCCGCTCAGGGAGGAATGTTTCACCTCTGACCTCCTCTGAGGCAAGTGTGAGTAAAACGCATGGCATCCTCTTCCCCTCCTCCATCTTTTAAGTGATCCAACACCACACACGTGGAGAGGCCCCAGCTAGGAGTCTCCATTTTGTCCTACGGCTTTTGTGTCAAGAACTAAAACTAGGAGACAGGAATCCAGACATTCCAGGTCAGTTAGTGAGACCTACAACTGAGCTCCATTTACCACTTCCTCTAAGTAATAAGTGACTAAAACACTTCGACCTTTACTAATAATTAGTGACAGAATACTTGAGCTTATAGAGAAATGCTTACTATTCAGCGAAGACTGCAAATTTGGTAAAGTGTAAATTAAATATTTGTTTCCCAAAAATATAAGCATGACCTTATCATGTAATAAGCAAAATGTGTATATGTTTAGACATTTGCATAATATTTTGTTTAGTGTTTTAAACCTTATTGGGTCAACTGCTGACTTGTGACCTACATCTTTTACCTACATCTGGTCTACATATTTTTAATTAAATCTGATTTCCTGCAACTTGTTAGCATATTTACTTAAAAGTAAATATTTAATATATCACTTAATAGTAGTGATATTACTATTAGTATCAGACAGCGTGTTCAAAGTAGTCCACAGCTTGCCCTGTACAGCTCATGTCTTTCCTTGCCCAGATACAGGTCTGACCTATATTCACAGAGCTGGCTGGGACGGAGCAATGCAGATGGCTGTGAAACCAGACCAGCTGGCAGCGGGCGGACTAAAAGCTCACCAGGACTCTGCCTGCCTTTCGCCAGACAGGGGTTTCCATGCATTGCATCACATCCTGGCTATTCATTTGTTATTCTTATTTCACAACAACCTCACGCCAAGATCTTGGCAAGTTTTTTACCAAACAAAAAGAAAAAAAAGATTATTGTGTCTGTTTCAGCCTTGTTCTGCTTTTTTTTGTTCCATGTTTTTCTTAGCGGAAAAGAACCTGAGCAATTTTAAAAATAGCTCACTGCACTGAGCAGCTGTGTTACATCACTGATGAATGCACTTTTCTAAAATACAATTCCCACCCATTCAGACTTGCTGTATATCTTTCTGCATTTAGAAATGAGGATTTGGTATTAATCTGGGTATGAAGCGCAGGGTGTGAACGGGAATCAATTACAGGCCGGTCTGTCCCAGGAGAGAGCTGCTGTTTATTGCTTCTCCCTGCTGCGTGCTGGTTATGTCATACCCTCCAACTCCCTCACAGCAAAGCTCTGTGCTTTACTTAACACATCCTACCAGCAAAAAAAGAATCAGCCAGTGACTCACTTTGAATGAAAACCAGACATATCCTGACTTTTTTTTTTCATCATTTGAACTTGAACTATCCATAATTATGAGAGTGATGTAACCTGGAAACAGGAGCAAATACTGTGCACCTCACGAGTAAATGATTTTTTTGTATAAACATTAACATGAATAGAACAGCTTGTTCATTTTTCAGCAAATTTCTGATGCAAAACTTTCATTTATATATAGATATATGTAAAATATTAACACAACGTATCCAACCAAAAAAATTTTTTTTGCATATATTATTTTTCATATTTCTCGTATTCTCCACTCTGACCTGGCTTTATTGAAAATGTGGTATTAGTAATAATATATGACAAATAGAATCCATGTTTTAATCCAGTCTCATGTTTGCATCAGCTGGACCGCCACAAAGGAATTCATATGCAACTAAGGTGATCAAGTGACCTACATACGGCCAACATACACCTACAGACGGTAGCATGCCACGTGCAGTGGCTAACATAGTACAGTGTGGGTCTGCATTAACCAGACAACACAGGGAAGCAGCTGCCCCAGTCCCTGGAAAACACCACCATGAGGGAAATAACCTCGCCTTGACATTGAGCACATAACGTGGGATACGACCGTTCCCGTTTGTTTCCCGTCCGGCTACATGTTTCTACTTAAGGTCAAAAGCGACAATCGCAACAAAACTAGCTTAAAAACTAGCTTAATAGCCCCGCGACCGCCGCGTTTAACGTGACAAAAAGCCGCAAAGCGTCTCAAAGTCACGGACGCGCGGATTAGGCGAGAGTCGCCATGTGAACAATAACCGGCCATGAGCATCATGTCCTCGCCTCAACATATTCAGCGGAGACACTTGTGTGTTACAGCACATCGAGTAAAGAACATATTGTGCCACAAATAGACAAAGACAAAGACAGAAAAGCAGCCTTCCGCTCAGTCACAACATACCTTTCCATGTCCTGGAGGAGGGGGAAAAAAGATTCAGGCTTCCCCGACACAAAAGCTGTCTCGCTCCCGTTTCCTCCTTTCCTTGTCTTTTGAGAAGAAACCTCCCAAAAAGGCGAAAAGTTTTCGTCTGCCGGTCGTGTCGGTGCTCTGCTCAGCTGTGGTTGAGTCAGTGGGTCGGGTGGATGCAGTTTCTGTCTCTTGGCTCGAGCTGCCTCTGTGTTGTGCGGCGTTGGACACTTTGCTCCAGTTTCTCCGGCTCCCTTTCTAGAAATATGTGTTAGTAGGTCAGCGGTTGCATAACAGCTCTTAGGCTGCCTAGTCACGTTTTTGTCCTCTATCCCTCCGCGCGAGAGTCTCTCTCTCTCTCTCTCTCTCTCTCTCTGTCTCTCTCTCTCTGTGTCGGTCTCTCTGTCCCTCTCCGTCACTGTGTCTCTTTCTCCTCTCTTCTCCACCCGTCCGTCTCTGCTCCACGGTGTAGTGCCATCTCCTTCACGTTGTTTATAACAAGGGCACGAATGCGTTTACGCAGACACCATGTTGCGTAGAGCTCCAGTAATAGCCGTAACATCGTGTCCTTCAACTGTGCAAGTGCAACTCACTGTTACGTGTTCTGTCATTGCACATCAGCACCGGCTCTTTATTTTCTCCTGGTAGATACTTTGTAGATGATGAAGCGAAGGTCCAAATAATCCTGTAAAAGATCTTCTTACGCCACTGCTGGCAGGTTCAACTTTGGACTTGAACCGTTGAAGGGCACGATTTCAAAAAAGAAAGATCTTTTTAAAGGGGCACTATGTAGTTCAATTCAAACTAATAAGTTTAATATTTACAAGATTAATGAGGTAAAAATACAAACAAGCTGTTCTTGGAGGAAATAAGGTCCTAAGAACACTGTTTGAAGCTTGAATGGTGGCGGGGTCCGCCACATATCAACAAAGTAAATGGTATGAAACTGTTGAGTTTTAAGGTCAGTTTGTTTATCCAGTTTATTCAGTCATGGAAACAAAGAGAGTTTGTTTATTTAGTTTGTTTAGGCATAAAAAGAATCTGTTAATGAAGATCGTTCTCATCTGATTAGAATGACTTCCTCAATACGACGTCTTTAAAAAGAATAATACTATATTTCTCAACTATATAGTCATACACAATATAGCCAAAAGAAAGATTTTTGGAAATCTCCTCAAAAGCACTTCTTGGCAACAACATCAAATATCAAGATATTTTTGTGACACTGTTGTAACAATGAATACTTTGAATACTTATCACAATATAACAAAATCCAAAACCTAACATGATATATACGCTCATATCATGATAACGATACAATATTGATATGTTGCCCAGTCCTACAGTCCTTCTCTGTAAAAGGTCATGCAACAACCCACCCATTCTTGTTCTTTGTTTGATTTTTTTAATGCCTTTGTTTTGATGCTGCCACTGTGGAGCTACACTGTGCACTGAATATTATATCAGAATTAAACAGATTTTTACATAAAACTCATAAACGGCATCTCCTGAGAGCTGCACCCCACCACTGCAATTCTCATCTCTTCAGAGCAGGAGGCAACAGGCAGCCATTCAGCTGGTCGCACAAACAACGCACACACTCCATGATTTGCTCCCACAGACACAAGCAGACAATACAAACAGACATATTGAGCAGAATCAATCTCATACACCTCAAGTGCAGAAGAAACAGGCTGCGAGCAGCAGTCATGCCCACAGCAGCCAGGTCATACAGTACAATTTGCTTCTTTGAATTTAGTGCGTGTTGTACATTGTTGTCTTCTGCCATTTTAAAATATAAGTAAGGTTAAAGGGATGTAGAAAATAGAACCCGATTTATCGGTTGGTTGATGACGTTAGTTGATACTGGCCTTTCACAGATTTATTGATACTGGCATGTTGTCCGATATGTGCTGATATGAATCCCATTTTTGTTTTTCCTTTCTTTTTTAGATATCACAATGCAGAAAAAAATACTTGATTACTTGATCATATATAATGAATAAATACCTAATGAAGTCGATGAAGTTTACTGTTTCTGTGCACTGATTTAAGACAATGAGATTTAAGGTTAAGCTGTGAAATATCCTGCCTCCTTTAGGTTTGTCACAAGTGTTTTATAACCATGTCGACTGAAATATATCGATTTCAGGTATTTTTACCCTCTAATATTGGCCCCAAAAACATCTTTGTTTCGAGTGTATAGGTTCATAAATGTGTAGTTTTATATTCTTATGATGTATCATCATGTGTAGATAAATAAATGCTAATAAACACTATGATTGCTAATTTACACAACACATTTTGTATCTGTGATAATATCAATGTAAATGAGTTATAAGGTTATGTGCTTCTTGTTCAACCATCATGTTTGGAAAAATCTAACATTATTTGGTGACAATTTACAAAAAACATCATTAACGAATAGTACATTTATAGTTAGTAAAAATGTAGTTAATACTCTCATTTATTAAGCATTTTTTTGTAGTAGAGTTGCAGCTGATGTTTATAATACAGTCCAATACTCTATGACTGTGCCAAGTGTTACTGAATGTGTATAATCCCTCTAACATCACGTTATAATGCTGATGTTTTACTATTTTGTTTATTCCAGTTTGACACACACACACACGTAAGGGTAGAAATGCATCCTAACAGGCTTCGGGCTGCCTGTGCCTATCTGTTGGATCAGACCAAGTTAACCAATTTGGGATTGCTGCAGCAGACGTCATAATTCAACCCTTTGTTTATACGTGCAATGTCTTCTTTGTGTTATTATTCTGAAAACATTTCAGGTAATCTCATTTTTATTTTCCTTTTTCCTGCTTTATATGAATTGTGCATTCATCAGGTCTTTTTTATTTCATTTAGCATAATTAACAGTAGAAATAATAGATACTGGATTCCATCTCTGAAATTGTAACCAGTTTAAAATGTGTATTCATACGAAAACAGTGAAACAGTCAAAAACCCACCAAACATTAAACCAAAAATAACCTAGAAAACCAAACATAAACACTGAAATCACTGTCCCTATCCACGGCTGATGAGATGGAGAACAGCAGGAATACAACGTACCTTTGTCACTAAAAAATAAATGTAGCATTGTACCATTATTTTTTAATTTTCACCCTCCTATATTTCTTCTGGGTTTTTTTTCTTGTTTATCTTTATAGCAAATGTGTGTCTATTATCTACTAAGGAGGTTTTCTATTATGACACAAAGCCGTTGTCCCCATCGCCACCATATTTCACAAGCGCTTACGTCAACCCTGTTTTGTATCAGACACACAACCACTTCCAGCCCACTTTCTCACTCACATCCCTTCCCCCTGCTTTGTCTCAATCCACACACGTGCATCCATCCACCACACACCCACACCCACACACACATACACACACACCCACACACATATTCATACACACACTATCATCACCACCATTAAGACCATGTTGGGGAAACGGTGGCCTTGAACTTGTCTAGCTCCTCCCCCCCACCAGTCCTCTGGTTCAACCACCAACCCCCAACACACTCCTCCATCTCTCTGCATGCAGGCATTCCCTTGGCAACTGTGGTGTGGTTGTGCCTGCCTAGCAACCAGAAGGCTCTCACTCCCTCCTATATTGCTTATATGGTGTGGGGGTTTGCAGACTGGGTTGGATAAAGATTGATTGCAGACAAAAGATCTCACGTGTATCTCAGGCTGTTGTTGCCAGGGCCAAAGTCCAAAGAAAGGAAAGCCTCTGCAGGAGCACACCTGGTTTTTCCTGTTTAGCCTCACATGTAAGCATTAACATTCATTTGTGTAAGTCAAGTAAATCCAATTTTTAAGCTCAGGCCTCATTTTTGCATTGCATTGTTTAAATAAAGATGGATAATTTGAAGGTGGGGGTGCCATCCTTCCATCTCAAAATTACATCCTAGCTTGTTGTGCATGTGCACCATGTGGTACTACAGTAAGCACAAAGGATGAGAGGACCTCTGTAGTAACACTGCTGTGAATGAATGAACGACTGAATGAGACTCATTGATCCATGCTGATGAAGGCACTTGGCGCCACCTGGTGTTGACAAAAAAAAAAGACCAACTACAGAAAATGGAACATTTCCAAAATTGTGCTGTAACAGAATGATGATATTCAGTCAAGTGAAACATATTCTCAGACAACATTAATAATTCAGTGTATGTTATGCAGCTTTCTTGCTCCCTGACCCGAATCAGAATTCATTTCACTGCAGCTCTAAGGATGTCCATCTGCAGACGTGTGCTCTCTCCAGGTGTTAATGTATTCTGAACCTGTATGCTACACTTCCATATGGGCCAATCAGTCTCCACCGCAGCTGCTTCAGTGCTAAAAATAGTCCTCATGCTGCTGACGTGATAGATGACTCATGCAGTCTCGCTCTGCTCCCTGCGTCCATACACCACCCTTCTCTCCCTGGCACTGTCCTACACCCAACTGTCCCCACTCATTTCACTAACCTTAGTTCACTGAAGGTGGACTGACACCACAGTGGTATTTCATGTTACGGGAGAGAGTGCAATGTAAATTGTGACAGATTCATACCCTTGTGCAGTGCTTCTCCTCCCTCCAGTGCCACACCTACATCAGTTCTCTCTGGACCAGAGAGGTTAATGTGTTTCACCCACCCCTGCCTGTGATGTAATGCAAAAATGCAGTTTTTTAAAAAAGCTTCAACCACTCTTCAATATTACATGTTGATGGATGCAACTATAACAAATACAAAGCAGCAACATCTTTCAGTTAAGGAGGATTTTATTACTGTAGCTGTCACAGTCATTTCATCTGATGGTTTTGTATCATTATTAGATGCAGACATATTACAGTCATATGATGTCCACAGACAGTGTATCGTGTGTGCTCTACAATTACAGTGAAAATAAATGGAGATGTTATGTAATGCAAATTGCATAACATCTCATTAAAGATAAATGAGAACAAAGATGAAACACACAGTTGTATGTATCTCGCTGTCATAAGATAAACCGCATATGGTAAACAACACATGAAGATTACAAGAACAGTACAAATGTCAAATGTAATTCTTAACAAACCTTTATATCATCTTTGGGGCAGCACATATTTGCATACTTGCCAACACTCCCTGCTTTCCTCCCCGGGTCAGAATTCTCCTGTACTATGACGCACCATTTTCCCCTCTTAGTTATCACAACCTGCTTCTGGCAAAGAACATCGTGTACTGTCCTGTTACACCTTGTTCTCCTCAGTGATGGAGAGACGGTCAGAGAAATGGAGAAGAGAAAGAAATTGACATGACATCCTGAAGAATTCCCATTTTCTGTGGAAAGTTTCAAAGGAAAGTGTCAAGCCTGGTAAATACAGCAGCGTGTAAAGACTGTCTAAGGGCACAAATGAATGAGTAAATCAATTAAATAAAAACAGATTTAAATTTTGTTTATGCCAGATATTCACACCACAGGGGCAGATTATTCTACATATTCTGTGGTATTAAATGTCAACCTGAAGTCCCAGAACGCAGAAAAAAAAAAGTTCTGGGGCTTTAATTTCAAAATCTTTTGTATGTTCCAGGTCTCAGTGTTGGCAAGTATGAATATTTGCGCTACTATTCCATACAGTATTTTTAACACAAACTAATATTGATGTACAATTTGCGGTAAAAAGCCAAAAAAATGTGTGTGTTGCGCCAGAGAAGACAGACAGTGAACATATCTGGCTCAAGTGAACATAGTGAGATTGAACTTTATAGTTTGTATTGTATGTAATATGTTCTTCCAGTGTTTCTGACAGTTCAGTCAAGTATTTAGAAATGTACAGCTTTCTTCAAATCTGAGGAAGTCAACACGATCAGAGGACATGTACTGACTCACAAAGAAATCAATTTCAGTTTGCAGTCAGTAAGCATTTTAAAACTTAAATGTGCTGGTGTTTTCTGGTAGTGGTGTGCTGACTCAAAAGACTCCTAAAACAAGCTTAAAACAAGTTTGGAACACATTGTCCTGTGGATAACAGCAGTCTGTAGGATTGATGGTTCAGAGAGATGTAGTGTGAAATCTGTCTGCTAACTTTGGTTCAGCCTCGATCCTCTTGTGCTCAGGTTTTAAGCAATCTTGGAGAGCAGCTGTTGAGAGAAGAGTCTCTTGAGCTGAGCCACTTCTTGAGACAAGCAGCTGATCTGAGACCTGAGACTGACGTCCTCTGTCGAATAGCCGGTGTCCCTGGAGTTCTGCAGAGAGGAGGAGTTTTGACATCCAGAGGATGAACTCTGATACTGCTGCCCAAATCCACCACAGGCCTCCTCCCTGGACCAAGGAGCCTGACTCTCTGTCCGACTGTCCCATCCTGCCTGCTGGTGGTTCCTCACCTGGATGTTTGGCCCCACTGTGACCACAGGTGGTGCACTATGTCTGGTATCAGAGGATGGAGACAGCTCCCCTCCCTCGCTGCAACCCCCGGGGCCTTTGAAGCGAAGCTTGTGGGGGAGGCTCCTCACAGCCTCGGGTGAGTCCTGCCTGTTTACAAACGGACTCTCGTTGACCTCCAGGGGACAGCTGTGGGAGTCACAGCCCTGCTGCTCCCCCGCCAGCTCCCTCGGAGGAGGCCCGCCACGGTCTTCAAAAAACACGGGGCTGCCCGAGGTGGAGACACCTGAGTCATCAGATACACTATGATTTGACAGAGGCCCGGCTCCCCTCGGTCCATAGATGAGACCCTGCTGCGGAGGATGAGGGTGGATGTGAGGGGTGCTGGTGCTGGGCTGTGTGTTGAGGTATCCATCAGTGTGAGACTGATAGAAATGTGTTGTCGTGGGTGTTGGGTGAGCACAGAGGGGTGCAGAGAGTGGCAGGATAGACATCTCAGACGGGTCCTTGACCAGGCCGAAGCGAAACTTCAGGGCCAACAGCTCGGCCCTGAGGCGGGCATTCTCCTCCAGCAGGCCCAGGACTCTTTGCTCCAGCACCATGTCATTGGCCCGCCGCTTTTCTCGGGACCGCTTGGCTGCCTCGTTGTTTTTTCTCCTCTTGTCCCAGTAGCCTTCATCTTTCTTCTCCTCATTGATAAACTCTCGTCTGCGGCGTGCACTGCTGCCAGTGTCTTCATCGCAGCTGCTGACTTCAGCCTTGGCAAGGCTCTCTTTGCGTTTGGCTGAATAGGTTCGACCCAGGAGGGTGCGGGCCAGCTGGCTTGTAGAGGTTAGTATGGAGACAGCCTCATCAGTGAAGGACCCGGCCCCTCCCAGAGGCCTGGATCCCGGGCCCTCCACAGCCTGAAGTAAAGGCACTGAGGCGTCCTGGATGATGCCTCCCACAGTCTGACCTGTCATGTTTTAACACCTTAGGGAGCTGTCAGGAGAACTTATTGAGCGTGGTGGGTCGGGCTTAAGTGTGCTGTAATGGCTCCACCTAGTGGTGAAAAAACACAAACACAAGTGTGAGGTGACGAATTGTTTACAAAGTTGCAAAACATTAAATTGACATTATACTGCTGCCTGTTGGATGTTGTAAAGTGTTTTACAGCAGTGAAGGTTAATCGTTTTATTAACGCTCTCGTGTTAAATGAACACTAAGAAGCACTGCAGATAAAACTACAATTATATGAGCTCATAATGTCAAAAACGTCTTCTTGACTGAATTTAACCAGTCAAGTTTGAATGTATCACATTTATGGCAATTAAAGTAGCACACAGACAATTCTTAAAGGACGGATAAGAGAAAGAGAGTCGAAATCTACATTTTTTGAGGATTCTTTTAAAACAAAGTACATTTATTTTTCAGAATTTGAGGATTATTGATCATCATTACGAACTACTTGCAACCCCAGTCATCACAAGCACGCGTTTACAATCAGTGCTCTCATTAACAAAACGTTTCCATGAACCCTTGATGATAAATGTATGACAGATGAGCCCTCAGTAGTTTGTTAACATCCAAGTAGTCTGCAGCTCAAATGGAATTCACATGCCTGTCCATCCCAAATGGCACGACAATTAGACAAATAGCTAATAAACCTGATGAAATGCATCACATTAACCTCGCAGGGCATAAAACTAATTAAATCTGCGTTGAGATTCAGGGGGAAATAAAGTCGATCTTACTTGCAGACGGAGCAGCTGCTGAATCCTCGGGTGATGAACTCGTCTGTCACAGACAGCAGAGACACGTGGAGCCTCACAGGTTGTCTGGATGGTTCTGCTCCTCAGCAGCTCCGCATCTCTCCTCGTGTCCTCCCCGCTCTTTGGTTCAGTCGAGGTCGGATCCTCACCCCGGATGACCCTCCACCCCTCCTCCTCCTCCTCCCTCTCCTCCTAATGGAAAGCCAGCTGAGAGAAACCAGCGGAGACGCGCAGAGTAAACAGCGACAAAAGCGAGCTGCTCTCTCAATAAATCCAAACAGCTTTTAAGTGAGAAGTACTGATGACTTGAACGCATTGCTCACATCTGCATCGGCGGTCCAAAAACGGCAGAACGAGGTTGAGATTAAAAAAAAAAAAAAAAAGCCAACAAATAAGTGAGTGTGTCTCTTAAGTGATAATTGAAGAAGAGAAGCACTTTGTGTCAAAGCAGAAATAGCAGACAGTGACCTGCAGTAGCACTTGTATCCCGTGATGTGTCAGTCAGACAATCAGTCAATGACTGCCTCTACAGTAAAATCCGGCTCCTGTGTAATTGGCTCTCTAAAACTTCACCTCAGGAAACCTCCGATACTTTAAACTGTAATTGTACTATGGTGTAGTGCTTTTGTCTCTGTGCGCAGCAATTACTACTCAACGTTAGAGGGAAGCAAGTAGACAGACATGTGAACATATTTAATTACTAATGTAACCAAGAGTTTACAAAACCATTCTAGTGGCTCCTTCTGGTGTGTCCAGTCCCTGGGGGCTTCTAAAAAGCCTTTTCCCCACTGACCACCATTATAAAACACATGTTTGTAAAACTGTTCACAGGACACAAACAACTGCAAACAAGCTCAAATATGCCTCTTTTATATCAGTATTAATTTTTGATCCATGGACCTTTTATATGTGTAAAACTTCCCTCAAGCTGAGAAAAGCAATTCAAGAAACTCTACTGCGCATATTCAATGGGTTACATAACCAGGAGGCAATTGCGGATATACGGCTTTCCATTTTCCTTTCAGTTGCTAATCGATCAGGGAGCGCTGAAATGATCACAATTTGTCAGATTCCCTGGCAGGAACACAGCAGTACCCCATTTTTAATCTTCCCACCCCGAGTGTGACATCAGAGAAAAATGGCCACCATGTGAATGTGGTTTATGGGAGACAGGCACAGATTCATATGATAACGAGGTACCTGAATGGCAAAGATGGCGCCCACTCAAACTAATGAGAACTGCTAGTCTAGGCATACAGCAAAAAAAAAAAAAGAAAAAAAATGTCTCTAGTTTTCACGTTCACTTCCTGGTTAAAGACTAGTAGACTTAGACCATAGTCCTTCTAATAACACATTCACAATCTGAAAAGTCATTAGTTTAATTTCCAACTTGCAATTTTCTCAAGTTTTAAACATGTAGGCCTATTTTTAACTAGTTCATTAGTTCAGCAAAACAGTGGGAGAATTCATCGACAGAGACACACACACACACACAGGCCTGAATCTGGTCAACGTGACATCACACAACATGTGAGACTCAGTTTGACAATTTAAACTGTGTCCTGAACTTTTACATCACTGCAGTAGATTAAATCATCCAGTTTATAAAAGCCTTTTGAGGACAGCAGTCATGGTGGCTTGAGTTGTCCTCATTTGCTCTTTGCTGGTGAGCACCCATGACCAGTTCAAGGTAACACAGGTAGCAGGCAAATATTTATTGTGTAGGTGTCCTCTTTGTTTCTCTACAAACACTTGCAAAAATAGAACATATGATTATGTTTATATATTTTCTTTTTTATCACAACATGAGATCACCATCAGAACAAGACACACCAGTCTTCACTGTCAAAGAGCAAGTGTGAGGATGTGCGACGTCACATAATGAGCATGTTTACTTCGTTTTTCAGAGTGCTGGACTCGCTGTGTAAGAGAAGAAGAGGAAGGAGCTGAACACAATGTGACTGCACCTCTAAGTTAATCTGTAATTCTATTACCATGTGTTGTAAATGAAGAATGTTAAGACATCAGTGAAGAGAGAGTGAGTCACTTGAATGCCAGTTGATGATTGGAATGGCAAAGAAAGCTATTATGCAATACACACACACACACACACACACAAACACGAACACACAAACACACACACACACACAGAGAGAGAGAGAGAGAGAGAGAGCATGTGAGGACTGTGCAATACTGGAAGTTCACTCGGGGTGAGGTTGAGCAGAAAAAAGGAACATTGTTCCATGAGTGATCTGCTGGACAGTGACACTTCCTCCCTGCGCATGGAAATGCTTCACACTGATCTCTGTCTCTGTGTGAGTCTCAATAGTTTGTCCAAAACAAGGCGACCATTAACTCCTCACTCATTTAGTCACAACAATGTTATCATGGACTTGTCCTCTTGACAGATCAATCTGAACATGTTGGTGCGTAGTTGTGACACGCAGTGGTTTGGAAGGATTAAGAGGGGAGGCTGGGTTGAAATTCAGTGAAACGCAAAACTATATTGCTGATCTAAGCGAGCTGCTGACGAATTATATAAGATAAAACAAAATAAACAATATATGTATACCCATATACATACGTATATATCATGTATATTCTATTATATCTATGTTTTAAAAATATCCATCCTAAGTTATTTTTGTTTCCTTAAAATCATTTTTGTCTCGAGCAAACAAAAAACGCTTCATGGCTGAGGTTATTTCATCTGTTCAGATCCAGCTCAATTTGGAATTTTCGTCAATTAAAGTGGCTCAATCTTACAATCATTTCTGTCATATTACCGAATTCAAGCTCAATCAATCCAATAGTGTTTGAGACCTCTCACTCTAAACCACAAATGGGAACCTTTTGGTGGCGCTAGCTGAAAATTAAAAAAACGTGAACGTCTGCACAATATTTCATGTCAATCCATCCAATGGCTGTTGAGATCTTTCAGCCTGGACTAAAGTGGTGGACTGACATTGCCATCCCTACAGCTGAGCTGAGATTATTGAGACACTGTGTTAATACTAGTGCAGCAATTCTGCAGTTTTCTGCTTTTTAATCAATCTTTCTTTCAGGAATACACTTCTCCATCTGGGCGAACTTGTGCGTTCACAAACTAATGGATGAATGGACACAACTGGACACAGTCCATAACAATGCTTCAGAAACAATAAGTCTCCCTAAAAACAATATGGAGAGTACTTTCTGACCACAGTGTTTGTCAGAGCACAGCATGTGATGTTATTCTCCGTCTGTCAGAAAAAAGGGGACATTGGCGCTGACGGTGTTAGGAAAGGTTATTTGTGGAGTAAAGTCATAATTTTTCTGGGGCAGTATGTTTGCACTTTACAAACACTGCACTGAGTCATCGTTGAACAGCACTTACCCTTTATGACTCTGATCATAACCCTTATGAGTTGATGCTTTGACAGTCAACGATGGCTGCATCATTGGACATGCTTCACTGACTCTGTACCATGGGTTATGTAACTGCAATACTGTGCAAAATATGAAAGCAACAGTGTGTGTTTGAGAGAGAGAGAGAGTATTGGGAACTTTCATTTAAATTGTGAAAACAAAGAAAAGGCTCCCAGTGCTTTGGACAGATATAAGGCAGAAGGGTGCATTAAAATGAGGTCGCACCTCATTTTAATGCACACCCACGTGGGTGATGTAATTACAACACATTATTCACACTTTTTTACGGATCAACGATGCGATAACGTGCCAAGAAATGCAGAAATGTGCCAACAGAGGCAGAGAAGAGGAACAATGCAAGCTAATGAACATGGATGTGATAAATTGCAGGTTTTCAAAAAAAAAATAAAACAGCCTTTCAAATGTTTTGTTAGGCAAAAGTCAACATTCAGCACATTTGTCATGACTTCAAGGAGATGGGGGAGAAACGCTGAATGTAAACAGAAACTTAGTTTACAAAGGGGTTCCATGCAAAATGTATGAAACTGTGTGTTAAATGAGCTTCATCCCTCTTATAATGTCTTTTAAGGCCACTTCGAATACACCTAGCAACTGTAAGAACACCTGTTGCAGCTTTGTTTGCAGAAGGTATCCATTTCATCGTACAATGTGTGTGTGTGTGTGTGTGTGTGTGTGTGTGTGTGTGCTAGGTTTTCATGTCTTCGAAGGGCTTTTTGAAGGTTAAAACCTAGTTCGAAAAGGGTTAGGTTGAGATTAGGGTAAGTTTTACTATACTGTTGAGAGGGGCATACCATTTTAGTGTACACATTTTCAACAGAAAGTCTGTCTTATAAATTTGGCACCTGGCGTTTGAAAGACGTCATTGAGGTTCTATCAGAACACAAAATCAAGATTTGTCTTTTGTTATGGTACCCTTTACTACCCCTAAGTTTTAACAGTAAAGGCCTAAATCGCTGAAGACCCCATTAGGGTTGAGGTTAGGTGTAGTGATTGTATTATGTCACCCAGAGTACTCAGAAGTACAGAAGTGCAAATGTTTGCGCATGTGCTTCATTAGACCCCAAAAACGAAGCCAGAAAGTAATTGACTGCCTGAACACAGAGCGGACAGTGGCCTTGTTTGACTTTGTGTGTGTACGATCAAGTTCAAATCAGGCAAATCAGCTCACCCATTCCCTCCCTCCCTCACCCTCTCTTTCTCTTTCCTTTTTACATCCCTCGATCCACTTGGACACACAGTCCCTGTCGACAGTCTCGGTAATGCTGCAGCTTTCACCGGTCTAATCCTGCTTTTGGACATCAGGCCAGGATTCATTCCTGTTATGTGAGGTTGTGTAATCGAAAAAACGAACAGAACGGTCAATAATCCCACATGCCCATACAAAGTTACTCTTAGTTAAATTAGTTCAATCAAGACTTTACTGGGAGTGAGAACAGACAATTTCGTTTTTAATCTGCATTTAGAAATCTTGCCAGTTTGTGTTTGTCCAAACGAATGTGCAACCATTACAGAATACAAATGCAACTTGACACATCCTGTAGACCTCACTTTTGAAGGCTGGCGTCAGTGAGGTCTGAAGGTAACACAGCTTAATAATGCAGAGAAAATCCATTTATAGTTGTTCAGTGGAGAGCCAGAGCTCCTAAAATATTAACGCTACAATATACTCTATAGTGAATGGTGGTGTGTGTTTCTCTGTGACTGTGTGTGTGCAGAGGCTCGATGAACTGAAGTGGCTCTGCCGCGTCACTGCTGTCCCTGCTGTCCCTGCTTCACAGTGATGCTGCTGTTCTGGTGAGTTCACACATTCACTGGTGCGTCACACAGTGTGTCTTTTCCTGCACGATTTCCTGCACAATGCAATGTGTTTGCAAAGAAATTACTTTAATGTTGAACAGCTGATGAAATGTTCTTTTCATTTTAATTCCATAATAGCTGCCGTCATTTTGTATATGGATGACATTAGCAATCTTTATGACGTCTCACCACACACAGTTCAAGGAACGGTAAACACAAAAAATTGATTAACGTTAAATCTTATGTAAAGCGTTCGTAAAATGATGAAGGCATGACAGCTGGATTATCAATATCATCTTCATTATTATATTACCATTATCGTCGTTAGTTCCTGATGTGACCGCTGACTTATCTCCGTTGACTTTCTCTTTCTGCTATTTTTTTTTTCCTGTCTCTTATATGATTAAAGTGTCCTGAAATGTCCTCTGTGCGGGGAAAAGTCTTTCTTCCTGGATTGATTAATCTGCACATCTCCATGAGGGAAAACAAGAAAGAAAGAGGGACTATAAATGCACATCTGTCCCCAGTTGACCTTCCTTCAGCTGCTCAACAGTCAAGTTGTTCTTCTGTGGACGGCACTAAATCTGTGGGAGAAGAAGAAAATGTGATGCATTTGCTCTCATGAAACAATCAAATTAAATGTTTCACTGAGCTTTTTCCATTAGTAATTGCCATCTAGCGATGAGGATTTACAGAATATGTAACTTGCAACTTAACAATGCGGTTGTAACCTGCTAATAAAAGCCGAAAAAATGTAACAAACATGGCATTACAGAAATTGTAAGACTTTAAGCTTCGATTACTACAATGGAATTTTACACCACTGACCCGTTTAGCCGTTGCCTGCAGTTTGAAAACTCAAGTCAACTCATTTCACATCTGAATGCCTACTCTAGGCGAAACCTGTGGAAAATCACTCTCTGTTAAGTCCTTCCTGCAGTTGGATCTACAGCAGAGTCTGTTGTGTCTGTCCATGGTGTCAGTCTTTTCAAACACCTCCAGCACGTCGTGGCCCCAGGTCACAGTGCCCATTTTAACACCAAAACAAGAGTTTATATGCTGGGGTTTTTAATGTCGGTAAACCTACCAAATAGAGACGGATGGAAAACTATTAATGCACCAATGTCCTTAACATATTAAGCGAATATCTGTGTGTCCAGCCGCGTGTCATATCTCCATCTGCCCATCAGATATTAACACATTTTTGCCCAATGACAGAAAAAAACACAAACTGCCTTCCTCATGGCTTTATGTTCATGCTTCTGTGCTTGTTTTCTGGACTGTTAACACTTGGATATTGCAATGAATGCACAATGCATGCATAATACCCTCTCTAGATTATAACATGATGTAAACAGGGAAGGAGGAACTAGAAAGTGGAAGTAAAAAGGGGATTTGCCGAACAGTTCGATTGTTTGTTCTCTTCGGGGCACTGCAGTTCAGAACTCTAACTCTGTCCTCGTGTTACCTCTAAATCCCAAATTACTTACCCATGAACGCGGCGCTAAAATAAACTGCACATGAATCCTCATGACTGCCTCGAATCTGTTAGTGGAGTGCTGCGGGGCTATCTGCTGATATGTAATATCTCATGAAGCAAACACAGTCCCAAAGAATAACAGACTGATAGTGGACAAGACATAGATTTGTAGCACTATAGTCTGTGTACGTGTGTGTGTGTTTGTGTGTGTGTGTGTGTGTGTGTGTGTGTGCGCGGATGTTATGGGTTGACTTCCCAGCTGATCTGCTATCAGGCCATCTTGGGTGAGCAGGTTTAAGAAGCTAATCATAGCTGTGATAGTGCACCTGAAAGCTATTTGCTGTGCCGAATAAAGGTTAATCGCTGCACCTCCAAACCAATGTGTACTTGCCAAGATGGAATAAGTTAAACCTATCAAACCATTAAACCTGCTACAATGCTTTACAAGCTATTGCTGTAAAACCTCTTGGATATTTTTAAAGGGTTACCAGCAGTGCCGTAGGAGGTCCTGTGGTGTACACATAAGGCACAAGGAGCTGCGTTCTGAGACAATAACTGACAGCACCAAAGATTCTCACATATTTGGGCAATATACCAGTCACCTGTGATTTGGTAGAAATGTTGCCCCATGCCCAGTTTTTCTTCTGGTTGTCCTTATGCCAGGCTAGTGCTGTGTTATACAAATCTGGGTACTCAGACACCAAAATTATCAGCTCCTTCATGCTTGCTTCTGACCCACCAGGTAATGCCTGGCAGTTACCACCAGGTTCAGCACAGTGAGCAAAAACTGGGCATGTCCACATGGTCGCCCTTCTCTCACTGAAAAGAGTGTAGGTGGCTGAGGTTCTGCGCCGCTGCATGACAAGGTCTTTCGTCCCAGGTATGGATAAAGCTCGATAAACATCTGGAACCTACATGTCCCGTGATGCAACACAATGGCATCTCTTCCTGCGCCATGGTCACACCACATGGCATGGCAGAGATGGGGAAAATGATCGTGGTAATGAGTTGCAAGCGTTCACTTCATTGGATAACTCAAGAAATTTGTATGATTAGTGTCCTGACATCACTGACAAAATATCCAAACATTTATCACACTTGGGTTGATGTACATTGAAAAGTAGACTCTGGCTGACATGATTGTTGTCCATGTTTCTTCGGTTTTCAGGCACGTGCGTATCAGTGCCAGGTAGCTAATATCAAAACTTTCAGAAAGGTCACAGTTCCCCGGTTGTGATACGACACGAACCCAGCATTAGGCCCCTCTGCCTCCCAAATGCCTTCAAATTAGTTAAACCTCTCACCATCAATCACCAGGCTTTCTGTTAATACAATTTAGTCACAAGCCCAATAACAGAAGACATCATGCAGCTGTATTTACAGGCTGAGTAGTTCTCTTCATGAAGAGTAAACTCAATTTAATGTGTAAAATCAGTGGAAAGCCCCTATCAACCCAATTTACTTCAAAGAAACTTCAAATGGCCCTCTAATTTTTTATCTGGTAGTAATAGTCATGATATAAATAAAATGCCGGCAATATTAAAACACTGCTGCAGGATGTCATCTAGCTTTGCCATTTCTATGAATGTCTGAAAATTTTGAGGTTAATGACTTTACTCAAATTATATTTCATACACAAAACCTCAGACCTGCGTTTTACATGCTGTGATTTGATAAATCGTTTTAAAACATCCGACACTCTGTGACACTTGTGATGTTTTGTGCAACTGAAATGACGTCACACCATGGATCACACTGGGTGTAAACAAAGCTCAAACAGAATCACTCTTTTCT
Source organism: Sparus aurata (assembly GCF_900880675.1). Classification (NCBI taxonomy): domain Eukaryota; kingdom Metazoa; phylum Chordata; class Actinopteri; order Spariformes; family Sparidae; genus Sparus; species Sparus aurata. Next base: position 30,326,772 of record NC_044187.1, on the reverse strand, counting down.
ATTCAGAAGGCACATGCTAATTCTCCTCTTTGTGTTATAAACGCAGACAAATTACTGTGCAGTTGTGTTTGTTTTTGTCTTTGTCTGTCCTGAGGCTCTGCATGTTTGTGCATGTGAATGTGGGGGGGGGCTTTGCACCACGATGTGATGACGACCTCCATCATCTGACATGCTGTAATCGGGATGAATCAGTGAGCGCCGGGTTATATAAGATGATTCATGTCCCAAATTCCCCTTCACCCAGATTAGAAACACTGCAGACACAACTGCCAACAGCCTGCTGATCCCATCCTGCAGGCATGAGGGCTGATGTAATAACAGGTGACTGCCATCTAGAGCCCGTAGGCTGGCACTACACTTTGTACTTGTCCATTTCTTGCCCAGCTGAAATTTGCCACTGGGAGAAGAAGAGATGAGAATTTGTGAGAATGATTCAGATGAAAATATCTGAGCCCCAGGAGCTTCAACAGGGGTTCTGCGAATATTAATATTTACATTATAATATTATTATTTATTATTTTTATTTTTTTAGAATTCAAATATGTATGAAAATACACATTAGCATGACTCCACATACAGAGTACAGAGTACTCAAAACTGCATCTATGGTAGTTCCTGCTACAAAAGGTGTCTCCAGGAACACATTATGCCAGGATGACTCAAGCATGCAAAGAGACTCATGTGGCGGGAACAAGACAACGATGTCGCATCTGGTAAAAATGCAAATTTTCTGTTCGAAGCATAGTTTTTAGTTCCAGATGTTTAGTTCCTTCTTGTGCTTAAAGTTCAAATTGAGCAAATAGATACCTGAAAACAAACTGTTGGTTGTAAAAAGCAACAAGTGATAGAAAACGTTGCTCATTTCTCTGTGAAGTTGAAAGGACAGAGACCGATGGATAAATGCTCTTCTGCTCTAAACATCGTATATTGCACTCCATCAGCTCTGTATGCTATCCTGGAATGAAGACAAGACGAAAACACTGTTCATGTTAGCTTATTCATGATGTGAACTCACACTTTGTTCAATGCTTTCATGTACAGATTCAATTCATCCACACAATCAGCAATGTTAAAGAAATCCATCATGATGTCCTTATTGATGATGAACAGGATAATTACAGTTTTATGATACCTCGTAATTTCGAGACAACAACAACATATAAACACATCTTTCCTTCTGTAGATCCAGACAAATCAAACAGGAGAAGGTTATGCGGTCCAGCTGGACTCCTTTCTGCGCCATTTCACCGTTCAGTGACGACTCTATAAGTTTCTCTTCCTGATAGCTGAATCTAGTTTGAACTGAGATGTTGGTACATTTCTCACTCAGAATGTCCTGCAGCGTGTCTCTGACCTCTGACACAGCCGTTGTCACATCCACGTGAGTCTGTAGATTCACTAAGTCCTGACAGTGAGGTGTAGTTGTTAAGAAATTGGTTGTGATCTTCTGTGTGTGAGAGCTGCTCCAGCTCAGCTCAGTGATCTCCTGCTCGAAACTTTCCTGAAGCTCTTGGACTTGATTAACTTCTGCCTCCTGCTGCGGTGTTATCTGCTTCTTCACATCAGAGCGTCTTTTTGCTAGAAGAAACATCAACTCTGTAAAGACCTTGTCACTGTCATCTACTGCTTCAGCAGCAGAGCAAATGATCGCCTCCACCTCCCGTTGAAGCACCTTCACCTCCCGTTGAAGCACCTTCACTTCTTTCTCCTTGTCCTGGATTCTCTGCAGTATGTTTTGTCGACGCACCTCGAGCTCTTTCTGCCTCTCAGTCCTTTCTGCTGCAGCTGACACTGTGTCGTGGCCTTTATGTTCACCCATTGAGCACAGAACACATGTGGACTGCTGATCAGTACGGCAGAAAATCTTCAGCAGATGCTCTCATGGAGCTTCCTCGAGGGCTCCACCAGCTTGTGTTTCTTTAATGCTTAATGAGGCTGGAGGTGTCCTTCACAGTAAGAGGCCAAACACTGCAGATAGGACTTGAGGGCTTTTAGTTTCCTCCCAGTGCAGAAATCACAGGCCACGTCTTCAGGTCCAGTGTAGCAGTGATCAGCAGGAGCAGCTTGGAGTCCAGTCTTCTTCAGTTCCTCCACTAAAACCGCTAACATGGTGCTTTTCATCAGGACAGGCCTCGGTGTAAAGGTCTGCCTGTGCTGAGGGTGCACTGCAACTGTAGATTGGAAGGGGAACAATGAGATAGAAGGTACAAAGTACAAGGTAATATAGTCATCATTATACAACACAGGGTTGGAAGTTTATAAACTGCTTCCTGCTCCATAACTTACAGAACACAGTGCTACAGTGTACAGCACAGTTGATAAATATATGGATGGAGTGACGCCTCTGGGTTTGAAAATAGGAAGAGGAGGGAGGGCTTATTGATTCGATTCGGGAGGAGGAGCGGCTCAGTGAATCCACGTTCCATGTCCAAAGGAAATAAAAACACTCCAAAACACTTCAGAATAAACAGATAGCTTACTGAAACCCTGCAGCTGCACTTCCATACACTTATCCTGTGTAGAGGAGGGCGAGCAACTAACTGGTTCTGCTCTGACAGCATTTGAGAAGAGAATTTGCTTGTAGAGGAAAAACTAAACTGAGCACATTGTCTAAACTCCTTGATTCATTACCTCGAGAAGAGGGTTGAATCACTGAAGGCTGGTAATTTTTTGTTTTTGTCTTCATTTTTAGGGTAAATATTATCCAAACTTGTCCAAGAAGTAGCTCCAGGATAAAGTCAAGCTCCAAAATGCCCCTATCTTTTTAAAAGATTTTGAAAATGTAAATGAAAGTTGTCAGGGCATAAATGGCAACAACAACTTTTGTTCAAGTCTAACAAAAGCATAGCTGCCAGTGCAACCTGAACCTGAAACAACCTGAAATGTACATAAGTATAAAAGTTAAAAGTATCCCTCTGAAGGATATTTCTACTGCGCATTTCAGTGCAAAGCTAACTGAACATCACATCATATTGATATAATTGGAAGGCTGTTAAACCTGAAGGTTGAATCAGTAGGATTTATCCAAGCTGTTCATATGCAGGAGAAAGATAGTTGATTGTCGGGTCTCATCATCAGGATGACAGATAGTGACATCTTGGGTTGGTAAACCGTCCGGAGCACAGCAACAAACTGGGAAAGTAGGAAAATACAGGCATAGGCTGCCCGAAAAATAATCAGTACTGCTGTTCAAATGCATTAAAACTAAAAGCAACAAACCTGTTTTGAAAATATAAGGATTAGAAAGTACAGATATTTGTGTTAAAATGTAGGAAGTAAAGCACAGATACCCAAAAAATTGCCTAATCATTTATATCTTGTTCTTATGGAAAAAATTACTAGCCGATGATGTCATGGCTGGTAAATGATATATTGCATCTCTGCCAATTGATCCCCTTGCACACTGGACCTTTAATTTTTCTCCACGCAGACCAGATTTATCTCAACCGAGTCCAGCACTTAAAAGGTTCAGTAGATGAAATCGTGGCGAATAATGACTTGTACATAAGACTTGAAACTCCAGAATAAATCACCTTACACTATGAGACTGTTTTACAGCATTAGAGTTCTTTATTAGAATTATGACAATTAAAACAACAATTAAAGGATTTTAGAGCACTCTTTCCAGAAATAAAAAAAACATTGTACAATAATATAACATCTTCTGCTGATATAAAAGATTATGTTAATAAATATGCTCACTTTGAGATGATTATAAACAACCGAGAAAGCTGCAGATTATTTACAGTTATACATTCTGCTTGATGAGATGGAGACAAAAGCGTATATGTTTCTTTCTTAAATTATAACTCCCCAAACAAACATATATACATAGCATCTACTGTACCGGCATGTAGCTTAGCATAAACTTTAAAGTTGGTTTCCATTGCTTTTAATATTACACATAACTAGAGCTCTCAAGGAAATTCAGACAACGATATCAGATCATCTCAGCGGTAGTACCGCAAAGCATTGTTAACTCTGTTCTGTTATGTATTGTCTTATAATCCATATTAAACACACGATTGGGTAGGTCATTTGTTAGTGTTAATGTTTGCTGCCTTCATGCCCACAGTGTGTACAGTGTTTGTCCAAGTGGCCCTTCACTGTTGTCAGCAAATTAAATTTACATCACAAGTGTTCTTGTACTGGTACTCAAAAAGTACTTTGGAAAGACCAGCATGACTTTTAGTCCTCAATTCTTTGGTGTGTTGAAGGATAAACCTTGGCATTTAGTTGTAGGGTCAGGGTTGAGGTCAGGCATGTTGCTGTGATGGTTAAGGTTAAAGGACAGGAACAGTGTGTGTGCGTCGGTATGTGTGTGTCTCTAAGCGTTTGTGTCAGGGTCAGAAAAAGAGAGAGTGCCCACTCATTCTTCGTGAAGTCCCAACATCTCACTGAGGAAGTCTGAGTCATCAAGATTATGACTTCGTGATTTCCAATCAGTTTGCGTTTGTGTAATCTAAACTACGGTTGTCACATTAAAGTGAAACTTTAGCCAAAAAGCAACCAAGGCTTTATTTGCGATTGAATATGAGTCAAACCTTCGTGTAAAAGCATATTTACGATGAAAGAGGCACTTTTTAGATTTACCGTAGTTTCGTTTTTGGGCTCACGTTAGCAGTAGCACCTCCGGCGCACCGCCGTCATGGCAGACGAAAAGTGTCGATCCCCGAGTGCGACCTAACAGGCAGGAGAGTAATGGTGGACCGCTCCTCAAGCCTGCCTGTTAGGTCGCACTCGGGGATCGCCGGAGGCGCTACTGCTAACATGATTTGTCCAAAAACCTTCTTTTAGTAAACTCTGTGTACACAAACATTATTCGCAATGCTCGTGTTCATATGTAGAGACCCTGGTGATACTACGAGCAGAGTTTCATGTTGTGTCGAGCCTTCTTAGTATTTTAAAAGTAGCGTCAGAGTGCCCCTGCACCCCACTGAAAATTAGCTTGCCCGAAAATGAAACTACGGTAAATCTTAAAAGTGCCTCTTTCGTCATAAATATGCTTTTACACGAAGGTTTGACTCATATTCAATCACAAATAAAGCCTCGGTTGCTTTTTGGTGAGAGTTTCACTTTAAAGAGGAAGACAAATGTGAGCATGGTCACAGATTTTAAAGAGGGAGCTTTGTCAAACTGCATTGTGGGTAATCAATGAGTCATTATCTTATGGTCGGTCTTCAAGCTGTGGATAACAATAATTTATTTTCAGGGCACATGTACACCTTATGATTTGACTCATGTATGAAGGCTAAAAGCCCCCAAAAAATCTTTGAAAAAGAGAGAAATGTAATATAATTAAGGCTTCTGAATTAGATTAATTGAAATCTGGTAATCCCATTGGTCTTTTGAAGTAGTAAACAAAAATGGCCAATCAAATTAAACAGCTCCCCTCCAGCTTATGGTGCCATCCTACCACTGGCTGTGTTGTTTTGTGGGTCTGTATTGTTAACCAGCCACGTAATCAACTACAGATTTGATGTTCAGATAATATCTGAGGTAACTTTGTTCCAAATTCATCTGTTCGATGTACTGATTTGGCTCAGAATACGAGTCAAATCAGGTAGAGGACTTCTACCTTTTAATTTCTTTGTTTAAGTGGCGGCGGTTTGTGTTTCAGTACGTGTGAGCATCAGGTGTGTCTCTTCATGTGCAGAGCCAGATGGTCCGAGCGCGAGAAGGCCCTCTGACACAGCATACACTCGTAGGGTTTTTGGCCAGTGTGCTTCCTGTAGTGACGCGTCAACTCATCTGAGCGGGCGAATTTCCAGCTGCAGCCCTCCCATGAGCAGTGGTAAGGCTTTTCCCCTAATGAGTAAACAATTGGACAAATGGTTAATAACAACACACGTGTGAAATCACATCCTAAGACTTCAACAGACAGACATCGAACTTACTGTGACAGACTTTTTTTGTTGTTGTTTGTGTGGTAGACTACCTGTGTGGGTTCGGAGGTGAGCCTTGAGGTGTGAGCTCTTAGTGTAGGTCTTGCTGCAGCCGGGGTATTCACAGCTGTGGATGGCGGGCCTTTTTTTCCCTGTAGGCCTTCGCCCACGCTTCCCCTCCCCCCCACCAGGTGGCAGCTGTGGTCCGACCAGCAGGGGCTGCTGGTGGAGGGGCAGATGACCAGTGGGCGGGCTGTGAGCGTAGTCACAGAAAAGGTTGACGTTGTGGTTAAAGTGAGGCATGTAGCTGTAGTGTCGGGGGTCAGGGGTCACAGTTTGAGGTGGGATGAACCTGCTGTCGGGGAAGGTCACCATGGAGGGGTGTTGCATGGGGTAGTAAGGGGTAAAGTCACATGACGGGACTTTACTGAGGTTTCCTCTAGTGTGTCTGTCCACACTGCCTCCTTGATGAAAGCCAAACTGATCCACATTATGCAGACCAGGATATGAAGTCGGACCTGTTTGGTCATCTATATAACCATGGTGGTACACCTCTGGCTGGACCGTCGTCGTGGTTTCAGCTGGGGAGAGGAGATCCGCCATGAGGGTGCCACCGTTCATCTGCGGATGCTCCTGTCCCTGCTGGTCCTTAAACACGGCCGCCTCTTGGTACGCTCTGCTTGGGTCAAACTGCGGGAGCCGTTGATTACTGTTGTCCAGAGGAGCGTTGAGGTCAGGTGATGGGTTGCTCCAATCAGACAGCAGGAACTCAATGTCCCAGGATGCCTGGCTGTCATCATCCAGGAGCTCCTCTGCCATTTGTTGAGAGACCTGCAGCTGCTCAGAGCTGCTTGGTGACAGTTTGCTGCATCGAGCGTCCAGCGGGAGAGGGCTACTCTCGGACTTCCACACCTAGATGGTGTTGGAGAGCATCGAGAAGTGATGAGCAGCAAGGAAATCGTGCTTATAAAAGGGAGATTCCACAAAACATTTCTGGAGCTTCACAGCGAGACAATGTTGCATGATTCTCCCGAAGAACTGAGGCAGATGACTTGCAAAAAAATCAACAACTAAGAAAAAACATTAAACGGCTCCGTAGAGCTTGTCCAACATAATCCAAGTTAAACAGATCTTATACTCCTCTAAACTGTAATTTCATTACCTTTATAGTAACTTATCGGGTTGGTAAAACAATTTGAAACTTCAAACATTTTTTTCTTTTAATTCGTTTCACTTCTGTTTAATGCTTTCACTGAACATAATTTGTGTAGTTAATAGCACAATGAGAACCTGGAAAAACTTGAAAATGCTTAATGAGTGTTTAAGAAAAGGGGAGTCATGATACTGGCTGTAAAGAGACCACTTCCTAATACATCCACAGTGCTGGTTTTATGTAATAAAAATTTTTAAAAAAAAGAAGAGTTAAAAAGAGGTATATATCTTCTATTTAAATGGCTACTTTATCGACTTATAACATTAATGTTACAATCCCTCCACCGTGGCTCAGCAAAGAAACCGCTGTCTGTAGAAATACAAAGAAATGTGTGCTAAAAAAGACTAACTTCTGGAGAAACCAGTTCAACATGTCCAACTTAGACTGTTGAATATTAGAGTCAGGTGAAGTTTAGAAATGATTTTGAAGAAATGAGGACTGTGTATTTTGTCCTTAGGAGGGGATTTCTTTGCAGCCAAAACGGACAGAATAATAAAAGCAGACAGGGAATCCTGGACTGCACATATGGACATAGATAGATGTAAAAAAAAATGTAAACCTGCTGTCTCCTTTAAGAAGTTAATTGAATCAATACATCAAACCCATGTTTCATCCCTGCACTGTCTTCACATTATTACATTGTACACATTGTTTTCTTACGTTACATTAGCAGGTGCTTTTGTCTAAAACAACTCACAATAACTGCATCAAACCTGCAGAAGCACAAGAGTGAGATTTCATCAAATTTGATGGGGCGTCTTTCATTAATAATAACTGGAAGCCCTTTCAATGCCACAGTTGAACCGCAAGAGTTCTCAAGAACTTTGTTACAGGACACGAAATGACTCTGATGCACATGGGTAAGAAAATACTGGATCTGCTGGTCTTTTTCTCAAACTTTTAGTGCCAAGGGAAATATACAAGACTAATGCCGTTAGCAGAAAGTTAGAAATTGGACGGGATATGGGGCAAATTACTAATTAAGCCTCACAGTGCAAGACTGACATGTGTCATTTCAATATTAAGTGAAATAAAGACTTGAAAATGCTCAGCACAATAATTTAGATCACACAAAGCAAAGGATTACATCACCCTCATTATATTCTCAGATACAGAGAACACCTTCAGGTGACACAACAATTACACAGTTCGAATCACGCGTGGCTTCTGTCCCTGTTGAGGAGACAAAAGACTGCAGTGAGCCTGACACTTACTTTCATGTTGTCACTGGGGTGAGCGAGGTTGGAGAAGGAGCTGAAGGACGGCAGCACAGCCTGTGCAACAGCCATCAAGCGCTTTGATATGACAGCGGACTGACAGTGGCGCGACAAAAGCGAGGTTTCTTTTTTTCTTTTTTTCTGTTTCTTTTTTTCTTTTTCTTTTTTCCTTTTTCACATTAGCACCAAATGATCAGAAAAAGAGAGAGTCAAACCCCGGCTCATCCCAGTTAGTGTCCACTCTGCGCTGAAAAGGCCGCAGAAACAGGTTCCTAAAGTTTGTCTCCCTCTCCTCATTCCTCCCCTGCTATCTCTCCCTCCTCTCTCTTGTCTATCTCTGTCAGCTGCCAAGTCGAACTTCAAATCTCTCTTTTTCATGTATGTTTCGACCGTTAGGAGGTGGAGCGTAAGTGTGAGTTTCTTAGCTGGCTCCGTTTCTTTACCCACTAAAGATTGTTCATTTACAATCGCTTAAGAACTCCACTGTCTCACCTGAGACTCATCGTTGTCCTCTTCTGTGGGCTTTCGAGCAAAAACTGCATTTCTACATCAACTCATTAAATGCATCATACTTGTATCCATGTCAAAACCTAAATGTTAATATTATGGACTTCATTTTCCCGGTGTCTTAAAGGTACAATATGTAGTTTGAGGTAGAATGTTTAACCAGAAGAGAAAACGTCTTTTCCAAAACTACGTATTGCACCTTTAATGTGGGCAACATACATCTTTGAAGGTAGATACGCTTCAACATTTGCTGAAACTTGGAGTGACTTTCAATGTTACATTTTAAAAGGGGATGTTGACTTTACACAATAACCACAGCAGCTGAAAGCTACTTATGCAATAATACAATTCATCTGTGGTTATTGTGAACAGTTATACATACCTATAGTTGTAACTCTGTAAGTGAAGAACATAAAATTATAACGATCGAAAGGACAGCAAGGTTACATAAAATAAATTGCAAATAATGATTTCTGTGCGTAGCTGTGTGTCCACACTGTGATTGTTGATCTTATACCTTCAGTCTGGAAATAAACTCAAATCGGTCACCCCACCTGGGTTTGTCAGTGGATGGACGTGAAAGTAAAGGCCGCTTTAGTCAAGGCACTTATCAAACATGGAGGTAATTTAATGTGCTTTACAAAAAGTAAGAAAAAAAAAGGAAAAGAAATGCAATAAAGCAACATTAAATTTCACATTTAAATTCAAAAGCTACATAAACGATGGGAAATGAGAGTGCGTTCATAATGACGTTGCCGTTTCAGTAAAAAGTCATGTAACTTGGTGATGTGTGTGGTGCAGACTTCTGCCACATTCACTCAAACAGATCATCTGAGAGATGATATATAAGTAGAATGAGAGATCATCTGGGACTAAAAAAGGAGGAGGTATTTGAAATGAAATAAAGCAAAAAGGCATTTAACATCTGACTTGTAATTTCTTAAATGTTACACATGAAATGAATATCAAAAATAAATGAAATATTTCTAAAGATTGAAAGTAACAAACAATTAGCGTACAAAATATGATGATTAAAGGCGTACTATGTAGGTTTTGGGTATACATTTTAATCAGAGAAGAAAAAAATCTTTCTTAATTGATTTTTATGTCTAAACTAACTAAATAAACAAACTCTCTTTGTTTTCATGACAGAATAATCCGAATAAACAAACTGACCTTAAAGGGCAACAGTTTCATACTCTTTTACTTTGTTTATATTTGGCGGACCCTGCCACCATTCTAGTTTGAAAAAGTGTCTTTGGGATCTTATAGTCCTCTAAGGAAAAATAGATAGGAATTTGTATTTCCTTATTAATATTGTAAATTTGACCTTTCTGTAATAGTGAATATCGTCTCCAAAACAACATAGTGCTGCTTTTAATAACGAGTAATAAAGATTGCAAGTAATACATCAGTCTTGATAAATAATTAATTTATACCACATTATCAACTACTGAATGGTATCATATTAATGTTAATTAACCATTAGTCATGCTGCTATAAAAATGCTGCTTACTGACCCTCTAACACTGTAAAGTAATGCAGAGGTCTGTGTTATTTTTCATTCACCAGTAAACAGGTCACGTGTGGCCGCTATCTAACAAAGCATGCTTTGGCACAGAGCGTAGAGCACGTTGGTGCACATTCAGTATTTGAATAAACATAAACGCTCCATTACAAAGATCTCAATGGATTTCTCTATGATCTTTTATTACTGCACTACATTACTGCACTACTCAAAGACATTCAGCATGAATACATGATAAGACAAAATATCAGTAAACTACAGTAAACGGGTAAACAGGTAGGTGGAGCTCACAAACAAACACACCGACATGCAAAACAGTTCAAGCTTCAATTTCCAATTCTGCAGTTAAAGCCTCATCCCCTTTGTCGAAGCAATGCTTCTGGTAGTTTTAACACACTCAACACATGCACGTACAGGTCGGTCATGCTCCCCTGACTTCTGGGAAGATCTGTGTGTGAAAGGTGATTATAGTCTGGCTGCTGTTTATCTGTTGACACGGGGCAGAGGCAGGCTGCTGTCTTCCCACAGATAATGGACCTCTGACTGCTGCTGATCCCCGATGACGAGCCCACCACTGATAAGGACGCTCTCTTCACTTCAGAGTGACGACCGTACGCAAAAACATCCACTACACAAGCTGAAAACTGGGGTGGCCTCAGCCTCTTTATGGCCTTAAGCACATCTCGTCACGTTCACCCGCCATCTGTTGGTCTGCCAGAAGACAGCTCTCTTCCAGAGTACCTTGTTAATTTGTGTGTGTATCATGTTAATACAAGACACCAACAGAAGAAGAGGGTAATGTGTGCTAATGCCTCAATAATGCCATATTTATCATGCCCTTTATCATATTAGGAATTTTAAGGGACATACAAACGCCCTATAATGCTTATGAAATTGTTTTAAAATTAACACTTAATTTTGATTTTTAGGCTTTTTAACAGTCTCTTACTGTAGTTCCCACTTCAATATAAAAGGCATGTGTAATTTTTCTGTACATCGAGTGGTTGACTGTTTTCATGTATTCATTGTATTATTTTTCCACATTATATTCCTCTTGAGCTGAGTGTTATCATATAAATAATGTAATGAAAGGAGCGAATGGGGAAAGTGGACATCTGTAGCTGCAAAAGAAAGGGAAAGATTACATCAGCACTGATAGGCCTTATATTCTGTTTTATAGCCTTAAAAAAATCCCCTTTACTGACTGTAAACTTGAATGTGGTGTGTGTGTGTGTGTGTGTGTGTGTGTGTGTGACCTCTTCATTCTTTTTTGGACATGACTAACTCATGTTAGTGTCAAGTATCAGCACAAACAAAACAATATGATTTTGTCTCCATCTAGTGGCCAAAGGTTGTCAACGGTGCCAACGGCTGTAGAAAAATAAAGTCAATGGCAACTTGTTTTATCGTGATTTATACAGAACGTCATATTAAAATATTCAACGTCATGTTTCAACGCTATCATCTGTTTTAAAACCGTGACAGTTCCAATCAAACAAACAAAGGCTGTTTGCAGCAGTTTCTTTAGCAAGTCTTGTAGCTGCTTGGTTGCTATAGCAACAGACTGTTGTGGTCTCGCAGCGATGAAGCGGTGATTAGCTATCGTTAGCATTAACACAGGTGCTTAAGGACGGACTAGTGATAAGAAAAGAGGTAAAGTATAAATAAGGTCTTTAAATTCCTTGTCAATCTAAATCCTTCCTTTATAAACGCTCACTTTATGTAAAGTCAAGTTCTTACCCTTCTGGCGTTCATCAGGTGTTATTGGTACTTACCTAGTTAGCTACTAGCTTAATGTAGCCCTTTAACCTAAATTAAGCTAGGCTATATTGTTCTATTTTGATGATGTTTTGGATTAAGACAGTATCTGCAATTACAAGTGTCTCTAGGCCCACAGTATGAGAAATTTAACTGCTGATAGACTTTTGAACATTGTAGCTAAGATTTTGTATTTGACATATTCCATATGTTATTTGTATGTAGGCCTGACAGTTGTGAATACAGCTGAAATCCCCCCATATCTCACGAGTTAAATTAACATCGTGTCACGTTGGAGCTGTCAGTCACTCAATGTCTATGGAGCAGCTCCAGGATTTTTTCTTAAAATAACACAAGCACCACAGTCTGTGTCTGTTAACACATGTTGTTAAAGCTGTTTCAGTATGAGAGATAACACTGAGGTAAGCCCCAGAGATTGTGTGTGTCTCTTACAGATGGAGCCCTCCTCTCAGAGCAGAGATGGTGGGGGACTGTGGAACCAATCCAGACCGATCCAATACAGCAAGGAGACTCAGGATATCGTGAGATGTGAGATGACACACTTGTTCATATTCTGGTGTGGATGGGAAACAGTTGAGTGATGATGATGTATGTATGTTCAGATACATTTTACAAGTGTGTTTGAAACTGTGATCACTCTCTCTCCTGGTGCTTAGTAATGATGCAGGAAGCTGGGCTCGACGACCTCCGGAGAAACCAGATCAACGATTGCCTCAAAAGTAAGTTTGAGACGTCTGGATGTGTGGTTCGGGGATGCAGTGTGGTGATAATTTGTGTGAGTACCGTATTGTACACAGGGATCAAGTATATATATTTTTAATGTATTGTTAAAAATATTTGAATTTGGTAGACATGTTGTTTTAGTTGTTTCCTTTGCTACTGTATAAACTTTTTCAACTTTCCCCCCTCAGATGGAACAGCTTTACCACGGACCTCTCACCCTGCAGTACCAGCTCCCCCCCCTCAGCCAAAAAGTAGTAAATCTGTCCAGAAATGCCTGGACTGTATGCTTCAGAGACGACGCAGTGCTGAATCCTGTCGTTCTGGGGACAGCTACATCAGAGAACAGTTCTGTCCTGGCCCTACAAGTATGTTCTTGAAGCTGGCACTGTTTTCTAATCTGCGTTAGTACAATCATAGACAGCATAGTGAAACTCACTACTACAACAGGATGACTTTTTTTTTATTATCTGCATCCTGAGAGATGTTCTTGTTTTTTCTCTTGTTTCATCCTAGGAGACATGGAGAAAGAGAAGAGGAGGCTTCAGAATATTTTTGCGACCGGACAGGAAGAGCCCACAGCTGCACAACGTGCGCTGATGCTCAAAAATTTTCGGAAGCCAGAGGTGGTGGAGAAGGACCGATTCCAGGAAGGTGAGGCTGACTGCACAGAAACAGATGATGTAGAAGAGTCACAATAACTGCTGTTAGATAGAGGAAACGTTCTCAGAAAACACACCATATCTGAATCAAGATGTTTTGCGTTTGAGAGCAAGACGATCACACCGAGTCTGTTTCTATTCATTTAGCCTAGATTAAAGGGATAGTATGTTTTTTTAGGGAAATTTAATAAGATACCATTACCATCCAAGCTTAGCAATGCACTGCTGTGGACGGAGGAAGCAGCAAAACGTCATTTAATCCCCCCCCCACAAAAGAAAAACACCTCAAAAAGACAAACAATTTAAGTGTGCAATGTATTTTGAATACCTCCACCGTGTTTGCCTTGCCAACAGACTGCACTTTCCAATGAGGAACTGAAGCCTTTCAATCACTCTCTCCAAAGCAACCAGACTCCTTTGACCAAACACAATAACTTCACCTTGCACAACACAGGAGTTGCTCATCTGCCGCTGCCCTGATCAGTTGACCTCGGTGAATCTGAACTGAGCCTTGAAAACACAATAAAGGTCACACAGTAACACAAATTAATCGCTCGAGGCGTCGTCAGACTCCAGCAACTCCCGTGTTCTCTGAGGAAAAAAAATACTGTTTTTGTCAAAAGAGTCTGGCAGCTTTGACAATGACATAACCGCTTCAGTTTTCAGTCTGAAAAGGCTGTCAGGTGGTTAAAAGCTAAGCAGTGAAACTATTCTTAGTATAGCATACATTTAAACTAATAGACATTATTCATTTTACAGTCAATGATGTAACCCCACTTCAAAGAAACCTGAACTATTCCTTGAAATTCTGTTCCGTGTTGCTCTTGTTTGTCTAAATTTATCCAGCGCTCTTTGAACAAGTCTAATAATAACTTGTTTGTTTCTTCTCTAGTTCTGGATGAGATCGAGGAGAGGAGACAGTTCCTGGCACATATGACTTCTCTGGGCAAGCAGAGGGATTACATCACTATCATCAACACAGAGATATCTCTGGTAAACAGCCGATGGTTTGCATATGGACTCAAATTAACTGCGTTATGGGTTTTTCATTGATTTATCATCATGAATGTTCAGTGTGATGCTCTTTTGAACAATACAAAAAAGATGGTGACAAACATCAATAGCAATGTAAAATAGATCCTGAAAATGGCATCAAAGTACCAGGCTGTATTCAAGAAATGAGGTTAAGATAAAGAGTTTACCATTTATTCTCCCTTCTGTTCAACTGCACTAAAACCTGTGCTGTGTATCAACTCAGAAAATCAGAGAACTGGAGTTGCTGGACAAGGCCCGCAGTGCCAAGAAGAATGCAGTGACATCTGAGAGGAAAGAACCGACCGCAGAACAGACGAACATGAACATGCAAGAGATGGGAGGAGGGGAGACCGCCGTCACTGACTGAACTGTTGGAAATAAAGTGCAGGCATTAAAACTTCACATTCAGATTATGAATGAATGCGTCAAGTTAATTATGATGAGTGTGGTAGTGATGTCAGAGAGTACCCAGCTGACCGGGTGCACTGTGCTTCATTTCAGTTCAGGTGCGAGGGAGACATCAGGTGTTAAAAGCATTAAATTCACCAAAACTAATTGGATTAAGTTATTTTATTCCTCTGCCTTCCAGTGTCAGTATTTTTATTATACCGCTGCCGTTTTAGGACCATGTATAGCTGACAGAAATGTGACACTACAGAAGCCCTTGGTTTCAGCTGGACAAGAGGACAGGCACAGAGCAGAAACACAGACACAACAGAGATTACCATTTAAAATGGAGGACAAACAAACAATCTAACTGACAGAACAGGAACAGAATGAGTAAACATACCGACATTTACATTAGCTTGAACAAATGACGCACATACCCATATGCAGTTAAATAAATGGCACTCGTACAAACAACATTAACATGTTTTTTTTTTTCCTATCCACTTTTAAGGCAAAACATGGAGTAACACAGAAAGGCATGGTAAAATAGAAATGAATGATTGCATACTCCTGTTCCCCCCACTAGTTAAAACTGTTACAAACTGTTTTGCTAACTATGTTAAAATACTTTTGTCTGCCTATTCTAATATCATTATTGCATGTGTGACCTTTC
Source organism: Sparus aurata (assembly GCF_900880675.1). NCBI lineage: Eukaryota > Metazoa > Chordata > Actinopteri > Spariformes > Sparidae > Sparus > Sparus aurata. Next base: position 30,311,163 of record NC_044187.1, on the reverse strand, counting down.
ATGTTAATAAACTTCCGAAAAAGATGTCGAACACTTTCTGTTTCCTCCAGACCTCACGTTTTCTAAATCAATCTGATTTTGACACACTCGCTCATAAATACAATGTTTATCCATTTCTTTGATGATATGCATTTACACAAAATACACCATTGCAAAACTATGACTGAGGAAACTAAAAAACAAGGGAACCAACATTATAACGTAGCAGCTGGTAGAGCTTAGGTATCCACTGTTGATTGAGCATTTCAAGGGTAGATGTTGCGAAATTTAAAGCAGAGTTTATCTTCAAACCGTTCTCCTTTTCACTAGTACCACAGGATCAAACCAGACATGACGTGAAACCCTCTCAGATATCCATCTACTGACCTTTGGAATTAAGGAGTGTAAGTCAGGAGCAGAGTAAAATCATTACAAACTCATAGCCATCAGGGATCAGCTTGCATCCAACTGATTCACTCAAAGTGAACTCATGAATCACACCTTCGCTGAGCCTTGATAAAGGCCTACAGGGACAGACACACTGTGCAATGCAAGGATAGTGAAGCAACATACAACCAATCAGTGCAGTTATTTAAAAACCTGCTGGCTTGAGAGGTCTGAGAGCTCCAACGAACACGTCAGCTCATAAAGTGGTCGAGTCGTTACAATGTCTCTTTAAAAGACACAACTGAAAAAAGAGTCAGCAAAGTAAGATGTGAGCAGGGTGTGAATTCTGGGCTGCGCTTCAAGTCATTTTAATGACAGTTAAAGGAGATGTCATCTTTTCTTCTTGACTTGATGTTTATTTTCTCACACCCTTCTGTCTTTTCCTTAGTCTTGTTAAAAAAGTCTCATATCCTCTTGGAGGATAATGTGTCCTTTCTACGGTGTTTTCTCCTTGCGGGGGCTCTTCCCTGGCTCTGCTTTATGGCTCAGCCTCTTGAGCACCTTAATGGGTTTGAACTTTGCCCCTTTTTTCTTCTGCTGTTGCTGTTCACCCTCTGGATCCTTATGGAAGTCTTGATGAAGATGAAAATAAAAAGTAAATAATGTTAAGATACACACAAGTCAAAAAATCGTATCCAATCCTAAGAGCTTACTCTTCTTCATACCTTTTTTCTTCAGCATGGCTCCAATAAGTTTATCCTCCTCTTCTTCCCTGTGACAGAATGACTTTTAGATTGCTGGGAGTTTCAAAGTATGACTGATCAATACACTCTGGGTTAGTGCAGAGACACACGGTTCGCTGCCAGCCATTGATTACCTCTGCCTGTCCTGGTCCATGTTGTTGACAATTTGGTTGCGCTGCTCAATGATGGTTACAAGCTCAGCCATTAGTTCCTGCTCCCGACTCTTGTCCTCCTCCGTCCACTCTTTCTCTGAGGAAGGAAGATGAAAGAAGATACACAGAACAAATTCTTACACTTTTTGACTTATTGAAACAACAGCAGAGCATCAGTAAGTTTAAACATAAATGCAGATCTCAGGTGTTATTGAATCCATGTGCAACACTGTCATTTCATTTGTCAACTTAACCTGTGCTTAGATGTACAAGTGAAGTGCGTTAAGAATTACACAAACTTGGAATAAATTTGACTTTACGTTTTCTGAACATGAGGCCAAACAAACCTGGTTTGTTGAGAAGACACCGCAGCTCGTACTCCACGTCAGCTTGCCTCTCTTCCAGGTTCTGCTGCTTTGCTCTGCAATGAGCAACATTTACACAGTACATAACGTTAGACACAGATCACCTCAAATTTTCTGCTATACTTTAATGAAAAACTCTTGATTTAAAGTTGCAGTTGCAACAAAGAAAACATCTCATCTTCCTTAAATAACTGGTCCTGTTTGATGTTTTTTTCTCCAGACTGTAGTAAAAACATCAGAGGAACTTTGCTCATTAGTTAGACTGAACAAGTTGGCCATGGCTGAGGAGTTTACGACTGGGCCTGATTGGCACTGAAGTAAAAAAAGAATCCGGCCCTTGCTGCAGTGTGATACCTACGTGTAGACTAGCTCAGCTTCTCGTCGAACTAAAAGGTGTTTCTCGTGAATGAGAGTGAACCAGTCCACCAACAGGTGCTCCTCATCCTCATCTGAAAACACAACAGAGTTTTTGTTTTTTATTTAGGTTACAATCCTATACTTTTATTATTTGACCAGAATCAGCCATTTTGGTGATGTGTGATGAGTTACCATTAGGGTTGTCTCTTAGCTTCTTCTCCAGCTCCACTCCCCTCTGCTCCAGTTCATCCAGCTGCTTCTCCAGCTGACTCATCTCCCCGTGGATGTCCTCTACTGGGATGTACTGATCTGACTGCACCTGGACAGATTTTTGTATCATTTGAGTACCACTTCCTCTGTGTTTGACACTGAAGTGGAAACATCCAGTCTATACACTTTTTGAATGCTACAGCATACAGTGCATGTTTGTCTTTAGTTTTTGTACCTTGCGTTTGATAAGAGGGAAGCCATGGCCAGGGGCCGGGGGCCGGGCAGGACGAGGGCCTTTTGGTGGTCTGGTTTTGGATTTGGCAGGGGAGGGAGAGGCTTTCCTGTTGAATGGGTTCTCCTTACAGATCCGCTAAAATGAAGGAAGACATACAATGTATATTGTGCAAAATGAAGTGCTTTATATTGTTTTATTTTGAGTTTCTTTTACTACCTTATTGTGTGATTGGGTGGCTCCTGAGGCCAGTGGGCTGGGGGTTGTCGGGGGTCGCGGTGGAGGTGCCCCGGGCCCTTTGCTCCCTAAGCTGCGACCGGTCTGTGGAGTGGCTGGAGCTGAGCTGGCATTTGAAGGCATGGGCGAAGGGTAGGGGCTTGGGGTGGGATGAGGCAGAAGCTCGGTGGAGGAGGACGAAGGAGAGGCCGCCGAGTCGCACGGTGAACAGATGGATGGCTCTGAGACGCTCTTGGTGAAGGGGTGTTGCTGGTCGCTGTTGGCACTGCCACCCAACGGGGGCTGGGAGGAGCTGTGGTCTGAGCCAGAGGACAGACTCTCTGTGCTGGGAGCTGGAGAGGGAGAGCAAGAGGAGGTCTGAGAGTGAGAGAGAACTGAACGGGAAAGAAGGTTTAGTAAAAAACAAGAAAAGAATTGGGAATTAAAGTAGTTGAAATAGAAAGAGGATGGGGATAGAACAAAAACATTATGAGCATAATTCTGTATATACACAACATCCAACTTTCTTTGTACTCACTGTTTTGGTTCAACTTACACTTTAAACTGAGGGTGTTTGAATCCTCATCAAGTTAACTGTTTAGGATTTGGAGCACTTCACATATGTAAACTGTACATCAGCGTTGAAAGGGGTTTTTTGTTTCATGGTTTATGTACAAAAGCGAAAGCAAAGGGTTGGAAGCTCTTGCAAGGTGTGACTTTTGCACATTTAGTGTGTCGGTTATTGTCGCTCAATGTGAGAACGTGTCAGAGAGGAAGTGGTACTGTTAGTGAAGCAGGCTGTCTATCATGTGGCTGAACAATCAGAGACGGTCAAAGTAATCAAATCAACTGTTTGCTGCACTGTTATGAGGCAAGATTACAATATAAACTCAGCCTTTTGTAGTGGACTACAGATTGTACAAAATGTGCGAGCACAACAGAGCAAAAACACTCCACCGGATGTAGCTGACTAATGTGAAAATACGAGAGGCCATGAGGAGAACCTCAGAGGGTTACCAGAGGACACAAGACATTTCCTTTTCTGCTCAACATGCATGTCATATGCTGCAGACCAAGCTCAACTTACTTGACAAACAGCGAGGCAGAAGAAACGCATTGAAAGAACTGTCTGGTGTTAAGTAAATGTAATGCTAATTTAACTGACCTTGGCTGCCAGCAGGTGGCTGCGGAGCACGCGGTGCTGGTCGTTTCTTATTCTTGGTGCTACCCGGGCTGGCAGAGCGGGACGAGCTTCCTCCACTTGGGGGCGTGTCTCCGCCACTCGCATCAGCTGCCCGACTGATGCTGTACCATGGGTGACTAGCCGCAACTGAAGCAGGAACCGCACCTCCTTCACTTCCCTCTTCCTCCTCTACCTCGTTATTTTCATCGTCGTCGTCCTCATCGAATGGGTTGGCGGGCGGAGGGGGCGTGCTGGATCTGGAGCCATCCCCTTTGAGAGAGGACAGAGAGCCTGTATTGGGAGGTGTTGCCAGTCCAGCGGGGGGAGGGGCAGGGGCTTTCTTCTTCTTGGAATCTGATTGGACCAGGGCGAGCCAAGGTGGGTCTTTGGGTTTATGGGTGCCACTGGACAGGCTGGACAGTGAGATAGACAAATAGGGATGGAGGGTTCACAGGGGGGAAGGCGACAAAATACAGCAAAATGGAGGCACAGAGGGGCACGCAAATACAGTACATGCAGCAAACAGAGAGAGACTATGATGATATGAATAAGGTCGATGAAATGGTGCCAATGAACAGAAAAGGAGCTCAGCTACCTTCCAGGAGACTGTGATCTTTCTCGAGGTTTTGGAGGAGTCGGAGGCTTTTGGTTTTCACCTGTTGTACGAAGTAAAATTGAGGATGAACATCAACAGATCCTATTTTTATATAAAATCATTTATATTCTGCAGTGAGTATGCACCGACCGTACCGTCTGCTGTACGGAGAAGCCGAACACGAGGGGCGGGACGAGGAGGAGGGGTTGCCTCAGAAACCCTGCGTGGTGCTGGGACTGGCCGACTCGCACCTTCAAGATTAGTGACAGGTGTAGAAGGGAGGTCTCCATTTGTCGTTAATTTGGCTGGTGTTTGAGTATCTTCCTCTTTCTCTTCTTCCTCCTCTTCATCGCTCTCATCAAAAGGGTTGGGAGGAGGAGAAGAGCGTGGTTTCTCCTCTGTCTCTTCACTGCCATCCATGTCTTTAGCTTTTCCCGAAGCGTCTCCTTCATTTGTTGTAACAGCAGTCACTGTCACAGAGTCATTAGTAGGCATGTCGGTATCATTTGTTTGGCTTACTGGAGAAGGAGTTTTTGCCTGATCGCTGTCTGAGGGCGAGGCGTGAGGAACTGGGCTGCGACCAATCCTGGTGGACTGAAATCCTACCGGTCTCTTACTAAGATCTGGCCGGCCGTTCTGATTTGCTGAGGCGTGCCTTGCAAGGTGATGTGTACAGACCAACGCCCCGGAGATGCTTTCTAATTTGTAGGATCCAGGAAGTAAAGTGCTGTGACACTCTATGCACCTGAGACAACAACAACACAGGACAACATTTTCAACAGCTCAAACATTTCTGGTAAAAGTTATGAAGTCATAAAGTTGCAATCCTTAAGATGTTCTTGAAATCAAATCCAGCAATCCAATATTTATGGCCAGCGCTTTTTCTTGCTAAGTCCACTGATGTTTTTACAATCATCTTGAAATAGAAGCTTTCATTGGTAGTGGTGGGGTCCGCTATTCACACAGGTTACTGAAATTACTGTCCCTGTCCTGGAAGATTTCAATGTCCCAGACCAATGAAAGCAATTCCAGTCGAATATCATCTGTATTTAATCAACTTGAAACAATGAATGGAGAAGATAGATACAATGCATCACCAGTCCAAAGCGTTGGTATATGGCAACCTGTGAATGAGACTTAACCAATGTACTATATTTCTTCAGAATCACTTAGTGTGATTAATCCAATCAAAATAGTGTCTCAAGGGAAAAATTTTCAATGGACATTATGACCGGAGATATTTTAATGTTGGACTTCAGCAAATGTTCCCTTAAAATTTGTATTTTCCAAATAACAGAAACATTGGCAAATATTTTCTACTGCTGCTAGTTCACAAATTATTGTTTGTATGGCCGCCTGCTCTGTAAACAGATAAACCAGCTGCCCTTTTGTAATAAGAACCTTAAGGATCATCACTTTAAGAAACATTTTTTTCATTGCATTGTCAGAAATGTGTTTTTCTCCACAGGTTCACTCATAGCTTTGGGGGGGAAAAAAAGTCTATATTACACACAAGTAGACATTAGCTGCAGTATTCACCTGAAACAGTTGCGGTGGTAGAGCTTGCCGTCCACCAGAAACCTCTGCACCAGGTGGACATGTTTCTGGCAGGCGGCGCAGGTGCTGCTGAGCGTGTTGCGCTTGACCGCTGCAACCGCTTCCACACCTGTCTGCGAGGGCTGGCTCGGCTAATGCAAGCGACCGGGACGTTGTTCGCAGGGAGGGGACAGGGCGGAGACGTCAGGGGAAGGGGGGAAGATGGAGAGTAATGGGGGAGGGGGAGATCAAACACGGAGTCAGGATTTCAGGATGTGGATAGTTCATTCTGTTTAGCTAGCTAAGTCTACTGCTCATGATTTCATGTGGCTCATTACTGCATGTAATTTTCAGTTCAAAACATCATTAAAAAAAAAGTGTCTTGATCGAAAAGTTTTTATTAGTATCAAAATCCAAACAGCTCGGGTTAGTGCCTCTGGGAGTCACAGATTTCGTCTATGATTGACATTAAAGATTAATATTTTGCTTTCAGGCATTTCATTTTTGGCTCTTTTTATTAGCGTTGAGTAAAAAAGGGGTTTAGCAGCAGCATATCGCAAAAGTTGGCACACAGTGTTAGGATTGTACTACTGTTAATCTTTAATGTACAAGAGGTGGTTAAAAACACTGACCTAACCGTTTTGCTTTCACCTCCTCTAACCCACCCCCACCCCCCATCCTACTGCCTAGGCTCAGGACCAGAGAGTGGAGGGGGGATCAGATGTGAGGAGGAAGAAGAGCAGGAAGAGGAGGGAGTGGAATGGATTTCCATCTGAAGAGGGGGAGGGGGGAAGTTGAGGTGGAAGATGCCAGTACATGGGAGTATTGGGGATGGAGGAAAGAAGTTGAAGGCATGCGAAAGAGAAGAGAGACAGGATACAGAGGCTATCTTTATAGACTCTACCTCTGTTGCTTTGCTTTTCCCAGCTGTGCAACACAAAGCCCACACGAGGAAGCAGTCATTACAAAATCCTAACGTGGATATTGTACATTGTTGTGCTGCAATGGCAGGATGGGATTTGTATTGTACAGATCAGATGACTTAATACCCCCAAATAGCACATGCAGAATGATACTTAATCCAAGGCTTCAGAGACACACCAGTATACTACCAGAAAAATATGTCAGGGTTCAGAGTGCTTATCTAGGCCTCCAAAAGAACCCCATAAACAAAATATTGCTTTAAAAAATACAGCTTGATCACATGCAGCTCAAGTAGAGTATCATGCAGAGATAATGAGTTCAGTGACGCAGTTTTTCGTAAGTACAAAATCAGCCAATCAACACATGCACAGGGTAATTCCTGCTCATCTCTACGCCTTTCTCCTGGTGTCAAGTCCTGTTCTTACCTCAGACTCAACCACTTTGTCTTCCAAAGGGGTCGGGGGCCTTTTCTGGGCCGGCTCATTAAGACCAACAGAGCTCAGCCTTTTCATGCAAGGGGGGTTGGCTGCAGAAACAAAGGGAAAACATCTGTTAAATAAATGAAGAGGATGAGGATTGTGGACAGACTGGATAACAAAAATGCTGACAGCAGATTAGGTAAAAAAAAAAACCCATTAAATTAACAAAACATTAACTGTAATTTAAAAAGATTCTATATTTTTTATGTTCCCAATGCTTTAAATGAAATCTAACTTAATGTACTGTATGCACCTTGAGACTTGTTGTTGAAGAAGTTGTAGTACTGAGAGACGTATGTGATGATGCTGAGCCGGTCAGGCACTTTCATGGACACCATGTCCTCTGGATCCAACAGGGCAGGTATCCCCAGCTCTGTCTCTGCCACCTCAAATGCCTATGATGAAGCAAAGACACAGAAAAAGGGTTGGAAAGGAGGAGGTAGATGTAATAAGTAAGTATCTAAGGCCTTGTATGCACTGTTTTACATACATGTCGCTTAATTATCAAAATGACTGCCAATTGCAACCAACGGCAGTTATCTGATTATTATGACTATCATCACTTCCCCAATATTAATATTTAAACAGATTGCAACATTTTGGTCTGGTTTGCCTCAAGTGTGTTGAGTGACAGGGAGGAGGTTTGTGAAAATATTACTTTTCAGTGCTTGGAGCAGCACAAGCAAAAGTCCATTTAACTTCATTGTATTGGGTTGGCACAGAAGAATGTTATCTGAAAAAACAAAACTATGTGCATGGCTTGATAACAGTATGGGTGAGTGAGAATGTATAGTTTGCTCAGGATGTCAAGTTACGGCCCAGAATTAAAACCTTTAACTCAAACTGAAATCTGGGTATTCACAGAAATGAAGTCATTTGTTTCCGTGTAAACATGCAGAAACTGAAGATAGAATTATGTCCTCAAATGCTTGGCAAAGTAAACCAACCAGCACATGCCTTCCATGGTCCAACTCTTCTGCCAAACACCAATCATTTGCCCATAATGTAATGTTTTGTCCTTTGAGGATAACCCTCAGACTAATGAAAAATTCCACTCAAGAAATGACAGAGCGAGTAAGGTTATATAACAGAGATACAATCGTTGGCAGTCACACAACACTGAAATAATCCAGCCAACAACTGCAACACATGGACAAACAGGAACTAAACCCATATTAATCAAAATGCATTTGACTGCACTGACATTAATCACAGGTTTACAGCTAAAACAGGTCATAATCCTCCAAAACAGTCAGTGTGCTATCCTTGAAAATAACACAACAACGATCAACTTTTTTCTGACATTTTATAGACCAAACAACCAATCATTGAATCGCAAAAATAATTGACACATTAAAGGACATAGTTGCAGCTAGGGCTGTAAACTCCTAGTCGACTGGTTGATACGTTCTGGCTCGGCCAAAATTCTGATTGGTTGATTTTTGGCTTGTTAATTACATGCTGCTATGGTAGTGCATAAACACGCAGCGGGTCCTCTCCATCCAAATGCTGTGTGTCCTGCATATGGCATATTTGACTTTATCAGGAGGAAAGTACCAAGTGCTAATGGGGGTGTTTTCAGAGCACCCCTGTTTCACAGGTAACAGTGTGTTACAGTGTCTATTAGTCGATTTTTAGTCGAAATTTCACAGCTTCGGACGACCAAGGATTTCTTTGGTTGATTACAGCCCTACTTATAAGTGTGCCAAGTCTTTCTCAGTCTTTCTCAGTCTGTCCCTCTCTTATATGTAAACATTAGATTCACTACAAGAAAAGAGTCACACAATCACATTCACAACAGTCTTATAAACTTTGGTGTGTGTGCCTGTAGTGTACCTATTCTTGTGACAGTTTACATGACTGCCGGGAGTCAAATCGGCTACATTTTCAATCAATGTCGCCTTATGTTAGCTTGTTTGCTTTCTATTAGCTTGATTTTCATAATAGAGACATTTTAAACATTCTGTGAGAGTACACTGATGAATGAACAACTGAATGTGAGCAAGCGGAGGGAACTGGAAATGACACTTGTCTTCTACCTACATGATGTAACTCAACCTGTGACGGCAGTCAACAGGGTCAAACATGGGTTACTTGTGGAGAATAGACTCCTGTGAAAATGTCTCCTTTATGAAGGTGTATTGAAGTAATACCAGGACAGCGACAAGTATGACCACATTTAAGGTCACATCCGGCTTGATAGCTGTAAAATCTGACTCAGGTTTGGGTATTTTTCACATTCATAGTCATAGATGTCTCACTCAGGTTAGGCCTTATGGGAACAGGGAATTACTTGCTTTATCTATTCAAAAAAAAAAAAAAAAAAAAAAGGACATCCAGCACAGTGACAGTTGGTATCTGGTGCTACCATCAGCTACCTCGCTTTCTCTGAAGGCTGTAAGATCAAAAGAATGTAAACAGCAGCAGAGAGCTGCCAAAGCTTAGCTCAGACTGAAAAGGAGGAGACTCCCATTTCTTCCACCAATGTTCTGTTGGCTTACAGACGATGTGGAAAAACCCAACAGAGGAAATATGATTTTAAAAAACTTATTTTCTGGTTTCAGTCCACTGACTTGTAATAAACCGCAAATTCAGCACTTTTGCACTTGAAATCCTCTTTACATCCTCTCTCCACAGGCTTATGTCAGGAACTTTTTTGTGTGATCACGAATGCTCTGCCTTCCTCACTCTCCCAGTTTGCCCTCGACAGGCTCCACCAGGATTAAGTAACACTTCTCTCCATACATACAGTCAAATTCACTGAAGTCACACCCGCCACAGCTGCATGCATTCATATGGCTTAATAACTTTACAACTGAATAAAGTAAGGGTGGTGACAGATGCACCGCCTGGAGCTGAGTTAATAATATGAATGAGTTCATGGGTGACCCTCCCTTCAAGAACTGTCACACAAAATGAAACAAATATGCAACACAAGATCATAGGACCGTTAAAGCTATAATCTAAAAACTTTTGTTACATATGTTGTTGAGTTGTGTACATTATATGAAACGTAATACACTGACGTTTCCATGAACCAAGTCAGATAGATTTTCATTTTTTGGCAATGAACACAAAAACTCCCATAATGCCAAGCTACTTTACGTCATCAAATCACATGACTGGCACCGGGGCTAACCCTGATAGTGTCAGAGATGTTGGGTATTTTTTTCTTTTTCAGAGATCCTGATTAATTTGTTTGACAATTATCAACTGAATAAATAATTCAACTATCTGTCCATCTTCACTAAACCCTAACAACAATACTCCAAAACAGATAAAACAAAAATGTAATTAATTCCTGACTTAAAAATCAAAGGTCAAATCTACATGGATCTGAGAATCTTGACACCCCCACAAGACTGTAAAGCTGTAAAGCGGACTCACCAGTCGGTTATTCTCGTAGACATTCTCTTTAGACAGCGAGCTGAAGTCTCTGGAATTACAAGACAGAAAATATATGTTAAAATTCAAAACAAGACAGCACAGTTATATAACTGCAACAACTGCAAGTTATGGTATCCCCTTTTATATCAGGACTCCTGTAGAAGACCACAAAGAAATACTGTAACTGTCCAAGCCATGCTGATACAGGGCGGAACTGTATTTAGCTTGCTGACCTATTTCCACTTATGTTATGAACCATCAAAATGCTATTATTGGCTTGAGTGCATGACGGACAGAAATGGTGAGCAGTTAATCTCACTGACGGCTGACAACTGTTCCCAAACCACACATAAATGATGCCTGATGTAAAAAAAAGGACAGGCCAGGACAAAGGGAAAAGAAGCATCAAACAGGAGTGATGGGCTGATAATTACAAGGCTCTGCTTTGAAATGCCTGCAGCGGGGAACTAAAGCCAGACCTCTCACCAGCAAACATCCTGCAGTAAAACTGGAAAATGTCTGAGGTGTTCTGGGATGAAAGTGCTGTTGTGTGCACAAGTACACGAGTGTTGACACGAGTGTGTAATAGTAGGACAACAGTATGGCGGAAGAAAAACCCAGCGTGACCCTGGTGAGAGCTTGTGGAAACCATGTGGAACACTCAAGGAGGCAAAACCCTGTGAATGAGCTCCGTGTTGGAGCCACACAAAGTGACCTCTGTTCTCTCTAATCTAGTTCCCATGGCCACAAACACACCGTGCAGCAGCTCTAATGTCAAGATCATGTCAAAACAAGTCCACTATGTCAGATCTACCAACACAGATCGAACTGCAGCCACTTTCCCCAAACTGTCGTGAGTAGAGTTCTTGACACTCCCAGAGCAGACAGCACCGGCAGACACTGACATGGATGATGAAGCACAGTGTGTGATCTGAATTGCGAACCTAATCCAATGTGACTCAGAGTCTCACTCTGAGGTTTATTTTGGGAAAGAGGACTGCTGAGGACCAGTTTGTGTGTCTGTGCGTGTGAGAGGCACTTAAAATCCACATGATTAAAACCTGGGCAAACTGGTACATCTACAAAAGCTGGTTCAGAGCATACAGGATTTGGTATTTAGCTTATAAATACATCAAAATCAGTAGTTTTAGTAGAAGACTAATTTCAATGCAGAGAGGACATGGGGAAAACTCCAAATTAAAACTAAATAGATGATGAGACCGTTTGCACTCATACACTGCATGAAAAAGTCTGAACAGGAGCTGGATACATGTACACGGGCTGTGCCAGATGTCATTCTTTTACATTTGAAGCTTCTGTTGAGGTTTTGAAACAAAGATTTGAATGTCTGTCGTCATATTTTATGAAATTGTCACCCTAAATTTGTTTTTATTTTTTTTAAATCACTGTACAAAATCCTTAGATTGAATAAAATGGATTAAGTAGAGCACAGAGCACCAAGCAAATGCAGATATGTAATATTATCTTTCAGCGTTAGAGACAAAATAGTTTATTTATGTATATGTAATTTATAGTGTCGTTAGATTGCTGATAGACTGCTCTGTTAAAGGGGAGCGATTCCAGAGAAGGATAGTTGATTGTTGAGTCTCAATCCCAAAAACAGTCGTTTTGAGTTGGTGACTCGGCCCAAACCAGCATCCGTATTTGATAACCCAAGAATGAGACTCAACAATCAACTACTTTCCTCTAAAGTGACTGAATAGACGTCAAAAAACATTTTTTTCAATTAAAATGTCCACATCATACAGTTTTGAAATACTCAGTAAGGCCCTAATGCACACAAATCCCATTGTTAACAAGCTCATGAGTGATTTCTCTCAGTCATACCACTTCACTCTCCAGTGGGCTGAGTGACCTCTGGCCTTGGCTGAAACTTAGATGAGGCCATTTGCTGTGCTCACGTCTCTACTCTGCATCAGTGGGATGTATCTGGATGAGGAAGCACTGCCTGTAGAGAGCAGCGCAGTGCTACAATGGCCTGGCCCAACATTAGACCTAAATCCAGTTTGACAGGCGGAGGTCTCAGCTGCAGATTAGCCTGACTGACTGTCTGTCTGGATCAGAGCGAGTTCAGTTGGGCCACTGCAGCTTTACAGGAAGCCATGCTGGGCCACAAATTGAAGAGGTAGAGCTTGAAAGCCTGGGTGTTTAGGATTTGCCCACTCTCTTAATTTCAGCTCCACTGCTGTGCTGTGTTGGAAGATATATTCCACTTCACTGACTTGTCCTTCTGTGACTTGTCCAGTGAATGTTTGCTCTACGACCATCCAAGCGTAGTCCAATTTGTTCACAAATGTCTGAACCACCTGAGAGGTCAGCAGCATGGGCAAGATGCTTATTGCCCAAAATGATTCCATCACACCGCGGCATTTCCTCTGGGAAAAACGAGGGACATTACATGTCATTCAGTGGATACTTTTACACAACCCTCCTACAAAAACAAGGGTTGTTGACTTGTTTCTCACGGAATCAAACCACGAATCCTGATGCTGTCGACAGTATGCACTACCCACTCAGCTATGTAGTCACATTGTGCTATACAGGACCAGTGCTTTTCCACAGAGATGCATGTCCACTGTGGGTCATATGAGGGTCAGACATTCTGTGTCCATCGATAACCTGCTGGAAATGTTTTGAATCAAATGATTTACCTGTCTCGATGCTCGAGTTCCAGAAATATATCTGACTGAGACAAACAAAGGCTGGTCACTCACTTATCAAATGTAAGTCACTCAGTGAGTAAGAGATTTTCCGTTTGTGGACTCCACCAAAACAACTGCAAACCCTCGTCTCTATATTAAGTTATGTTAAGTCACCCTGCTACTGTGGTTGTGTTTTTGTGGTATTTTCTGCCCTGTGTGTGTGTAGGTGTGAAATGCAGAGAGGAGGGTTGTGTTGTTACAGACAGGACATAGCTTGTCAGCCTGAGTTAATTACAGCACATTGGCTTCTCACTGTACAATGTTCATAACAATACTTCTACTGGTGTTTCTGGCTATGATAAAATAGACCCCAAAAAACTATTTAAAACACACAACGACGACAAATAAAACGAAATAATAATGGCATGTGTTCTGTTGTCCAACCTCTAGCAATATCGTATTCAGCCATGTTACTGCAGTGTTTTGTAGAAAGCTCTCTGCTTAAAATCTATTTAAAAACAGAAAAACCTCTTATCTTTGTTTACAGGAGCCTGACATAATCCCAGTTCTTAAAAACTTCTCACGGATTAATCTGAGGTACAGATGAGTTCATGATCCGGCTTTGGGTCTGCATTTACAGTATTTGATGAATGGATTAACAAACTAATTAATAAAGTACTTGTACACAATTTCAAAGACAACAGTAAGCAGTGTTTCACTCTTAATATATGTGTCCACCTTCAGCCAGCTGAATCCTGTTTGTCACAGTAATCTATGTTACAGACAAAATAAACCATTGTGAATTGTTCTCTCACTGCATTTTAATTTAGAATATAACATATTCAGGATTCGGGTTACTTACATCAATTCCGGTCTGTAACGATGTATTATGGCACAAAAAGCCAACCCGTCGCGAAAGGACGTTGACATGTCTTTTATGTCCACATCGTTGTAATTTTCACACTGGATCCGACACCACTCCTGGAGAGCCTTCAGAGATCCCATCATACTATTATCATAGATATCCAAGTATTCCTTTCAAATAAAGTCGAGTGTTCTTTGTCCCAGGTGAGACAGGAGACAACACAAAGTATTTTCTTTAGTCATAAACGAGTCATCAGCTGCGTTTCAGTGAAGAGGCGACAGCTAACCAGGCAACACCCGATATTCCGTTGCGATACATTCATTAGCGGCCAGTGAGTCACGTTAACACTAGCATGGCTTGCGAGCTAGCTAGATGTGAGCTAACTTTTGCAACAACAAAATGCATCATGTCTCTCACTTTATCTCCTGTGCCGAGCTATTCAGATAGCGATAACTGCATCTAAACTGGTACTTTGGTCAGAAGCACCGGGCTAAAAACACGACTGATATCCACAGTTGATAACGACAGCTTGCCAACAAAGTTCTTGACGTAGTCAACTTGGCTAACTAGGTTAGCTAAGGTGGATACACGAGCCTGCTGCTAGCCTGTGTGCAGCCTTTGTAGGTTTGCTTCTTTTAAGTCAGCTCGGCAACTGTGAGGGTGGTCTTTCCCTGTTTCGGGCGATGTTATAGTTTCAGTCGAAGCAGAGGTGATAGTTTCCTCCTTGAGCGAGACCACTGCACGGTTTTTGTCTGTTGGTGCAGTGACTGCAAAGGCAGTTTAAAAACGCTGGATGGAGTCTGTCACAGCACGCGCTACTCGAGACGCCCTTCGCCGTCCACCAAATTACAGCAGCTGTAGAAAAAACATCCCGGACAGTCCCGATTAATCAAATCAGCCCAGCGCCGGTGCCAAGCCATCCCAGCCGCATTGATTGAAGCGTTGGCAGGGTTTGGCAGCCTGCCTGCCCACCCTACTCAATGTCACGTTGTTGTTCGTCTCCGCGTCCAACAGGGGGGGCTGCAGAGTCGCTCCTCCAACGTGTATCCACGCGATATGTGAGAAAAATCACGCGATAGCGGCCACTTGTTTAGAATTCCCGAAAGATGGCGGCGGCGCCTCCAGAAGAGGCTAGCCTACAGTCTCGCATCAGTAAGTCATCCCACCGTACATTATCAGATCAACTTTTGACCCTAAGGCGCCGACGCACTGCTAAGAGATACGGATATTGATTCTCCTTTAGAATTTACCGCTGTCGGCCATAGTGCTCTCCATCGGGAATAGATTATTTGGGAGTCAAGAGAGCGAATGTCATCAAATCAAAAGTGCAGTGGTCAATGAGGAGCAAACTCAGTCAGCTGATGAATCACCTTTGCTGTAATGCGCCCGTATATTCTGCTCACATTATAATTACCGTTGACATTTTTAGGTCGGTGACGGAACACGTACACGACATTTAAACTAAAGAATCCAAGTAATGTCCAGCTGAGTGCTAACAAAATGAAGTAGCTAGGTAGCTGCTGACCGTTTCCTCTTCACGGACCCAGGACAAGAGAGTTGAACAAACATAGATCCAGGAACTGCTACTGCTACTTCTGCTATAACACATGATTTCAGGCACTCAGGCTCTCTGCGCCTTCTCCAAAACAGAAAGCTGATAGTTTGCATATTGCGAACAGGCAGAGGTTACAGCAGCTGACAGGGTTCACAGGCGGTCAGGGGGACTTGAGACTTACACATCTCAGAGTGAGCTGTCAGCTGTATCTGACAATGCGAACGACACACCATCAATGTTTGTTTATGTCATGTTCTTTGTTAAATGCATGTTAAAATAAAAGTCCCTAACAAGCAGCAGTTTTAAAATGTATAGAGCAGATGCAGATTGAAGTCTGATGTGTTTCCCGTTTACACAGACAGGGCCACCAACCCTTTGAATAAGGAAATCGACTGGGACAATATCAAAGGATTTTGTGATCAGCTCAACAATGATCCAGAAGGGTGAGGAGATGATGATGATGATGATGAAGGATATCACACTATTACAGAGCAGTTATACAAAATGCAGCGACAGATTGATATAGATTCTGACAACTTGGTTGATCTTGCTTGTTTATTCAAAGAGTGTCATATTTCAAATTCATGGCTTATAGCATTGACTCCTTCCTCGTCCATCAGTAAAGTGAAAGTTAAATTTAGTCTTTGTTCATCAGCCCCCAGCTTGCGACCAGACTTCTGGCCCATAAAATCCAGTCTCCTCAGGAGTCAGAGGCGATGCAAGCGCTCACGGTAAGAGATCTCCCGTCAAAATTGCAATTCAGAGTGACAGTGCAGTGGTGTGCAAAACACAACACCTGAAGCAACTTGTCATCGTTTCTACTGTGAGGTTTTTGTTTGAGTAAAGGCTTGTCTGTACAAAAGCAAAACCAACGGCTCTAAATGATTCCCAGGTTCTTGAGACGTGCATGAAGAACTGCGGAAAGCGATTTCACAGTGAAGTGGGAAAGTTTCGCTTTCTCAATGAGCTCATCAAAGTGGTCTCACCCAAGGTAATGATCGCTATCCTTTATACTGTCATATCAGTTTACTGTAACTACACGTGCAAATAATTTTCTGTAGGGCTTTGTTAACCAGCGAAGGCAGCTTTTAAGTGGCTGTGGAAACCTCACAGGAAGACATAAAGAAACAGCTGTCTGTGTATTTATCTAGTTCTTGTACTTTTTAAAGCATAAAAACTATTTCTTTATTTGGACAAATCACTTATTCTCTGCAGTATTTGGGTGCCCGGGCTCCGGAGTCAGTGAAGAAGAAGGTGTTGGAAATGTTGTACAGCTGGACAGTGAGGCTGCCTGATGAGACCAAGATAGCAGATGCCTATCAGATGCTGAAAAAACAGGGTGAGCCGCTCCAGAAGCTTGAGAACCTGACTAACCAGCTAGATAAAGGGCCTTAAGCTTGTGTCTCATTTCCTTCATGCTAACGTGCGTGATGGACACACGGAGGTGTATGAATGTTTTTTGGTTCCCATATTTCACTGATGATGGTGTTTTGGTTCCTGATATTTTCCTCCTTTAACACACTGTGTTTTGTACAGTCGTATCACTTCCCTTTTTTACAGTGATGATCACATAAGCATGGGACCAATGTCCTTAGTCATGCTGAGTTTAATCTAGTGTGAAGTTACAGGGGCTCTATGTAACTATTTGTCCCAATTTCCAGGTGTTATTCACTTTTTGTATTTGCCACATCTGGGCAGATTGTAACATGATGAGTCTCGCCTGTCTCTCTCAGGCGGTTAATGCTGCTGGACTCAGGTTTTAGTTTCCAGGGCAGTCCAAAGGATGCACGCATTCTCAAAGGATGTGACTTTATGCACGTGCATTCAAGTGCCTCTCTCCGCTCCGCTTGCAGAGAGCACAAGTGGTTATTGTTAGTTAACATAAACCAATGACCAGCTTCCAGCACAACACTGAAGTTTTACAGAGCCCCTTTAAAGATGCCGTTTGAAGTTGAATATGAGTGTCAGGTCCAGTGTTATAGCACCGTGTGACATATGTCATGAACCGTACTGAGCACTGATGCTGAGATGACCTAGAAAAACTGAGCTCAATATACAGTGTAAATATATGAATCTGTGCTGTCGACATGTGAGGTTAATAGGTGTCCTTGTTCTCTTCCAGGCATTGTCAAGCTGGATCCCGTACTTCCTGACGACAAGCCCCTTCCACCCCCTCCACCCAGAGCCCAAAGTGCTGTCTTTGAGGATGAGGAGAAATCCAAGGTATGACGTAATGATGATGACGAAGAAGACGCACCAATGCTTTTGAACAGGTTTCCAAACGGAAGGACTTGTGTATTGCGTCGTCGTTGTGTTAGATTTCTAAAAATGTTCTAAACCCATCGAATCTTTTTTGAAGTGAGCCTCCTGGGAAAACCTTTTAAGGAGCCAGCGGTTTACAAAGTTCTCTTCCTCTTTTCTTTCCTCTCCCACTTATGTCCTATCCTGTTTTTGCAGATGCTGTCTCGCTTGTTGAACAGCTCCCACCCTGAAGACTTAAGAGCGGCAAACAAGCTCATTAAGGAAATGGTCCAGGAGGTGTGTCGTCCGTTTTGTTTACCTTATGTGCTGTACAGTTTGTGGACTTGCATGCATGTACAGCGCACCTGATAATGTAGCATAATAACATTAATGCACCTGAATAGCAGTGTCAAACTTTTCAATTGATTTGTTTGATTACTATAGTGAGCTTTGTACTCAATGTCCTCCAGCATTGACATTACATGTGGAAAGCTGAATATCCATTTAATGATCAAGAGTTTAATCGAACATCATCAGACTTTAGTTTCATGAATAACCTTTTTGTTGAATATTGTCAAAATAGTTAATATAGATAACCGTGTTTGTGTTCTATAGCATGAAGGAGTTACAAACTTTCATTTCCTTATGCATCCCTGTGTTGTATAATGGCAGATCAATCTGCTTGATCCTTGAATAAAAAAAAAGTGAATTAAATGAACATTATTTGAAACTATGATCGTATCTTGCTTAATAGATGTCAAAAGATTTAACTTTTTAAAAAAAGTGCTGCTTGTTATCGAATCGTACTCAAGCAGTAAAGGAAAATATAAACTCAATGGGTGTAATGTTTAAAACCCACTTAACCTTAAAATATTTTCATATTGTAACAAAGAATAGTCTCATAATATTGCCATGTCTCCTGTGTCATAATCACCATGATGAACAAATTCAGTCATATAATAAAGGTCCGTAAAAATGCTGCAACTCTGATATTACTCTTTTCACAGGACCAAAAGCGCGTGGAGAAGGTCTCGAAACGTGTGAACGCCATCCAGGAGGTGAAGGAGAGCGTGAGCCTGCTGAACCAGCTGCTGGAGGGCTACAGCAAGGAGAGCTGCTCCCAGAGCAACCAAGAGCTCATTAAAGTCAGCACGGCTCAGCACATAAAACTAGCTGCAGTGTCATAACTCTGCTTGCGCCGCTCGCTGATTTTTAACACGTGTCTATTTGCAGGATCTGTACCAGCGCTGTGAAAAGATGAGGCCCACGCTATTCAGATTAGCAAGTGATACAGAGGACAGTGATGAAGCTTTGGGTAAGTGTGTCATATTATTAATGGGGTAACTTATGTCCCTATCAAATTTAATAGAATTGGGCTCATTTAAAAACTTACATGAAAGGTGCTTTGCTAATGACCCTTTTTCTGCTTACAGCGGATATCTTACAGGCCAATGACAGCCTGACACAGGTCATCAACCTGTACAGACAGCTGGTAAAGGGCGAGGATGTGTCAAAGGATGGCATAACCACACCCCCAGCACCAGGTAGCTGCATGTGTGTGTTTGTTTTCAAGTTCAGAGTTGAAAATGGCAGTGAAGTGCGATTTAGCATATTTTCTGTCCAAAATAGGAAGCAGTAGCTCAGCACTCGTAGACCTGATGGGGCTCAACGCATCAGCCAACACAGCACCATCCAACCCGGAGCCCTCCAGCCTACAGACCCTGACTCAGAGCATGGGCATCAGCCTGTTGGACGA
Source organism: Sparus aurata (assembly GCF_900880675.1). Lineage (NCBI taxonomy): Eukaryota > Metazoa > Chordata > Actinopteri > Spariformes > Sparidae > Sparus > Sparus aurata. The sequence goes on along the minus strand of NC_044187.1, from coordinate 30,291,338 downwards.
TGAGCTCATGTCGCTGGGTAAGCACAAAAAACTCATCTGGCTTGTAAACACAAAGGTAGATTACTAAGCCTAACTTTTTTTTAACAAGCAAAGAAGGAGTCAAGTCAGCAATGTAAGCACAGCTCAGCCTGCACAGCACAGGTGTACCTTATTTCCATCGGCTAGTGTGCAGCCCTCCTGTCGGCTGATTGGCTGAAACCCAGCATCTTCAGAGGCAGACCACATCTGGATAGACCACAACAAAGCTACACGCACTCACAGCCTTGAATGCATTGCAGTGAACTGTTTTTCCTATTATCTATGTTCAGGATTTGTTTGAAACAGTGTTGAACAGCGTTGAACTTCAATGTGCAATAACCAGCAACATTTGAATTAAATCTGATTAACCCTTTTTTTTTCATCCTGATTTCTTTAAGGGCTGAATGTAACGGAAAACTGCGACTCTCAGAACACTTTTCAGGTGCTTTTTGTAAAAAAAATAAAAATAAAGATATATATATAAATATATTGTACTGGGTACATTAAAGCCACTATATGTAGAATATTGAACTTTGGTGCCACCAAGTGGAAGTTTCATAGCTCAGGATTTGTTGTCAACTTTAGGAAAAATGGCTTTGATTCAAATATACTATGTAAGAAATGCTTGATTTTCAACATAATTTGGTGTTTTATTTATATAGTCATTATGTAAACCTTAAATCTTCAGCATCTTAAACCTGATTAAGTTTTTTTGGTTTAAGTACCTTGAAAGTGCTCACTCAAACAGCAGTATGGACCTGAAAACAGATTCTTCTAACAACAGACACCAATGCCATGAGAATCATTTAAAAAAAAAGCTTTAATCTTATAAGAATTCCACACATATTGGCTTTAATGCTGATTTCACTTTTAAAGCATTTGACATCATCTCTGTCAAACCTCAAACTTCTGTTTGTTCCCCTCAGTCCTATGAAAGAACAGAATCATCCACTCCGTCGGTCCCTGCTGCAGTGTTGCTACCAGCTGTGGTTCAAACATCGCAGGCTCCGCCTGTAGGGGCCCCCACTGCACCATCTAAACCCATGGAAGACCTGGACTCCTTGGGGAAGACATTGTTACAGCAGTCTCTACCTCCAGAGAGCCAGCAGGTCAAATGGTAAGTATGTCTTTGTTGTTTAATATTTTACGCTTACATGCACCCAAAAACACACCAACTTGTGTTTTTCTCTCTTCTAAACGCAGGGATAAGCTACAACCTCAATCCAGAATCTCCTTACGAGATCTGCAGAAGTCCAGCACCAACTCTAGACCGACTCCAAATGCAACCACCAACTCCGCTGGTCCTGTTACGGGGCCCGCGTCCAGTCTGGCCGTCCATTCAGAGCAGCCCGACACTCTCCTCCTCTCCAATCTCACTGTCACGGCTGCGGACCCCTATGACAACATCTCTCTAGCTGACGTCACCGTGCCTCTGGAATCAATCAAACCCAGTAAGCAGAAGAAGCAGTGACACGCTGGGTGTGATCATACTGTAGCTGCAGTTTTATCCCTGTATTTCTCTACATCATTCTGTTTTGGTTTTCAGGCAGTTTATTACCAGTGACTGTATTCGACAAACACAGCCTCCGGGTTTTATTCACCTTTGCTCGTGACTGTCCTCCATCACGGCCTGATGTGTTGGTGGTGATCATCTCCATGCTGTCCTCGGCCCCCAGTCCTGTCACCAACATCCGCTTTCAGTCAGCTGTACCAAAGGTAAGGTTCATGTTTTCTGCTGTACCTGAAGGGCTTCTGGTCCGGTCCTAAAAACAGTCATTTGATTTTTCATGTAAAAATATGAACATTGTCAGGAGGAAAACCATATATTTCAACTGAAATGTTATTTGTCTTAATATGGTGTTTGTGTGGATGTGTCTCCGTTGCCCAGGTGATGAAAGTGAAGCTGCAGCCTCCCTCTAGTACAGAGCTCCCAGCCTTCAATCCCATCCTGCCTCCAGCTGCCATCACACAGATCCTGCTGTTGGCTAACCCTCACAAGGTACTATGCCACAGTGTGGCAGGCTACGCTTGACTATACGACACACATCCCTGATATGTTTTTCCTAACCTTGACCAACTGCTTTTGATACCTTAATCTAATCAATTTGAGGGTGTATCATGTAGTGCTTGTAGGTACAGGGAGTCCACAGATAGACCTACTTGAATATATCAGTTTGTACTGGGGATTTTTCTGACAATCACAAAAACAAAGAAATAATAATAATAATAATAATGATAATGATAATAATGATGATGATGATGATTAAATCTAAAGGGTCAGACCACAATTTCAGGACACCATTAATGTTTAAGTTGCATGCTGTCATGAGCATGAACCTCCTGTCCTAGGTAGGTGCACGCTTACTTCAGTTCTGTAGGAGTGTTGGCTGGGTAGTAGGAGTAGGGTAGAAATATAATAGTCCCCACATGAAACTGCCAACAGTGTGTGGTTACTTGAGTGACCATGTCACGATTTAAGTACGATTTAGCTCCATTATATTCGAGAGAGGGCAGACATCAAATATATTTCTCCAAAATAATTTTGTTTTGATTTTGGGTGAACTGACCCTTAAAGGTATTTGTAAAAAAAAAATTATTTTGCAAATGTTTTTTGAGGAAGGAAATGCATTTGACGTGTTCGTTAGACCTCAATGAAGCACACAATTTCTTTTTGGTGTGTTGTGAGTGTTCTGTTACATCAGCGCTGGTGACGTTAACACTGAACTGAGTTTTTACTTTTTGTGTTTCAGGAAAAAGTACGTCTGCGGTACAAGCTGACTTTCAACCTGGGGGACAAATCTCATGATGAGTCTGGCGATGTGGACCAGTTCCCTCCTCCAAACACCTGGGGGAACCTTTAGTGAGAGCAACCAACCTTCTGTCATCTGATCTGCTGCTTCCTTTAGATTTAGGTTGAAGTTGTCCCTCATCGCTGGCTCGAGGCAAACGGTTTCAAACTCCAGTTTGGTGCTCCAAACGGACATGAGAGACCAGCTGTGGGAACCAGCTTCTACCCTGTGCCTTCCTTCGCAGCCTTCCTGTCCTTATCCAATCATCCCTGTGTTCCTGTGTTGTGCGGCTACTTTTTCTTCTTCCAACAATCAGTTCGATGCAAACTGTCTGTAACGCTGATTTAACGCGGTGACTTTAGAGGGAACCCAGTTGAGCCTTTTATAAAAAAAACAATGTGTGCATTTGTCTGATTTACACACTGTCCAACAATCCGCTCGAATGCCCTGTGTCGTGTGAATCAGATATAACAGCTGGTGTCTCGCATTATTTCCGTTGTTAACAAAACCCTAGTGCTCAACCTCGAGCAAGTGTCTGATGCATTCCTAACTGTCAACAGCGTGAGTGAATATGTTGAGTTTTGTCGCAGTTTGTGCATCCGGAGTGTTCAGAGTAGGGTTGCAAAAAAAATCATTACAATGCTCCGGTCCTTCGATAATGCTTTTCAGCTGCACTTAAAGTCAGTTAAATGCTTAAAGTGATTTGTTATACTGTATGACCAACAGCTAGAACTCCAAGTGTATTCAACCTATGATGTGGAGTAGTGGGTGTTTTAACTGATAAATAACCTAATAATCAGATCTGAAATGTATTTCCAATCAAATGATAAATTGATTATTTGGCTAATTTCTTCAGCACTACTTCACTGTGCATTGAAGAGCACCAGTATTTAAAGGTCCAGTGTGTGGGCTTTAAGGGCAGAAGTTGAATATATTGTTGGCAGAAAATGTATATGATATTCAGAATTATGTTGTCATAAGTATTTAATCACTACTAATCCTAATAATCCTACACGCTGGACCTTTAAGAGTCAAGTGTAATCATGGTGAACTTGCCAGGAAACCACATCCACTTTACACCTTTATGAAAATTGTACTGTTAACGTATCAAACACAGACTTGTATAGGGAAACGTATGCAACTTTGAACACAGTGGTTTTCCCACTGTACCAGTATGAGGAGTTGATCTGACATGCTGTAATAACTGGAAAAGTATCAGGAGAAACCAGCTGGTGTATCCAGGGAGAATACATAACGGATTATTACATAGTAAGTACTGTCTGGTTTCAATGTTTGTGTCAAGCTTAGGGAAATTAGAGTTGGGCAGCGTGTGTGTGTGTCTATGCTGTGACAACAGGATTGTTCCACAGCACACTTGTTAGAATAGGACAAGCACAGGTGTTACTGATAACATTAACAATGGCTCTATTCTGTTCAGTGTGACGGAGAGCCAGTATGAACAATAGGAGGACCCTGAAAGTGAAGCAGCTCAACGGAATCTGGCCACTGTTCATTTACGCTTATGGTTTTCCTAAATGTCAAATTGTCTAATTTAAAAAAGAAAAAAGAAGAAATCTTATGAAGGAAGGGCACTAAATCTCCGCCCCTGTTAATTTAGCTTTTAATTTCTGCACTTTTCTTTGTTTTCAATATTTTGGGACCGTTTTTGACGTTATGTTTCTCTCAGGATTTTGATTTGGAGATTTATTTTACACACAAACTTTCATGTACTTCTTTTGTTTAAATTTTGCACACAAAACCATTCCCTATTACAGTACATTGTCTTTTCTCATTTGCTGCCTTTTCTACTGTTGATTGACCCAAAGAGGGACATGTGAAGTCCTGAGTTGACATTGCTGACATCCGGTTTGATTCTACCACATGTGCCTGGGATGAAACGTTTGATTTTCATTTGCATTGTACATATACGAATGAATAGTTTGATCTTTTGTTTTTGTTGTCAAATGTCCATGGTCCTTATCTGTAAAAAAAAACTCTGTGAAACAAATTATACATCTAATGAATCATCCTTATATCCATTGCCATTGACATGATTAGAGCACTGGTCTGTGTTCACATCTTAGGATCATAAAGACATAAATAAAGGGAGATTGGAGGCAGACTGGTTCCACCTGATATAAAACTGAAGCACATGTGAAACTTCAGATGTAAATACAATATGGATGGAGCTGGAGACTCGATAAGAATTCCTGAGTAACATCGATTTAGTATAATACTTCTACTTGAAAGCAAGTGTTTCATAGGTACATCAATAGTCATCACACAGTGCCATTAATCATTCTGCCATTAATCATTAGGCTGGTTTGTAAGACAATAAATCAGCTATTTAATTTCCATTTAGGTTTGAGCTTTTATTTGTTTACATTTAGGACTAAAAGGAAGTACGCAATAATGACACAAAATAGTAGCTTCACTTAGCATCTTTCAGTTCTTCATCATTCAAGCAGATTGTAAATAATGAGCATTTCTGCTCCCAGCATGATGTACTTAAAACTATGCATTAAGGGGAACTGACTGAGATCAGATTTGTCTTGTAAAAAGTCCACACACATGAAAATATGAGTTTACTGGAGCCTCCCACTTGTCCACAGTATCATTAATCAGTAGACTGTCAAATTATTCGTCTGGCTTTTTTAGAAGACATGGTGAAGATGACAGCGGAGACTAAGGCCTTTCCCTCTTGACTGATGTCAGGTTCAGGTTCTAACTTAGCAGGCCATCTTTGATTTGTCATCCCGTCCGCACTGGTGTTACTGGACTTACTGTGCCAGCTATTGTACCATTCCCACAACCAGAAATATTGCAATTACCTAAAACATGAGACAGGAGACCTGTGTCCTTTAGTCATGCTGTTTCATGTCTGGATATGTTATTAATTGAGGTGCATGTATGTATACACTACAAGGTCCTAGGTTATTGTGGAATTCCCTATTACAGATATAAATCTTTGTTTGGTAACCTCGGTCCTCTTTAAATAAATGTCTAAGCTTCAGTTTGCTGTACTGCAAAATGACATGATCAGGTACTGTGCATGTATTGCTGTCAAAGTGAGTTCAACTAAACTGGATCCAAATTATTAAGATTAATATAAAGATATTAAAGATTGATACACAACAAAGAAGTCCATCAAAACTAGGTGTTGCTGTGAGGCCTGTACAGATGTATTTCTGAGGGAGGGAAAGAGTCTTATCCATTTGTGCTCCTACTGTGAAATAAAAGCTTCATGCCATGATGTATAGTTATCAATAAAAGCAACAAATATGTAAATACAGCTGGGTGCAAAATGAGAATGTACTAAGAAATGTGTATTTAAGGCAAATAAAGTCATTTGTACATGAAATTCACCTGACGTGGAAGTAACTCGATAAATCTTTTGCATAGTAGAAATCACAGCTTTGAGTCATTTATTTATTAGGAAGAAACTTGGAAAAACAACACAATAAATGAAAGAAGAAACAAGTTGACTTAGTCAACCCACATGAAAATTACTCTGCATTGCTGATCTGCTTATCAAAGCAGTATGTGAAGTAACAGGTCTAAGTAAATAGAAACACAGTTTTGAGTACAGGACAGGATAAAGGAAAAGCATGCACAGCAAAATGTGTTTAGGTCTAATGTAACAGTCCATTAAACACACAAAAAAATAGCAAAGTAGTGGTTGCAACCCCAAATCAATGCAAATTTTAGAATATGCTGCCTACAAATGATTCTGGAATGTGATGATATGTTAGAAATCATTTCCCCAGCTCTCTCAACCACGTACCACTAAGGCCTCAGTGTAAGCCGGGTTTCACTCAAAATGCATCCTAAAACAGCTGATAAATGACTCTTTTTGAAATAGAGAGGGACAACAAACTGGACAATTCATCTATACACAAGAAACCTCTATGGCACATGATTGAGAACAACTTTATCAACTTAAAAGGTTGAAAAATTCTAGGGTAAACGTTCTAGGTTTTCCTTTTGTTTGGGTACATTTAAATTCCACACATTGGTTGTATTAAAGTACAAAACAAATAGAAAATATAAGCCCTTACCTTCTTGATATATAAAGCCTTTTTTAAACCCTGCCTCTTAGAGATGACAAGAGTCAGAGTAAAATCAAAGACATACTGTGAACACTCTAGTAGCACAGATTCACCTTTCTACTTTCGGGGAGGTGGGGGGCCTGGAGGAGGAGGGGGTGGAGAGGCAAAAGGGTAAGGCGGTTGCCCCATGAAGCCCATGAGTGGTGGCTGAGTTGCCGCAAACTGCTGAGCCATCAGGGGCTGCAGTCCTCCTGATGGAGGAGGGCCCGGAGGAGGAGGTTGGCCAAACTGACCCTGCGGCTGGCTAGGCTGATTCTGAACTCCTCCTCCACCAGACTGGCCTCCGCTACGGGAGTTGTAGCCCCCGCTGCTGCCGTAATTCTGGTACTGATCTGAGCCCGAGTTGTAGCTATTCCTGCGATCCCTGCTTCTGTCCCTGTAGGAGGAAGAGGAGGAGGAAGTGGAATGGTCTCCATCACGGTTGTTACGGCTGTCACGGTTGTAGCCCCCACGGCTCTCTTTGCTGCTGCCACCACCACTGCCAGGGCGCATGCGGCGATCACACTCTTCCTGATACATAAGGTTAGGGTTGTTTGAGTTGCTGCCACGGTAACGCATTCTGCCACCTGTAACAAAAAACAAATCAGCAACTGTTAATGACTACCTCTCTGCAGATCTATAATCTGAAAACTTCCCATCTTTTCTATTTTACTGTATGATTGACTTTGATGTATTAGGATGTATGAAACGGTGAGAGTCCTTCATACCTCCTCCTCCTCCACCTCGCCCTGAATCCACGAGCTGAAGCAGTTTAGGGTTGATGGCCTGCCGGGCCTCAGCCAACACCCGGACGAGGTCTCGGGCCTGTCGTAAGTTCCCTGGGGTGAAGAAGGTGTAGGCGGTGCCCTTGTTGGTACTGCGAGCTGTACGTCCAATACGATGGACGTAATCCTCAGAGGAGCTGGGATAGTCATAATTGATGACGAACTTGACATCTTCCACATCTTTTGGATAAAGAGCAATCAATTTTACATCATCTCAAGAGGGAAAATAGATTCTGTAAAAAGAAATGCTAAATCATGCTAAATACACTTTTAGAGCTGATAAAATTAAATAAATGAAATTACATATAATACTATATATATATACATATAATCAAAGCTTTTAATGTACATTAAAGAGGATAGGTAATATGTATATGTATGTTTAAATATAATATACTGAAATACATATACATATACATATATATAAAAGATATCTAATTAATACTTTTAAGTAAGAAATCTAAATAATTAGCTTACCTGCTTTGAGTAAAATTCCACACATCCAAAGATTAATTTCAGTTAACCACCATTACAACTCAGTTCTATCAAATACAGTTCAAACTGAATTTGAATTCAGGTTTTTAAGCTCACTTGATTTGTAGCGAACATGATGAGGACCAATGTGAACTGGTCAGAATGTGTGAATACAAGGAGTCTGTTTCTTATTACAAAAGAGGTGGGGCTCTGACAGCACTGCTGATAAATAATTTCCCCCTCCATCATAACAGAGGGAAGCCATTTTATCAACCGTAACCTACTGAGTAACAGAATGACGATATGCCATGATAAGGACTGCTATTTTGTTTTTACTAAAATATAAGCAGGATGGAAGTACCTGGATGTATGGTGAGCTCATGGAGGCGTTAAGAGAAAGGGGTGGTGAGGTACTTACCCCCTTCATGTTGTTTTTACAAAGGTAGTCAGTCCCCCCTGATCAGTCCTGGTTTATAGGGAGGGGCTGAGGGGGATTCATCCCACACCAGCAACGTCAGACGGGAGCAGAACCATTAAACCTCAAGAGACAAGCACACAAGGGCCGGTTCTGTTGCTCTCTCGCTGCATTGCAGGACCCTCCTCAGACCCTGGCCAGGACTGGATCCAGACGAGCCTCTCTCCCCCCTGTCTGTCTGCTTTTAGGGACGGACCGATGAGCAGACATACAGGCACCTCAGGCTGCTCCCAAGGAAGGCTCGTTGGATTTTCAAACTCTGACAAAACTGGGTAGGGGGATCTTAGTTACCCAAGGAGATAAGAGGAGCTTTAATCCCTCTAAAACTAGCAGAGCTTCTACTTTTACGTAGGGGGGCAGTGACAGCAGCGCAGACTGTTACAGCTGCCGAGTGCTGCCAAACCCTGAGAGGAGAAGAGGGGAAAAAAACAAGGATTCGGTCATAGGAATTTTAGCAAGTTATAGACACTTCACTTATCCCCCCTTCTCACAGTTATCCTGCCAACAAAGCACTAGAGATAATTCAGCTGTCAGTGTTCACTCAATGCATCTGCAAAACACATCTGTATATCATTTTGCAGAATTATATCTATGGAACAACGACATAGAGTAATTCATTATCTTCCATGTTGAGGAACATGAGCAGCATCTTCATTTAATTTGTACTGACACCATGAAGGAGAGTTAAGAAAAGGTGCGCAGGAGCATCTGCCCCACACACCCCTCCTTTCAGGCAGCAGCGTGCCAAAGAGCCCCGGTTGAAGGAAGCTTTTTAACTGCAGTAACAAGAAACAGACTATAAACCCAGTAGAGCAGAGCGCCTGAAGCCCCACAGTGGACTCAACTGTTTATTTAACTGTCATGGTATAATGGCAAGGTGCATATATCTTATGATGTACATTAAAGATTAGAGGTTAAACTGTCTTTATTATTTTCACACTTCTACCTGACAGCTATACTACATTCTCTACCAGCTGTATATTATGGAAAACAGCTTATGTGATACCTACTATATAAAAGTAACACATTGTCATAACGTCAACCTGAAAAGGGAGGACAACTCTACACTAAGTGTTATCCTAGAATTGTATTTTTTAACCCACTTATTTTACCAGACCTCACCAGATGGTCTCATCTGTAGTATACTTACCTATTACCTAACTTTACGAACAGAAGCCCCTAACAAAAAGGTGTAGTTGTACTCTTCACATCAGTGTAACTGTGGTGACTCTCAACTTGTGTAACTCATATGAAGTGCGCTTAATATAATTTGCAGAAAATATATAACTCACAGGAAAATGCAGAAAGTAACAATCATGTGAAAAAAGATGCTGTATGAACTATATTTGTGAGCACACATACCCAGACCACGAGAGGCCACATCGGTAGCGATCAGAATAGGAGCTTTACCACTCCGAAATTCTGTGGGATCAAACAAAATATTAGTAGGAATATAAGCAGACACAGACAAAGAAAAGAGCAGGATGAAATATTCAGTAACTACACACAGTAATCAGCTGTCTTTGGAGGAAGTTTTTATTTCCTGATCTGAACTGTTCCTCAGCAGAAAACCAGTTTAGGCAACAAAAACAAGAAAAGAAAAAAAAGAAAAGAAAAAGATCAGGCAGGAAAGTTGCACTACATTACAAGTCTTCTTACCTGTGAGTACCCAGTCTCTTTCTGGCTGGCTTTTGTCTCCATGGATACACATGGCTGGCCACCTACAACACAAAACCACAATGATACGGCAGGATTAGACACACTGAATAGCTTCTGCCCATCAAATATTTGCATAATCCATTCTAGAATTAATAAAATCATGTTGTGTCATTTTCACCCATCACGCCGCATCCTCCTGGTGAGATCATCACAGCGCTTCTTTGTCTCCACAAAGATGATGGTTTTGTTCTCTTTTTCAGCCATTATCTCCTCCATCAGCTGAAAAAGTCTTCAGACACGGAGAGACAATTATAGCACATCCGCAGCACTGATCTCAGTTTCAACTGTGTGAAAGGATGCGCTCACATTCTGTAACACTATTACGGCAGGTAATGAGATAATCATGACATAATGTCATTTTAGGTCAAATATGTTCCCACTGGCTCTCCTTACTTGTTGTCCTTTTCAGTCTCCATGCAGACATCGACAATCTGCAAGATGTTGTGGTTGGCACTAAGCTCCAGAGCGCCTATATTAATCTGGATGTAGTCCTTCAGGAAGTCCTCAGCGAGCTGTCGGACCTCCTTCGGCCAGGTTGCACTCCACATCAGGGTCTGTCTGTCAGGCTGACAGAGACAACGAGAGAGAAAGCTTGCAAATGGTTTCACTGAAAAATACTTGAATACATTAATAAGCCAAGGTAATCGTTTTAAAACTAGTGGTCATGCTAACTGGGCCTTTGTCCTACCCTGATTTGTTCAACTATCTTGCGAATCTGTGGCTCAAAGCCCATGTCCAGCATGCGGTCAGCCTCATCCAGCACCAGGTAGGTGCAGCGCCGCAGGTTTGTTTTCCCAGACTCCAAGAAGTCAATGAGGCGACCAGGTGTGGCGATACAGATCTCAACACCTAAAGCCACAAAAAGAGATGCTTTTTAGATGCTCAGGCTGAACAGGTATGAAGTAAAGAAGATTTCTGATATAAAGGTTTTGAATGTTGACTTTTTTGAGTAGTCCGTTGCATGTGCTGTCTTTTAACCATACCCACCTCTCTCAAGGTCTCGAATCTGTGGTCCTTTGGGTGCACCACCATAGACACAAGTGCTTTTGATACGGGAAGACTTGCCATAGTCATAAGCAACCTGTTGGACCTGCTGAGCCAGCTCTCGGGTCGGGGCAAGCACCAGACACTATGAAGAGACGAGGAAGAGGGATGAGGAAGGTTTTCTGACCGATTGCAAGCCCACACCGGGGACTTAGATCAAACACATATCAAAGATAATAACACATATAGAATTTATACTCACAATAGGACCATCCCCTCTCTCCAGATAGGGCTGGTGGTTGATGTGTACAATAGCAGGAAGAAGGTACTGCAGGGAGCAAACGCACACAACACAACAAAAACACATCTTACTGTCATGCCACAGGAAATGTTTTGTCTTCTAAACACACATGATTTAGACTCTCTTAAATTATCTTAAAATTGTCCTTCAGTTGTGATGCTTTCACCATGTTGCACGCTTCATGTTGTATTTCTTTTTTGGTTTACGTATTTATATTCTTATTTCTCAAGCGAATGTAAAAGAGCATTTTTTTTAATCCATTCATATAATTTCTGTTTTTAGAAGTAGCATAAAGGAACTAAATACTACATTTCATTGTATAACCTTGTGTTATAAAATTGAATCTTATATAATGTACTTTTATTTTTTATCTATTGACAAAATCTGCTATTTATTTATCTATTGTGAAATCTGCTACGTAAATCAGATTTGCTTTTAATAACTTTTTCAAATTAAAAGTTAAGTGTTGTCATCATCATCGTGCAGGATGATGGCCAGGCAGCCTTACAGCCAGTGTCTTTCCAGAGCCGGTCTGCGCGATCCCCACCATGTCCCTGCCGCTCAAGGCCACAGGGAAGCCCTGAGACTGGATCGCCGTCGGCTCCTTGAAGTTCTGGTGCATCAGCACATCAATTACATACTCTGCAAGAAGACACAGGGAGACAATGAGACACTTATATTGCTTTCTGTCTTTTCATCAGAACATCAAAACCCTAATAAATTCCTTTTGGTACCACTATTTCTTGTAAAACACATCAGGTATGTTTTAAATCAACTTTTTCAAATTAATGTCCAATTAAGTTTGCTAATATTTCCCAGAGACCATATGGGCAGTTACTTCAGTTTGAGTAATGTATGATTTACTAACGAGGAAACTGCGCCTGGTGAAAAGCAGCGATCGCTTTTGAACAGCCAGAGCCTCTGATGGTGATCTCCTTCTTCCTGCGATACTCTTCCATTTCATACTGGACATAACAGCCAAGGGGGGGGGAGAAAACAACCATTAGGACAAGGTGAATGTTTTTTTTCTTTCATTCCTTCTGCTGAAATTACTCTAACTTTAAAAAGAAACATGATTACAAGGTGTGACTGTACTTTATCATGTACCAGTGTTTTGTTAACAGAGCTTATGAAGGCCACCGAAAGAGTGGCTTATTGAGTGATTCCGAAAGAGACCACTTATTGTATGTGAGCGTAAGAGAATAAAGAATTACCTGGCTCATGCGTTGGATTTCAGGGTGTTCAGTGTAGAAGTTCTTCTCAAATTTTGGGAGATCGTCTAGGTTCCACCTCTTCTTGCGCAGACGCTCGCCTGGATTCCCAAACTTCATCGGTGGGGGCCCACTGCGACCGCTCATGGCCCCAAACCGTGGCCTGAGAGATAAAGGTCAAGCGATAAAGAGCACTGGGGAATCAGCAAGGCAGAGCTGTACTGTACTTTGGACATGTTTGCTTACATCATGATAATGACTATCAACAGTTGTTGTGGCAACATTGCAGATACTAGGCTGTCACGATACTAGAATTTTAATCATGACACAATACTAGTACAAAAAAACAATATGTCTTGATACCTTACAAGGTAATTATCTTAACTGTACACAGAGCTGGTAGAGAAAAGGTAACTGAACACATACCAGCATCTTTGACAACTTTCTAACCCTCACTAAAAAGGGTTATGTGATGATCATTTCTATCCGTCTTTTGGGTTTGTCTGTGTCCAATATATTTATGGCTAACATGCCCAGACCTTTTATATTTTTTATTCTACTTTTTATTGTAATTTCAGAATGATTATTCTCACTATGTCCATATTGGCAAGTGGCCAAAGCCCACAAGGTTGCTCATGTGGACTTCATGTGGGCTTCTATAATACAGAGCTCTACCAGCTCTACCACACAACTTACACAGCCTGAATGTTTTTTATTGACTCAGACATTTTTCTTACGTATCTGTCTCGTATAAGTTTTTCTATTCGTGTAATTACTATGTAATGAAATGTGGCACTGCATACATATACCTAGACCTACTAACATAATGTGTCAAATATTGCACAACCAGTGAGCATGATGAATTTCAGTGATTTCATGTGACTGTACTATTACTGGAGTTAATGCTCAGCTCAGTCTGCATTTACTTTTTTTTTTTTTTTTGCTCAGTCTGCATTTACAAACCTAATTTTGGTGACCCTGTGACCTCACCTTAGCGCCACCATCAGGCAAACATTTCAAATGTGTAGTTACTGTAAGTCCTGTCCAGTAAATGTCCTTACTCAGGTGTCTGCAGTCTTTATTAAATACATATTGTGAAATGAACAGCAGTGAGGCCTTAAGGTGGCCTGAGGTTTACTGTTGTCGTGTTGTACTTTTCGTGGCCTGCTGCTGAGAGCACTGGAGTCTCAAAACAGCCATGGCTTTGGGTCAAACTGACTGTCTAGACATTATGTAACCTGGACGCTGTAAATAAATATGTGTGTTGTTGCCTCCATATATAAACTTACCTGTCTCTTCCACGGTCCCTGTCCCTGTCCCTGTCCCCATAGGAGGAGCCCCCTCTCATACTGGCGAACAAACTGACACTAACGTTATCTTCTCCGCGGTGTTTGTAACGGCAGCTTTAGCGTTTGACAGCGGCTTGTTTACGTCGTGCGCCCTGATAAAGTGCAAAATAACGCAATAATGGAAATTAACGCTTGCAAAAATATATGTAAACGATAATTACGCGGAAATAAAGGTTTTGGTAAACAATTGTTGTATGCGTCACCTCGCTGAACGGCCGCGGAGCTTTCCCTGCCCTCTTTAGCGACGTAACTTCATCTAGTAATTCTACGTAGCTCCGTTCAGATAGAGCGGACACTACGTAAACATTTACGCTAAGTATTAATGGTGAATTTGATACGTGTGGCCCACAGTCGCGCTTTCGAACAGTTGGTGGCGATGTGAGCCTCGTTTTCGAGGTAACGGTAGAAGAAGACATCCTTCCAGGAAGTTCAAGCCAATTGAACGGTTTTCCAGTGCAGTCTCTGAGTGTTTATTATGAGATATTAAGAACATGAAGTTGCTAGTCTTTTTATTAGTGTGGTAACCTGTTGATTTTTAAGTGGATCTCGCTTAAGGAAATGCCTTTGTTTATTCAAAATAGAGAACTTGGGCGCATAAACTCGACAGCGGAACTGTTCGACAAATGTCCACATTTACAGGTTTGTTCCCAGAGAGGGTGTCTAAATATATCTTGCTGAGCTCGCCGCCGTCGCCAGTTAACGGTGCTTCTCTGTAAGACGTCACATTAAGACGGAGTAGCAGCTAATACTAAAGTGAAATTGTAATTAGTGTTATGTTTAAGGACATGACTGACCCGGACGTGGGGTCAGGCGCAAATCAGTCATGAATGAGACAGCACACTGTCCCATCATGCTTTTCTTGACACGGTAGTGAAACTAATCGTAAGTTAAAATGAAATGTTAAAAACAGCTATTAGATAAGAAAGGAATGGGAATAAAAGACACGCTATGGCTTCCTCAATTGACAACCCTGCTGAAAAAACGGCAAGACCAGCATGTTGTGTTTTGGTGCTGGTCTATGAAAACAATATACACGCCTTGTATATCAAAAATATATTTTCACAAAGACCAGTCATCAAAAGTTTGAACATTTCCCTGCTGAAAAAAACAGCATAGTGACCAGTCACCAGCAAGACCAGCATATGTTGTGTTTTGGTGCTGGTCTATGCTGTTTTTTTCGGCCGGGAAATGTTTGAAACTTTCGATGACTGGTCTTTGTGGAAAAATAATTTTTTGACATACAAGGCGTGCTTATTGTTTTCATAGATGGAGAGTCCTTTTCTTTAATTCTCAGTTGGGTTAGACTATCTTTTCCTTCTATATTCCTTCTGTAGTCAAATAGGACAAATAAAGATAAGAAGCCCAAAGGTGGAGGTTTACAGACTGTAATACCATCTGTGTGCAAAACTAATGAATATCATAGCCCGATAATGTTTTGTTTTTAAGGCGACAAATGCACAAAGCCTAGGATCAATTTTATATTTTATAACTCATTCATCTTAATATCTTTTGTCACAGGAAAATGGAAGAGCATTTCGCTCCAAGCCACTTGTTGATGTCGACCCGAAGTGCCTCCTGTATGTCCAGCAAAGAGAGTTTGCTGCAACAACACCAGCAGACAGTGAGTTAAGCCTGACGACTGATCACCGTCTGTTTCTTCAGCTCAATTAAAAAAATAAAATAAGGAGCTTTAACTTGACTGGACAGTTTGGTTTGAAATTCTACAATTACAGCATCCAAGATAGTACTCCATGTTAACCATTATGGATCATAACTATAACACATGCTTTCTCACCTTTCCCAGACTGTGTTTCCGTAATTGGATCAGATGATGCCACCACCTGCCATTTGGTCGTGCTCCGACACACTGGTAACATTCCTTTTGTCAGATTTTCTGCTGTGTGCTTTTTTTCTGCCTGTGTTCAAGGCATTTCTAACGTCGGCCACGATGGAATTTTATTAGGAAGTGGAGCTGTTTGCCTTGCCCACTGTGATGGTTCCAGCACCTGGTCTGAAGTCCCGCTCCTAGTGAAAGCTGTTACGTCACTGAGTAGCGTCTGTAAGGAGGGCAGGTATGAAACACTAACAAACACAGTTCAATTAAGTGCACATCCAATTCAGATGTTCTTTATTTCCTGTCTTTTGCTTTCTGTTATGCAGACTTGAGCTCCATCTTGTCGGGGGATTTAACGATGAGTCAAAAACATCCCATAAACTCAGCCTAAACATTCTGGGTATCGTATTTAATGATTACCTCGTGTTCATTGTAATATTATTCTGGCTGTATTTGAGCTTTGTAACTTAGGAAGACTCTTTTCACTTTACAGCAGCGTTCCATAAACAGAAAGAAGATATTCATCTGGAAACATGTTGCATCACAGGTGACTTTGTTACTTGTTTGACCTGTTTACTGTTGTTTAAAAAAACTCTACCAGTCATGCATTCTTCCAATTAACCCTTTTGTTCTCTGTTTTTGTAGAAATTAATGACGCTGTTGTTGAGGGCAATCACAGGCCTGTAGTGTATGGAATAGGTAAGTTATAAATATGCTACACAGTGAGAGTGATGCAACGCTTTCATGGCATGTGACTGCAAATATACGTGTCTTTCTGCGCAGGTGTAAATGTTAAAACGGGGGACATGTTCCCTTCATCATTTGCATATAAAGGACCAGCAGAGGAGCTGCGATCTGCAAGGACCTTCACTGGGGGACAGGTACTGCAACATATAGAATTGTTTGGTGCAAAAAAAAAAAAAAATCTTCACGATTTAATAAAAAAACTTCTGATTACACGTTTAAGTACATTGACAAAAGTACTGCAAATGCTGTTAAAATGAATGCTTTGTTGTCTTGCAGATGGCTGATGTATATGACTCAAGTCGTGGACTGGTTAAAATCGGCCCTTGCAAGTGGTCTCCCAATCTGGATATTGCCTTCTGGTTGTCACAAGATGATGACACAATTTTAAAGGTGAGAAAATGTTGAAGTAATTAGTAGACCTATAAAGGTGACCTACTTCATGCTTTGTTTTACTTGTAGTGATCAGAAGACAAGTTAGCCGGTTGGTTGTGTTCACCCGCCACTAGTGTAACAACTCATGAATGACTTGTTTAAGTGGTTCAGAAAGAAAGTCTTGTTCGTGAATCTAATGACATTTCTTTCATTTTTCACTTGCTTTTCATATGTCTCAAACACTCCCAAAGTAAGTATAAAGCACCAGCCCAGACAGTGACATAATACAGACTTTGACCCTGGCATATCTCTCTCATTCCCAGTACCTGTCCACGTCTCCGATGGCTGAACCACCTCATTTTGTCCAGCACATGAAGTCCACCATCCAGTTTCTTTTACAACACCCTGACTCCGATAGCCTGTTCCCCGGGGGTCAGCCACAGCTCTACCACAGGGCTGAATCGGGTGACTGGGAGAGGGTTGACAAGTCATATAGCTCTACCCCTATCTCTTCTCAACCTTAACGTGGAGCCTGACTGTTTTTGCCTCTCAGCTCAATGGAAACACTGTGACCCACCCACCCACCATCTGTTTTCTGTTCATCGTGTCTTAACATTGGAGGTATCCCCACAACTGGACCATGTGTATGCTGAATGGCTTTCCTGACTCATCTGGCTGGTCCAGTAGAGGGAGTAGAGAAAGTAAAAAAAAAAAAAAAGTCTGTTCATGCCTGTAACAGATCATTTTCCCACTCTTATGAGGTGGTATAAAGTCGGTACCTTAAACCATCTGCTTCGTTGCTGTCAGTCACGGTTAATGTCCCACAATGCTTTACTGTTATGATTCTTAAAGGTAATAATTAACATTGTTGTCTTATGTCAAGTTAAAAGTTAAAAACTTTTCGCTTATTTCGTATGTTTTTTTGACCTTCAACAAACTGTTTTTTTTTTCTAGCAATGTGCTACCTTTCATGCATTTATTGTTGAATATTACTACTTCTAATAATACTCCAATCAATTTCAGAATTCAAACTCCATGTTATTGCCTTTTATAATTTTGTCAATCAGTTAATGTTGCCAGGTACCAGGACCTTGCCTATGTCATGCAAATTCTAAAAAAAAACATTACATTTCTGGCAGGTTTGGAATCAATCTACAAATTGGGCATGCTTTGGAAATATAGTATATGCACAATATGTAGTTAATGGGATAAAAATATGTGTATGGTCCTTAAATGTACAGCCTGACCCACTGTT
This sequence comes from Sparus aurata, assembly GCF_900880675.1. Taxonomy (NCBI): domain Eukaryota; kingdom Metazoa; phylum Chordata; class Actinopteri; order Spariformes; family Sparidae; genus Sparus; species Sparus aurata. The sequence goes on along the minus strand of NC_044187.1, from coordinate 30,272,937 downwards.
AACTGAAAAACTTTTGGCACTTGAACAGTGAAGAGAATACAAGTTGTTAAGCTCTTCGTTATTGAAAAGTTTAGAAAAGTGTATATTTCTCTACAAATGCACCTTCCTGATGAGAGTGGAATATGAAATTTCATGACGTTCTCTACATACTGCTGTATACTTGGCTCTGAATATGTATGTTTTAGCAAGCTGCATGTGTAAATGCACATAGAAATCTTTCGCAAGAGATGATCGGGATTCTTGTCAAATGCAAAAAAATATGATTTTACTAGTTGTTTTTTTGTTAAAAATTAAATCACTAACATGTACTGTACAAGGCCTTTTCATCAGTTGTGTTATTCAGAATGTTGCAAGGTGCTTAATGCATGTTTGCAATGTGTTACTGTAACATACTGTACCTGTTGATAAATAAATGTAAATGGTTAAATCTAGTTTGAAATATGTCTGTTGATTGTTCAGAGTGAAGGAAGCTGATGGGGGGGATTTAAATTGTTGAGGTTTGCGCTTCACTAGAAGAAGACAGGTTTGGCAACCGCTCGGTTCAGTGCGGTTTGACAACATTGTCATAAGTGGTATTATTACTACATATCGCAATAACCATTAACACCTAACCAAACTAGGATGGGCTGATTTCGTCAGTATTTTTGTAGCCGGTGTCTGATAAACAACAAGAAATAACCGGGGGGTTACACAAATGTCAAGATGTGTTTGAAGTGATGTAGAAACTGTGTCTCCATTAGATTGTTTGTCCACCAGGGCCCACTGAAATAGTCATTTTTCAACTGTATAATGTTTCTTTTAGAACATATCTAGATTTTATTTAAAAGGGACCCTTCTCAAAACAAAAGCGTTTTCATATAAAGAAAGGAGGGCGGGACATAGATATGGGATATGATAAAAGAAAAAGCTGAGAAGAAATCATCTCATTTAATACTGACACACTGTCCGCAGACAGATATTCAGTCATGAAATAGCACGGTTGCACAGTGTTTTCAGACCTGTGCTCCGCCCCTCAGCTGTAGCTACTGTATTTTTCTGCTACGTAAAAAGGGGCGTAGTATATTTACGTAGGATGTGCAGACCCGGCCGGTGGCAGACTCGCAGTCCCGTGCCGGGTGGTAGATGGTGCACGAAAAGCAAGTATCCTAGCTAATACTGTATTACTCTATGACGTCCATTTAACGATAAACATATAACGCCACACTCCGTCGCCGATAAGCTTTATGAGCGTTTTCCATCGAATACTGGACGGAAATGGTCAGTGTTTGTGATAGCGCGGCACGGAGATTTCTGGACAGAGATGATGTAATTTGTCACCTTTAACGTAAGCTAACGTCAGCTAACTCCAACATTAAGCTAAGTATTACATTTTCCTTATACGATATTTTGTTGAACTGGGCGAACTGTCAAATATGCGTAATTCGTTTTTGAGACATGTCCGTCGGTTCCCCTGGGTCACCAACGTGACACTGTACGGCTGTCTGTTCGCCGGAGGAGACTTCGTCCACCAGTGGTTCTCGCGGAGGGACCAGATTGACTGGAGCCACACACGGAACGTCGCCGTTATCGCGTTCAGTTTCCATGGCAACTTCAATTTCTTCTGGATGCGGTTCCTCGAGCGGACGTTCCCCGGGAATTCCGCCAGGATGGTGATGAGGAAGCTGCTGCTGGACCAGACAACAGCGGCACCCCTGGCTACCAGCGTCTTCTACACAGGTCAGCGGGGAGGCTAGTAGGACGAAAGGTCCGGGCGACACTTTACAGCTCCCCTTGGGCACACTGAGAGCCGGCCGGGCAGTTAATGGTTAACTTCAAAGCAGATCGCATGTCTGTCAATTTGTAACTTGACCCAAGTCCTCTCTTTACTCCTCTCTTGTAGTGTAAGGATCAGCAGTTGTTCATTGTCCCGTGAAACAAACCTTGACTAGCAGAGGTCAAATGAAAGGCATGAACCAACAGAAATAGTATTATACAGTCATTTATGCGAAGAGCTTGCGACACAGTTGAATGTTCACTTTATTGTTCCTATCATGTCACATGGTGCTCGTAGTGACATAGATAACGAGAGTGGGCACTCTCCTAAGAAATTACAGTGTGAATGCTGGACCTTGAATAGCTGAAGCTAAATTGCACTGCTGTCTTAAATTAGTAAGTAGAAGCAGGTGAGGGAGTATGAAGAGTAGGAAAAGTGGTAAAGGCTCTGATTAGAGATAGAAATTAAGATACACATGGTAACATGAAAGATCGGACATTTTAACAGGAAGGGCAACTGAGCGTGGGAATGAATAGATAAGAGTTGTAAAAGTATAGAAAGCAATACAAACAGGTAGAAAACTGGAAAGGGGCTTTAAAATGGAAAGATAGTGTAAACTAGGAGCTACACTGCATCGGTGAAGCATATAGTCTAGGCCTGCTCCAATTAAAAAGTATCCTAAAATAACTTGTTGTGAATTGCCACTGTATACATACACCTGACTTGGCAATGCTTGAATAATGGCTGAGAGCTAAACTGTATTGTTTACATAATGTCTCAGAGCTAAGCTTGTTGCGCTGCATTTAATATGAAGAAGCAGCTGAAGGAGTATGTATATTTGTAAAAATGGAGAACAGTATTATTTTATATAAAAAAGTATTAATAGTAATTAAAAGTTGAATTAAACTTATAATTTGAAAGAAGATATGCAAAATTTTAAGATTTTAGAAGAGTTTTTCGCTTAAGGTATAAATGATACAAAATATAGTGGATGCTGGGAGCTGAACTGCATGCAATTCTAAGTGCTGTATCGTAGGCAGCTGGACTTGTTTAAGTTTCTTAGAGATGTTTCGCCTCTCATTCAAGAGGCTTCTTCAGTTCTAACTAACTGGAGGGGAGTTGCAGGCTTCTAATCTCTGTGTGGGAGTGTCCTTACAGAGTCGTTAAGGACACGTGTGAGCTCCAGTACCCTTAGGGCCCCTTGTGGGTCGTTGACCCAATCGGCCTTCATGTGGGTTGCTAGGGTTTGATGAGCCCATGCGTGAATGGTTGTTCTCTGAACTCAGTGCTGCATTGTAGGTGGGTGATAAGTCATGTCTTAGACCACCTCCTCTGTTCAAAGAGGACTGTTCCAGTTTGAAATAAATGGATTCCTTTACTCCTCTTTCAAACCATCTGTCTCCTCTGGCCGAGATGTTGACATTGTTGTCATCAAAGGAATGATTTTTCTCTTTCAGATGTAAGTGGACAGCAGAGTCTTGACCTGAGGAGTTGGCCCTCCTGTGTTGTGCCATTCGTTTATGGAGAGGCTATTTTGTCTCTCCAGTGTACAAATCTGTGCAGTCCTGGCTGCATCAAACAGCATAAACTACATTACTCTGTTTATGCCTGGGTGTTTTGTCCTTAGGATGGACAAGTTTCTGCCTCAGTGTGTTGTTAGGTTTAAAATGAACTGCGATATGATGTTTATTGTAAATCCTCCTGAGTTTCTCAGGTGTTCCTGCAACATAGAGAATGGAGATGTTGTTATGTTTTCTTGTCTCCTCGTCTGTGCCTGCTCTGGATCTTTTAGCGGTTTTGACAAAGGTCCAATTTTGCCATAGGTTTTAAGTGCTCCCCTGATGTGCTTCTGTTCCGTCTTCTTCCCCTCAGACTTAGTGGGCATCTCAGCCCGATTGTTTAGGGTTTAGTTGACCCCCAGCTTGTGCTCCAGTGGGTGATGAGAGTCAAACAGCAAGTATTGATCTGTGTGTATAGGTTTCTCTGCACACCTCAATGTTGAGGCTTTTGTCTTCTTCAGTGTGTACTGAATAGTCCAAGAAGTACAGACTGTCTCCTCTGACATCTTCTCATTGGAACACCATGTTGTTGTCCACAGCATTTATATTTTCTGTGAAGGTGTCCACCTCCCTTGCTCTGATTTTGAACCAATCAGAGCCAGCCCAGTTGCCTACGATACAGCACTTAGAATTACCATGACCTGGATGACTGAGAACCTTCATCAATAAACTACATGCAGTTCGACTTTCAATAAAGAAGCAAATGAAGGAGACTAAAACATAGGCACATCCCATACATATACTTATATGTACATACATATACATCTAATTAATGCTTAATCAAAACAATGTACATGCTGTCATTAGACTGATAATACCAGCATTAGTGTATTAATAACACAGGTTGAGAAATTATGACATGCCATATTGCCATGGTGATTATTTTCCCTAGTCCTGTAAGACACACATTTATACTGTGTTTATGGTTTCTTCAAAGTCTGTCTTTACACCTGTTTACCTTCCACCAGTTGAATAATTTTCCAGCTGAGAGTAAGAGAACAAACTGTCACTTGTCTTTTTGTCACCCAGGTGTCAGCTTCTTGGAGGGCAAAGAGGACATCACGGAAGACTGGAGAGAAAAATTCCTCAACACATATAAGGTGAATAGGAGCAGAGACAGCCTGTCACAACATGTTCTTCCTGTTGGCACCTTGAATCTTGCCAGCATCAAGTAGCAAGTGCTTGCCACTTAAAGAATATGGTGTTAGCTGTGATATCGTGTGAAAAATAAATTGTGCCTGAACCAAAATGTGTTTTGAAGACAGTTTATGTATTGTAGTAGACCCATAGTTTTGTGTATGCAAACAGTTTTTTTTTAATCATGTTTTATTTGATTTTGTACTGTTGGCTCTCCTGATCATTAGCTAACTCTGACTCCTACAAAGTCATATGACTTTCAGTCACCAAAGTTGAAATTGAAAGTAGATGTTTTCTTTTGAACATATACAAATGTTTGTGTGCTTTCTGTTTGTCTCTCTTTTTAGACAGGGCTAATGTTCTGGCCGTTTATGCAGGTAAGAATTAATATCTCTAATGCATAACTGTTAATTTTCTAACCTTTGGAGACAATATATGGTAAAGGTAATCTAAGATCATAGGTCCACTCACTAATGATTCTGCGCTTTCAGTCACATGTCACTGCCTCACCAAAAACCTGATGTTTCTGTTAGTAAGTGGAACTTTGAGTGTGGATTCTCTTCACTATTAAAATCAAAATTTTCCTCACATTTCCATTAGTTCCATTAGCTGGTCATATATTCAAATGGACACAATATTGGTATTTTCGCAATTAATTTTGTCACGCAACCCCTGAAACATTTGATCTGTATCAAATATTTTTATAGCTGTCTGTTTGCCAGAGTAGGGGCTAAATACTGTAGTTAAAATTTCATCAGTCCTTTTTTTTTAGGTGTGGACAATAGTATCTGTTTGACATTTCATAACAATACCTTCAAAGGATTTTTTTTTATTTTTAGAAACTACCTTTCAAATAATAAATTGGAATTATTTACAGATATTTAATGTTACATCCAAGTAAATTAATATAAACACACTATCATCTTAATCTGTCTCCCTCAGTTTCTGAACTTTGCCTTTGTGCCTCTGTACGTCCGGACCACCTTCACCGGCTGTTGTGCCTTTGTCTGGGCCACCTTCCTTTGCTTCTCACGTCAGAGTGGCGACGGCACAGCTGGTGCTGCTCTTGCATGGTTGTTCCCTCCTAAAGAGGATGAAGCAGAGTCTAAGGAGAAGAAAGATGCTCCCCAAGAGGCAACAGTTGCATCAAAACCTATTGAGAAATTAAATGTGAAGAGTCAGTGATAACGGAGAGGGGGACAAAAAATCGAAAGAGAAAGATCTGTGCACTGAACAGGAGACAGCTGGTCCAGTGCAGTTCTGTCCCTGGCTGTTGTTGCACCATCACTGTCAGGGTTTGAGTTCCAAGTCTCACTGTGCTTAAACTAAAAATGTGTGTCCTCATGACGATCTATGGTGCTTTAGGAAACATTGAGCAAATGGAATGTATATACAGCATATTCTGCAATATTCATACAGCACATCATTTCCATGGGGAAATGCAATGCCAACTTTTACATTGCACAGTGAACTATCACCATGCTGCATTTGTCATCAGTTTTTGTTTTTATAAATGCAGTCTTGTCTTATGAGATTTAGAACTAGAAAAGTGCATAACTCTGCCAAGTCCCAATAGTCCCCTTAAACTCAATCAAGCCTAATCCAATATCAAAACAAACATAATTTACTACATACATTTATTTGGATCTGCATCAAATTGTACTTTCTCATAACTCAGAAATAAATTCCCAGATCTGTTCCTCTATTCAGAAAGTAATGAGGTGTAGTCTGGGCCGAGACCCTTCCTCCATCCAAGTTTCATCGAAAACCTTTCAGTAGTTTTTGTGTAATCCTGCTTACAAACCAACCAACAATAAACAAATGTACCCAGGTGTAAACATACCAACATGTAATGATACTGGGATGATTTATGAGGACTTCCCTATCTATGATGGGAGCTGTGACGATGGGAAAATGTAAGGTTGATGTTACAGAGTCCACTGCTTCACATGAAAATGAAAAACTTGAAGGCGAGGGAAAGAATAATTTCCACAATGTGGAGTGGCAGCTAATGAATTAGCTTAGACTTTGAACTTCTCAACATCATATCACTTTCTCTTTTTTAGCACATGTGCTGAGACTGTTATCTGTGAGCGTGACAGAGTGCCTGATCTCTAAGGACTGTCTGCTTTTGTTCCAGTTTACACTCTGTTACAGTGCAAGAAGTGCCAATTAATAATGCGTACAGGTACAATAATTTGTTATATTCTAAATATATTTGTTATTAATGTGTCGATACATTCTTTATACAGGACCACAACGAGCTAAGACAACACAAGATACAATTTACAATAGTTTCCCAAACAGTGCATCATTTAAGACCCAAACACTAAAACATATCTGACAATACATTTTTGAGTTCAACATTTTGACCATCATCCCTTAACATTTCTAACGCTGTAATGAATTACTACTGAAGTTTACCTCGAGTTTGTCTGATAATAATAGATGAAGGTTGTCTCAAACATCCATTTACTTGAATGTGGAAATGCTGCCTGCCTATTGTTGTACATTATGTTAATGTGATACCGCGGAGCGCACTCTGTTGTCTCTCTTTGCAACATCTCCTAACTCTTCATACTGTTTGCTCTTCTAACAATATAAATCTTACCTCTTAGTCACAATGTTATTAGGTTTCCTTGTCTGCAGTGATTCTTGAAATGTAACGTCAGATGCCTCCTTTTCATAAATAGAGTTCAGCTCAGTGCAAGGGCTGACTTTTATTCCTCTATATAGAATTCACAAAGTTTTAGGCTAACTTATCTTTTCCATCTCAGAAAGATAATTAACAAAAATATATTTTCATTCATTTGTGTTGCCATGTATTTCTGAAATTCCTGGTGTCACAGAGAGATGTGTCTTGTATTTTTCTCTTATGGTTGAGTCTCACATGTAGTTTGAATTTGAGACGCTGTGTGATTATAATCTTGATCTGTCACATCAAAGAATTAATACTATGAATAATATATTAATAACACTACAGTGTTTGAATTAGGGTACAGAAAAGCAACTGTTCATCCCTTTTATCAGACTTTAAATTGCATCTATAAGTAAAATAACTTATTATTAGTGTAGTATTAGAGTGTTTGTTTCTAATCATGATTGATATACTGATGTGTTACACTGAAACTGAAGGTTTAAATAAATGAATATTCTGTTTGTTCATATCAGCAAAGGAAGACTGGGTAATATTACTAAAGGTTGGCTTGTTACTTTAACACAGTCAGAAATTTCTCAGTGATTTTTGGACTAGTTTTGATAACACTACTGGTCAATGCTTATGACTGTAATGTACTGAAACATTGATTCGATCAAAGCTTGCACTTTAGTTGCACACTAACTGTGGTAGAGATAAATAATATATATTGTTGAATAAATTATTCCCATCCAGTTGATTCATTGTCTGAGTGTTTACTGATTATAGCGACATGAAACTGAACTCGAGTCCTTGAACACAGAATTGTTTATTTTACAAATGACCCAGTTTTATTCTTATTGCTTACAGTCTATCTGAAATATTACATGCACCTCTGGTATTTTTGTATCAAAGGTACATCCAGGGTGTGTTTTGGCTTGTGTTCAGACAGAAATATTACTCATACCTCTGTATTACTCATCGTTTAGATGCAACTGAAGCTCCAATTCCATCTCTTGTGGGAATATATTGAGCACAGCATGTACTCTGAAAGGCCTGCTGGGTGCTGCTTTGCTTTTTATCTGCAGCCTGTGTTTTTGCTCTCAGTTTTAGTTACTCAGACTATATTTCACTGCTTCTTAAGACTTCAAAAATGAAGCTTCGGGCTTCTTTTAATGAAGTTGTTTCTAAATTTATAACAGTCTGCTCAACCAGACTCCATTTGTCTAAATGTGCCACAAGCAACCAGAATCCCTCATGAGGAAACACCTGCCACTTAAAGGTGCAATATGTCAGAATTGGTCACCTTTAGGTCATACTAGTGACAAATAAGGACAGCATAACCCAGAATAAGTGTGAATTGCTGCTGGCTATTTTTTTTTTTTAACATCCTAGATCTGCAGCTACTGTTAGCTTGTTAGCTCAATTAGCAGTGTAGTTAGCCAGACTACAAGGGGAGTTTTGGTGTGCATACCACTAGGGGCACGTGGGAGAAAGAGGTTATCTGGACCGGGGCCATACAGAAGAACTAGATTCCTGACTGTCAACAGTGTTACAGATATCCCCTTTTATGATGGCGATCTATGGGGAAAATGTTTTCTGTGTCACAGGGGAATTTTTAGTTTGCTGTAATAGAGCGACATCCTCTGGGGCCAGCTGGTTAGCATGCTAACTTCAGTGGATATCTCTTCAATACATTACATCAACACTATTGCTGCTTCACATTGTGTAGATCATTCTAGTTTATTTTTTGGGGTTGTTTTAAACGACAATTCTTGCACATTTCACCTGTAACCTTTGCCTGCCAGAGGTACACTTGAGAGACAAAATGGTTAAGAGTTATTATGACCCCCTGCTGGCTCTCACATTCCTCTGTTAATAATAAATACATGAAATATATCCATGCAGAGCTTTGGCACATTTCAACAGAGGCCAACGAGAAACGCTTTCTTGGACAGGCTGACATAAGAACCCATGCCTATGGGCGCCTATTGTTTTATTTTTAACGTCATCTCGGTGCCAGTGGGTGTCTCCCAAATCCTCACATCCCTGCCCGCACTGCGCATGCTCCCCCGCATCCTCACCTCCATCCGCACGTCGAGGGACTCAAAAGCTTGAATAAAGATGCTCAACGTCTCGGGTCGCTGGAGCCTTGTCACCGGGTGAAACTGAGTTATCGGGAAGGACGCCTGCAGACAGGAGAGCCGCGTAGATTCAGCCCAGAGACTCGCACTGCATCCTGGTTACATGCGCGACATGGAACTGAAGAAATCTATTTCGGACACCGAGCGCGCGCTCAGGAGCTACGGCGCCGTGTCGGAAACTGCATGGACGACGGACAAAGGTGAGCGTCCTGCATCCACACACGATGCTGCTCCACCGCCCGGTGCTCAGGAAGAGCGAGTTGTCGTCCCAGTGTTTCCAGCGTATGTCTCACTCTGTGAACAGAAATGGTTAATATGTGACTCACAGAGGTTCGGGACGTTACCAATGCCGCTCCTCGGTGCTGAAAGGCCCGTTAATTCCACTAAATGAACACTGTGGGCATTGCGCGGTTTGTGAATGAAACTGGGCCGGGGGGTGTAGGCGACCACAGAGACAGCAGAACCTCAGCGCATCTGGAAACTTGTGCTCGTTGGATTCAGTCTGGGCTGATGCAGAAATCCTGAAGCAGGAGCAATATGTGCTATGACTCAGTACCCCGGTGTATAGGCTGTGTACTCTTGATTTCACACTCAGGGATAATTTGAGTTTGTGGCAAGATTAGTGAAAGATGGCAGTTTGAAGTCTCTTTAAATTGCACGGGGGGGGGGGGGTGTGAGCAGTAAAATGACAACACACCACAAACTACTGCCTCAAAATATAACTGTGAAGCTGGACTAACCCTGCTTTCAGTTTCAGCTCAAAATGAGCATCATAAGCTGCAGATCTATACAATGTTATAAAATAAATCTGAAAACATGAATGTGTCAGCCTACTGTCCAAAACCCAAAGATGATCAATTTACTGTATTTTTTTATATGCAACACCAGTAATTGACATTTAATTTTCTCTCAATTGACATAGCAATCTAATTGTTTCAGCTCTAAACAGTCTCAGATATGACCACAAACCTGAGCAATCATAAAATAAACATTATCAGCTGCAGAGCCATTGTATCGGATGTTTCCGTTATTTTGTCCCATTATCAAAGCCCAAGTGATAAAGGCCGATGGATGACGCATGTGTTGACGGAAGCAACCGAGTGATAACGTCCTTTAAGACGTGTCCTAGTCAGTTCCACTGAGGATAACTCATCAGGAGGGCAGGGTGTGAAGAAACTTCCAGATTAAGTCAGAGAAGACGGGGGGGAAAATGCAGAGGATATTTTTAGACACAGATCCAGTCATTGCTCTCTCTCTCTCTCTCTCTCTGTCTGTCTGTGTGTGTGTGTGTGTGTGTCTGTCTACCACAAACACACACACATCCCGACGAAAAAAACAAGACAGGTAAACCAGAGCGAACTCCCCCTCAAGTTTATCTCCTCTTATTTCCAAAGCCAAGACAAATGCTGCCTGTGTTTATATTGCATTTTCTCTTGTGTGCTCACATCTGTATTTTTTCTTCTTTTTGAAGGGTGGGGGTGGGCAAGGGTGGGGGGGGGGGGGGGGGGGGGGGGGGGTTGCGGTCCAGATGCAGCTGCCCCAGCAGCAGCAGCAGCGTGTATACAGTGTGACTGCAGGATGTGTCAGGGGCGTCTGCATTGGCTGTCAGATACAGATGCTGACATTTCCCTGTTGGCGAGCCCCATGTGGCCGCTGCACCAGGCACGATCCAGGCTCTCCTGGCTGTTTATCCCTCATCAAACCATAATCTGATGACACTGATGAGCCAGTTTGTCCTAATGAAACTGGTTTAATTGAAGCGGATGAATTGTGTGTGTGAGGACACTGGTTATGTCTGCAAGGTGTTGTGAGGTGGAAGGCCTGAGAGTTAACCTCACCTGTCCCTGGCGAACGAGCTGCTATTAATTAGGGAGCGTCAACGCGCCTCACTCCTTGTAATGTTTTTAATGCTGAGTATGTGTGTGCAGCTTGTTCAGATGAGAGGGAGCTGTTAAGAAATTATTGCGCTGGCGTGGTGCCACCAGTTCAGACTTAATGCAGCTTGGTCTTATTGATGGGCAGCACGTGGCGGTGAGAGAGCGGGAGGAGCGGGCGAAGAAGAGCAGGACAGACAGAAAAAAGGCAAATAGAGAAATAAAAACTCAGCAAACTTTAGCCCCTGCTGTGTTTTCATGCTGTGCAGCAGTGCCACGGTGTGATAAACTTTGGTTTTGCCGTCTTTTGTCAGCAGACACGTTTGGTTGATGATTCAATATCAGCGAGGCACAAACAAACCAGGGCCCGCCTGTGCAGACTTCTGTCTGCTGTGGTGAGTCAGCTCTGTCCTCAGCAAGCATCCATGAAAAGTACCACGAGCGCAGACTGCAGCTTGTGTTGCTGCAGGAGGGCGAAAAAGCTGATCCAGTCCTCTAATGTGGCAACACACGCTGTGGATGAGTGTCGTGCGTCACATTTGACAGCTCGGGATTAAAGATGCAAATAGTTTGTTTATTCAGACCTTCCAGCTCGAGGACTGGGGATGTTGTCACAGTGCAGTCATTACTAAAAGGATAACTTCACAGCCAGCATGGACAAGAGAAAGGATTACAGAAGATTAATAGATTAGTTATTGATTAATCTGCTGGTTGTTTTTAGGATTAATCAATTGTTTTGTTTAGTAATTGGCAGAGCACAAAGACAGATCCTCTGTGTATTATAGACAAAAACTAAACATAATCAGCGCATCAATCAAAAATATGAGAAAATAACTGTTGCTCGCTGCCTTAATGTTTTTTTTTTGTTTTTTTTAGGAATATGACAGTAGAGATTAGCGTCATGCATGTTTCCATTGTCACACAGTCTCACTATGGTGCATCGGCTGGCTCTGTGAAATATTCATGTTCCGCATAAAAGTTGAAGATAAATGTCAAAGAATCAAGCCTGCAGAGATACCAAGTGCAGTCTTATGTGTCCATACTTGGCAGCTTTTAAGAGACGTGTAAAAAAACACGAACACAAGTAACACAAATAACATGGGACAAAAGATGAGTTTATTCATTCACTCAAGTCTCTAATAGAGACGTGAAAGCAGACAGAAATGGTGCCAGGCTTCCAACTTGATACCTACGCATACTGATTTTTAGCCCCAGGGTTTGGGTGAAAAAGCTCTCAAACCTGCACTTCCCATAATGCAACTTGCCTGGGGAACCTCCATCTCTCACTAATGCCACGCCCCCCAGTTTGGAACACAGGTTTTGTATTGATTGATCCATGATTTGCGATGGAGGTGATTGGGAGTATTTAGTGGAAGGCGCTAACACCAATAACCGCCCTCAGCTCCACACTTCAGATATTTGTGTTGACATATCAAAATCTATACTGTTCCAATTCTGTTGTAATATGTTGGTAAAGCTGGCCAGTATGTTTGCAAGAGCCTTCATTTGCAGTGGCCAGTGCATTGATCTGTCCAGGACGTGTTTGGTCAGGGTAGGAAGTGTTTAGTGGTAGACATGGAGAATGTGAGGTCAGCCAGCCCGGCCAGGAAGGAATGACCCAATCAGCTCATTGATCCATGTCAGGAGGAGGGTATTTTCTGTGGAAAAGGTTCTCAAGGTTTCAGCATGAAATCCGTCTTTTTTCTTTGTGTCGCACGCGTTTTCACATCATCAGCAAGTGATTCTTTCGATAAGAAGTAGTCATTATCACCTGCTGTGACAGTTTAACGTGCTGCTTTCTGCCCAAATATCATGTTCTTGGATGATGTGAGCGGACACGTCACAGGGAGACGAGGTGAGAAATGTGTTTGCCAAGAGGCTGACGCAGCCAGAAAGTTTTCAGTGATAAAAGCAGAAAATTAGCAGCTCTACGATGCATTTGTCACATAAAACCATTTATGATTAACATCCTAAGTCAGATCCACGCGCAGAGAGCTTTTGTTTGTCTGAAGCAGAGCTGTCCTTGTAGAGAAAAACAATACCACTACTACGTTGTAGATGTTTGTTTGTCTCACTCTGCCCTGCTTTTAAAGTCTCCTGTTCACATACTATCTTTTTTTGTTTTTCACCCCTTATTCATTTTTACTCTGTGCTTCCTCCCAGGTCACTCAGATGTGTCTATGGCAGAGAGCACCCTGGATCCCGAGGAGATCGAGGTGGAAATGGCTCGTATCCAGCGCCTGCGAGAGGTCCTGGTGCGCCGGGAGTCCGAGCTGCGCTTCATGTGAGTTGCTGATTTGTCAGTTTTCTGTGTTTTTCTAACACCCAAATCTAACAGAGCATTAGGTTTGCTGCGTTGCCATGCTGGGTGGACGCTGGTGACGCACTGCGAAGAACACACTCGGGTGTTCTCTCCTTGTGACATAAGTTGGCTCTTTTAAGGCTGTCTGAGACCGAGGGAGCCCATTTGTCCATTGATTATGCAGAGGGCTGGACATGCCAATAGCAGCTGAGTAAGTCACCATGATGAACTGTTCAACATTAGCCTCAAGGATTATGGATCAGTGTTTGGAATGACTTACTGTATTTATTTCCTCTCTGTCTGTTCCTCGCCACCTTTACAGCAATGTGGATGTTGAAAAATTGTTCTGACAAAAGTCTAATACTGTGAGCAGCACATTTTGTAAAGTAACATCTGGTGTCTCATACAATGTTACATAGACTGGGTCTGTGTCTTAACATTATTTTCAGCATCACCATCCTCTTACAATATTAATGACCCTCTCACTGTGTTTATTTTCGATGATCTTTATTGCCATCTGCTTTACATGCAGCATGTGAGCAATCACGGATTGAAGAGTCCCGACTAAATACCATATCATCTGATTTCAAAGAGCTGGCCTATGAGCTTTGGGGCGGCTGCAGTTCAGGGGTTATCTACTAATTGGAAGGTTGCTGGTTCGATTCCAGCCCCCCCCCAGATGCGTGCCAAAGTGTCCTTGAGCAAAATACTGAACCCCAAATTGCTCCTGATGAGCAGCTGGCACCTTGCATGGCAGCCTCTGCCATCAGTGTATGAATGTGACAAGTGTTGTTAAACGCTTTGAGCATTCAGTAGACTGGAAAAGCACTATAAAAATGCAAGTCCACTTACCATTACTTGTGACATCACAGATAGGTTAGAACCTGGTCCTGGTCCAGAAGGGAAAGGAGGAGTAGGAGACTTCATGTGTCCGGCACAACTTGATTATTTTTACATCCATTCTTTTTTCTTTTTTTTCTACATAAACCAAGCTAGACATATAACAGTGGATCTTACATGTCTTTGGTGGTAATAGAACGCTAATGCATATCACTGATCGGTATGATTTTCAATACAGTGAAAAATAACAGGTTTTTTTATTTTGACGTCATTTCTGTTTTTTTTTTTTACAATGTATTGATATCAGAATATACAATCACGCATACTGTGAAAGAATGGATGGATTTCCATCGTCAGGATAATCATAAATGTCCTCAAATAAAAAAATTCAAAAAGGCTTCTTAGTTGTTAACTTTGTAGATTACCTGATGATTCTAACCCTAACCATGGCTGACGGCAGAGCTTATTCATGATATCCTCCACATAAAAAGGTAAATGTGTTGAAACATATTCAACACCCACAGTTTTTACTCCCATCTCTGTTTGCACAATATTCTTTCTTCATAACATAAGGAATAGTATTTGAGAATTTTTTAGTTCCATTGTAAGACTCGTCAGCAAAAACACTTGACGATAAATTGTGAATTGCAACTATTTTGTCCAAGATAACTGTGACATGAACATGACATTACTTTAATGTTATTGCACAGTCCTAGTACATGTGAAGAATCAAACGATTTCAGTGTAGCTTAAAAGTTCCTAAACAGTGCAGGTTTGTTGTTCAGCTGAAAAGTTTTTGACGCACAATATGCCTCTCAAAAACTGCTGGAAATGAACCGGGGAAAAACTGCACTTACATTTTAATGAAGCGTCCAATATTTCACCTATATAACACTGAATTGAAAGTGGAAATACAAGCCGCTGTTTGTTTTCCGGTGTTTCGAATTGCCTCTCCACTGTAACATATCGAGCTGAACGGCAACATTTGTGATGGCTGATGAGGCAGGAACACGTCTTAGAGAGCTCACTCAGTTGATAATGTTAGTTCACACGCCCATGTGAAAGGCTTCATTAGGCCGCCACGCTGCTTATTGCTTACGTCTCTGTTGTCAGGCTCTGTTTGACTCAAGACGGCTCATAAACACACACAAACAGACACACACACACACACACACACACACACACACACACACACACACAAACACACTTTCTAACTAGCAGATGGAGTGTCATGTGCAGAAGCTGCTGGAATCCACAGATAGCACGGAGAGAGTGAAAAACGAGGCAGGAGGAGGGAGAGAAAACAGAAGGGGAAGAAAGAAGCTGAAGGGAGGGGTCAAGGGGGAGAAAGAAAGAGAAGGGAGGTGTAAAACAGAGCAGAGGGAGGAGGAGGAGGAGGAGGAGGAGGAGGAGGAGGAAGCTATGGATGAGTCATCGGCTGATCTATCACCGGGAGAAATAATTCTGTGGTGGCTGTCACAGCTCTGCAGAGAGAGAGAGGCAGGGATTTAAGGAAGAGGGAAAGAAAATGCCGAAGCCCTGAGGTCTCAGAGTGCAGCATGGATTGATTTATGTTGTATGTTTTCCATCTGCTCGCTCTCATGGTGAGTGACACATCAGGGCCTAAAGCCGTGATGTCTAAATGACAAGTACAAGAGTGGATATTCACAGGACAGCAGAGGGATTGGTGCCAAAATGATTTCTTGATCTATCAATCATTTAATCCACGTAAGATTAATTCATAAAATTGTTATAGTTGATCAATTGATTCAGTGATTAATTAAGCAGCCAAACATTAACTTTGAGACGTGCGAATGGGAGTATTGGATGCTCTCCGTAGGAGCTGCAAATGAATTGCTAACAGTTTTAATAATTGATTAATCGTTTAATTTTTCAAACAAAAGTGTCAAACATTTGCTGGTTCCATCTTAAACAGAGAAGGATTTGCTGATTGTTCTTTATGATAGCAAATGAAGAGTCTTTATGGTTCTGACCCAAAAGCTTTGAAGATTCAACCGTTGCCATGGTAATAGACGCCCAAATCAGTATGCCATGCCCTCTGTGGTTTTTGTTTGTTTGGTTGTTTGTTTTAATGCATTGCATCAAAAATCCCAAGTAACCCAGTAATAGCAGTGCAACATTATTCATTATGCAGCAATGCTAGCAAGACGTTGAAAAAGTCAAGCGTCTGGAATAACTCTAAAAGTTGCAGAGATGACCACAAATACTGTAAGTCCAGGAAACATGGGGCATATCACAAGTCTACAGTGAGTTTGTCTTATCACACGACAACCGTAAATGACAGCTTAGCCATCTTGACATTACTTTGAATAGTCACGGGTTATTCTCTTTGAAGCTTTGAAGCCCCAGAAATGGTTGTTATTGTCATTGCTAATACTGTATGTAGATTAATTGGTAATGAAAATAATCACACGTTGCAGCCCTACATTTCTCTGATGTAGATTAACTGTAATATAATATATTTGTTTTCAGACAAGATAAGACAATTTAAAGACTTCTTGGCAACTGTTTAACTGGGATTTAATTGTTTTGTGATGAGCAGATTTAATGGATTAGATTAGATTAGCCCTTTCCGTCTGAGGTCAAAAACAGCAATTTAGCTGTACTTGTGTTCACCTGCCTCACAGAGTCTCCGATCAGTTTGTCTATTAGCTTCAAATAGAAAGAAGTTACATAGAAAACCTAACTGCACTTTGGATTTATGATAAATTACACACGTGTAGAATTTTGTTTCACTCTGGGGCAAAAAATCTGTTACAAAATGCATTTCCTGATGTGTCACATACGCTCGCCCATTAAAGAATGGACACCAGTTGATGAATTAAATCATATTATTTGTTACAGCATCCTCAACTGCACACAAGTACCACAGGTGAAAACTGAAAAAGCCTCTTTTCCCATTAAGGAGAATGCAACACAACCAAACTCTGATGTGCACGTGCTGCTCGGATCATCATAACAACAGCAACACGGAGCCATGGATTCATGTGAAAAGCTTGGAATGACACGTTTGACCGATAAACAGACACTGTGATATTTTTGAAATGTTATTTTTTCATCTGTGTCATATATAATTAAGGTAATATTTAGGTCTAAAAAAAAAAATCTCTGTGTTTTTGGCCGCTGAAAGAATTTTTTTCACGTCATCAAAACACAACATTGGTGCCTGACAGCTCGATTTTAGTTCATTTCTTTCACTGTTTCACTATTCAATATAACTTTGCCTAACGTCGTTTCAAGTGGAAGTGGATGCAGCTAATCATATCTGCTGTTCTTTAATCTGATGGAAGCCAGCGATTTACTGTTTGCCTTCTCGTGTTTTTCTAGGATGGATGACATTCAGCTCTGCAAAGACATCATGAGTTTAAAGCAGGAGCTGAGACAGATTGTCACCATACCAGGTACAGCTTAAACACGCACACACACACACACACACACACACACACACACACACACACACACACACACACACACACACACAAATATACGTTCTGTCTTCTGTCAACTTCAAGAAAATCAGCTGTAAGCATATCAGGAAATAAACCACCCAGAATTATCCCGCTGGGTGCAAAACTGCCCGCGCTCCCTGTTCAGACTCCTGGCGGAAAGTGCTTCTGTTTGCAGCTCGCCAGAGTCCCATAACCTGAGCAGGCATCACAGTGATTTATAGGAAGTGTCGTTGCGCTAAACTACGCAGGATTGATCGTAAGTCTCTCAGACGTGGTGGGGTTGCGAGGGAGAGATAATCAAACACACACATACGCGCATGCATCATCACTGTGTGGGCAATATGAGCTGAGGGGAGGCTTTCCAGGCAAGGGGTCCAAAATGAATTTCAGTAAACACTCATTTTTCTTTACTCGAGGGATGTTTTTGTGGTCCGTTTGACGGGCAGGGCGCAGAATCAAACTTTAGTTTAACTCCACGGTCCAGTGTCTGTATCTGAACTACAGTGAGAACGCGCTGAAATGATTCACTGACGTCAGCTGTGTCACACGTAGCGAGGCATACGTGGAGCTGTGCATACAGCGGACCTGGCAACAGCACTCAGTGAGTATTTACATCGGGTGTAAGTGTGTGTGAGCGGGAGAGGCTGGTGTCGTGTTCAAACCAAGGACACACATAGCAACAAGACACACGGATGTCAGTCAGCTGTTAACCGGGGAACCAGCCAGTGATCTGTCAATCACAGGTTTCTACACCACTCTCCAACCCTACGGTGTGCAGAATGAGGGTGAAATAACAGGACACCACAGCAGTCCTGGGGTAAAAACAACTGTTGTGAGTCTTTCTGTATGAATGCTCTCAGGAAGGCACTGATTAACCTCTGTGGTCATTCTTGATCCCCTCAACTGTGGTGTAGTGGATTTGATTCAGCACTGTAGCTAGGATTTTAAAAATACTGAGGCCATGACCCCCCAATCCAACCCCACAGCCCTCCTGCCTAGGTACCCAAAAAGAAAAAAACGCTGACAAGACAATCCCAAATTAAAGCGATCCTACGCAACTTTTCCTGAACAGCAGGAAATGTGTCAACACGCGGCAATTGATATTAAATGTAAACATGTAGTTGAGTCGCATAAGTAGAAAAGTGTCAGAGAAGTGACTCAGTATAATCAGATGCAAAACAAAATCTATTTTAAAGCCATTGTGTGGAGCCGTAGTAGTGCTACAGAACAGTGGGTCCCTGTTCTGTTTGGCTTGAACATGAGTGTTCACGCAAGTCATGCCTAGCCAATGGCTTACATTATTCTGCTTATGACATCTGTGCCATGTTTCATAGCAGCGCACCCAACAAAGGCAGTGAAGAAGATCGCAAGCAAGTCAACAAGGATGTTAACAATTCAGGATTTAAGGGAGCAATGTGAAAGATCGGGCCAGAATTTTAGTTTGAAATGTAAAAAAAAAAAAGCACTAACGTTATCAACAGACTGTGCAGAGATATCTACTCAAGTTAGCATGCTAGCCATTAGTTTGACAGCCCCTATTAGTTTAAACTGGGGGATCTATGCCAGCTTTTAGTGTAATAACTGAACTACATGAACAAGTCAAAAAAATTAAAATTCTCTTTTCTTCTACCTTGCTGACTAAACAGCAAAATACCACCATACACCTTCTGAATTCAAGTTTCTCTCTATACCGAACTAAAACGAGCTTAACAGCCTCGTGTGTTTCATTTGTTATATATCTGTTCGGTTCCATTTATAGTTCAGTATAGTCAAATTTGAATATATACTGAGTTTAAAGTGACTGGAACCTGCCCATGAGATATCCACCACAATGCCCAGGAAGAAAATCCTCATTGTCCTCAATGATTCAGCTTTGGTGGCATTCCAGTAAATCTTATAGCCTCCCTATATGTCGCCCGCTCCTATGCATGTGGGATTACTGGTCACACAAACGACAGCGTCACACAAAAACTGCCCCTCATTGACATTCCCATGAGCCACTGGGGCCTCATGTGTGCAGTTGTTGGGGGCTCGTTACTTAACTCCAGCACAATGAGTCACGTGACAAACGGATCCTGCTGCCTGTCCTCCTCCTTTGACATTGGGTTTGTAGCCGTGCGGGCCTCAGATTGTTCAGCCCTCGGGGGGGATCCACACTGTAGCTGCAGCGCTCCGCTTTATTTCCGGATGAGGAGAAAGAGCTGATGTTTGCAGCCGTTTTTTCAAACCCCCTCTTCCCACCTAGCCTAGATACCAGCAGTTGCAGCTACACACATATTGCAGTCACATGTGTGTGTGTGTGTACTTTGTTTGTTTATGTGTGTCTCTCTTTCTGTGCTCCGGGGTGTGAAGGTTAGGAACGTGAGGCAAAGCAGAGAGGATGTTGCGTTCGTGGCTGTCTGACCGCGTGGATGCAAATTCCTCCGTCAAATGAAACATGAAACAGAGCTCTGTAGCATTTACATAATTAAGTCAGCGCCTTATTTGTCATAAATTATACATGAGGGGGGGAGTTAAGGCTCTGTTTGGGATGTGACTCAAGTGTTCAAGAGCCAGCTGACTTTGCTGTAAGGTCAGTTTGCTCGGGTCAGTTGCAGGTGAACAAACGTATGTAGCTCTCGAGTAATACATGAGGGTTTCAGATCAGAATGCCCCAACCATCCAGTTATATACGTGTTTATCACTTTGTCTGTTTTTTTTTTAATTTTCCTGCTTCCCTTCCCCCCAGAGAAAGAAAAAACCAAGAAGCACAAGCAGCGGGAAGAGGAGCTGATCCTGAAGATCCATAAGCTGGTGCAGAAGAGGGATTTCCTGGTCGATGATGCTGAGGTGGAGAGATTAAGGTAGAGCGCTCCCGCATACAGTCACAGTTCATATCCGGGAGGACGTCTGCGGGAGCTGACAGTCTGTTTGTTTATCCAGACAGTGTTGGGTGGGACAGTTCATTTCTTCATTTGACAGAGATAAGAAACAGTAGGAGGGGGACTCATTAGAGTAAACATGTGGAGTGAATGTGAGCATGACTGAGAGCGTGAACAGGGTCACCTCATCATCGCAGCGCTGGCTGCTCGGTGTGTGTGCCTGTGGGAGGCTTGACTGATGACCGCGGCTCGGCATTGTCATTTTCTTCTTCCTCCCGCTCTGTGCCCACAGATAACCCACACAATGTGACAGAGATAACTCTGTGATATTAAATCGTGTGAAACCACCAGCATGGTTTTAGATCAATGAGAGTCACAAAGAAATCCACGGTGCAGCTTCAACAAACCGTCTAAGCGGCATTTTGATGCGCACAACTACTATGCATCATGTGCTATTTCACACACTGACATAGAGTGAACTGCGAGCAAATCGTGAGGTCTTTCTGAGCAGCTCCAAATGTCAAATTTGGAAGTGGATACAGCTCAGCTCGAAAAACAGCTGTTGCTCAAAAATAATAGCATCACCAATGTCAGTGAGATTTTATGGGAACATTGGCAACCCATCAATAGATATATAATAGTCTATATAATAGTTCAGTCTCGGCCAAAGTGCTAGACACACAGACTGACATGTCCATCTCTTAAGCTATGCAGTGGCTATTATGGATACACATTATTGTTTGCTGCATGATAAAAACGTCTGTTTTTAACAAAAGAGACAAAAAGGTCAGGAATGACATGAATCTTCACCCAATCTGTACAATGTGGGCTAGATATAATATAATGCATTTACACATTTTTTCATCTTGTCTTGTAAAAATACATCTAGGAGATATCTTACAGCTGGCTACCGTCATTTTCTGGATTACAAACACAACTTGGCAAATGGGTTACAATCATTTTTTATTGTGCAAGAGAAAGATCCAGATAACCATTGTAGTCTTATCTTAAAAAGCAACAGATGCGTATGCATGATCCAAATGTAACAGGCTGTTTATTCATGGCAGACATTTTGACGTGTCATAGGAGGAAAATGTGTAGCTAATGACATTTGACAGTGGCTCCGTAAGTCAGTAAGTCATGAAGGTGAGCCAGCCAGCACAGCACCAGGACCAGGAGAATTCAGCCCATGACTGATTTTATCATTTACACATGTGCTTTTCTGACTGCGACATGTCACAATGTCTTCTTTGATAAAGGCCCATTCAGAGACACAAACTGTGGTTAAACTAGCACGCTAAATCTATAAATCATGTGTGTTCAAGTGGCTGACTGTGTGACTGTATCCCAAACTCAGGGAGCGAGAGGAGGACAAGGAGATGGCGGAGTTCCTCAGACTGAAGCTGATCCCTCTGGAGAAGAAGCTCAAAGTCACACAAAGTGAGCGACCATGTTTGGAAACACACACACACACACAAAGTCAGAGAAGCGCAGGAGTGTTGCCCACTTTCCAGTTCCACGTTGTGATCATCTCTTCCCCCCCTCTCTCTCTTTCTTCATAACAAGGTCCTCCAAAGCCCAAAAGACAAATCCCGGAGCCGCCGCCCAACAAACCATCCATCACCAAGTCAGGAGTGGCCATCATTAAGGATTGCTGCGGAGCCACCCAGTGTGCCGTCATGTAACTGACACAGACCTCTTTATGACCCCGCCCCCGTGCCAGAAACAACACACTCACGTCACATGACATGTCAGTCATCCCCTCCTGTGATTCAGAACCTCAGTTAGCTGCGGATTCCCCCTCGAAACTGTTCAGAGATCAGGTTTGTACTCGAGTTTGAGCTCACAAGCTTTCAGCCCAGAGTTTGGGAACTGATCCCTGATCAGTACACGACGGGGGAACCTCACAGTAAGAAGCTTCTTTGAGTGAAGACACGTGTCCGCAGTGTATATGAAGGAAAGGGAAATGTAAATAAAAAAAAAAAGTCCTAAATGAGAATCAGATGGGGTCATTCTATCATGTAACAGTCCTTGAAGATGATAATATGGTCTGTGATCATGGGGTTGATAAAAAGTGAGAGCATTCACAGAACTACAAGCACAATGTCTATAAAGTGAGGTATACATGCTGGGGTTCTCTGTCCGACAGGAAAAAACATCAGTTGCATCCCGCCATGTTCGACAACGGGTACTTATCGTTCCATTTCAGCCCTTTAACACCAACCAGTGAACCTCTTTCACTTTCAGGAGACCCACAACTCAGAACAAAAGATACGGCTGCCTATTAACTGTTGGAGACGGCTGGCAGCTACCGAAGCTGAACAGTATTTTTGACTCCGTCCTTTGGCCAGTGTAGCCATTAAATTCTCCATCGGTGTCATTCAAGGCTTACACAGAAATACTTAGAGAGATCGGACATCAGTGCACACCTGACAAAAACGTACCTGCAATGCTGCTACAAAGCTGGGTCATATGACAATAAATGCCAGGAACACACCGTTTGTAATTTCTGTCACTAAGGGGTCTCTCAATCGGAACAAAATATTGGAGTAGTGTGGGATCATGGGAGTTGCTGCCTTTACTGACAAGCAACCACCACCGCTGATTAAAATCTATGTATGCGACTCGGACAGAAATCTTAACGGAAGACGTAATGTATTAAAGTTTGATCATGCCATGTTTAGTCTCGCCTGCCAGGTTACATGAAACGGACTGTTACCTTGAGTAAATATGCGGTTTCTGGAGTTTGAACTTTGCTGGAAACATTAAGGACAACTTGAGCACCTAACTCAACAAAATACTGAACGAAGGTCGAGTTGTATTTAGACATTTTAATACAGATGTGTTACGTATTAGATATTTTAAATCAATGTGTCCAAACTGCAGGTGAGCGAGATAAATAGATGATCATGTCCAAGGTGACATTCTTCAGGTGAGTCGTCATAAGATGCAACTGAACGGAATATGATGGACCTATACAATTTAGACTCCAGACTCCAGGAAGACAAGTAAAGCAGGACCATTTAAGATTTGATTTGATATGAGGATTTTGAGTTTATGATCCATTTTTGCTAAATAAAATCAAACACTTCCAAACACACCCTGTATGATAATGTGCATCATATAGAGTACTCAGTAAATGTACTGATTTTACATTAATATCTGCAATACGTTTTGAGGGCGAAACATGCAGAGTCGTCTTTATTTAGGGTTATAGAAAGTTAATGGGAATATACTCCGATACAATTATATCTTAAAGATCATTTAACACTGAAACGTGTCAAAACATTTGCGTTTCACTTTTGAGAGGTTGATGCCAACTGGCATACAACCCCATGACCCATCTTTGTAGCAGCCTCTTCACTTGTGATTCGCTGACCTTTCATTATCGTGGTCCACGCCTGTATATGCCAACACTTACACATCATTTCATTCAACATAGTGGCTGGTTTTTCCCTTCTCTCTTTCTTTTTAAATGGTCTGCCGTGTCACATCACTGACATCATCTCAGCCAACAGCTACTGGAAATTACTGACTGTGGTAGTGTGTCATCATTCATAGATATAATGGATATTGCTGACAAACAACTTGCATCCTCTGAATTAAGTCTTGCGTTTTTATGATAAAACACCAGGAAAATGAATGCAACTCTCTTGTAAATGCCTACAATAGACGGTGTATGTTTGAGTGTATTTAGGACATTAGTGACTCATGTCAAGCAAAGTGTTGCCCCCCCGTCACTTAACCTTCCCTCTGATAACTTAGCATTCTGTAGTAGTAGTAGTGAACTTATGAAGGTCCTGATGTTGAATATTGAACAAATATGCAGAAAAATACGCTGAAACTACCTGTACATACATGTTTAAATAAAGAGCATCTTTCAGGATTCTACGAGTACCTTGACTTTTTCATCAACGACCACAAAAACTGAGACGAGGCAGGAGTGATGCTTGTGAAATTTATTTACGGAAATCCTTTTGGTCCCTTCACCACATTAGACTGTTACAGCGACTTCTGGTGCAGTGAGACAGTAAAGCAGGGTGACAGAGGAGGGAGGGGGTGGGGGGCGTCAGTGAGACAATTGTTGATCAGGTAAACACAAATATAGTCACAAGGCAGGGGTTTTAAAGGACACTGCTGAATAAAGGAAACCCGTCATGCAATGTGAAAGCTGACCGAGGTCAGATAAACACAAACAGGTCAATACAAAAATGTGTTTCAATGCCTCTTTTTCTGGCCACTAATTTCAAACATGTATTTCATGAACCAAAACTATGCAAAAGTGCATATTTTGACAGGTACAGTAACTTCTCACTGATGTAACCATATAGAGGAAGCTAGACAGGGAAGTTAAATGTATTCACCTGAGTTAGTTGTCACTGCAGGGAGAGCTAGGGTTTGTTCAAATACACAAAACATAATACATTCTCACTGCCAAAGTTAAATCTACATGTCTTGAGAGCATTTTAATCCCCTTTTTTTTTTTTACCAATTCTAAATCAATAACCTTTCCAAGATGCTCATTCCTTCATCCAAGAGGTTTCCAGACAGTTAGTAAAACAATGCAGGAGGGACCTGAACCCTTTTTAAAAACATTTTCATTGACTTTCTGTTGGCAGGTGGAATGCCAGCTTTTTAAAAGGCCTTTCACACCAAGTCAGAATCAAGTCTTACAAAGAAAACTGCCTAATAACAACACTGCCTAAAGAGGTAAACACTGAAACTGGACAGAAACTGATAAAATGGGCTCTTACCCATTCGTCTAACCTTTTTTCTTAATGCAAACAACAACAACCATCCTTTGACATCAGCGGCGCCTGGATTGTGCCAAACTTCATTTGGTGGCAGTTCGGCAGCCAGCAGTCTTCTAAACACTTGAGACAGAGGAAAACGGAGAAACCAATACACACCAGTAAGTAAAAACTCCTCTACATTGAAATGTGAGGGATGGGGAGGTGCGATGGCAATTCCTTTGGCACCGTGGCAAATACAAGCCATTGTAAAAGCCCGGCAGATTCCAGAGAGCCGCACAGGGTCCTCTGTGTGTACGTCACAGTCTGATCGAGAGGCTTCCCGGAGCCCCCCGTGGTGCTCCACAAACAGCCGACCACCTCCCGTCCCCCTCTCTTATCCCTAAAAACCATTCACCTTGTAGTTAAAATCAAAAACTCAGGAGTGCTCACTGCTCCCCTCCAACTCTTCATCTCAGGCAGCGTGGACGACACCACTGACGCAGCAGCTACCAGCGACAAGGTTAACTTCAAAAACCTTGAGCGTGTAAAAGCCAACTGTGAAGGTGACGGCCAACTCTTAAGATCCTTTAAACATGGTGGAAATAAAAAGCTGATCTTAAAGAACGTCTTCCCATCATCTGTTCCTGTCTGCTCCTCCTGGGCTTACACCATGCATAAACTCATTTATGCACACCATGCACATTTCACACCACCTACTCCAGTGTAAACCACACACACAGACAAAATACAGCTAAAAGAACACAAAACACACCGGCTGCTGGCTAAAGCCAAACAATCAAAGTTAACCTCCGGTCCTGCTGCCCGAGCACACACCTGGCCAGAGTATGAAAGCACCACCTTTCCTCTTTTAGATCTTCATTAGTGGCGCCTGGAGAGACGAGTCAAAGTCTTTGCTATAAATCAAGCCAGTGTGCTACAAGAATACAAATTCCTGAGAGCAGTGCTTGGCGCAATATTAATTAAAATGTTAGCATCCATGTGTGGACTGTTCAAAGACTGTCGGCTTCTTTTAACAAAAGCATCCGTCTGAACAGTTAACAAATGTTTATCGCTTCAGTCCTTCAACATTGAATTGCCAGAAAACACACCACACATTTAGGCTAAACTCCTCCACAGACTACCAAAATACTCTGCGTTATATAAAAAGCAACTGAAAATACTGTCCTTGGGATTCTTTACAATACAAAGTCGAGAATAGACCTCAAAAGAGAAGCTACCTCTTCAGAAAGAAGACTGAAAGAATTTAACAGGCATGCGCTTAGCAGCCAGTTTGGTTGTCATGTCCACAGTTGCCCACAAAGCAAGATCTTTCCAAATTTGAAATGAGTTCAAAATTAATGTCTTAAATTAGATGCTCTGTCTTTGGGGATACAGCAAGAATGTACACATGAAGGTTTATCTATATGGTACATGAACAAAACTTCTCTAAACCTTCTGTTATTTGCCAATCTTATAAACTGAGAATGGGGGTCACTTAAGTTACTGAAGTTTACATAGAATAAATGTACTCATGCCTAGCTTTTCTTCCATCATTACCAAATGCTCTGTATACAGTGACAACTAACTTTTTTTTTTACAATTAAGCAAGCAAGTGCTCTTTGACACTAAACTGAGGATGCTCATTTATGGAAACATCATTTAACTTCCCTCTGGATGAAATCAAACAAACACAGGTTACAGTAGATGAATTTGGCAAATTAAAGAATTGCAGTAAATATGCAAGAAGAAAAATCACAGCTTGGTGAATGTCACTGGAACAACACACTGATTGCAAAAAAAGCAAGCAAAGAGAACAAAGATGGCCGCTGAGCGATCAAGAAGAAAGCAGAAGAATGCACCAGTCTGCTTGAGGGGACAATACCAATGCTCTTCAGAGGTCTCGTCTGTGAAGTGTGTGTGTTCAGTGTAGCCGGTCAACTCTTGTATTTAGAGTTACACTATTTGTAAGCCAGTATTGCTTTGTGTGCATGTGTGAAAAGGATCAGAGGCCTGCTGTGAATGAGAAGTTGGCAGCTATCTTAAATTTACTGCGCGCGGCTCTTCTGCTGGGACTGTCCATGGACAAGGGGGTCTTCGTGTTAGGGGGCGGTGGAGGTTTGGTGACTGCTGAGTCTTCAGAGCTGCCAGGCTGCTCAGGTGGCTCAGATGTGGTGTCAGCAACGGCTGCAGCTGCCGCCTCAGGCTCATCACTCACTGAAATCGCACACAAGTGTCGACTGAGCTAAAACCTCATCAAAGACAGGAGAGGTGCAAACAAAGTGTGATGTACTCATTTAAATGTATTTCTGTTTCTCTGCTCTTCACCTGAGAGCTTTTTTTGAAAACTAGACAGTATTCAATATTAGGAGGCAAAACAATCCTCCATTTCGTTTTTATAGAATTAGGAAATCAAATTTAGCAGCCACTGTCTTTAATCAGTATTTTCCCTTCGTTTATGGACGTTCAAATACTTTATTTGTCAAAAACATTGGGGGTCCTTGCATACAAAAAAAATGTCATGTTAAAACGTGATAAAATTAAAACTGACCTGTTGGTGGAATTTTCTCCTCGAAGTGAATCAGGTCGGTCTCCTGGAGGAGGACAGGGTCAGGGTGTAGCTGAGGTGAGGGGAGGCAAGAAGGCACAGGACCACACAGCAGGTCTACTGGTGATGTCAAACACAGCAACTCTGACTCTGCTGCTGCATCGCCACCTGGCACGTAAAGAACACGATTTGGTTTCATCAGTATCTTACTCGAGAAAGACGGGATGACAGCAGAGGCCATCTTTAAAAACGTGCCTCAGTCGTGAACACAATTACGATTTTCATCCTGTTATTTAATTACGTGATTAACAGTTCTGAATGTTAACTTCACTATCATTTTTTCATCACTTGACCATCTATAGAAATACTGTGACCAGTGTTACCTGGACTCTGGGCTCCAGAGGTTGCGACGCTAATTGGGCTGTCTCTTGGGCTCTCTGTGTTTTCTCCTGGCAGGGGGCTGTTGGGGGCTGAAAAGCTTCCCTTTGCTGAACAAAAACACATTCACACAGACATCGATCCATGTTATGTACTGTAGCTTCCATTCACAGAGTAGACACCATCTAATGAAATCACTTCAAGTATTCTCAGGGAGCACCCACAGTTTAGACCTCTGGGTGAAGTGATCTGTGACAGTGTGTGTGCCAATGATTTCAAGTGATGATTAGCTCACCTTTACCTTTCATATCGTTCTTCAAAACGATAATCTTCTTGCGACCGTGCCCTTTGATCCAGACCACCTGATGATAACACATCCAAAAACAATGAAAATATGCAGAGACAAGATTACAAGATATATCGCCAGATCAATGACGAGCTCTGAAAGGAATCAGGTGTTCGATAAAAGCCCCAAGCACATCAAGATCTCAAGTTCTAGATGTACTGCAGCAAAAATCACATTAATTCCCACCTGTGGTATGGCGCTGAGCAGCTCGTCTGTGCTCACGTATCCGTAGCATCGTGGTTCAAGGCTGCAGCCTGTAAATTTGTTATAAGCCCCGTGGAAGTCAGTCAGGAAGATCTGGTTGTAATGGTAGGTGTGGAGGAGGCCGCGCACGTTACGAGCAAACTGGTAAAGCTTGGTCAGCCTCACCCACTCCTCACCACGACCGCTGGTGCTGCTGCCAGCTTTGTCGTCTTCACCTTCTTCATGGTACAACTGAGGAAGAAGGAAGATTAAACACAGTCAGCCAGTTTGCATCTGTGTGGGAGTAAAGCTACACCCGAGCATATGAAGTTTTTAAGAAAATAAAAACCAAACTCCAACTTCCACTCACCTCCACAAGGTAGGGCAGGCTCTTGAGCAACTCGCTGAGGGAGAGGAACCCATATTCACATGGGTTGAGCGGGGCTCCATAGACAGTCAGGTAATGCTCACTCAGTGCCTCCACTCTGAGACCGTTGGTGACTTGCTCCTCCACTTGGGACATTAGCAGGCTCAGTATTTGGGAGGTCAGCAGGCGCAAAGACTTCCTGTTGATCAGCTGCACTTCTCGACCCTCAGTGCCATCCACCACCTTAAAATGGAAAGAAAGTGGCAGCTTGTTTATCTGTGCTGTACTAGTGTTGTGAAAAACACTAGTGAGTTACTAAATGGTTATTGCGTTGGTTTGCTTTGCAATCACTTCATAGACAATGTAATTAACTTCCCAAGACTTTACTGAAGTTTTCTTCTACAAAATTCATCAAAGTATTTTAATTCAACATTTTGCAATATTTGTTAGGACAACATTTTTTTAGATTGACATTTCATGTCAAAATGCCTGAGATTCCCCTGAGTACCACAATAGGGGGCTCGCGTACCACTGTTTGAGAATAGTTGACTGTTTTTGTCTTTTATTCCTGTGAATTTCTCAATAATGTATGATGGACAGGTTCATTAATTAGTTAATTAGACTTGTGTGTTTAATGTGTAACATCAGGAATATATAGTCTTACTGGATTCCAGATTAGATGTACATTCGAAAGCAGAATATATAGTTAATAAAGAAACAAAGCATATCAACGCCACATGAAGCCTGCATGACCATGGTGCTGTATTAAGGGATGCAGATTAATTTTGGGCATTTTGCGAAATCTAATAAACAGACTTTTTCTCTAAATCAAATAATAGTTGTTTTAACAATTAACTAGACCAAATGTAGCATACGTATTTAATGTCACTCTTCATTAGACCTTGAAGTCTCTCTCTCCAGGATAGATCGTGATCCATTTGCAGTTATCTACTGTAGTTAAGATCTACAAATGCCATTTAGAATTAATGAACAGAAGAAGTGAACAATGCATCTTTGGAGGTGGAGGCTCTTTACCTTGACAACATGGCAGAGTTTGGCGAGCAGTGCTGGCAAGGAGCTGGCATCGTAGTCCTGCAGGCGCAGACCATAACCAAATGTCTTGCTGTACTCGGTGAGCAGCTGGCTAACAGGAATGCTGGAGTTTTTCTGAGCCCGAAGCAGCTTGACCAGCTGAGCCGCCAGAGCCTTGATACGCTCCACCTCCGTCAGAGTCAGCACTTTTTCCTCACCACATTCCAACACCTGACAAAAGGTTGGGCACAGATTTTAAATGAGTGCTCAGGCAGAGACAAGGGAAGAGACATTTATGCTTGTGGATAAAACAAAACAAACAAAATAGTTGCTTATTTTACACAGAAAGTCAGTAGGTCAGTTAATATTCTGTTTTGAACAGTGACTCCTCATGGTTAAATACTTTAAAGGAACCTAAACACCTAAAATGTAGATTTCCTTGATAACAAGAGCAATCACTGCGTATTGTCACTTTGTTTATTTTACCAGCTGTTCATATTAACTTTGTATGTTTTAATCATAATTTGTCACTGCTTGCCAATTTCAACACCAGGAAACAACAAATGTGTCAACTGAATTATTTCATTTCAAACATCGTTAGATTTTTAAGTCTACATGAGTGACTGTGTAGATGAAACAATTAATTTCAAATGAAATGATTCTTACCTTGAAAACATCACCATTTTCCAAACTTACAAGACCTTGCATGGCTAAGGACCATAATAAATCCTGTACAAAAACTCACCATCAGGATGTCGGGGATCGCCTCAAAGAGCTCCATGAGCTTGGTGAAGCCATAGTAGCTGAGCTTGCACTGACGACCGAAGTGATGGTGGTAGGTGGGGATGAATTTGCTGAAGGGCATTCGGCAGTGAGGCTGGTGACGGAGAAGGTCCACCACCTCCTTTCCAAACTGCTTAGTGCGCTCCATTTCCTCCATTGTACGGTCTGTAGGTGAATAAGAAGCAGTTAAATGAAATCTGACCAAGTTTTTCTTTTAGTCCATTCTGAATTATTGCTTTAATGGACCTCTCTTTGGAACAGAGATGACTGTGTCTGTGTCTTGATGTGTAATGGTGATGGTGGTGTCTGGGATTTCCATCAGCAGGTCCATCAGGTCACATATGCCGTAGTCTATTACCCTCCAGTCTCTGGAGAAGCACCTGATATGCAAAGTATAAGAATACATCACAGACACTGACAACACTGATGATCTGCTTTTATATTTAACGCCCAGTTTTATCAGACTATGAGGGGGAAATTAGGAAAACATAAAGGCAATAGGCTGACATTATCTACAGCTCCAAGCAATGTTGACTGACCAGTGGTATGCCTGCATGAAGTCCTTGATTGACACTTGTTTGCTGGCTTGAAATTTAAGCAGTTTGAGCAGGTCTTGGGTGAAGCGTTTCACTTGAGCACGATGGGTTAGTGTTAGTAAACGCTTGGTACCCATACCCAAGATCTGGAGGAGAAGAAAATTAAAACTTAAAAAAAAAAAACACAATATGTAAAATACAAACAAACAGAACAATACGTTTTTTTTTAAATATGTACTATTTATCATCCTCAATACCTGCAGGACATGTGGCACAGCCTCCAGAAGCTCCAGCAGCTTGGAGTAGCCGTAGTCAGAGACACGGCACTGCTTGGCAAAGTGATGATGGTATGAAGGTATAAACTTGCTCATGGGCATGATGCAAGAAGGCTGACTCTTTAACAGGTCAATAATCTCTCGGCTGAACTGGATGAGCTGTGGGTTGCCAACCGGACTCTTACAGCGCTGAATCCAGGGCTCTGCATGAACAAAAGACAATTTTTTACTGTCTGAAATAGGTAAATCTGAAAGGTTGAGAAAGCACTAGGTACTATAGGAACAGGATAAAAGTAAAACAAACATTTTGATTTTGAATGCTGTTACCAGAGTTTGGTGCTGGTGGTTTGTTGTGGATCCACTTGATGACTTTGAAGCCGTTCTGAGCTGTGACTATTGTGATACTGGGAACACAGGTAATGAGGTGCTCCAGAGGAACACCGCCCTCTAGTGTCTCATTGCCCAGCTGCAGAGGGCTGAATTTTGCTGCATAGCAGTCTGGAAAACTAGAAGAAAACAGACTACATTGTAGACTTTATAGCGTGTGAAAACCTGCTCTGTTAAAATTTTAAAAAAGATTAAAAATGAAAATAAAGAGCTGGTCACCTGAGTAATGGAAGAGTTCCCTCATGTGACTGCAGCAGACTGTGCACCTCAGAGGCTAAGGTGCTCAGAGACATCGCAACAAAAGGTATTTTATAGGAGTCAGGGTCAAAGTCAGCCTCACTGGAGAAAAATAAAATAAAGGAGACACAATCAGAGATGAATAAGGGGCGACAGTCGGCTGGAACTGTTCAGTTCAGAGAACAGTGTTTATAAGAATTATAGCTGATGAATCAAAACAGTATATTCATGAAATAAGCATTTCATTAGAAATATAATCTATAAATCAAACAAATTATACTAACCTGAAGTCCTGCTGTGCATAGTGTTGTCTGCAGACAGGTTCATGGTACTCCAGCTCCTCAAACACCACAGGGCTGCCACTGGCAGAGGAGGAGCCCTCCTGGGATTGGGAAGATCCCAGAGGGCTCTGACGGCTACTTGGCAGAAGACACACCAGCCTTGAGCCTCCCTGCTCACGCACTGACACCACCTCTGGTAGCTTGTACAAATCCCCCACCACAAGCTTACGAGAATATCTAGAAAGGGGTTAAAGAAATTCAGACAGTTTGACAGCACAAAACACTTTGAAAAGCATTCTTATACTCAAAGTAGAGAGTAAATATGAATAAAGTTGCTCATATTTGAAATCCATGACCTGAGAAACACACTTACTTTTTCTCATAGATCTCAGTGAACTTGAAGAGGGGAAGGCAATTGGCAGGTGAATCCTGAAGAATGCTGATGATCTCAGTGCTGTACAATGAAAGAATATAGAAATTTACCACCACAATCCAAATCAGAGCAGTTGAATAAATAAATGTAGTTGTACCTTTAATCTGAGAATTCCATTAATTCCTGACTGAAACATGCTTGACTGTACCTGAGCATGGCAAGGGATTTGTTGTTGCCACCGGTGATTAGAGAGACCTGAATGCGCTTGCCTCCGATCTTATAACGGTGCAGGCCACTGACAGCACTTATGGCTTGTCGCAGGTATAACATCTGGATTGTGGCTTTCAGCTGATAGTCAGTGTGGGGGCTAAGCTCCACAGCTTTCACCTACACAAAACAAGCCACACAAACAAGGAGACGTTTTCAGCTGCAAAAAAAATAAAATCTTACTGAAAGTGATCACACAGGCATATTTCATTTAATCAGTGCAGTGACATCAGTGGAGTATGTCTTACCCGACCGTATCGGGAGAAGGTGTCATGCAGTGTCTGCTGCAGATCCTTGCGTGACATTCTGTAGTCCAGGTTGGCCACCTGGACCTCTGCCCCATCTGAGAAAGGCTCAGGAGGACCTTCTGGTAACGGACTACGAGGGGCAGCAAGGAGGGGCGAGGACCGGCTTGACAGGCAGGGGGACACACTCCTTTTGTTGGACATGGGAAGACATAACAACTAACATTACATTTTATTTTATGAGGGTATGAAGAATTGATATGTAGAATCAGCAGCATGTCACATCTAGAACAACTAATGCTCTAGGCCAATGGCTGATTGGGACACAAGATGTTACCTGGATGACCACGAGCCCTGGGACAGGACGAGAGGACTGAAGCTCCTGTGCAGGTTCAACTTGCTGAAGGCAGAGGGTGTGCTAATCTGGAACTCCCCTGAGCTCCTGTCCCTTTGTTCTACAGGGGACTCAGTCACACTGCGAGGACTGGAGTCATCTCGTCTATAGGACAACATGAGAATAAATAAATAGACAAATTATAAAGAGGGACACATGTAACAGCAACATACATCAATCTATTTCATCATTATTTGCTGCAGTTTCTGCAATGCTGACCAGTATGGTCATTCTTCTTGATTATTCTTTCTGTGAGAAATATTTATATTGGAAAAGTACAAATTCTATTCAACTAAAATTAGCTGGTGCAAGATTGGCTGGAAATAAACAACACCAGATATACATTCCCACTAGCAGATATTTTAGGTTACAACTAATAAGAAAAAAAGAAAGTATAGAGAATCAATCAGGCCTTTTAATCAAATGACATTCTTAGTCTAATGTCCCCTTTCTGTTTTTACCTCCTCCTGTACATGGATTCTCCGGTGAGGCCAGGCTTGGTCAACTGCTCGAGGACTCCTGTCTCACCATTACTGTGGGGGGAAGACGAAGCAGCACGTCCTTTCTCTAGGTGTTGGAGGCCCATTCTGAGCTTGCCCTCCAAACCACCCAGCTCCTGGATCACAAACACAAGCAGCAGATGTTGAATGGATGGATACCGTTGATGTGTTTGTGTACAAGCCTTAGTATATGTCGAGTTCAACTAACAAATCATGCAATGGCATAAAATTATGATCTTATGTTTAAACTTGGGATGTGCATGCCAAATAAATAAACTGACTGCAAAGCAGCACGTAATAGTTAACAACAGCTGAATACTAAAATGTATTGTGTGCATCATTGTTCTGTAGAAGGCAGTAAACTGATTTATAGAATTTGTTGAACTTGAGCAGAAATGGCAAACCGGACTGCCAATATCACAGCTGAAGAGAGTGTGACAAAAGAGAATTGTGATTGTTACTTGCCATCATGTGTTAATTTACAAGTGATGTATTTGAGAGTGCTGTACTGAAGCTCTAACTTCTCTTTACTGCCCAACCACAGAGAAAGGTTAAAATGCATATCCCTCGCTTAAGTCCACAATAACATAAATGTATTCATGGGTAATTTCTCCCAAGTCCTCACACTGGTCTTTTTGGTTACAGTCAAGAAGCAAAAGAAGAGCAGAGTTGGTCATTCCAGCCACCATAGGTCAGTTTTATCACAATGAAAAACTGCATGGGCCAAATTCAGACACTAAATATTCAGAGGGATGGATCAGACTTTGGACAAAACACACAGGCAGTATATCAGCACAAATATACTGCACAAAAACAGCAAGAAATAAAGCACAAAAGCAAGGCGCTAATTCATGCACTAATATGATGAATGACCAAACATGCACGACAACAGGCCACACATAAACACACTTTACACATGCTACATGCCAGCACAAGCACATGAAGGTTAGAAAGCAGCCACAAAGCCATTAGTCAAAGCAGCAATTAGAAGGATATTGTGGGGAAAGAAGCTACTGATTTACAAAGCAGCCCACACAAGGATATAGGGCAATGGAGGTTAAGGGGAAGCAGGCACTGACGAGTCTGCTGACCTGATGGGGCTTGGCTGGAGCACCACCCGGAGGCCCACTGCACCCCCTCCTGGGGCTGTAGGGCCTTTCAGGCACTGGGCCTGTGGTGTGGCATGGGCGCGTTGCTCGCCGTGGCCTTCTGGGTGACCTTGGCTTCTCCAGTGGCAGAAAAGAGAAGGAGGATATGGCGGGAGGAGGGGCGAACATTGAATCCTGGTTTTGATACGTTTGGGGCAGAGTCTGAGACAAGTAATAAGGCCGAGACTGAAGCTCAGGCTCAGGACTTGCATCATCTCTGGGCCGTGGGGAGAAGGAGAGGCTGATTCGGCGACCGCACACATCCTCATTTTCCATTCGCTTGCGGGCCCGTGAAGCTGCCTCAGCACTGCCAAAACGGAGGACTGCTGTGCCCTGGGACATGCCCAGCACCTTGCCCCCGCAGTTGTCTGACAGGCGGCGGAGCCTGAGCTTCACAGTGTTCCGCAGGTTCTTGTCACAGTTGACAGGGAGGTTGTGCACATAGAGGAGGTTGAAACTGGGCTGAGGGAGGGGAGGAAGAGACAGCGTGCCTGTCTGGTTTGTATGATTTACACTTATAAAATTTAAGCAGCAGTCTTCCTTGTAGTTGAAAAACTATTTGGAGAATGGCTAAGAGTGGTGAAGACTATGAAAGAAAATTCTAATATCCCCTAATATTCTCATAAGAAAAGTGCATAAATAAATAAGATGATAAAATTAAAACTCCAACGGCCTCACTCTCTGCCATCTCTTTAGTCCTAACTAAAATGAAATCTCCCTGGTTACTTTTGCCAGCACCTACTTACCTTATTTAATACAGATTAGAAAGTAATATTTAAATCCTAATGAAGCATTTTTGGGGCCTACCTGTGCTTTGACAAGCATGCGAGGTGGGAGATCAGCTGTGATCTCCTGAAAGGCCACATGGCAGTGGGCGTGCTGCAGCAGGGCTGAAGATGTATGGTTGCCGTGGACCAGGATTACCTGGAAACCGTGGCGATGACGCAGGTCACTCAGCTCACTTGCAAAGTTGACATCCGCTGTTAACATTAAAAGGATAACACCTGTTATCACAAAATCCTTTACGGTACAAAGGCTGTAACTGATCAAAGTGAATCTGAGCTGAACTCACAGGATACTAGTATGACAGTTGCAGGTGCAGTGTGGGTCTCAGCAAAGCGCCGTAGGCTCTGGCGAAGCTTGTCATCTGCAGCATTCTTGGCTGTGGCGTTGATGTGTGCAACAGTTACCTGAAAAAATATGTATACATAACTTAAGACTTGTTCCCATTTTGCTGACTTTTCTATTGCTGTCTTTTTCCTCAATCCACGCCCCTCAAGTGTTTTCAAGGACCCATATGAACCCTGTTGTTTTAGCTGGGAACTATGTGATTTAATGGACGATAATGTCTGATGTGGAAATCCCCTTGACAACATCAAAGTTGTAATATTATACACACACACACACACACACACACACTATATAATTTGTCATAAAATAAATGAAACAGCACAAAAACACATAATATTAAATTGTAATTTAATTAAAATGCACTTTTGATTTAGCTGCACATGACTGACTTCATAGAATTGAGGCTCAGTGATAGAAAACATTCATTCAGGGTTAGTTATTCAACAATAGCATAACAGTTAAAAAAAATAAACACTTTAATGTTGGTACCTGGCAGTTGTTGAGCTCTTGGATGACAGCTTTACTCTCCTTGCTGATATCACAGACGCAAATGAATTCTGCCTCTCGGTGGCCCTGAAAGAAGCGGCTACGAATACGCTGGACCACAGCTCCTGCTGAGCGTCCGCTGGGCACGCTACAGTTCTCAATGTCCCAGAAGACACCCACCGGAGGGATGTTCTCAGGACCACTATTCTCTGGAGAACCTAACAGAGAGTTGGCAAACCATCAAACACACTTAATGGTTGCAAAGCTTCTCAACAGCTTCAAATCGATAAAGTGACTCAATTGTTGTCAAAGTTAACTTGGATTAAGTAACATGTCATATCAAATTAATTTAAATCCAAAAGAGCTTGCTAATTCAAACAGTCCAAAAAAAGACAAATCCAACATAAAATTACAATACAAATTTTATAATGCCAATATCTAATATTAATATTCATGCAGAAATTCAAAATTATAGAGTCCACTAACCATACTTCTGGCCAGTCTTGCCAAGGCTTGTTGATGGCATGAGCATCATGCCATCAGAGGAAGTGCCACAGCCATTACAAATAGGGATAGGAGCAGTCTGTGGAACAGGAACATTCGGCCACACCTTGTCTGAATCTGATGGCAGACCATTCATGGGCTGCAGATCAAAAAATGTGTCAGGGAAACAAATTTAACAGCAGCAATACTACAAAATGCATTTCATAATAACAAATACATAAAAGGCAACACGTTTATGACTGATCACTGGTCACCCACACATACAGACTAAGTTATCCAGTGATCTTCATGGCACATAACTACAAATATAAGGCTCAACCAACCTTCAGCAAGCATTCCTGGCAGTAGTGCGCCCCCTTCACACACACCGTGCGTTCTACATTAAGGTGCATAGGGTTAGAGCAGAAGTGTGCTGAGGTGGTGGTAGTGGTGATGGTAGTGGTGGCTGGGTGTTCACCGAGTGTGCTTCTCTGGGATCTTCTGGCAGATGGGCAGCAGTCGACACCACAAGTGTAGAAGCCAGAAGAGGCCAGACAAGAGGTGTGCATTGGAGCGGATAGAGAGGAAACACAGGGGAGAGGGGAAGCCAGAGGGGCTGAGGAGGTACACAGGCTAGGTTGGCTGTATGGAAGAGGTACAGATGGGTAGGTGTGCAGAAGCCCTGAGCAGCAGGAGAGGTAGGGGTGTGATGAAATAGGCTGAGAGGTAGCGACTGAAGAGAGCAGCTGAGGTTTGTAAGCAAGACTGAGCAACGGATCAACAACTTCACCTCCTGTTCCACAGCTAAGGTTTTGTTTATACTGATGAACAGATGAAGCTGCAGCGCTAATACTACTGCTGCTGCTGATGATAGGGGTTCCAAGAGAGCTCGGGGCCATATAGAGTGAGACAACACCAGCAATACTGCTACTGCTACTGCTACTGCTACCAACAACGCCTCCGCCACCTAATAACCCATAACCATCTGTCCTGCAATATTCACACTGAGTGCAAATGCTTACATTGGGGCTACCCCCCTCTTGTTGTTGCTGTGGTGGTGGTTGCTGTTGTTGGGAGTCTTGTGTAAGCTGAGGAGGAGGCAAGCAGGGTGGGGGCAAAGGGACAGGGGCCAAAGAGAAGGGCTGGGATGATTGGGAAGAGGGCGTATGGTGCGGAGGTGGAGGGGGGACATCTTTCAATTCCAGCACAGCCTTTCTGTTGTCCATGTAAATGCTCTGAAATGTATTTAAACAAAAAACAAACAAAAAAAACAGCAGATTATTTTAGATCAAGTAACAATGTTCTGAGGTTTTAAGTTATGCATTATGGAAACTTGCTAAATCTTAATACAGACATGATAACATCTAAACCTGAATGGGGATGCGGTGATTTTAACAACATATTCAAAGCAGGAGATTACTGTACTGACAGTCGTCAATATTTTCATTCACATGGCTTGTTATTGCTTCAATTTAAATATAAAATAGAAATTCTGTCCCGTCTCTGCCAACACCTAAAAGCTGAATTTAAGTCTACCGCTGCATCGCCCAATCTGCTGCTGTTTGATTGATATCAGCTGTCATATCTCCAGCCTCAGTCCATTTAACTAATCCAGAGTTCACTATGAAAACTGATTCAGCTTCCTTAGCTATCCCCTAAATCTGTTTACTGCTAATGCAATATACCTACTTCTTTATCTGTGTGATGAAGGGGGGGCGTCTCATTGGTGGAGAAGCAGTCTTTGAGTTTCCATAGCAGGGTTGAGGCCTCTGTTTTGGGGTGACTGAGCCATGGATATGGTCTAGAGCTGCATATGGATCTCTCATTTCCCAGTCCTTCCATCATAAAACCCGGAGAGGTTTTTCACCATACTTTCATCTCTTTCCTCTCTCATGCTTTCCTATTCCAGAGAAACGAAAGATAACATTTTACACTAGTGAGCTCCGCTCTCAGCTCATTACAATGACCACCGTACTTAAGCATACGCCTTCGCATTATACATTTGTGTTAGTAACCTCTTCCTTACTTTCTAATCAGTGATCACGGGTCATTCGAGTGCGTCAGCATAGCTCCGGAGCGGAAGTTTAAACCAACAAAGAGGGCATGTTTGTGTACATCACGTCATTTACACGCTGGGTAAAAAGTTTGGGCTGCTTATCTGAAGCTAAATAACGTCCCCGTCAGGTTTTAACAAAGCGAAACGAGTAAAACTACCGACGTTAAGTTAGCTACAAGCTAGCTGACCTTAACACCGGTTCTCTGAGTGTATTCGTCGTTGTATATAGCGGCATTCGCTGGCTGACTAAAGTTAGCTAGACTGCTAACCCGAAATCAGCTAATTTAATGGTAGCTTTAGATTTAAGCTAACAACAGTCACCATTAGTTAGCTCGTTTTACTGACACAACGCTTGCACTGCTCCTTGTCATTATGGTACAATCAATATTTTTGGGTATTGGCGCAAATACTTGGTTATTTAGATACCTGAGAAGGTCTCGCCTATCACATCTTCCTCAAAGGACTGCTCCCCCCTATTAGTCTCCCTAGAAACCCGCACCTTTTTGTAACCTAGCTTTGCCAGAAAGCAGGCACAGCTGTCGCAAATGTTATTGTTGCGGGGTTTTTTTCTTCGTTTTTTTTTAAATCAACTTTATTTATAACCCACCACTTTCATACAATGTTTTTAAATCAACTGTGGGGTACAATTAACGTCTTCTACTTTTAAGAAATGATTAGATAATTTCTGCTGAAAAAAAAACCCCAGACATGACTAAAATGTTGAAATAGCAAATTCAAATATAAGGAATAGTTATAAAGTAAAGAAAGCAAAACCATTGAAGTCATAATTAGTAAAGATAAGAAATTGAGCACGGGGCTGGAGTTAATAAGTATATATTAAGACAAAAGAATATTGATATTTCCTCAGCCTGCTTCTCATTGTTTTGTTTTTGTTAAACAAAGGAAATTCCTTTTTTGCATTCGGTAATAAGGGGATTTGGCAAAGCAATATTTATTTTGTTATGATGACATTTAGAACGCTTGTTCTTGTAGATAACTCCTAATTTGATAGATTTGATAGAGGAGAAACATCTGTAATGTGGGAGAAATATATATTTATGGATAAGAAGTCAATCATGCAAGGATTTCCATAAGTTTTGCATGCTGTCACAAGCATACAACAGGTGCTCCATTGTTTCTACATTTGCGTTGCATAGGTGACAACTGTTTTCTACATCAGAATGTTATGTTTCATTGAGTGAAGAGCAAATGTAATTGTGTCATACTGGCTTATTGAATTGGCAGATATTCGCAATATATAATTTTAATACAGGTATCTAAATATAATATTTTCAATACACTGCTCAAATGTCAAATGTTTTTGTCAGCTTTAACAAAATTTAATGAATTTAAGTCTTGAAATAGTAATTATTGGTTACACTTACTTGATATTGGGTCACAAAATGTGAAAGTGCTAAAAGATCATGCATTTTATCAATAAACTAGCTATGATAATGTTTCTAAGCTACTGAAGTCTATTAGTACAAACTATTGTTGGACATTTCCCGTTATCCAATGTGGAGTGAAGTGGACACACTCGTATATCTTAAGATGAAAGATGCAGCATGCGCTTCTCTGTCATCTGATATGATTTCTTCTGTAGGGTTAGCTGTAGTAAAGTAGTAGTAGTACAAATAGTAGTAAAAATCCTTTCTCCTTTCACTCTCTTAAAAGAAGTCTTGGGATTGAGCAATTGGCCTCACAGGCACAGTGGCGCCCCCTGGCGGCGGGCGGGCTGGCAGGCAGCCGGTGCCCCCTTGTTGCCTCAGATGTCTGGTGTGCTCTAACGGGACAGCAGGTTCAGCCCTCAGTCCCGTGGTGAATGGAGATGGGTAAACAATAACGCCTCGCTGTGTTATACATTATTCAACGTTATTACACTGCGAGTTTAAAAAAAAAAATAATTTAAAACTCAGACGCAGTTCGCTTTCTACCAATTAAAACAAAAAAAAAAGAGAGAGAGACCGGCTCTTTCATCAATTTGACAACACCGGCTTATTGTTCCCGTCCGTCATGGCGATAGCCCACGTAGCCACCGAGTACGTTTTCTCCGACTTTCTGCTGAAGGACCCCACGGAGGCCAAGTACAGAGGGGTGCGTCTGGAGCTGGCGGTGGATAAGATAGTCACGTTACTGGCGGTGGGGCTGCCTTTGTTTCTCATCTCGCTCGCGTTTGCTCAAGAGGTGTCAGTGGGTGAGTTGTTGGATTTTGTCATCCTCTGGGGGTTATAATCCCTCCTCATGATGTGGAGTGTTAACTGAAGTGAGCTTCTTTGTCCCTGTCCCTTTCTACTATGAAGTACTGAGACACATTTGTTTCCATTAACCACAGTTATATGCAGAGTTATATGCAGTGGCGGGCGAAGTAATGTGATATGCATGCATACGTTCAGTGGTCAGAAATAGAGAGGTGTGAACTGTGCATATGGAGAAGGTGTGGCTTGTCTCCACCCTTCTGCTTCTCTTACGCCCGGACGATAAGGCAAGGCTATATTCCTGCTGCTGCTGATGGTGATGATGATGGTGATGATGATGATGATGATCGTGATGATGATGATGGTGGTGGTGATGATGGTGGTGGGAACTTTGGGCGCATGGGAATGTACAGCCTCACACATTGACAGACACTTCTAAATGTAGTGTAATGAAATAAAATAAAAAAACAACCAACATATCTAGAGCTCCACCAGCAGCCTAACGCATCTGTATACTCTTCTTAGGTGTGTTGTTATCGTGTGGACGCTGCCAGTCCTGCCACAGGCCCCTCGTACGCAAACAGGATGCTTCATTACACCGCAAGCCTGCAGAGAACTTCCATTACAACAGACAGCTTTTCTTATCATGTTACAATCACAAAGTGAATGCACATTTTGGCCCAAGTCCCACATTGATTTTCCTTATTAAATCCATAGCAGTCACAAAGGAGGAGTTGCTGTATGGACTTTACGAGGCAAATGTAGATAAGCCTTTTTCATAGCAGATATATTGACCTGTCAAGCCAGGAAAAACACAGGTGTTACTACTAACATCAAAGATGACCTAGTGATCACCAGTGTTTTTATTTGTGCTTCATGTACTCTGACATGCCAAAATGTCTTGTGGAAAGGCCTTTATGTACAAGGGGACGCTGCCTAGTTTCATACATAAGGCAATATGGAGTTAGAGTTGTGATTAAATAGTGACAAGTGAAATAAAATGATTCAACTAATCAAAATATAGTATTAGAAAATGTTTGAATAGAAACTAAATGGGTACATATCTCCGTGTCATGTAACACTTAGTAAGTCAAGCGAACTGGGGAGTGTTGAGTGGATGATGTTCTTTAAAATGGCAGTAATAAAATGACTCAATGCATAATGAACTGGCATGTCTGTAGATTATGCAGCTGGTTGTGTGGGTGGAAAAGCTACAGTCTTTAAATGATAGCTAGTTTTTAAATTTCATTTCCTGGAAATGAGTGAAATGGTATCTTACGCAGTAGAGGTACTAAAATCTCATACTTAAAATACCCAGTGTCAAAAAAGCTGCAAGTGAAGGTCTTGCACTCAAAGTTTGTAAGTAAAAGTACTTAAGTGTTAGCATCGAAATATACTTAAACTACAAAAAAAAAAAAGTTAAAGTTCTCAATGTGCAGAATGAATAATAATATTGTACACACTTCTGCGTGCAAAAAGATGAGTTGTCACACCATTATGTGGAAGCCCACTGCTTCACCAATGAGAAGTCTGTAGTGAGGATGTGCTCAGTTTGTTTAAAGGATTCGTCTGTAATATTAATTGGCTGTGCTTCCACTCTGTTGACCATGTGGGTCATTTGCAAATTGTACATGCCCGATTGAACTTCCCATTGTACATCCACCATAAAAGGAGACAGCATAATTATTGACACAAAGTATGCTGAAAACAGCCCGCAAACACATGAGGCCATACGTGCAGAGAATCGAAGACTGACACTTGTTGCGGTGTTTGTTTGTCTGTACTGAATCATCAAAGTTCCTGTCAACTCTGACAGTGTCTCCATTTTTGTCATCCAGGTACCCAGATCAGCTGTTTTGCTCCCACGAACTTCACCTTAAGACAGGCAGTATATATGGACTCATTTTGTTGGGCGACAGTACACCAACAATCTGACAGTTCACCACTGTGGCTGCACAAGGTACGGACGTCCCCCCAGCATGCATTATGTGTTGTTTTATCAAAGTTGGATTTTTGTCTTCTTTCTCTAAGTTAGCCTTCTCTCTTCTCTCTTTCTTCACTCAGTTCTTTCCATACATCCTGCTCTTGCTGGCCATCCTCTTGTATATCCCGGCCCTGTTCTGGCGTTTCACTGCAGCTCCTCACCTCTCCTCTGACCTCAACTTCATCATGGAGGAGCTGGACCGCTTTTATAATCGCTCCATCAAGCTGGCCAAGAATCTAGCATCCTTCGACAGCAAGGATGGCCCAGAGGAGTCCCAGAGGTAAACACCTTGTTATCAGCTGCTACTGGATCTACACTACTCGCTAATTTACTCTTATGTTGTTTTTAGCAGGAGTGACATACATTTGTTTTTAAAGCCTATTTCATGTTTCACGAGTGTGTTGTTGGTAGAGATAGGAGATAAAATAAGGCTGCACATGTTTTT
The DNA here is from genome assembly GCF_900880675.1 of Sparus aurata. Classification (NCBI taxonomy): domain Eukaryota; kingdom Metazoa; phylum Chordata; class Actinopteri; order Spariformes; family Sparidae; genus Sparus; species Sparus aurata. The sequence continues at coordinate 30,228,572 of NC_044187.1, read as the reverse complement.
ATAAAAAGTAGTATGGGCCATCATTTGACCATTAACGGTTGGAAAAAAATGGCAGTACATATAGGTAAAACTTGCATGAATTCATATTTTATCCACCTGGGGGCAGTACAAAAACATAGCATTTAAATATTATCACCCCATGAAGCTCTTACAGCTACTTGTTAGCAAACAGTTGCTAATTTACACGTCCAACAGATCTGACATTAGAATTTATTGTCAACTGTGTTTCTGGCCCTTCGACAAAAATGTCCGATATTTGCTCCGCGTCTAAAGAGAGACGGTTTTTATCTCAAAGAAGCTCCTTTAAAAAACTCTCAGGAGTTTTTGGTCTCCACCAACTCCTAAGAGAAATATTTTGCCCTTAGTTTACCCTCTAGTTGGGCCATGAAACCAAAACAATGAGCTAAAAAATACTAAAATGCTCCATAGAGCTGATTTCTATGGACGATATTCACACAGTGGCTGTTTTTCCTGGGACGTCACACACAGGTTAGGAAGCTCAAATGTTATGCTGTCGAGCTGTAGATTGTATGAACACTTGAGCTTCCCACCCTGAGCCTGATGTCAGAGGAGAATGGTCATTGTGTGAAGGTGAGTCAATGAGTGACATTTACACATAGTTTACCTTACACATAGTCATTTAATCTATTGTTCATATACAAAAAAATTATAAGTGCAACTTGAGGGTGCAGTAACTTTACATAAATTGGAAATGTTCTTTCTTTGGTGCCCCCAAAGTGGCTGTGTCACAGAGATATTATGGCAGGAACAAATGCATGCACCTGCGATCCTGATGAGTGGGCTTGAAACGCAGTTACTTATAAAGCACTTTATAACATTAAAAATCTACACAAACTGGCTTTAATTTGGATTATAAAACAGCAAAACCGCATTGATTAGGCTTAGGAGAATGTTTTTGTTTCATAGGCGAGTAAAAGAAAAAGAAAACTGCATGTTTCTTCATGTATTACCGTGGAAAACTGTATTTCTTGCTTATTTTCACATACATACTTTGGTCTTCTCACCTCTTTTTCTACAACAGTGCTTTGGACCTGACGGAGGGTTGCTTCAAATACCCTTTGGTGGAGCAGTACCTGAAGACCAAGCGCTTCTCCCGCAGCCTCGTGGTCAAGTATCTCACATGTCGGGTCCTGACTCTGCTGATCCTCCTGCTGGCCTGCCTCTACCTCGGCTACTACATCCAGCTGGCCTCTCTTACTGATGAGTTCCCCTGTGACCTGCGGACAGGCGTGCTGCAGAACGACACCCGGGTGCCGTCGGCGGTCCAGTGTAAGCTTGTGGCAGTGGGTGTCTTCAGGCTGCTCAGCTACATCAACTTGGCGGTGTATGTGCTTCTTGCTCCTCTTGTGGTGTACGCTGCTCTTGGACCAGCTCACCAGGGCTCCGGCTTCCTCCGGCCTTACGAGATGCTGCCAGGCTTCGGTGCTCTGGGTGTGGTCACACCCTTCTACAATGACCTCAGCATCTATCTGTTGTTCCTGCAGGAGAACCTGAGCGAGCTAAAATCTTTCAAGTGTCTGCAGGTGGGTCGCAGTACAAATACTAAATGTCCAGTATGGAAGTTAAGATTTGTCATTCGTGTTTGCTTTTGCTTTTTTACAGGTGCTTGAATTGTTGCAAGAGGCTGGTGAGGGGTTTGACACCATGTGCCTCCTGCGAACTCTGGGTCAGGTGAAGACTGATGTGTTAGACAGTAAGAAGACGTGCTCACGCAAGAACAGAGAAGTTAAAAAAGTTGAAGAATGATTCCCTAGGAGGTAAGGGAGAACCTTTAGTCTTCTGATGGAGGCTGTGTAACTTTAGTGGAACTAACCAATGGGTGGATTTAATCTTTAACTTGTTTTATTTTCCTTCAGGGCTGTCTGCCTTTTTACTGAATGATTGACCTGATGAGGGGAATCCAGGCTGTGTTGGAAAAAAAGAACTAGACTGGAAGAAAAACCTGTGCACTTACCTCTATCTGAATTTCTGGTGTGATATTCTACATTAAAAGCAGATTCACACAGTCTGTTGTTTAGCCGACAGACATTTAACCTCTCAGATTTTAAAAAATGTGAATGCTCTAAGAACAATTGTCTCAGGTCTGAGGTGATTTGTAGCTGACTGCTGACCCTTTTTCTGAAATGAAATTCATATGTTTACATTTTTTTCTGGAGTAGATACTACTTTTCTCAGGATTGTAAAATGCCTTCCAATCATAATTTATATTATAATATAAGCCATGTTCCTTGTACTGCCCTTTATGTCAGAATAGGAAATGTTTCTGAACAAAGATTTTAGATGTATTTATAGTATAGTATTGTAAGAAAAACTGGACTAACTATATTTGGAGTCTGGACTGTTAAACATGTGATTATTTGTACTTATTGTGCTGTCAACAACAGGTGGTACACTGTATTTGCATGTTGGGAGTAAAACAAGCCTCTGGCTTGTTTAAACTGATAGAATTTTGCATGAAAGATGTATAGATATTCTTTGGGTGAATGAAACATCAGTGTTAATTATTGTCAACTTTTCTGGCTTTCATGTGCCCTTATGCAATTAAAGGATGTTATTCTCAATGATATCATTACGTTTTTTTTATTTATTTACTAACTATTAGATATTAGAACATAATAAATTATATAATTAATTTTACATAAATATGATATCCGCATAGTGCCACATATTAACATTACAATTTGAGTTTTCCCCAAATAATCTTTTAATGGGAACGATGAAATGAAATTCGTTTCACAAGGAATCTACAGCCTCACTGGTGTACTGATTACCCAGAGTGAAATCATTTAAACTGTGGAGAGCACTGTCAAGTGCGACCCCCTCGATGCCTCCAATAGTTCCCCATCACTTTCATCTAATCATCAGCCATTCCCCGCCACAGACAAGTGGTGAATGACATTTCCCTCTCCCTCTCTTTGTCAGCAATACATGTGACCAGACAATTAGAAAGCCCTGTACGAGTCAATATAATGCAAACAGTTCAGTTTAGTTGAGACTATTCAGTTGTTTGTGTGCTGATCTTTGTCTTAAGTTAATTGAAGCTTTACTTTGTGGGACTGTTGTATTTGGTTGCATTATATAGTGCATCTATTATGCGCCCGCATATATGTACATAAACACCTTACAACAACATGTGCATATTACCACAGAATAGTAATAGCAGCCAACAAACACAATTCTACTTTTCACTTCTTCATCACTTCATTGCACAGTCACAAGTCAACAGGGTGAGACAGGCAGAGCTCAGTGTCATGTGCTGCTGGGGCGCCGCCTTCCACAGCTGCAAGTTCGTTGAGCAACGTGATTGGATTGTTTTTGAGAGCGTCATCTCCACTGTCCAATCACGTTGGAGAACCAAAGCTTCGTTTGTATTTGGTTGGTGAGTCAGGCGCCGTCCTAACGTAATAGGAGATTAGTTTGTACAATAATAATACGGTTGTTGCCCAGATCCGGAAAAAAATTGCCTTTCCTCGAATTACATTCATATCATGTTTTAATCGTCCCCTTATATGCAGGTGAGTCTGTCTGGTTTTTGTTTGTCATTATGTTTGAATAACACAGTCTGGCTAAGTCGCCTAGCAAGCGACATTAGCTTAGCGGAAAAGCTTAGCTGTGGCATATGCACTTTCCAACTCGGCTATTTGCTCTAAAAAGTAGCTAACGCGTTCACCTTACATTTTCACCTCTTCGCGTATGAGAGACATAATTACAATAACACATTTCTGCATTTTTTACTCCCGAGTATACCAGTACAAAAAGCACAGCGCTGTAGTATATAGCTAGCTAACCTAGTTAGCATTTGCTAACCGTAACAGTTGTGTGGTTTGAATGAGGAGTGTCTGTGCTCTTGTGGCAGATAAGGACAGTCTTAAAAGCTACACTCTATGTCTTTTAGAGTCGGGTATATAATCCCTACCATAAGCAGCAGACATGGTAGAGCCATCAACACACAAGTTTGCATCCATGGCAGAGGAGCTGGGCTTCTGGAAGGAGCAGGCAGAGAGACATCAGCAGAGGTTTGACTCTAACATTAAGAACATCCTACTCCACAGAGGTCCTCTAAAAGGCAACTTAAATGATAACCATGCGTTATATGGCTATACACATGTGAGTTATCTTTGAAGGCAAACATTGTGTTGTCATCAGGGCTGATGAGGCTCAGGCGGAGCTGCAGGAGTTTCAGCAGATGAGTCGAGACTATGAGGCTGAACTGGAGACCGAGCTGAAGCAGTGTGAGGGTCGAAACAAAGAGCTGCTTCTGGACAACAACCGACTTCGCATGGAACTGGAAAACATAAAGGTAGAGCACCTTGATTATAAATAGGCCTGGGCCTCTGCAGAGCTGGACTGGCTCTGGTGCTCCAGTTATAGTGAGCAGTGTGATGAAGAAGATGCTACAGTTCCCTCACTCAGGCAGACAGAGACACACCCACACAAAGATGGCCTTCAGCAAACCCAAATTCAGCATATCATTGCCACTGTCACTAGGAAAATTGCTGCCTAGCTGTAAGGCAGCTGACTGCTATTTTTGTTCAGTGGTCCACGGGGAAGAGAAGGTTAATGGGTGAAGTGAATGCAGGATTGTGCTAAAAAACCCTGACGGCTTGAGAGTTTTTTTTTCTCAAACAAGGAGAAAGAACATTCAAAGAGAAATAAATACACAGATCCTCTTATTAAAATATGCTGGCAGCTGTACTGATTAATCTGTGGTGACACTACAAAGCTGGCATCGCCTGTGTCAATTAACTTGATGTCTGTGTCCTGTTTGCAGGAGAAATTTGAGGCTCAGCACTCTGATGCATTTAGGCTCATATCAACCCTGGAGCAAGACCTGGCACAAACCAAAGCAGTGAGGGACCACCTGCAGAAATACATCCGAGAGCTCGAACAGTCCAATGATGACCTGGAGAGGACCAAAAGGTCAGCGTCTCAGATGTCTTACGTTATTATATCACCAAACGGCTTCATCATCGAAGAAAACTGGCTACCTTGCTCTTAAAAAACAAAGAGTTCACTGTAGCACGCTAAGCTGATATGCACAATAAGTCCAGTATTGTTAACCAGCCCGTCCCCGCCTCTTGTCTCAGGGCTACCATCATGTCTCTGGAGGACTTTGAGCAGCGGATGAACCACGTCATTGAGAGGAACGCCTTTCTCGAGAGCGAGTTGGATGAGAAAGAGAACCTGCTCGAGTCTGTTCAGAGGCTCAAGGATGAGGCCAGAGGTATGCACACACACACACACACACACACACACACACACACACACACACACACACACTGACATGCACTCCCTGATGCTTCTCAAGTTTAAAAGAACTGCTGATTTCAACTCTTATGCCTAACTCAGGGAATTTTGATAGCTAGATTAATTTCCAAAACCCTGTGTGTATTTATATCTAGTCTTCCTCTTTTCCCTGTGCCTGATCATACGTGTAGTTGCATCCTAGTATACTGTATATTTGTACAGTCGAACCCCACTAGAAGTATTTTAGGGGCCGTACCTGTGTATTTTCATATTTGAGCTAATAATTCAATAATGATCAGACAAGCATATATTTTTTCCCGCCTTTTGGAGAACCACTGTTTTGTGTTAATACCATAGCTGCTTTTATTGTAATTGTTAGAGCCCTGACACGCCCAAGCCAGGCGTCAACAATCAGGTTCTTTTGAATTTAATTTTTTAATTCTTTTTTTTAGATTTTTTTTTATCTTTTTGGTTTTTTGATGTGCGCCTGTTGCTCTTGGTACTAATCAACTTTTATCAGCCCATTAGGTTGATTAAGCAAGTTAAATTGGTCGCAGAGGCATCAGTAATGAGAGCTGACAGACTTGTTTTGACCTTGCAATTACACATTGGACATATTAATTTGTATTTTGAAGGTTTGAGGAGAATCAGATTCAGACTATGATGGGAATTGTTAGTTTGTCTTCCATGATGATTTTTGGATTAGAAATACTACAAACAGCAGATTTTTTTCATGCATGGGCAGAATATGCATGCGGGCAGCCAGCTTGCTGTCGGCTGCATAGTTTTTTCTCTCAGTTTGCATCTTTGAGAGAAAACGTAGTCTTTGTCCATGCTTGGTCTTTGATTCTGGTTTGGTGGTCGTATTTTGTGGAAATGCAGTTTCTGGTTTGGATTGATTGATTTTGAAGCTGACTTCATAGATTAGATTGCAGTTGATCTTGTTCTACATTATGGATCTTATTGGAAGCTGATGTTGTACCTAAAGCATGTGGTACAGGAATCTTTGTTATTTCACAAAAAGCTGACCTGCAGTGTATCTGTTTGTGCCAGACCTTCGCCAGGAGCTGGCTGTACGTCATAAGGAAAGACGGCCGTCGAGCAGTCTAGGCAAAGATTCCGATCGAGCGGATGTGCCGGGTGCTGGTAACCCTTCCATCCCTGTCACACCCTCCAAACCCATCAGCTCATTCGCAACACCCCCTGCTTCTAGCATCCGACGAGGTAAATATAATAGCTGTGTTACTGGTAATAACTACAGTGATGTTGATTATACCAACTTTGTACTAACATATTATGTGTTGACCTGCTTTTGTCTGCTTGTTTTAGGTGATGGTCTAACGGGGACTCCTCTGACTACGTCGGCTAGAATATCTGCACTCAACATTGTCGGCGAGCTGCTGAGAAAAGTTGGAGTAAGAGATTTCAAAATTGTACCACAGCAGTCATCAATGAATACACTGTTATGTCACTGAAAAAAGTAATAAGCACTCGGCTTGAATGACAATTTCTTGCTTTTCCTGCCAGAATCTGGAGTCGAAGTTGGCGTCCTGTCGAGACTTTGTGTACGACACGTCTGTCAGCAGACCAGCACTTCCGGCTGGCCCTGGTAGCCCTCCTGGTTTAGAAAGAGGGTCTGAGCTCCAAGCTGCTAGCATGAGCCCCCCTCCTCAGTATGACAGGTGAGGAAAACAACAGCAGTGCAGTAGAAAGTCTTAAGGACTGGCAAACTTAAGTTCTTGTGGTTTAATCAATTATTACAGAGCTCAGTTTTTCTGGTCAAGGTGCATCACTCGTGCACCCAACCTCAAAAACTAAACCTCTACACCTGTCAACAAAAAGACAACAAAAAGATTGTAATCCACACAGTCAATGTCTTCTAAAAGGAAATATTGTGTAAGAAATATCTGACTTTTTCTTAAATCTCACAAGTGTATGTATTACGTCTTGTCTTGCAGTTTAGTGAAGCGGTTAGAATTTGGACCAGCTCCTCCGAGAGGAGTCTCCCAGGGCGCCCAGTCTCCTCAGGGAGGGGTCAAGATTCTGCTATGAGAGGAAAAAGATGTCGAACCAGCCCCCATTCTTCAATATCCCGACACCCCCCAATTTATCCCCTCTCCCTCCTTAATAAACTGCAGCAATGGGACTTTGAACTGAGCCGTCTTCCCTTGTCGCCACGTGTCCTGCTGAACTATTTGAACAAAGCCACTCTCCTTGCTCCATGCCCCACATAAACAGTGCATGGACTTGCTGCCTCGGCCTAGTATCACACCATACCTATCATAGGAAGCAGCACTGCAGCTTGTGTAAAATCAAAGAACCTACTGCTCACAGTCTTCTACTTTTCTCTGACACTGTGATGGGAAGCATCTCAAAACCATCCTTCTGTGGTGTATCAGGCTCGGCAGGGCTGTTGAAACACGCTGAGGTTGATGGTTGCTTCGATCATTTACAAGAGCCACTGGATGTGACTCTGATAAAGGGACCAATAACCTGGAGTGTCATTTCTAAGAAGGTTTGATCATATAAATATTGTTCATGACCAAGTTCAAACCAAAGCGTTGATAAATGGAAAAACTACTCAAACATAAAAGTAGCGGGATAGTTTTTTCTTCTGTTAAAATATTTTGCGTGAAACACATGGTTAAACTTTAACAAGTATGTTTTTGTTCTTTTTTCTTTGAGCTATGGGCTCAAACAGTGTAGCACTGAACAACCCTGACATGAATTAACATGTGGAGGAGCAATATTTTTTTTTTTACTTTCAAGCCCCCCCCCCCCCCCAATATTCTTTCTAGAAGAGATTTAATATTGAAAAGATGAGAATGCATTAGTCTCTGCCACAAACTGGCATTAGTATTTTAGCCATCGCTGCCTTCATCAATATTATTACCTCTTCAGTTTTTAGGCCTCGCTTTGCTGTAAGAGTTTCCATTTCTCATGCCATCAGGTTTCTAGAAATGAGATAATATCACCTTTTCTTCAGGCTAGTTTAATCTCACATGGTAGAGTTTAAAGCCATTTTTTTCCTCTTATATCACCGCCCTCCTGCCATTGCACAAACTTGTTTTAGCAGACTAATAATTTTCTGGTATGAAAGGCTTATAAAAGTCAAGTTTTTGAGACGTTACGCCTCAGATGAGATGATGATTAATTTGTCCTGCTGCAGATTATGATTTTGTGTTACTGATAACTTTTATACTGATTAGAGATGACTGAAGAAGATGGATCAGCACATGTTTACTACTGAATGTACAGTAATAATTCCCTAACAGGTGTGAGACCTCCTGTCTGCCATCAGGGATTATATGGTGGGTGAAGGAGGTAAAGTACCAAGCAATAATAGATATTGATGACAGGTCAATGATAAGCACAGTTCATAGTATATTTGTGTAGGTATATAGAGCCTATATTAAATACCCTTTTCCTGCCTTTTTAGTAAGAGATGTTACGAATGGAGAAATGGAGTGAATAACAGTTTTGTGATATCTGTTTTCCTGAAATGTTTCTGGTTAATCTTGAGTTTTCACGATCAGCAGCAGATGCCATCCAGCAGCCCATTTAGCAAATATCACAGTGCATATCTGAATATCATGTTTATACAGTGGTCGCCGCTAGAGCTGCAACGGTTTATCGATTTGTTTGCAGCTATTAAATTGATCACCAATTATTTTGATAATTGATGAATCAATTTGAGTATATATTTTTTTTATAATTAAAAAATGGTTTTAGCTTCTTAAATGTGAATCTCTTCGGTTTTCTCTACCCTTCTTTGACAGTAAACATAATAGGCTTGTGGATGTCACCTTGGACATCGGGGAAACAAACAAAATTTTTCACAATTTTTCAAATTGACCACAAAAAAACGAACCGAGAAATGAGAACATCAACAATGAGAATTATCACTGGTTGCAGCACTAGTTGTCTCTGTATACTGAATTGTAGCCTGCGTGTACAAATTAACGTGTGGTTATCGGAACAGGTTTTCCTGCTTCTCTTCACTGTTTAACCTTCCTTGGACTACCACAAGCTGACTGTAATTGTGATCCACGACCACTGTGTACTGGTTGTCTTTTGGTATGCAGCACCTCTGCGACTGCTTCTGTAAACTGTATGTGCCTGAGGTACTATACCCAACTACTCTGATCCTGTTGGTTTGCAGTTGTATTTTTCTATTGAACTGATCATAGTAATCTGTTGTGATGATCTGGTTTGATCTTTGAAGTTACTGAGTGACCAAGACAGAAACATTAAAAGGAAAAAAAAATCAAAGTTCTTGTTTTTTTGTTGTTTTTTTTAAAGATCTTTATTTCTTGTGCAGGTGGTTCAACAATGACTAGATATGATTGGTGTTTTGTAAACATCTGTTGGTTACATATAACATTATCAATGAGAATGAGTTGGTTTAGGGTGATCAAGGGTCTTCTGAACATTTACAGTAAATAAAAAAATAAAAAATAGAAAAGATTCCATTGTTTCTAAAGGCCTAATACTGAAATGGGGCTCGTGCTTTTATCGTTGGGGTTACCCTAAACCTTGTCTGACCTAACATATTTTGACATTACTGATCTTGAGTAAAAGTATTCTAAACATATCTGGGCACGAGAGAGGTGCAAATAATATAAAACGGTGACAAAAGAAAATGTTAAAACAGCTAAATATTTGTTTGTTGGGGTACAAACGGCAGCACTGACTGGGTGCAGACTGAGTATAGAAATATATCTGCATATCCAATCTGCTGTCCCACTCCAGTGCTGCTCTGAAACACTAACAGCAGTCACAGGCAACAGGACGACAGTCACTGACAATAGTTACAGATCCACAGATTTACAGGATGCCTCTTCTTTAAGTTCGAAGGTGACTCAATGTGGAGACCCGAGGCTTTGCTGGCAGCTTAGCGTGCTAATTAGAGGCGCCTATTGTTGTGTACAAAACCTGGCGTAAGAATCAGTCATTCAGTGCAGTACAAAACAGTGTAAATTTAGAAAAAAAAAATGAAAGGAACAGCAAATCACACATCGGCAGAGCCACCAAAACAACTCCTCTTGGTGATATCAGGTCTGTCTGATTATTGTGTGTCGAGAAAAGGTGCTCTGAGACAAGAAGATAGATCAGTACACTATTGCAATGGGAAATGAGAGACATATAGTGATATGAAAGAATTAGATAGCACAACAGACTACACAAGTTATTCTCTGTTGAAGTGGAAGACCTTGCCCTGGTAGTTATTTCTGATATCTTGTTATCTGATGTCTATTACTCTGCGGACTTGGTTCCATTGAAGTCGCCCTGGGAGTCAGCCTCCTCCTCTGAGGCATCCTCGACCACTCTTCGGCCTCCGCCCATACGTCGAGGTGTGCTGCCAAAGGAGGGTTCATTTCCACGCCTAAAATGCCACAGAGACACAAACATGATGGAGACACAAACACAAAAAACATTGCCAGAGTGAGAGGGGTGGCTATATGACAAGATACATTTCTGAGCTGGTTAAGGTTGTTTGAAAACCACTCGGGGTGTTGAAACACAGATGAAATACAGAATGTACAGGTTGTGCTTTGGATACAGGTTAAGCACGCCGGTTATCTTTAACTCATTTGAGTCCTGGCTCAGGAAAATGAGTTTGGTTTATGGCAATTAAACCAAGCACTGAGAGGAATATGACCACCAGGCAGAAATTGGTGTAATGGAAAAGTTGCCTGTTGTCAAATATTTTAGATTTGTAAATCATGGCAGCTGATCAGTCATATTTCTCTCAGTAAGGCTAAATGGAAGAAACAGCATTAAGAGTGTGCACAGTGGAATGAAAAGTTATGTTAAGTTAATAAGAAATGGTGATAGGGGTAACTTTTAAGCGCAGAGGTACCTGCTGCGTTACTCCTTGGGTTCAGGGTTGCCTCTGGAATAGAGATGGACACCATTGTTTTGTGTGTGCTTTGTCAGACCTCCTTACTGAATCTATTTGAATACTTTCAATGTGTGTTTACAACCCTCTGAAGATGAATGTTGTGACAATGTGCCCTTCAGTACTCAGATGTAGCTGACCTGAGAACTGTTCACACTATCTGAGTTGGCTTGTTTTGCATGAAAAGACGTATAATACCCATATTTTACTCACATCAAAACGTCCTCCGTATCCTGTTGTAGCGTCACATCAATAAAAAGATCAGCAAAACAAACAAATACAAACAAAGCCACAAAGACAGACAGACAGACAGACAGATTCTTTGTCTTTGACACTTGGTCCTACCTGAGTTTGCTCTTGAGAGAGTTGACCTCGCGGCTCAAGGCGTCGCTGGATTCGGTGGCTTCATCCAGCTCGCGCTGAAGCTTCCTGCGGGCAGCTGTAGCGCGCTGCGACTCCTCCTCTGATTCCTCGAGCTGCCGCTTCAGCTGCTTCATGCGAGTATTCGCCTTTTCCGCCTGGTCAGCGAACAGAGTAAATATATAAACTGTACTCTTTTGATAAGCCATGCCTGTGCACAGGACTCCAAATATCAACCAACTCACAAATGTGGACAAACTTCCTTTTGTACAGAGACTTGTGTTTGAGGATGGGTGCATTAAGTAAGTCTACCTGGTCTTTGTACTGCTCTCCCTGTTTCCTTTCGTCTTCCACCTGCATAATCAGGTCCTTGAGCTTCTTGTCCTTCTGGCGTATACTCTTGGCAGATGCCTGCTTCTCCCTAAAAACAAAAAAACAAAAGGGGAGTTCAGGGAGGAATTCTGGAAAAAGTTACTTGTAGAAAACTTTCTCAGGTGAACTATAACATTGGAACCTAAAAGTACTGTTCTGCAGAGAAAAAATACATTTTTATCAGACATAATGTTTGACCCTGACCTGTTCTCCTGCTCCAGCTGCTCCTCCAGCTGTGCCACTTTAGCCTCCAAAGCAGAGATGGAGGATTTGAACTTGGACTTGACCTGGTTCTCCATCTCCTGGAGCTTGGCCTTCAGCTCCTTGTTCTGGCGCTCCATCTGCTGCCGGGCGCTCTCGTTCTTCTGGGAGGTGGTGCGCTCTGCCTGCAGCTCGGTCGTCAGCTGATCCACCTGTGGACGCAAAGCATGCGGAAAGAGGGATGTTTGCTGCTGCTTTTCAGCCATCTAACGACTCAAGCAGCCGCCACTGTCCACTCACCTGCTGCGTGCTCTTCCTCAGCCTGTCGTTGATGATCTCCATGTTGCTTTGCTCTTCCTCCAGCTCTTCCTCCAGCTGGGAGATCTTAGCTTCCAGACGACGTTTCTCATCCGCCAAGGCTGACCTGCAGGTGTGTAGCACAGCAGCAAACAAATGTAACCTCTTCTTCTGCATTCATTACATAGATAACGCAACAGAGTGAAAGCTCCACTCACTTTCCAGAGGAGTTGCTGGCCAGCTCATCGGACAGCTCATCTCTCTCGGCCTCTGCCTGCTTTCGTGCCCTCTCAGCTGCTGCCAGGTCCTAGAAACACATTGGTGATGAATCCTTTATTTCAAGCCTCTGCTCTCAAACAAGTTGTCACCTTGTTAGGAATCAAAAGTGTTACCTCCTGTAACTGCATGAGCTCAGCCTCCAGAGTCTTGGCCTTCTTCTCACTCTCCTTTGCGGTGGTCAGCACCTCCTCTCTGGCAGCGCGGGCGTCCTCCAGCTCCCTCTGATAGTCCTTCATCTGGGCCTAGTGAGAGGAAGACAAATAGGGATGATTAAACATTCTGCGTGTGAATTATCTACCAGGTATATTTACGATCCAGTCCATTATTGATCCTTTTAATGACTAAAGCGGCTCAAGGTACAAAATCATCCGTAGTAAAATTGCAGTTTTAAGAAAAATGACCATGCTGTGCTGAACCTGCTGCTCTAGTTCCTCCATTCCTTCACTCTCACCTGGAGCTTGCGGAGCTGTTTGATGGCCTCATCCCGTCCCTTACTGGCCGTCTCAATCTGTCCCTCTAGATCTTTCATGTCAGTCTCCAGCTTCTTCTTGGCTGCTGTCGCCACGGCCCTCTGCTTACGTTCATCCTCCAACTCCGTCTCCAGCTCACGAACCTGCGGTCAATAAGCATCATTGCTTAGACTCATGTCTCATTCTCTGATGGTTTATCAGATCACATGAGGAGAATGAGATATTCCGTGACTCTTTACCTGCTTGATGAGCTGTCTCTTCTTCTCCTCTCCCATCTCATCTCGTCCCTGGAGGTCCCTCTCGAACTGCGCCTTCAGGGCCTGCATATTGACCTCCAGTCGCAGTTTGGCATCCTCAGCTGCCTGCAGTTCATCCTCTAGCTCCTCCAGCTGTGTCTTCATCTCTTCCACCTGGGCCTCCAGACCTCGCTTGGACTTCTCCAGCTCGTGAACCTGCAATCAAGATATTGCCAAATTCACTACTATATAACAGAGAAATGAGACTAGTCGACCATGGACTTTGAGGTCAGTCCTCCACTCTCATGTGTGACACATTCTGTAATATTTCAGCACTAACATTTTTTCCAACATCATCCTTGGAGCTGATCAGGTCTTCCATCTCCAATCTCAGGGTCTTGTTGGCTCTTTCCAGCTCCTCTCTGGACTCCTGGGCCTCATCCAGGGCTCTCGCCAGAGACAAAGCCTTGGTCTCCTTCTCTCTGGCCTCGGCTTCAGCCCGGTCTCTCTCATCTGCATATTTACTAGAGATACTCTTCTCCTCAGCAAGCATCTGGACACCAGAGAGGACAGAAAACCATCAGAAAGCCAGTTCCATGAAATGTCCTTTTTTAAATGTCTTATATAGACGGTGTACGGTCTGTTGTGAAAAGTGTTACATCTTAGTTTTCTTATGGCAGTTATCTTTTAGCGTTATCAGTATTCTGAGTCAACTGACCTGGTCAAACTTCTTCTGCTTCTTCTCCAGGTTTGACACAATCTGTCTCTGGCTGTCCAGGTCCATCAGCGTGTCCTCGAGCTCCTGCTGCAGACGGTTCTTGGTCTTCTCCAACTTGTCATATGCAGAGGCCTTCTCCTCAAACTGAGTGTTCGCTGCCTCCAAATCCCTCTGCAGACGCTTCTTTCCTTCTTCAAGCAGCTCAACATTACCTACCAATTCCTCTAGCTTCTTCTTGGAATCTGATAACTGTGGACAGAGGAAGACAATAAATCTAGCTTTTGTTTTAGGGTTTGTTCATCCTACAGCATCTATGCTTACTCCTGCTTACATCCCACCTAGAGTAATATGTCACTGACATGTCTCTCCAATGACTTTCAGATTAACCTGCAAATTAGTGACCCCTAGTTTGAACTCTGACCTGGATGTTGAGCGAGGACACGTGTCTCTCCACATTCCTCTTGGCCTCCACCTCCTCCTCAAGCTGCTCCTGCAAGCTGTTCTTGTCATCTTCTGCTTGCCGAAGCTTTGTAGAGAACTGCAGTTTCTGACGTGTCTCTTCAGCCAGGAGTTCCTGTAGAAACAGAATGAAGTGAAGCTCAATGCTTTAAATATTTACCTATTACAAACAAACGTTATTCAGTGTAAGTTATTGTCACAGAAAATATTACATGTGGACTGTTTTTTACTGTTTCAACTCTAAAAGTCGTTCTTAACGTCCAGTTACCTGTGAGTCTTGGAGCTGGGAGGTGAGGCTGCTAACATCTTTGCTTAGTTTGATGTTCTTGCTCTCTGCCTCATTCAGTAGGTTTGTCACACTCTCCAATTCAACCTGTAAGACAACAAAGATGTGAATTCAGGGACTTTTCTATACATCAGTATGGCAAACTTTTAATGGACACTGATCGATATTTACAGTGATCTTAGAACAGCGTTCTCCCAACTCGGCCTTCTGCTTCTCACTGTCCGTGAAGCGCGATTGCAGATCTGCAACCTGCCCTTCCAACTTCTTCCTCTTGTGCTCCCCGTCTTGTTTGGCCTGGCTGAGTGAGCGCACCTCCATGGTTAATTCTGATGTCTCCTTCTCCAGAGCTTGTTTAGCCTTCTCCAGGTTTGACTTGACCTGTGTGGAGAGAAGATAGAAGATCACTATCCTATGTTTTAAAAAGGAAAAAAAGGGGGAAGTTTGTCTTTCAGAATCTCCATCAACTTAAATTAACAAGTGAAATGAAATGTGAGTATTTATAATGTTGAATAAAATGATTCAGGCCTACTCGTTTGGACTGCTCCAGCTGCTCTGTAAGCTCCTCCACTGCCTGGGTGTGTTTCTGTCTCATCTCCTGTATCTGGGACTCATGGGTCCGGTTCTCATCGTCGATGGCTCTCTTCAGCAGGGTCACCTCCTGCTCACGTTTGGCCCTGGAAGGATGGATCATGTACATTTTTGTCTTATTATATTTTGCACATATGCTATCATCTTTGTCTCATAACATGACTGTTTACAAGCTTTCTAGGAACAAAGGAATATAAATGTTCTTAGTTCGCTGCGGTGTTGGTCATCTTTTCTCAAATATGATTGTGCCTTATCCAAAAATTCCTGATAGGCAGTCACTTGATGAAATCTCATGGATACATTTTTGTATATGTCACTCTTGTTTGACTGACCTTAGTTCCTGCTGTGTGGCAGTGGTGTCCAAGGTGTCCTCTAGCTCAGACTTGAGGGCCTCCAGCTCCTCCCCAAGGTCCCGTTTAATCTTCTCGGCCTTGTTCCTCGCCGCCCGCTCAGAGTCGAGGTCCTCTTGCAGGTCGGATATGTGTCCCTCCAGCTCTCTGATCTTCTTCAGAGCGTTGTTTTTCTGAGCTGTCTCATCTTCTAACCTGATAGGAAGACAAGTGCATAAAGCTGACATTATGGAAACAGCATCTAAGAAGTTAAAAGTTGATGTGGTATACAGGTGTTCAATGGTATTGGGTGCTATTTGTGTAACTTCTCATGATTTTACCTGGCCAAGGCATTCTGTAACTCCTCCTCCTTCTTTGCGAGCTGGGCTTTGAGGTCAGCGATCTGGGCCTGCAGGTCTGCTATCTGCTCTTGCATGTCATTCGACTCTGCTTCCAGCTTGCGTTTAGCCTTATCAAGCTCCTGTCGACCTTTCTCTTCTTTTTTCAAGCGGACTACATAACAGAGGAGACAATTGGCATAAATGCTTTCCAAAAACAAACTTAGTTTGTGATATAAAAAGGAGGTGACAATTACTGCATGATGGCCTATAACAGTTGATTACCTTCTAGTTCAGAGATCATTGACTCATGTTTATTTTTGAGCTTGGTGAGGTTCTTTGACTTCTCTTCTTCCTCTGCCAGGTTGGTACTGAAGTCTGCAATCCTCTCCTCCATCAGTTTCCTTTCCTACAAAACACCAAACAGATCGTCTTTCAATACGGTAACTCTTTAAATGAGGGACTGAACAATGGAAGGGCCTGTTTGTCTGTATGTACCTTCAGCAGCTTGGTGTTCTGGTCTTCCATCACCAGGATGTCGTCCTCCAGCTTTTTGATCTTCCCCTCACAGGTGACCTTCTCCAGCTGCAGCTTTTGGCGAGCATCTTCCTCCTCCTCCAAGTGTTCTTCCAATTCCTACATGAGGATTACAGAAGCCTCAGTATTTGTTGTTATTTCGCTACATTATCAGAGCTTACACAGTTCAGCATAGAAAAAATGAAGGTAAACTTTCTTAGCTATATAACAGAAACAAGAAACTATAACTTAAGAATGAGATGTGCAGACCTGCATCTGCTGTTGCATCTTCTTCTTATCCACTAACAGCGTCTGAGCACGTTCTTCCTCATCATCCAGTCTCGCCTCCATCTCATGAAGGATTTCCTCCAACTCCTGCTTCTTCGCTGCCAGTCTGACTCTCATCTCCTCTGCCTCAGCATACAGCTCTGTCTCTGCTTGAAGCTGCTCCTGCAGTGCATTTCTCTCCTCCAAAACCTGAAGAAGATTGACAGAAAAGCATTGGAATCAGCTTCATTTTCAATACATTTCTGGTCAACCTTTACAGGAGCTTATTTTTATTGACTTGGTTTAACTTATATATCAAATAACCAGTAAAAAGGGACATACACGTGTTACTTCCACACAAGTATGAAATGAAAGTGAAGAAAGTAAGAAGCAAAAAAAGTTGCATTGTTGCAGATTTCATTGTTTACCGCTGTGTGTTTCAAGGTGATCTCCTTCAGCTCTGATTCAACCTTTACAGCAACTTCTTTGGCTTTCTGCAGCTCCTCCTCCTTCAGACCCATTTCCTCCTCCTGTCGGGTCACTTGCAGCAGAGGCTTGACCTGTGGCGCAGGAGGACGGGCAACATCACATATTTAAACTGGGCAAAGAGTGGTTTTGTTGCTTTCCTATGCAGAATTATTGGCTGACCTTTGTAAAGAGCCTCCACCACTGCCAGTTCCTGAGTTTGAGGTAGGCAGCACAGTTCCTCTGGATCACTTTCATCGCAGTGAGTTGCTGTTGTCTCTTGGCAAATGCCCTTTAAAAACACAGCAGTGAAGCAAATCATGTATGATGTGTTTTGTATTTTATGAAGATACAAACAGCAGAAAAGCCCCCCTCGACAGTAAAACATAAAGGGCAAAACACAGTCTTGAAAAGATTAGATATACTGACTGCATCAAGAGCACAATTTCTTTACGGCTAAACTAGAGAAAGTGAGAGAAAGCTTGCATATTCATACTTTCTGGCCAAGAAGCCTCTCGCCTGGGCCTGGAAAGCAATGATGACCACAGTGATCTTCAGATCTCTCTCCTCCTCCAGCTGAGCGAGCACTCCTGTGCGGAAGAAGATCTTACTCTGTCCGATCCTGTAGAGGTTGGGGTCCAAATCCAGGTGCTTAATCTACACAGGCAGTAAGAAGAAGAAGGCTCACACATGGTATGAAAACACCTGAAAGAATGTCAGTTTCATTGGAACTTTGATCTTATGTCATTACCATGAGGCAGCAGGCTTGTTTGCCATCCATGAAACCTTTGGGGATAGCGTTGGCAGCCAGGATCTCATAACTACCAGACAGGAAAGAGACAGAGATGTCAAGAAATGTTTAAAGAGATATTATAAACTCTAGTAGTTAGTGAGTCTCCTTAGACACGCTGACCGTTGGCGGAACTCCTGGAAGACGATTCTGTTGGGAAATCCTTGTCGGCAGATACGGATCCCCTCCAACACACCGTTACACCTGAGCTGCTCCAGGACCAGGTGAGCATCCAGCTTCCCTGCCTGAGGACATCAGGTTTTTAGCTTAAATACAGTGGATTTTAGAAAAGAAAAACATATACATACTTGATAAAGGCAGCTGGAGAGACTACGCAAGTGAGAGTTGGCCTCATCTAAAACAACTGCTCAAATTTATAATTTTGTCACCAAAGATACTGACTTTTTTCTCACTGTGTCAAATAGACAGCATCTTGAAAGTAGCTCATCCATAAAAGACACTGATGTTAATGACATTGCACTTGTGTTTACCCTCTTCTCGTGGTTGGGAATGATACATCTGACAAAGTTGGGCTGAGTGTTGTGCAGTGTGGTCATAAGTTTGGCCAGAGACTCCTTGTAGAGCTGTCCCACTGTGCGGAACATCCCCTTCTTGGTCTTTGAGGCGCTCGGCATGGAGCTGTCTGTCATCTTGGCTAGTGTGTCCAGACCCACCACTCTGTCCGCTGAAACAGGCAACACATTGTTACATTAATGGGAAAAATGGTGTGTTCACTCAAATTCAAATGTTTGAAGAGCGTGCTGGATCAAATGTTTTTGGATTCCATTGTAAATGTAAGACCCATATGCGTATGATCATTTTTCAAACGACTTTGATGGCACAATGTTTTGTTTGTGGGAAAATTAGGGAATCCAGGTGCAATTTAAATTTTTTCATGTGTAAAATGGTTTTAACTGATCCTCACTGATAAATGCTTTCTTTATAGATGTAACATTGTTAGTAAGTTATGTTTGTCTCACTGTCTTTCCAGAGGTCTTGCACAAACTGGCTGGAGGAGTTGCTGAGCAGGGACGTGACGTTGTCATTCAGAGGATCCATGTTCTTTGTCAACCAGGATGTGGCGTTGTAGTCCACCTACAAACAAAGCAAGCTCCGTGTTGTTAGAGCTTAGCTGCTTTTTTTGTTTTTACAATCAGCAGTCTTCACAGCAACACTGTTTTGAATTAAAATTAAAAATTATAAAATTATCAATGTACGATCTGATCTCAACAGAGGGCACCATATGATAGTTTATCGTAGTATACACATCCCCTTATACTCACCTTTCCAGCATAATGTAATATAGAAAACTCAGTCTTGTCTTTGAGCTGTTTCGGTTTAGCGAATTTAATGTGGTTCCCTTGTGTGTTCATGAGTTTCTCCACAAAGGAGACATCTGTGGCTTTGGGGAACCAGCACTCCTCATCCAGCAGGGCCAGGATGCCTGGAGGGTTGTTCTGCAGACAATATGCAGTGATTAATCATACTAAAATGTACTGTTTGTGAATTTACTGAATCACAAAACATCTGCGCTAGGCAGGAGAACGTACTTGGCATGACATAGGAACCAACCGGATTTAAATGACATTGTGCTTTAATTGTGTCATGGCCACTCACTGGTCTTTCGATGAGCTCAATGCAGGGCTGCAGGTCCAGGCCAAAGTCGATGAAGTTCCACTCGATACCCTCCCTCTGGTATTCCTCCTGCTCCAGGATGAACATGGTGTGGTTGAAGAGCTGCTGCAGCTTCTCATTGGTGTAGTTGATGCACAGCTGCTCAAAGGAGTTGTCCTACAATTGCAACAACCAAACAGAATAGAACTGAAGAACACAAATCATACATGAACACATTTGTGTTTAATAAGCTACACAACAGCATATATTAGCCTGATTCATCAGCATGTCCATACCTCAAAGATCTCAAAGCCAGCAATGTCGAGGATTCCCAGGAAAGAGGCTCCTTGGCGTTTGGTTTTGTCTAGGGCCTTGTTGACTCTGCCCAGGATCCAGCGGAACAGTCGCTCAAACACAGCTTTAGCCAGGGCTTCGATAGCAAAGTCAGCCTAACAAATACACACAGAGAATATGTCTTATGAGAGATCAGAGTGATGGGAAGTGTTCATTAAATGCAGTAGTTTTTTCATCGTGCTTATCTATTTCACATCATGCTCTTTCTAATGTACCTGCTCTTTGGTCTGTGCCTTCTGCACCACCTCTCTGCCCACTTTGATTCGAGGGGTGAGGATGGCACGGGTGAAGTCTGTCACATTGATGCCCTGCAGGTGACAAACCTTCTGGGCCGCTAGATGGAGAGAATTGCCGATATTTTGTTACACTGATATAAATAACTGAAACTAAAATTTATTTTAGTTTGTGAATTTGGTAAAAGCTGATTAACATGTGAAGAAGTTTCTAATGGTGGAACCATTGCTGTCTAACCAGTGTTGTCTGGCATGGTGGCCTGTTCCTGGTTCCTCTCTTTCTTGAACTCAATGTTTCCCAGCTGCATGACTGTGGAGCACACCTTCAGGATATCTGATACACAAAGAAATTACACTTAAGATGCAGCAACTTCCTTAATCACACTCAAAACAGTTTCCTAATGTCGCCAAGCTGGGGC
Source organism: Sparus aurata (assembly GCF_900880675.1). Taxonomy (NCBI): domain Eukaryota; kingdom Metazoa; phylum Chordata; class Actinopteri; order Spariformes; family Sparidae; genus Sparus; species Sparus aurata. The sequence goes on along the minus strand of NC_044187.1, from coordinate 30,207,811 downwards.
GTTATGATCACTGATACCGGTTCTCTCCTCTTCGGTGAGGCCCATAATATTCATGGCCTCCATGGTCTCTTCATACAACTCATCGTCTTGCTGGCCAGGGATCTGAACGTTCCCCGCACTGAGGAAGCGGTAATTACTGAAGGACTCAAGAAGAAGCTCCTCTGAAAATATGACACACAAAAAGAAACAGTTCAAGCACCTTTCTCAGATTTGACTTCATTATCATGGTTCCACATCAGTAGGAGGAATATCTCTATGATCTTAGGAAATTCTACAACCTTATGGCCTTTGAAATATTTTTAAAATGTGCGACAGTCAAGCTGAAACCAACACTGACTTCCTTTTTCTCTTTGTACGTTTTAATTTGAGAAACTTGAGACGCTCACATGACAGTAGAATGTGAAATTTCTAATGATATGGAAGAGAGAAAAGCAGTGTTTTCTTTACTGACCACGCAGTTTGTCCTTGGCACCAGCAATCATGTAGTAGAAGATGTGAAAAGCTCTTTCTGTCTTTGCTTGTCTGATACAGCGAGACTTCTCCAGCAGGTCTGAGAGGTTCAGCTGTTAAAGAAATTCATACTGCCCTCTGGGTTCAGGCAAGGTTTGCGTTCAAAGCCACTGTTTGTCTAATTTGCCTCCCTGTCTTCCATTATGTGTATGAGACAAAAAAAGGCACACCAATCAGAATGATTATATACATGAAATTGGCAGCACTGGCAGGACACTTTTTAAAAATGTAGTACTTCAGCTTTGAATTTCATATCTGAAAATACTTTTTTATAAAGACCTTAGATAGTGGAGTGTTGTAAATTCAAGATAAAATTCAAATTCAACAACTAAAGCCGACATTTTTTTAGAAACCTCATTAAATCCTATATTTGATTAGAACTGATACAAAGAATAAGATTTCTGTTATCTTTGTGGTATTTTTCCAAACAAATGTAACTTTTGCCTTTGCCAAAAAAAAAAGCCATTATCCCAGAGTGAAAAAGGCCACACATGAAAGGATACAAGTCTCAATATTGGCTCCAACAATGTAGCCGGTCACATCAAAGTTGATTCGGATGAATTTACCCTGAGATAAGGAAAGAAGATGTTATAGGATTCATTTTTTAATGGAAGTTGTAAAAAAGTTATTCTGGTACTATGATCAAAAACTGCATACTCACAAATCGGGAGGAGTTGTCATTTTTGATGGTCTTGGCGTTACCGAAGGCCTCTAGGATGGGATTGGCCTGCAGGAGCTGCTTCTCCAGCTCCCCCTAGTGAAAACATTCATATACAGAAACGTCACTATTACACACTGACTGGTTGCTGGGGGCGGGGTGCAGTAGGTGGTGGATGGTGGAGATGAAGTAGTTCAGGGTGGGTTTGGGCAGGGGAATATTATCACTGATGATGGACTTAAATTGATGAAAAATGAGTGATGAATACCTTTTCTGATGAGTAAATCAATAAACAGATGTTACATGACAATATAATTATTTGCTTCATCGTTTCTGACTTCCTTCAGAATTTTACATAACACGGACACATGACTGAAAGACTTCTCCATTAGTTTTAAGAGATGTCGTTAAAATGAGAAGAAGCTGCTGATGTTGATGATGTGGAAACAGACGGAGATGGAAGACCGAGGTTCTGTTGGGTCAAGCGAGGCATCTGAAATGACGTAATAACTTTACAAAACCTTTGATGAATCCTGCCACAGTCTTTGCATTCAACGTGTCGGCAAATTAAAATGATTCACAAACAGCTGTGATTTGCTTCCAGCGTGACTGCCGACTGATGGGTGGAGCTGGGCGATGGTCGGTAAACCAAGCAGACAGCCCGTCAGTCTGCATGGAGCTAATCCATTTGATCAAAGGGGTCTGTGTCAGCCTAGCATCAAGGTCAGGTGCTGCAGACCTCCACCTTAAATACTCTCCAGCTTAAAAACACTCCCTTCAGCTATCCTGTAAACGAGCTAAAGCCACCCAGAGGAGAAGGGCACTACTTGTGTTCATAATGGTGGCATGAAAACAATGATGACCATTTGGTAACCTCAAACTTGATTTTCAGTACTTTAAAGATACATTTAAGAAAAAAGGCAGTAATTTCACAAAAAAAGTTTAGTAGTGTGATCAAAAGTCAATCTGTTTAATTGTGGAAGCAAAATCAGGAACATACAGACCAGCTGAAGAGGTGCAGTTCAGAGTTGGCAGAGCAGAGAGGAGGGTCGTGTTCATGAAAGTCACTGTGGGAAAGAAAGGAGAGAAAAGAAGAAGAGAAATAGAGTGCAGCAAAATGGCAAGAAAGTGACAGCTGATGGGAAGGATTGCTCTTAAGACACTTTAAATACAATGCTCAAGCAGATAACTTAGGAGCAGTTGTCTAAGTCAAAAGAGTGCCAGAGAAAGTGAGAGCAGAGAAAAGAGAGTGACCCAGTGCTATTTCTGTTCAAGCGAGATCTGTGAGAGTCTCGAGGACAACATACTGTAGGGCATTATCTCAGGGTTAAAGACTCTAAGGGTGAGTGAGGTCAATGGCAAAGGGAATCATAGCTTTGACCCACAATTTAGTCCTTTCGATAGAGACAACAACGCCAGAGCATCAGCACAATCATCGCCATTTAGTCAGGAGCTGGGACACCATCTTACTCAGGCACGATCCTGTCTGAAGAGCTGTTTTAAAAGGGCGACCAAGCTCGTTTCAGCCGAGTCAGGGCGTTCACAAGTCACTCTAACAACATGGGTGTTTTTCCCCCTGGCACCCTTCGCACCTCAGGGTAAATAGCAGGTAGGAGGATGAGGAAGAAGGGGAGGGAAGGGAAGGGCAGGGGGGAGTAGGTAGTTGTGTTTGATAAAAACAGGAGATGGGCATGCTCACACTGTGCTCGTTGATCTGTGAGAGACCCTTTCACTGCCAGCGAGGCTCTGATTTGCTCTCAGCTGACAGTGAGAGGGTGTTCATAAGAAGACGACACAAAACTCAACATTATACACCACTTTAGGAGTAGACAGCACTAGACGTCCTTCACTAAACATTCGAGTGTCTTCGATTGAGTACTATGATGATGATCATGCAGTCTAAGTCTTGGGTAAGATACAGAAAGGACGAATGTTAGGGTAAAACACCTTCTAACTCAAGAACAGTAAGATTTGGGATCTTGACCCTTGGTGTAAGACAAAACAACTAAAAATAGAGAAGAAAAATATTCTGGCTATCTCAGTGAAACTTTCTCCATGCATTTTTCTAACCTAAGGAAGAAACACACACAAACACTACACACAAAAACACTCCGGGCATTCCCCTTTACTCACGTAGGCAAACTGTGTTCCTGATTGTTGCTATTTGGAGGAAATGGCGATATACAGGATTAAACTGGGCAGATTCCTACACATGGTGAAGAGTGAGGGAACTGGCTGACAGAACCGAAACTCTGAATACAACGTGACCTCTTCGCACAGATACTTACAGCACTACTGTCCTTCTTGCCTTTATGTGAGGAGGCCACAACAGCCAGATACTGGATGACCTTCTTGGTGTTCTCCGTCTTGCCAGCACCAGACTCTCCACTAGAGAGGAAAACAGAGAGAAGAGGGATTAAAAGATGCATTAGAGATAGTGAAAAGGAGAGAACAAGAAGATAAGCAGCACTGACAGGTAGTCTGTTCACAGTTCAACAACAGTTCAACACTTTAATTGAATGAAAATCATGTGCAGCAGACATACTGCAACAACATCTGACACAAACCATAATGTTATTGTTTAGGCTATCACACACACACACACACACACACACACACACACACACACACACACACACACACACACACACACACACACACACACACACACACACACTTGTTAGCTGGCATTTGACTGACATTACTGTAGCTAATTTAAGATGTGAATATACAGTATGTCAGTTGATCAGGTCCTCCAGCAACATATTTTAACCACCTTTAAAATTTGTTTTTCATTTTTACAGAGACAAACCTAACACATAGCTTATGTAAGAACACTTGTGTATCTCACAAACTATTGATTTATTCCTTGAAATAAATGACCACCTGTAAGTGACACAGAACTAATGGCCTCACACTTCAGAAAATCAGTGTGTGTATATAGCTGGAAGAATGTGTATATGTGTAAGGAATGTACAAAATTATTAGAAGTCATGATTGATGACCTTAACCTAGTACAAACAGAAAAAAATCTGTTCAAATATATTTACAACTCAAAGTTTTTCAAACAGGAGCAGGAGCACATTCTTTCCAGAAAATGATCTCAGACACCTAGAAAGAACGAGTTGAACGATACCAGAGACACCAGCCGGCAGTCCAACACACAGACACATGCTCAGACATGGGTCCATAAAAGGCATGGGATGCTCCCTGTGTTAGAGCTCTCAGAGGAATCTAATTACTCTGTCCTGCTCAGGTTTGTTAAGGATTTGCGACATCCAGGCTCCTACTGTAGGCAGCTGTTAGTGTAAAACAAATGCAGAAGGGAGTTTTTCCCCCACATGGTCCATCAAAATGTCTCTTCCTGCGTGTTCTGCTTGCCATCAGTACAGGTTTCAATAATGAGAATTAGATTATTTGAAGGGGCAGAATGGATTACATCATATTTCAACAGAGAGACTGAAGTTCTTATATTCAGATGTGTAATAATGTTTTATTATGATTATTTAATTATTTTTTTTAAATAAAGGTTTCTCTGCTGAAAAAAATTTGATGCATTCATCTCCCCAATGGGATCACGGAAGCAAAGCTGAGCCACTTTATGGCCACTATGTCTATTCCATCAGTCGATTTTTTCACACACACACACACACACACACAATAAATATGAAACCCAGGAAACTGGTGACCCGGCTGGGATGAAATGTCAACATGGATTTAGTCAGCTCCAAGCTGTTTCCCATGGCAAATCTTTGCTACTGTGTGGAGGAATTTTAGGAATATGATGACAGAATGCCAAAATCATTAGAATAAACCCAGTGACCAAAAGTACAATAGAGACTCCTAGAAAATGAGTCAAACAGTAGACAGCCCTGCAATGTATGCTGCATTTTTACATTCTTTATGATTATGTATAAGAGAGGTGTAATAGAAATAGGTGTTATTTAGTTATTTAGTGTTGCTGCAGTTTTCAGTAAGGATGTCAGAAATCCCTCAACAGCCTTGCAGCCAGCTTGGCCAGCATACATGGCTGATTATATGTTTGTTTGTTTTTGTCTATACAGAAGCTATGTCTATGTAATCCTTATAAGTAAAGTTTAAACAGGAATTCCCCAAAATGAGTCTGCTGTGAAAACAAATTAACAAATTCCCACAAACTTCTTATAAACTATAGAGATGTGCCGCCTCTATGATTGACAACTGTGAAAACATAAACAATACAGCTTAAGTACATATGGTGCGGAGGGATCAAACACATGTGTACACATGCAGGAAGAGAATGTCATACATGACATTCCATGTGTCACAGCAGAACCATTTCTCCCATATATGGCTCCGGGCCTAGACCAGCAGGAGCTCAAACTGAAATCCTAAAGTGACTGTGTGGACCCAACTTATGATCCACAGAGAGCCAGGGTCTGCATTTCTGCTCTGTTGTGTTACATCACTTCCAATTTATCACTTAAAAAAACAACCCTTTTCTTTAAAACATGGGACAGTTTTTCTGACACCAGTATTATGTAATGGCCATTTTAATTGCTACCAGCGAGTCCTTTATGATGTAAGCATTATAATTACTTGAAAGGAATATGTCCAAGACAGAGGAATCAGAATACTGTACTTGTGTTAAAACCACATTTGTTGTTGCCATTTCTTTCCAGAAAGTCTGAATAGGGGAGGTAGTTGCTGGAGGACGATTGTGTTATCCAGGCATTCAGCCACTTTAGTTATTTCAATGTACAACTCTTTTTCCCATCATTGTTTCACATAGTGTCTAGAGTCCTTATCAGTGATGTGATGCAACAGTATAACTTGCAGATAAGACCTTTGATGCTTCCTGAGTTCTGGAAACAAAAAACATATGAATAACAATTGGTGGCTCTCTTGGATTACAACCTTGTCTGAAATAGACTATCAAAACTACAATGCACACATTTATCAACAATCCTGCATATAGAAGTGATACCAGAATAGACCAATTGTCTTTACCAATTATCTTGTCACATGCAAGCTATCTAAGCATCTCTTTGGAGTTGGAACAGTTTATCACTTTAACCAATTTCAAAAAAATTCTTCATATATATTTCCTCACGACAGCATTAGACAGTCTTCATTAACTTCACAACTGCTTTTACATCACAGTAAACCATAACCTTCCTGCTGCTAGCAACATTTTCCAAAGTTTCCAGCTGATAAAGAAAGCTTGATAGTTAAGGAAATGGTCTGATGTGACTGAAGAATTTGCTGCATCCTGGCATCGAGGCTATAAATTTAGAGTAGAAATAGCCCTGAGGGGGCAAGCCCTTCCTTCCATTTCCTTAACTGGGACCACTGGATCTGAGCAGCTATGGTGCTACTGTTAACTCGAAGCTAATAAAGATAATACCGCAACATGTATGTGAAGCTGTACCAGCTCATAACCAATAACTTTAAATCACTGCAGTGGACTGAAAGAATGTCCAATTAGAGTTTCTTCTGTTTTTCTTGTTCATATTCAGCCTTTCTATATTTTTATAATTTAATGCATAAAAGTCCTCCCTCTCCTAAGTTGTCCTTCTGATGATGTCAGATGTGTGTGTGGTACAAGTTTAATGGAAATGGACAGTGGATTAACGTAGAATACGAGCATATTAGAAGTAAGGCATGTGAGAGTAAAAATTAGTGGAGATCATACTAAGTGGCTTGATAAAAAGAAAGCAATAGCGAGAATATGAAGTGAATCATGGCCTGGGCATAAATACAAAAGAGGTATCTAAAAGAGGAAAGGGAAAATAAAATTTGTTGGTTCATTAACTTTGTTTTCTATGAATTACAGTCAAGTTCAGGCCAGTTGAAAGATCAGGCTGTTCCTGCCAGACAAAAGAATATCATTTGTCCCTGAATGTCCGATGCCCCAGTCAAAGTTCTCAATAATTAGTTTGAAAGAAAAATAAATAAACAAAAAGGAGGCCAAACATTTGGAGAGCTAATCTGCTGCTCTCATCAGGATGCAGGGCATGCTTCCTGACCAAGGATCTGAGAGGGGAGCGAGGCCACAGCCCTCAGGGAGCGACATTCATCCAGCTTGGTTCCATTTGAATACATTGCACGCTTTATACAACATAATCTAACAAAACCAAAACTTTCTGCATCCAGCCAGGAACAACCTTTATCAGTTATATCATGAAGGATTTCTGCTGGTTTAGGCTGGGTTCTGAGAGAGCAGAGAGGCATCTCATTTGTTTAACTCTGTGTTTACACAAGCATTATGTAACTGTTCTTCAACACATGCACACACACAGTCTTACTTCAAGCATTAATGTGACGTCTAGGAGAAAAGGTTAAAGACAGACGACAAAGGGTGAGTTTGGAGGTGACAGATTTTCACTCACGTGCAGAGAATGGACTGGTCCTCACGATCTGTAGAAACAACAGAAGTTTGTAGTGTTAGACATGTTTTATGACAAGTCATTCACAAATATTCACAATGTTAGTGCCCAGATCACTTATAAAGGTGTTAAAATTATGTGGTATACCCAAAAAATCTGAAATACCCAAAGCATAAATATGTACTACACTGTATTACACTTTATTTGGCATGAGAATATGTGTACCACATGTAAAACCACAGCCCTTTCTTCAGAGATGAAGATCAATCTCGTGTTAAACTTAATACGCCAGCTGGGACTCAGTTCAAGGCTCAGCGGAGGCTGAAGAAACATTGAACTTCCACAAATACTTTTATTTGTAACCATGAAATTCAATTCTGAATGTGCTGAGCAATGAGTCATTATACTGTCTCCAAGAATACTCCTGGGAGAATAGGCTAAGTCCTTGTAAGGCCATTGTGTAACTGTATCCTCAATACAACCCCCCTGCGGGAGTACAGCTAAAAGAAACGATAACTTTGCTAGCATTTTTTAAAAATGAAAACTCTCAGTTAATGTTACCTTGAAGCTGTACTGCAAACATGTGGGAACATGAAAAGTGCAGATCATTCATTTATGTGCAGTGTCATCATTTTCATACATTTTCATTTGAATAGTTTGTGTGTAACAGTGCAACACAGACTATCCTGAACTGTAAAATAGCACTGACTCTGACACTGGCTGCTGTTCCACTGCTTCCCATTCCTCACATACACAAAATGCAACCCGTTCCCTCTCTGCACTACCTAATTAAGGCAGATGGAGAGAGAGAGAGAGAAAGAGAGAGACAGAGAGAGAAAGAGAGAGAGACCCAGACCCAGACCCAGACCCAGAGAGAGGGACCAAGGGAGATAAAGAGAGCCGGCCAGAATTGTGAGCTTTTGTAAAACATCCAAAAACAACACTTAAAGAACAGGGCCAGTTTTTCAATGTAAAATATTTAGGAAGACTTCAAAAGATTGAAAATCTGATGTGTCACTGTCTTCGCACCTGTCTGGCATGTACTGGAAACACACTGGAAACACAGAAAGCAACACATCAGTCATCTCCTGCAAGGCGACAGCAAACTCTCTGCGGGAATTTCACATTTTTATCTCCTGGACATCAAAGACTTAAGCACAATTTCTGAAGAACGGGATCTCAGCCAAGACTGCAGGAAGAATGCTTAAAAGCTTAGACAGTGTTATCTGGATTTACTGCAGTTATGCACCACTTCCACTCTAACATGTAAACTTTTGATATTATAGCACTCAGTGTGTAACATCCTACATCATTAGTCCTGATTTCATGGGAAACCCCACTTATGTATCAACAATAACAAACTCTCTGCCAACCACAATGTATACGGTAAAGGCTAAAATGGGATTCATAGACGTGCAGCTTTGCTCTCACACTTTTGGTATTTGTGGGTCTGTGAAAGCACTTTACTATATCATGACTGTAAGACTATCCCGAAGCTTTACTGCTCTTTGATATACAATATTCTTTAAAAGAGCTTCAAGACTCAAAAACAAGCTTCCCTGTTTTGATCACAATAGGAAACTAGCAAATTTATCTTTGAGCCAGGCATCCCTAAATTTGTCTTAAGAAGTCATTTCGGTTATATCTCTTGCACATTTGAAGTCACATCTGAAAAAAAGTCCTTTTAAAAGATTTACTTTTATGTGAAGGATTTTTATTAAGTGTTAGTACCTCTCTTTTAGAGTTTATGTTTCTTCTTTTGCATGTACAACTCGGAATCCAAACTGCGTTAAACACAAATTAAAGCAGAAAGTTATATTTTTCTTATCCTTTTTGACATACACTTAATTGAAAAGACAGTATATTTAATGTTATATTTAATCAACCTCACTGATTTGTGTAATTATATGCCGATTCTGAATTTGATGCCAGCAGCAAAAGACCTGGAAAGTTCATTCCATAGGTGAATTTGCAACAGGTGAGAATATCATGACTGGGTATGAAAAGGGCATTGTTGAAAGGCTCGCTTGTTCACAAGCAAGGGGGGGATGACTTTCCACCATTTTGTCAAACACATAATCATATAAAGGATTTTGCTACATAGGCTGAGAAACACTTCATAAAACCATTGTCAGTGAACACAGTTTCCTTGCATTCAGCTTTTATTTACATTTTACACAGCGTTCACTTTTGGGAATGTGGGTTGTATTAAGTGGCGATACTGACATTGCTTTTGCTGCAGACTTCACTCTCTTACTTTGTTGTAACAGGCCATGTTTTAAACTTGAAAACTGAATGGGTGGTCCACAAGCTTTACTGTCAATTGTCATTTCATATATCATAGTCTAAGTAAACATCTGATTTGTTTAGTCTAAAATAACTGCAGCAAATCAAGAGACACCTATTTTAACTCACACAGTGTCCTGAATGGTTACAAGTGTAAGTTTCTCCCGTAAACTGAAATGCTCTCCAAGTTGCAGCTGTACGGATTCCTCTGCAGGGATGATCTGACGAAGTGTAATCTAAACACTCACACAAACACAGATCCATCTTCCCCCTTATTGTTTACTTTTGACAACTTGTTTACAAGCAACGGCTGGAGCAGTAAATACAATCATTTCCTGTGTACCAGCCTGGTTGAACTGAAAATCCTCCAATGTAGAAATATTAGTGGCAATTGCATTCTTGAAATCAGGGAGTGCATTAAGCATTAATCCACATTGTAAAAGACCTAAAGCTGATACTGGATATTTATATAGACAATGGCGAAATAATTTTCCGAACTGAGCAGAATCTAAACATTCACTCTGATGTTATAGTATATCCATCAACTGATTGGAGCTGGATGTTGTTGCAGCTACATTTCTTAGTCTCCTGCTTTTCATCTATCAAGAGCTTTGTTTGATATCATTTTAGCACCACAATTCCCTATAATTTATACACAACACATGACCACAACAGAAATGGAACAATTGCTTTTATAATGTGTCTGAATACACTTGCATAGCTTCCGTATGCTGTAGCTTTAATGTTTAAATTGATTCCCTTTAAACTTTGCTTTAACTATGCTGTTAGGTCCTCTATTGGTCAAATCTCTTTAAAAAAAGAGGGCTGACTGGTGAGCTAGTCAATCACTTGGAGAATGACCAGGATGTGACAACATCAGTACAGCAGGTGGCAGCAATATGTTCTAATATATCAGATCAATGATCAGTGTGGAGATAATCATGTATTTTATCAGACCTGAAATACAAATGACATGAAATGCTAGCACGCGGGAACTGAGTTTCCTATACATTAAATATATAAATGATTTTATCCTGACTGGGTGACATAAATGAGTGAGGAATTATATCAGTAACAGTACTGTCCATTTGATTAAAAAAACAAAAACATTTCAAAGATACTTCTACATCTAGATCCCTTCTACATCACTTCTTCTGAAAAAAAAATACATCCAGTACATGTTTTCTTCGCTCTGGAGTAAAATCTCTTCTGTTATATCCATTTGTAGCTGGTTAGCTGGAAGTACCAGTACTATCATCTGTTTAAGGTGTGTATTCAACCTACAACTACAAACCCATCAGCTCGGGCAGCTCTCTCCGCAGCCACAGCGGTTGGGTGGTTTGGTTTCGGAAGATTGGATAATTCCACTTTCTTTTGAGCTCTCTAAACAATGACTTCCTAGCTTTGCTGTAAATCCTGTCCAAACATCCTGCTTCATTGGGAAACTCATCAAACCAAAGGAGAGAAGTACAGTCTACAACCAATTTAATAGGACCTTTAAATGCAAAATTTCTCTTACAAGAAAAAGAATCTTTGGTTTTAAACTGACCAAAGGAGAAAAAACTACAGTTATAAAGTTTGAATGAAGAAGGAGAGCCTGCTGAAACAGGAAACATTTTACTGCCCTCCACCCATCTCTCAATCCAGATGTCAACTCCTCTGAGAGAACATCCTCACGTCAACATGAAGTCCAGTGGGCACGACCCCAAGGAAACATGAGAAAATGAGTCTATGGGAAACCAGTTGATCTGAAGTCGTACCACTCAAAGAGCCATTTACAGTAAGCACGACTCTGCCAAGGACACTATCGTCACCTCCACAAGACACTGACTCTCAAATAGACCATAAAATACTCTTTTGTACTTGTTTCTGTAGCCAATTTACTTTGTAATGAGCTGACAACAGACAGGCTGATTTTGGACTGTACGCAATAACTTACACAGTTCTGCATTTGAAACTATCGAGCCTGACGACGTCGGCCAGTTTGTGGTTTTTACTAAGCACTTTGTCAACATGACAGAGCTAAATGCTGGCGGATGTCATCACTCTGACAGAGGCGAGACTTTTCACAGCTGATACCACAGTTCACCCTCAGCAAGCTCTTAAAGATACTAGCCAACAATTCAATTTGAAAACAGAGGAAAACAATAGGAAAACAGAGGAGGCTTAGTTATTTTCCAAAACTGATTATGTTTTATTTATACTTTCATTTGGTTTGATCAATTTTAGCGGGAGGTTGCTGGACCAGTAGGCTACCGTCAGAAGACAATTTAGACAATTTAATGTATACCATCCCTCGTCCTTGTGCTCGTCTTTGTTTGCAATCTGATTATCAACTTGAGACACGAGAATGGAGTTTGTATTGTTACCAGATTGTTTCACATGTGTTGCAAGTTTCACAATGAAATATAATAGAAAGCTTAATTGTCATCAGACAATAGCCTGTATGTTGTGAAACTGCATTTTAGCCAACCTGTTCTGCCTCTTGCTCTCAACACAAACTGCAACCAAAGTCAATGCTCAATACTAATTGGACTACAAATGGAAACCAGAACCATTTTGATACTTAAATCCTGCCCTTTGCCTACATACTCTACATTCATGCAGATGTTTGTTTTGAGATTGTTGTGAGATTAAGCTGAGAGTAACTCTGAGATTGTTACCTGCACACCACAGAGCTAATGCAGCTAGAAACATACAACTCTAGACAATGTCTTTATGGTTCCAGTTGATGTGATTTGCGCTAAAACCCCACAAAGAGGGGACCTAAAATGATACTGATGCTTCCTCAGAGGAAAATGAGTGTGAGGTAGATTTAACAGAGAGATGGGAGCGGTGGAAACCTCTTACCTTGCATCATGTTTCTGTAGGCATTATCAGCAATGGAGTAGATGTGAGGGGGGACCTCATGTCGTTTCTTCCCTTTGTACATGTCAATGATCTTCTCTGAGTAAATCGGCAGCATTTTGTAGGGGTTCACCACCACACAGAACAGGCCTGAGTATGTCTGAGGGACAGGAGCATTAAAAAATTAGTATGTTTGAGGACATGATTAGTAGCACTTAAACAAAGAAAGCTTGAAATACTGTAAAACCTCATGGAAATCAGGACATTTGGCTGTTTGTGTTGTTTTTAAAGAGTTGCATTTAGGTGTATTTGCATTTATTTTTACACAAGAATTAACACGAGAGGATTAGGTTTAAGGGTAAACATCTGTGTACAGTTACAGATTTTTAGGGTGTGAGGGAATGATTGTGGGGTACTGTATACTTACATAAATAAGGCCAGAGAAGTACCTCTCGCGGATATTGTGCAACACAGAGGCTTCGTTCAGGCAGGTGAGCTCCGCCATGTCCTCCACCTTGCTGAACTTGGGTGGGTTCATCTTCTGGATGTCATCCTTGTTAACCGTCACCTTCTTGGCATTGTCGGCCAGCTCCACCAGCACCTCGTCGCCGTGCTCCTCCTTGATGCTGGCCGCCTCGAAGCCATGCCTCTCTGATGGGATCCATACCAGCTTCTTGGCCGACCAGTCGGCCTGAGCCATGGGGCTGTTCAGGAAGTCTTTGTCGACAAAGAGGAACTTCTCGTCCTCGGTTGGGGCCTTCTTGGACATCTTGGGTTAAGGTGGAGGACCAACTGTTGGATGGAACAGAAGAATTGGATGTTGGAAAAGAGTGAACAATAATGGAAGCAAATGCGGAGGGGACGTGGAAAGGAAGGAAGGAAGGAAGGAAGGAATTCAGTTAGGAAGGAAAAGAAGCATGAAGGAACAAAGCCAAACAGTAAGGCAGGAAATTAGGTTTCAACAGAAGGTCAACAGTTACAGGGCATGATTTTGCAATGATGCATGAATTACAGTATCTTACAGAAACATTTCACAACTCAACCTCTATATGACACATCACAGATAAACAAAAACCCTGCTGCTAGTGTCGTGTTTTTGAGTAAAATGAGAGTTTGTGCATGGGCTTAACTAAACACTGCACAAAGTGAAGACTCCTTGGTATAGGAGACGTGTGACTGAAGTTGCCTTCTGCCTTTGATTGTAAATCAAAGAGTGAAAATGTTTCGCCCACTGGGGAGTTCCAGTGCACAGTCATTCTCACAGACCTCCACCCCCTCTCGACCCTACACTTTCACACATGCCACAGGGGAGACGCACAAACTATTCCCCTCCCTACTTTAGACAGGAAGATTGAGGCTGGGAAATTGATTTCAATTAACTTGAAAAAAAGAACACTACATTTTTCTCATCAGCTTTATCGTAAATATCTCCAAACCATTAATGACTGCTGGAATTAACTCATACCCAATCATTAAGTCACTGCTTAATTGACAACATCCATTTTTTCCCTGTCTTTCCCCTCCATCTCTCTCTCTCTCTCTCCCTCTGTCTCTGTGCTCCGAGGCTTCAGTCTCGTGCTGTGATGACCATATATGGGCCCCTTCTCTGAAGCAGGACTCTTTTTCTGCGGACCTAAACAGCAAGGCAAGTGAACTCCCAAACAAAGCCCATATAGGGAATAGTATGTCTCTGGCTGGCCTCGTCGTTTACTCCAAAATGATAACAGCGAGGCAGAGAGCCTGAGGGGGGCCCGGGCTTTAACAATCATGCTTCTTATGGGTGCTAAGCGGCATTCATTTTTAAATGCAACAGGCGGTGGCTGAATTGAGAACAAGTGTCTGGGACTCAGCCATGTCTGGGAGTGGTGCCTGCAGAGGGAGGCACTGTGAAATGCCAACAGGGGTAGGTGCAGGCATTGTACCTGGACGTAACTTATATAACTAGATTAATTAAGAAATACAGTTTAACCATTTCAGTCATTTTTCAAGCAAAAATATTAAACATTTAAACAGAGTTTTTTTTTTTTTTTTGCCGTTGGTCGGAGAGAAGAAGCAATCTGAAGACGTCACTTTGAACTCTGGGAAACTGTGATGAGCATTCTTTAAATTTTTAGTAATTCAATAGACAAACGTTTATTTGATCAATCGTGAAAATGGTCGTCAGGTTAATTGATAATGAAAATAGTCCTTAGTTGAAGCCTTTCTAGGAAATATTTCAAATGTATCACAATGTTCTGCATCATTTGTCTGAGTCTGCCATTAGTGAGTCAAATATATCACTTAAACCATATCATAACTAATGAATAGAAAGATTTGGTGTTACAACGAGCCTCTCCACTCCACAGGCTTTTGCTTGACCCCCCGTCCTCCTCCTCTTCCTCCATCCCTCTGTACACTGAGGTTGGCACACACTTTAATTGAGTGGGAACTATGTGAGACTCTGCCACTGAGCCTCCTGAGAAAGCCTATAAATGTACCCCAGGGAGCAGCCAAACCAAACCACCCAGAAACTACTGAAAGATATTGCATAAATATTACCTGCAGACAGAGACAAGCACTTCCTATCAGTCAAAAACTGCAGAGCCTGCAGATACGCCCAGTGTGCTGAGGAAAAAAGGAAGGAACCAGCTGATGCTTTGATGATCGATTAAAGTAAACAGGCTTTTCCTGACACCCCCCTTGTGTCAAAGTGAGCGCAGCCAATCAATGTCTTCCCCTTCAGCCCCTTTAACTTTCCTCACCGCTGTGGCTTAATACCTCTAAAGACTCCCCTCTCTCTCTCTATTGTGTCAACACAGCTTTGTACTCAGCCAGCACATCTTGAAGACAGGAGTCTGAGGTGGGGTTCACAGGATAACAGGTTGATACAGGCTGACTGGAAATCTAAAGGATGACAAGGGCTCACATGAGACTAAAAAATCCATACTGCATGATAAAGAATCTGCTCACAGTTCAACCACAAATTCCTGAGAATAATATTAATTGAAACCTACAAATGCAGCACACAAACTGACTTCCCTGCTTAGTTCATTGCAAGCCACTGACTTCACTTCACTAAATGTTTGCCACGATTCTTAAACATATCACAGACTGAGAAGGAGAAAAACAAATCAAATCTATGATGTGTCATATAATATTAATTACTTTGTTTTAGAATCTCTATTCCATATAATAATAAACTAGTGAAACTGTCACCCCAGAGACTGAGTGACCTTTCTATTTGTAGCTGAAAGAGGTTGACCTACAGGGCCTGTGAATGATTTTACTCATTTCCTCTCTTGGCTGCTTCACAAACATCCTTGCTGTTATCATCTTGTTAATAAACCCTGACACATTAGGATTCCCATGCCTTTGTATGATGATTAGTATTACAGCATGTAAATAATTAGATCACAAAGACTAAAGTGAACTCATGACACTTTATTTGTCCCATTAGAGGAAAAGTTCTACTTTGGTTTTGCCTGTGGAAATGTCCATTGAAATACAAATATGACAACCGAATACACTCTGAGCACATGATTTCCTCCTTTAAGCACTGCCTGGATGTTCAATCACAGGTCAAACGTGCAGGCATAATGATTGTGGATATTGCTGAAATAGTCACTAATGTGTATAATCATGCACAGAACAAACGAGAAAGGTTAAATAAACACCTTCAAAGCCAGTACTGATACTGGTTTCACTGGTGATGTGACAACTGTCAGGACTCAGTTCTCACTGCTGTGTTTGCATCTTCAACCACAACAGCTTGTCAGACGAGCAGCTTTATACAACCATATTTGGGAAACAGGAAACTCCACGATCAGAGGCATGCCTGTGTCTTAACGGAGATATTCAGACACAACTTCCCCTTTCATCCTTGCTGCAGCGTGGTGCAGTGAATGCAGCATCACTTTTACAGCGTTAAGAGCCAGTTCACTGTCGAAAACACTTTAGGTAACATGCAAATGTAGTCCTCCTTGGATGACACGTTTTAATAAACTCAATACGTGATGTAAAATACGTATGAGCACCTGTCATTTTCTTCATAGAGCAACTTACAGATGGGACAGAAATTGCAAACAAGGACACCCTGTCAAAAAATTAAGCTAGTAAGCTAACGCTATTTTTAAACGTAAAGAATAATACAGTTCTGCGTCAATTATGGTCCATGTTTTCATATATTATCCGAACACACACACATAAAATAACATACATTCCTCTTCCTCGAACGCAATTAAAGATAACGAAGTGTGAGAGGGATGACAAGTGCACCACAGCATCACTACTCGTGGGAGGAAACTCCAAAGTGAATAAAATACTCACATAATGTGAAGAAATTTGTGTTCAGGGGAGCTTTTGGAGAGTCAGGGTCTGGAGCGGCCGGCGTTGACGACGAGGTACTCCAATAAACGAACAGTCCAAATGACCCCCGTCTCATTCACAGCTTTAGCATTTAAACTGCGCACTGCTGCGCGAGGGAGGAGCCGCACGAGCCGGACCTCCTCCTCCAGCATCGCCTCGCGGCAGGCAGGCACACAGGCAGCATCCAGGAGGCAGCGGACATGCGCAGTGACAGCAGCAGCTGTACAGCAGGTATGATGTGAATGAGGAGCTGCTGACGTTGATAACAATATAAAGTCAGGATAAGTAAATATGAAGGTATTTACACTTTATTTTCCATTTTATGTTACTTTATATTTCTACTGCACAACACCCTCAAGATTTGACTTGCGAGCAGGGACACAGGAAGCAGAGGGTGCTGAGGGGGCTGCAGCGCAGTAGTAAACTGCGCATTATAAAGACAATCACGCTACACTCTTTATGTAAATAGGCCACAGCATACAGCTCTGGGACAAAAAGACACAACGGTTTTTATCTTGGTCATTGAAATCAATAGAAAAAACGTGTATGTGGCGCACCATTTACTATGACATCATTGAATAGGGTGATCTCATAGCACCCCCAAGTGTGACTGACTTCCAGCGTCCCTGCATGAAAAGTGTATCATATATGTCAAAATATGATGTATTTCCATAAATTAAATGGATTCACTCTGCTGCTTAATGGACTTTTGGTACTTCAGATGCTAATATTACTGTACCTTTGGTAAAATTTGATTACAGGAACACAGGACTTGTAGCCTGATGGCATGTTTTTTTTTTTGCAGACATTAAGCATTGTCATGGCAGCACAGGTGTTACTAATAACATTAACAATGGCAACAATCTATTGAAGTGTCCCATTGAGATATGTATGCACACTGGAATTCAGCCATCGTAAATGTTATTATGTGCACCTGTGCTTTAACTACTTTGACATGTCAAAAAGTATTCTGTGAAAAGGGCCTAATGACAATTTCTTTTTCCTCACAGGTGAGGTTGTACATTGTATAATGATGAGGTGCATACTGTATTTGCAGTTTCAGCGTTTATCGTCTTTTTTTTGCTTTGCTCGGGTATGTAGTACATCACATCATGATGTGAAATGTCAAAAAATGTAAAAAGTGCTCATCACAGTTTTGCCAGAGCCCAAAGAGCCTCAAAACAGTCCAAAACCCAAATAATCTTCATTTACTACCATAAATGATGAAGAAAAGCACCAAATCTTTACGTTTAAAAAGTTGGAATCAGCAAATATTTGACATTCGTGCTTGAAAAAAACGAGTACAAGGTAAATTTATTGTCATCTTTAAAAACCAAGGGTTTACAAAACCAACTGCTGTTGGAGTCCTTGAGTCTTGCTATCTCTATTTTAGACAATGGAGTGTTTAGGATGAGTTCAGGAATCTCACAGCTTGGGGAATGAAGCTTCTCCGTAGGCTGGTGGTACGACAGTGGATACCTCTATATCTTTTGTCAGATTAAAGCAGGGTGAACAGACTGTGGCTAGGGTGGGTGTTGTCCTTTATATCCTTTGGGCTCTCCTGAAAAATGACACATTAATCAATTATCAAAATATTTGCTGGTTAATTTTGTAATGAATAACCAATCAAGTAATTGTCCAATAGTTGCAGCCCTACAACAACACAGATTCAATATTGGGTAAAAAAAAAAGATCTAATGACTGATATGATATGATGGAAACACAACCACTAAAACATGTAGTAACTGCCTGCTACAATCCCCACACCCTGTAGTTTTATTTTTTTTTTACATTATGCAATCGGCTCCTACTCCTCATAAGGCAAGCTGTCCCCAGCACAGGAATCCCCCTTTACTGTAACTGGTCCAAGAGGTTCCCCCCCGAATACATAACTCATAATTCACACAACGAATGTGAGTCTTTCTGTGTGTACATCCCACACAAGTCTCCTACCATTACGCACATCACATTCCACTATCCCAAATGGCCCGACCCTCCTCCATCCCTCCCCTGCTGCATCCCTCCTGTTTCCAGCTTCCTTCCAATGGAACTTCCTATATAAGGACACCGATCTATTTGCTCCAATAAATCAAGCAGCGGGTTGATAGCCGGGGCCTGTTTTGTTCCAGACAAGCACAACACTGTGTGTGTGTGTGTGTGTGTGTGTGTGTGTGTGTGTGTAACCTGATGACAGACCAAAGACCAACATCAAGGACCTCAGGGCTCCCTCTGGCCAACATCAAGGAGGCGGGGTGGCGTTAACGAAGGAGAAACCGGGGTGGAAATACTCAGGGAGACAGGGTGAGAGGCAAGGCAGAGGGAGGGATGAAGAAGGAGATGAGGAGGAGGAGGAGGAGGAGGAGAGAGGGAGGGAGACAAAGCAGCAGATACAGTGAACAGAGAGGTTGCAGTGTGTGCCATATAAGGACAGTGGGGTCTGTGTGGAATCTCGGCAGCTTTCTGTGTTACTTTCAAAGTCTAGCACAGGCAAGCACCCCGAGCCCCAGTGACTAAATATGGTCCAGCAGCAATATCATTGCTCAAACAAACAAAGCTGTTAACTTACCTGTAGTTAGCTGTGACAGACAAATGGCTTATGGTTTTACGGTGTATGGTTTTGTGCAGCACAACGAGGCATTTAAGGGCTATGTTATCAGCCCAAGAGGGAGACTACACTGTTTATACCGTATTTCCGATGAATTTTCGCATTGCACTTAACTTTGTTTCCATGCTTTGCTCCTCATTCTAACCCCCACAGGCATATTACAGCGTCATTCCCCTCTGACTGCTGTCAGAGAAAAGGTCTCTTCTGTATTTCTCTTTAAAGTGATGTAAGTATGATTGTATGTGCCAGGGGAAGGGAGGACAACAACAATAAAAACCCTAAGTGGAACTATGGGGGCACTGTGTGCTGACAGAATGACTCTGCTCTAGACTTTGGCCAAAGCGTTCGTCCTCCCCCGGTTGTGTGAGACAGAGAATAACCTCTAAGTGATTCCTCAGGGCAATGAATAAAACCGATGAAAAGCTGACAGTGACAGGGAGGAGAGGAGGCGAAGGGAGTGAACATGTATAGAATGTCTGTGTGAAGGATGGTTAAATCAAATGTAGTTAATATGATTTGAGGGGAATCACTTAGAAACATACTGGATAATCTAATTTAGGTCTTACCTTATACTTAAAAAAAAACATGATAGCAACAACATCTGCAATGACGGACTCACAGCGCTCACAACTGAACAGCTGACTGGGGATTGTTCTTCAACACATGGTGGTGGATAAAAGCATGAAGTGTAATGTACAGATCTCTTACATACATACACTATGTTTAATGTTTTTCTTCACCCTCATGTCCATAGAAGGCCATCTATCTGAGAGAAAATATGTTTATGGATATGTTTGACCCTGCTGGAATGCAATAGCATTCTAATTCGAGCCCAGGGGCAAACATCAGTTCGCTCAGCTGCAGTCAAACGACCACTGCATTCATTAGTATTTATACAGCTGTCTCTTTAACACACAACTCATTTACACAGCGAGGGAGAAATGCTACCTATTATAGGGCAAACTGCCAATTCGAGTAATCATGTGCCATTGTCTAACTTCCTCCACTTATATAGCCAGTTTTGAGAGAAAGCTCATATCTGGTGCCAACGAACTGGGAGCCTCAGGGCCACAGCCTTTAAGGGCAAAAAGAGGTTTGTTCCAAGGAAATGCTGTAAATTCACACACCAAATGTCCCACATGAGGCCCGCTGTGCTGCTTTTTTTAGCAGCACGTGCGTTAAACAACACATTAGCCCTGCTGATGGGAATAAGAATCAATAAATCAGGACACTGTATAGAGTTAAGTGTGCATTACATCTGAATTAAGTTTACACTACATCTTGTTGCTCTGGCTGCGCTGATGGTAAATGGTCACATTTCATCTTTACAGCTACTTGCCACCAGAGGCTCGGTCAAGATGCATTTTGAAAGTTTGGATTTGAAAGTTATACTATGGAAAGTTATTGACAGTTAACGTGAATGCCTAAAATGCCTGTTTTTCTGTGATTCCTGAAAACATTTATGGCTCTTCCATGCAGATCTGGCAAAACGCAGAAACTACAAACAGGCTTGGTTTAAATTGAAATATAACCAGCCTGGTCGCGGGGTTAAAATGTTGGCATTTAACGTTTTTGCCAACAACGGATACGATCCAAATTGCACAAGTCATAGGCTGCGTACCATACTGACAAGTCTACATAATGTGTCCTATCACATTGACATTACATGTTTATTACCTGACTTTAATGTGCAGCTGGAGGGGATGGAGGCAGGGTTAGGGGCCACAAGGCTGCCAAGGGAGTGGCTGTGGGTCGAGTCTGGGTTTTAACATTTGTAACTGTGACACCACTGGATATTTTTCGGAATCTGAGTTTCTGACATCTACGCCTGTGCCTCTCTCCCTGCCTGCATGTATGCATTCTCTTGTGTCTGTGTGGGTGCATGTTATGAGAGAAGCACAAATTATGAGCCTTCGTGCATGAGCTCAGGATCATTCGCAAGTGGTCCAAAATAAAGGTCACATGTGACGTCCATTTTGATTGCTCTCCATTGGCTCCACATCTAATACAGAATCCAGTTTAAAGTTTTAGTAATTATCAATAGAGCTCTGTATATCATGCCTCCATAAGGTAAGATCTACTACAGCCCTATGTCAACATTATTTACTCTCAGAGCATCATCAGGCTGTTTTCAGCAAAAGAACTCTAAAAAGACACTGTACACTCTCTGCTCAGCGATAATTGCAGATGAAGTCAGCAGTTAGTTCATAACATGTAGAGTTAAAGAGGGTGAGCGTGAATAATGAAGAACAAAATCCACATAATTGCAGGTAAACACAACGTAAATATAGAAGCTTCTATTATTTCATATTGGACTTAAAATTTCTAGTACTTAAAATCACAGGTCCTTCTTACTTTAAGTCTTTTGACTTGAAATGATGATTGGTATAAATACACTCTACAGAGTTGAATCGACTCATTAAAATGTATATCTAAATAAACATGATGGCAATATTGGCAGACTTTCCAGCACGCATTGTTTGAGAGTTAAAACTCTCTTAAGAGTCCCTTTATTCATAGTTTAAAGAAAACATACAATGGAAACGTGCTGTGTGTCTTTAATACATTTTAAGATAATTCGTGATTGTCTGAACCAAGCATGGTTGGTTGGTTCACAATTTCTACAATAAAGAAAAAATCTCTAACCATGATAAAGGTTATTTAATTCAGTTGAGCTTACACTTTTAAACAACACACTGTGAATTGTTACATTTTGGTACCA